>NC_064922.1:597812263-598471411 GCF_023897955.1 Schistocerca gregaria
CAGTGAGAGAGTATCTCTGAAGAGGCAAGGTTCCTGAAGAGGGCAGCAGTTTTTTAAGTAATTGCAGGGACAACTGTCTGCTTTATTGACTGATCTTGTCTTATAACTTTAGGTAATATGGCTTGCTGTGCTGGTACTGTGAACACATGAAAGAAAGGGGAAACAACGCCATTACTTTTTTCTCCTGAGAGTACTTTGCTCTACTGTGTGCTTAAACCACGAAGGCATCCCCTCCAGAATATGGAGGTGAAATAATCCCCCATTCGGATTTCTGGATGGGGCTACAGAGAAGGATGTCGTCACCAGGAAAAACAAAACTGTGGCATTCTATGAATTGGAGAATGGAATGATAGATCTCTTAGACTGGTAGGTAAGTTAGAGACTTTAAAAATAGAAATGGTTGGTTGAAGAAGTTATAGTGGGAATTAGCGGAGTGCAGTATGAGGAAGAATATTTCTTTTGGCTTGGTCGGTGCAAAATTATCAACAAAAAATTAGGTAGGGATAATGTAGGAGTAAGCCTAATAATGAATAAGAAAATTGGGATGCAGATGAGCTACAGTGAACAGCACAATGAATTCTTTACCGTACGCAAGATAGACACAAAGCCAAAGACACTACAGTAGTACAAGCTTACATGTCTATTAGTTTTTCAGACGTTGAAGAGATTGTATGATGAGATAAAGGATTTTATCCTGATAGTTAAAGAAGATGAAAATTTAGTTGTGATGGGTACTCTGTATAAGGATCAGGAAGAGATGGAAAAGTTGTAGGAGAACGTGGACTGGAGGAAAAGAATGAAAGGAGAAGCATCGTAGTAAAATTTGGAAGTGTATATAATCATACCAAAAAGCGATGGTATTCAGACTGTATATCGAGCAAACCATGAAGTAAATCAAAGAGAAAGAGAATTAAAGTTTAGAAAAGAACATTAGGACTTTGCTTTTTGTTGATGACACTGAAATTCTGCCAGATGGATAGCTTAAAGTTAGATATAGTGGGAATTAGTGAAGTTCGGTGGCAGGAGGAACAAGACTTCTGGTCAGGTGACTACAGGGTTATAAACACAAAATCAAATAGGGGTAATGCAGGAGTAGGTTTAATAATGAATAGGAAAATAGGAATGCGGGTAAGCTACTACAAACAGCATAGTGAACGCATTATTGTGGCCAAGATAGATACGAAGCCCACACCTACTACAGTAGTACAAGTTTATATGCCAACTAGCTCTGCAGATGACGAAGAAATTGAAGAAATGTACGATGAAATAAAAGAAATTATTCAGATAGTGAAGGGAGACGAAAATTTAATAGTAATGGGTGACTGGAATTCGAGTGTAGGAAAAGGGAGAGAAGGAAACATAGTAGGTGAATATGGATTGGGGCTAAGAAATGAAAGAGGAAGCCGCCTGGTAGAATTTTACGCAGAGCACTACTTAATCATAGCTAACACTTGGTTTAAGAATCATGAAAGAAGGTTGTATACATGGAAGAACCCTGGAGATACTAAAAGGTATCAGATAGATTATATAATGGTAAGACAGAGATTTAGGAACCAGGTTTTAAGTTGTAAGACATTTCCAGGGGCAGATGTGGACTCTGACCACAATCTATTGGTTATGACCTGTAGATTAAAACTGAAGAAACTGCAAAAATGTGGGAAATTAAGGAGATGGGACCAGGATAAACTGAAAGAACCAGAGGATGTACAGAGTTTCAGGGAGAGCATAAGGGAACAATTGACAGGAATAGGGGAAAGAAATACAGTATAAGAAGAATGGGTAGCTCGGAGGGATGAAGTAGTGAAGGCAGCAGAGGATAAAGTAGGTAAAAAGACGAGGGCTGCTAGAAATCCTTGGGTAACAGAAGAAATATTGAATTTAATTGATGAAAGGAGAAAATATAAAAATGCAGTAAATGAAGCAGGCAAAAAGGAATACAAACGTCTCAAAAATGAGATCGACAGGAAGTGCAAAATGGCTAAGCAGGGATGGCTAGAGGACAAATGTAAGGATGTAGAAGCTTATCTCAATAGGGGTAAGATAGATACTGCCTACAGGAAAATTAAAGAGACCTTTGGAGAGAAGAGAACCACGTGTATGAATATCAAGAGTTCAGATGGCCACCCAGTTCTAAGCAAAGAAGTGAAGGCAGAAAGGTGGAAGGAGTATATAGAAGGTTTATACAAGGGCTATGTACTTGAGGACAATATTATGGAAATGGAAGAGGAAGTAGATGAAGACGAAATGGGAGATACGATACTGCGTGAAGAGTTTGACAGAGCACTGAAAGACCTGAGTCGAAACAAGGCCCCCGGAGTAGACAACATTCCATTAGAACTACTGACGGCCTTGGGAGAGCCAGTCCTGACAAAACTGTACCATCTGGTGAGCAAGATGTATGAGACAGGCGAAATACCCCCAGACTTCAAGAAGAATATAATAATTCCAATCCGAAAGAAAGCAGGTGCTCACAGATGTGAAAATTACCGAACTATCAGTTTAATAAGTCACAGCTGCAAAATACTAACGCGAATTCTTTACAGACGAATGGAAAAACTGGTAGATGCGGAGCTCGGGGAGGATCAGTTTGGATTCTGTAGAAATGTTGGAACACGTGAGGCAATTCTGACCTTACGACTTATCTTAGAAGAAAGATTAAGAAAAGGCAAACCTACGTTTCTAGCATTTGTAGACTCAGAGAAAGCTTTTGACAATGTTGACTGGAATACTCTTTTTCAAATTCTAAAGGTGGCAGGGGTAAAATACAGGGAGCGAAAGGCTATTTATAATTTGTACAGAAACCAGATGGCGGTCATAAGAGTTGAGGGGCATGAAAGGGAAGCAGTGGTTGGGAAAGGAGTGAGACAGGGTTTTAGCCTGTCCCCGATGTTATTCAATGTGTATATTGAGCAAGCAGTGAAGGAAACAAAAGAAAAAATTGGAGTAGGTATTAGAATTCATGGAGAAGAAGTAAAAACTTTGAGGTTCGCCGATGACATTGTAATTCTGTCAGAGACAGCAAAGGACTTGGAAGAGCAGTTGAACGGAATAGACAGTGTCTTGAGAGGAGGATATAAGATGAACATCAACAAAAGCAAAACGAGGATAATGGAATGTAGTCGAATTAAGTCGGATGATGCTGAGGGAATTAGATTAGGAAATGAGACACTTAAAGTAGTAAAGGAGTTTTGCTATTTGGGGAGCAAAATAACTGATGATGATCGAAGTAGAGAGGATATAAGATGTAGACTGGTAATGGCAAGGAAAGCGTTTCTGAAGAAGAGAAATTTGTTAACATCGAGTATAGATTTAAGTGTCAGGAAGTCGTTTCTGAAAGTATTTGTATGGAGTGTAGCCATGTATTGAAGTGAAACATGGACGATAAATAGTTTGGACAAGAAGATAATACAAGCTTTCGAAATGTGGTGCTACAGAAGAATGCTGAAGATTAGATGGGTAGATCACATAAACTAATGAGGAGGTATTGAATAGAACTGAGGTGAAGAGAATTTTGTGGCACAACTTGACAAAAAGAACGGACTGGTTGGTAGGACATGTTCTGAGGCATCAAGGCATCACAAACTTTAGCATTGGAGGGCAGCGTGGAGGGTAAAAATCGTAGAGTGAGACCAAGAGATGAATACATTAAGCAGCTTCAGAAGGATGTAGGTTGCAGTAGGTACTGGGAGATGAAGAAGCTTGCACAGGATAGAGTAGCATGCAGAGCTGAATCAAACCAGTCTCAGGACTGAAGTCAACAACAACAACAACAACAACATGTCTGAGGACTTTGAAGAGTAGTTGTATAGATTGTACAGACTGGTTAGTGTTTCGAAAAGAGATTATGAAATGAACATCAATAAAAGTAAAATAGTAGTAAAGGTGACGAGAAATGGTGCCTTTATTGTATCCAATATACAGGTATGTGCCACACTATTGTATGTGACGCATACCTGTTTATTGGTTGTCAGTGTCACAGAACAGCTGTGCTATAGGGACCAGAAATGAAAGTCTCGAACTTATTTAGCCGTTTCAGAGATGCTCTCACTTTCACTAATGACACATCTGGACTCTGGACTATAGACTGGATATACTTTGCTGACAAGGACTTGTATTTCATAGCATTCTGATGTCTTTTGACATATAAGTAAGTTTTTGTACTTGAAATGGCCTAAGCGCGAAACCTGGATTGTATAAAAATAAAAACAAAAATTATTGCAGTCAAATAGCGGGAGCATCATTGAAAAAATTTACCATGACTGTGGTTCCCGCCTAAATAAAAATTATAATTACAGATTGGGTCGTGTGATTGTTCCCTGTGCAAGATAATTCGGGAATTTACACAATGACTTGTATTTTCCTTTTCAGCTACTCTTATGGAATATAATTACGTCATTTCGGCATTTATTGGTAGTGCCTCATCGCTATTGCAGCTGTAATCACATTTTTTCCGTGTATTATGACACCGATATCTTCGTCTCTGCAATCCAGCACTGTTATTCTGTCATACTGCAATGTTGAGGCGACATACCTCATAATATAGAGCCATTTTGTTAATGCTTTGCTTATTGAAGGTCCAAGCATTAGCAATGTGTTTGAGGGCTTGGCATTAACCGTATGTTTCAGCTGGGGCAGTGTTACAGGTTGGTAATATCATCTCTAATATCATTTCCTATTGTGATGCCACTAAAGTTTTAGAACACGACGACTTCCACACCTATACATACATATCTATAC
This sequence comes from Schistocerca gregaria, assembly GCF_023897955.1. Lineage (NCBI taxonomy): Eukaryota > Metazoa > Arthropoda > Insecta > Orthoptera > Acrididae > Schistocerca > Schistocerca gregaria. The sequence continues at coordinate 597,817,001 of NC_064922.1, forward strand.
GTTATAGAGAACAGCTTCATTTTAATGTGTGTTCTGGCATTGGTTTAGCATTTTATAGCAATGGAGGTTGGTCATAAAATGTCATGCGCCAGGCATATTACGATGGCTCTCTGTTTCTGCAAGGTGTACAAAATCGAATTTTCACAGCGGCTTTGTTTATATGACAATAAACATGTATCTTAATGAGATCAATAGACAATTTAGATGCGGTAACATTTAATTTGTGCTCACAAAGTGTGAGACTTCTCCCAATATATGATAAGTAGTTTATTCAGAGTTTGCAGTATTGTTTAGGAATGTACTTGATGACTTGTGTATTTGTTTTCAACTACCCTGTTATGTCACTTCTACAATTATTGACAATCCGCCTCCGCTGCTGTAATCATATTATTTCGTCTCTGTTTTCCGTGTATTACGAAGTTGGTAGCTTCGTCTCTACAAACCGACACTGCCATGCTGCCATGCTGCCACACTGAAATGTTGAGCTATGGTACATTATAAAATCTGAAACCATTTTCTTTGAACTTTGCTTATTGGAAGTCCGAACACCAACTATGTGGTTGGGCACTTGATATTAAGCGTGTATTTCGGCTGTAGCAGCGTCAAGGTTTAACAGAATCTTTGACGTCGTTTCCAGTTGTCACCAAGTCTTAGAACATATCTACATAATTGTACATTACACAGAATAATACAGAAATAACATCACTTTAATTCATGTTGCCTGAGATTTCGACTCTGACTATGTATTTGGAAATGTTACATCTTTCACTGTTACTGTCAGTGGTGGTCTTTCTCGTTTGTTTATACGCAGGATGTTACAAAAAGGTACGGCCAAACTTTCAGGAAACATTCCTCACACACAAATAAAGAAAAGATGTTATGTGGATATGTGTCCGGCAACGCTTAATTTCCATGTTAGATCTCATTTTAGTTTCGTCAGTATGTACTGCACTTCCTCGATTCACCGCCAGTTGTCCCAATTGAAGGAAGGTAATGTTGACTTCGGTGCTTGTGTTGACATGCGACTCATTGCTGTACAGTACTAGCATCAAGCACATCAGTACGTAGCATCAACAGATTAGTGTTCATCACGAACGTGGTTTTGCAGTCAGTGCAATGTGTACAAATGCGGAGTTGGCAGATGCCCACTTGACGTATGGATTATCACTGGGCAATAGCCGTGGCGCGGTAGGCTTATATCGAGACATATTTCCAGAACGAAGGTGTCCCGACAGGAAGACGTTCGAAGCAATTGATCGGCGTCTTAGGGAGCACGGAAAATTCCAGCCTATGACTCGCGACTGGGGAAGACTTAGAACGACGAGGACACCTGCAATGGACGAGGCAATTCTTCGTGCAGTTGACGATAACCCTAATGTCAGCGTCTGAGAAGTTGCTACTGTATAAGGTAACGTTGACCACGTCACTGTATGGAGAGCGCTACAGGAGAACCAGTTTTTTCCGTACTATGTACGGCGTGTGCAGGCACTATCAGCAGCTGATTGGCCTCCACGGGTACACTTCTGCGAATGGTTCATCGAACAATGTGTCAGTCCTCATTTCAGTGCAAATGTTCTCTTTACGGATGAGGCTTCATTCCAACGTGATCAAATTGTAAATTTTCACAATCAACATGTCTGGGCTGACGAAAATCCACACGCAATTGTGCAATCATGTCATCAACACAGGTTTTCTGTGAACGTTTGGGCAGGCATTGTTGGTGATGTCCTGATTGGGCCCCATGTTCTTCCACCTACGCTCATTGGAGCACGTTATCATGATTTCATACTGGATACTCTACCTGTGCTGCTAGAACATGTGCCTTTACAAGTACGACACAACATGTGGTTCATGCACGATGGAGCTCATGCACATTTCAGTCGAAGTGTTCGTACTATTCTCAACAACAGATTCGGTGACCGATGGATTGGTAGAGGCGGACCAATTCCATGGCCTCCACACTCTCCTGACCTCAACCCTCTTGACTTTCTTTTATGGGGGCATTTGAAAGCTCTTGTCTACGCAACACCGGTACCAAATGTAGAGACTCTTCGTGCTCGTATTGCGGACGGCTGTGATACAAGACGCCATTCTCCAGGGCTGCATCAGCGCATCAGGGATTCCATGCGACGGAGCGTGGATGCATGTATCCTCGCTAACGGAGGACATTTTGAACATTTCCTGTAACAAAGTGTATGAAGTCCCGGTGGTACGTTATGTTGCTGTGTGTTTCCATTCCATGATTAATGTGATTTGAAGAGAAGTAATAAAATGAGGTCTAACATGGAAAGTTAGCGTTTCCGAACACATGTCCACATAACATATTATCTTTTTTTCTGTGTGATGAATGTTCCCTGAAAGTTTGGCCGTACCTTTTTGTAACACCCGGTGTAGACCAGTTTAAGTAATATTTTTTAATAAAGTACCATATTCCTTCCTTCTGTAATATGATAATTGTGTTGTGCGTGTGTTTGGACAGTTATTTATAGTTCCCCAAAATAATGCTGCTTCGATTGCGTACAAACGTTATCGATGCAACGTTAATTTTACGCCTTGAGAAGCATTTTAGAATACTGTGACTACTTAGTTGAATAAAATAATATGGGAAATACACCTGCAAAGGTTTTAGAGAGCCTCGCCACCATAGCACTGATCGCAAAGTTCTGTCATTCTACTTAGCCTCCTGTAGCTTTGTGCCATTTATAATAATAGTAGTTATTTTCAATCAGCGCTGTGGTTAATATTTTTTCTATTGATTAAACTGAAGCATTGTCTTTCTCTCTCCTAAGATAGTGTTTCAGATCAAATTAAATGTGGAAACATTGTTTTGTGACTCATATCAAGATTATGCATAATTACTTACATTTAGTTTGTCTATTTACTTGTTTGCCAGTTTTATGGCATTATATTATTGTACCAACATCTTCAAATGTCAGCTGCTATTGGTGTGGGGGTGCATTAGAATCTTTAGCACTAATGTGGCGAATATGTGTCTATATCCAAATTAACTTACATTTCATTTTAAAATGTATATGTATTTTTCGCAATATTGTAACGTCACGTTACTTGATTTGAATCTCACAGCGTTTTTTAAAGTTTTAACCTCAACCAGGTTGAGGTATAAATAATAATTTGCATATTTCATATTTGAACCAGTTGTAACACTTTTGTACTATTATTGCGATATGTTTCCTACAGTAGATGCATAAAAATTCACATTAACAACTACAAGATATTAGCAATAAATGTGGTCACTGAGGATAACCGTATCTCCGTTATGGGTAGTTGGTCGTTCAACTTTTGTGTAACTTTCTTTTAATTTTCGTGGTATCTCTTGAAATAGTGCTGCTCGCTCCTAGGCACAAAGGTTGTTTGCAGTCTGAACACATTTGCATGGTTTGGACAGGGTTTTTCTTGAACTGAAAACTGCACATATCTCATATGGTTAGTGAATGGGCTGATGTTCACTGCTTTCGTGGCAAATACTTTCATATACCTATGGCTTGTGTTCCTTAATCTGATATGATTAATTATTTTTGTATACAGAGGGTGAATCATCAGCTACCGGAACTATTTTGGAGCCAATAAATGTCTGTATACTTCCCGAGGAAAGTCTTCATTGGAAACTGCTCCATTTCAGTCTTCTTGTGCATAATGGATGCATTAGTTACACAGTGGTCTGCAAAGTGAAAGAACACTCTCACCCATCCTTTCTTGCTTTTTCTGTCTGTAGCATAGCATGACTTCAGTCGATCAAATTTATCCACATATTTCACACTGGAATTGTAACCTTTCAACACAAGAGGGCAAGTGACGTTAGTTATTGTTCCACCTTTGATTGTGCAAGTTACTGTGGACACATCTGATGGTGCATGACATGTAGAAATAAAGTTGACCACCGTGTTGTCCTTCCAACTATAGATAACTACTGCATCACTGCTTATTCTGTAATCAAATTCGCGTTTCTCAAGTTCCCTTTCCTTCTTGAGTTTTGACATGTTTTTCCTTCTGGGAATTATTGTTTCACACGTATACAGACCGTTTGACTTTAGGTTCTTGTACACATTATACAATGTAAAACAATGTTCCATAAAAATAATATGATTTTTTCGATGAAGGTCACTGGTTATATTTAGAACGATTTTCGATCCTAACTGGAGACTGTCAAGCTTTTCCTGTATAACGATCGATCTGCAACCTGTATGACGTTTCATCACATAACCCATGCTTTGTACCTCTCTTTTAGGTTGTCTGTCATGAACTGTTTGAGAGATGGCCTGCATTTGAATTTAACCATTGCTTTATCAATAGCGAGATTCTGATGTGGCATATAGTAGTCTTGGAATTTCCTGTTAAAATAATCTAGCAACGGACATAGTTTGTATAGTCTGTCACAATTCTAACTGTTTTTGTCAGAGTCACAGAATTATCATTGAGGTATAAGTTACTCAGTAATGAAGTAAAACTTTTTCCTAGCAATAACTTCGATATATAACTTTCAACAACGTCTGTATCAGTGCTCCAGTAATCTCTGTAGCTAGTTTTTTTCAGCGATTCCCAAGTAACGATTTCTTCCAATGAAAGTTTTTATTTCATGTTCGATGGTGGGGACGAAAGATTTGCCTCACTGTGTTGCATACAAATTGATTTGAAAAACTATGTGGTTTATTAGTGTTTCATCAAAAAACTCGCAAAATAAGCCAACTGGCTTTAGGTTTAGTCTGTTACTTATTTCTGCAACCACACCACCTTGTCCAGTAAATTTTTGACACTGGGTCAGCACTTGTTTCTTGGCTCCCGTTTATCGTGACTGTTGATGGAACAGTGAGTGGGACAGCATTGTTTTCACTTGTGTCATCACTTTCACTGTTATTCTCAGAATCACTGCGGCTCAGCACATGACTGTAAACAAGACTAGAGCTTGCACAATCTATAGTGAATGTTGCTCACTGTCATCACCCTCATCACTGCCAACACTGTTGTCTCTAGAAGAAATGTCATCAAACGATATTTGGTAACATTCTTCCTCTATTATTATTTTCTAGGCGAGATATACAGGATGAGAGAAAATATACTGGATGGGAAGAAGACCAGTGGTTAGTGCCACTAAACTGAGTGGGTAGCCACAGTGACTGCCAGCCTTTCAAAGCATCTGCGTAAGAAGCAGTTTAAAATGATGCCCATGCTTCGAAGAATTAAACGAATTTCTGGAAGTCAGTAATGCAAACGCAGTTGCAGAGTGAAAGCACAAGGCATGCGGGAGGGTGGACACTTGGGGTGCAGGGGGTGCAAGAGGTGTTTCATGCAAGTTGCTGCAGTGCAGGGAATAGGGGATGGTTGAACTCATGTCAGTGAAATATGAGATGCACACAAGACGCAGTCAAGTTTCACTTCCAGAATGCAGAGTGGGGTGGTGCTTGGGGCAGGGAGTGCTTCACGCAAAATTTGAAGAAGTGAAGGGCACTCTCCTCCCCTCACCTCATTGAGCTCGGCGTGTGGGAGGATGTCATGATTCCTGTAATGGCCTTGATGAGAAGAAGGTGCTGATGTTGCTGACAGTGAAATGTAATACATGAAATTGTCTCAGCTGTAATGACTCCACACATAAGAAAACACAGACGCTGATGTCAGCAATTTTCTGCCCAGGACCAGTCCTGCTCTGCTTATAAGGGGGAGTAGCAGAAGGACAGAGAGAGGGGTAGAAGGAGACGGATGTAGAGCATGGTGGAGGGGCTGTAGAGAGAGGAGGAAGGAGAGGGATTGGAATAAACAGATACACTGCAAATGGCTGGTACTAAGCCAGTAATACTGTATTAAGTATTAGATGCATCTAACACATAATTTCTCTAATTTTCTGTTAAAAAATCAAACACAAAGGAGGGGGGGGGGCTCTGGTCTACAGTCATAGGCTACTACGTTTCAGCACTTTGTGAAGTGTACCATTTTACATATCTGAACATTTAAACAACAGGAATACATATTTTCCTGGGGAACACTGGAAGTTATTTCTTTGGTTATCGGTGGCTTCTATTACAATAAAAGAAGCCGCGTTCTCTCTGAAAAGGAACTGTAGTACAAGGATGAGGACACAGGGTGCAGAATATTATGAACTGAAGACTAAGCATTAACGTTCTAACTGATAACAGATTTTCCATTTATGACGAAACATCCGGTGGTGATGTCTCTAGTAAAATATCAAACTTCAATGCCGGTAATGAATGCAATTTAATGGGACCAAGTACTGCAGCACGGGGACATTTAATTTCAACCCAGATGTCTTCAGTAGCCAAATCTTCCGTCACTGTAGGAGTAATTTATGACTCACAGTGGGATTTAAACCCTGCTATTTATTTTTAAAGTGTCCTGTTTATTTATTTACATTTTGCCACTTTCCTCGCTATTGTCCAGGTGAAGTGTGAAAAATTCGGAATATGCCAGCCAGGCTTCCCTGCGGGATGTTGGACGGGCGACGCTGCACTAGCAGTGAATATTCATGGTGGCCATTAGGCTGACATCAGGCGGCAGGTGCCGCGCTGTCACACTCACAAGCGAGCGCTACCTGTCTGATTTGCACCAACCTCCGTTACCGGCGATACCTGACACACAATGGCGGCCGTGCCTCTCGCGTCCGTAGGAAGCTCCTCTGTGGATAAATGTTATCGGGCAAAGTTAATGACAGTGTGAAAATGATGCCATAACCAAATATCAAGTGTGTCTAAAAGCTTATTAAGGGTTTTTGGTCATCACCCATTCAGCCACTCTCAGAATGGATTAAAGAAGATAAAATTCGTTGCGAAGATTGCTGATAATAATCTTTATTCTCGATATCAGGTTTCGCTAATGACGTTACCATCTCCATGTCTTGACAGAGAGGTTATTGCAAATTTCTCACAACAGCAGTAAGAGTAGTCATTCTCACGAGTTGATAGATATTTAACAGACTAGAAAACTGACGCATCGGAGTGTCAAAATTAAAACAACTATATACACAGTGAAACAGGTCTAGTGGCAGTTTATTATTTGCAATTCTGGAGTTTGTGCAGGCTTTGGATGTCTCAAATCCTAAATTTTGAGTTGATTATAATTCGTGTGAAGCCTTTGGTCAGAGCAGCTATTTTGCTGGAAGATGTGTTTATTTTTTATTTATTTTTTAATCATCGCTGCTTGGCAGCGAGGAGTGCGGGAGTTCTATCGTTAGCATGGTAGTGAGACAGACGCCGAGCAGAGGACTCTTGGCAATGTAGACGTAAAATTCAAGTTCATATATGTTTCAGTAAAATGGTTTGTGTTTGAATATTGTGAAATAGAAGAGGAGTATTTGCTGAGTGATTTAGAATCAACAGATTATGAAGAGGAATGAACGTAATATTTTTTATTTAGGGGCACTGCAGTCGCGTGTAGTTAGGATTCATTGTTAAACTAGACATTCAATTATTTAATTTTCAGTGTAAGGCATTTTTCATGTTTATTTATGATTTGTCAAACTTTTGTGAGAGTAAGAGTTTGACATCGATGTTGCCCTTTGTCAATGCAAATGAATGTTGTAACATGAGTTGCATACTGGTAATAATAATATATCAGATAGTTTAAAAACAGTTTGTTAAGGAAATATTTCACCTAAGAGCATCGTCCACATTTTCGGCCCATGTCATTTTTATTTAAAGGAGTGTCTCACTCAGTGATTTGTATAAAATAGTTTACTTGTTGTCTGGAGCATTGCACTAAGCTCTCAACTACTGTACCTAGAAATTTGCAGCTGGCGCACAGAGAGCGGCATGTACTGCACTTTCTAGCAATTAAATTATAAGGTAGAACTTCTCACTTCAGGATCAGTTGCTACGAAAGTTATCAACGTACAGGGACTATTTCATCGACAGCATTATTAGGCGGATCATTAATACACAAAGACCACTTTGTTTAATTAAGGAGATATATAGTAAAGTTCACGATTTAAACATTTTGCACATTTTTTAGAAAGACTATAAAACAGGTCCAAATTCAGGTTGTTTTGTCTCAGGCAGATATATTTGGTTTCTCTGACAGTTGGAAATGCGCAAAGTCACCCTAAACTAAAAATTGAAAAGTTACAATCAACCAAGCAAACCAGTACGAAATCTCAAGTCCAATGAAAAGAATTATATTAAACGAAACTATCAGCAGCCATTCATCACAGACCTCTATCTTACACCACAGATGTGTGTGGCGAATAACGGGGTATCCAACTGTTTCAATTCTGTTACGTACCTGCCAATTCATGAGAATGAGTACTCTTACTGCTACTTTAAGAAATATTCAGTAATCTGCCTGTAGAGATCTGAACATTGATTACTGAAACCGATTATCGAGAATAAATGTTATTATTAATCATCCTGGCACAGAAGTTTATCTTCTCTAATCTATTATCACAGATCTCCCCATGTGGCTCAAAATGAGTAAACTAAAAAAAAAAAGGTCTCAGAATGATGTCTGCTCAAATGTTTGAGCGGAGCGAAAACAAGACTCCTTCGAAATCCTACAATGAAATTTTGTCCGAAGTTAGAAAACCAAACTAAGATTCGGAAATGAACAAATGGGGCTATCATATGGACCATCGTGAGCTCTAGTTTTATAAGAAAAGGTTTAATTGCTTGAGAGTAATAAGCACAGTTGTTGTAATCAATGTTGAGGGAAAATTTGTGTCTGAATTTAATCAAGTGAGGTGTTAGATATGGATGTATGTGGTATGAAATAGACCATCGGAGGTATAATTTTGCGAAAAAAGGTTTAATTGCTTAAGGTAATCAAAATGGCTCTGAGCACTATGGGACTCAACTGCTGTGGTCATCAGTCCCCTAGAACTTAGAACTACTTAAACCTAACTAACCTAAGGACATTACACACATCCATGCCCGAGGCAGGATTCGAACCTGCGACCGTAGCAGTCGCACGGTTCCGGACTGCGTGCCTAGAACCGCGAGACCACCGCGGCCGGCTAAGGTAACCAGATTAATTAAAAATCGTAATTAGTGATCTGAGGAAATACTGAAATATTTCACAAACTCATGCTGCTAATGTCAAAAATACATAATCACAACATAAACTGAATCTTCTCTGCCTCATGTTGATGTATAGTCTCTTAACAATAATAGAATATCGATCAAATATTTCGATAAATTATATTTCACGTTTTATGAACAAAACATGAAGATAAAGAAAATTTTTGGAACAAAAATGGTCAAGTGTTGTGTGAATTTATTTTTCTAAAAGTTGGAAATAAAATAGAGTAACTTTTGACACAGTTTTGAATCATCCTCGAAATCGTGTATAGCAACTGAGGTGCCGATTCAGAATTAAAGGCTCAATGTTTAACTCATTATTTCAAAGAGTACTCGAGGATATTTGTCTGGTGGAGATTTCGCTCATTGGTCTCCTTATGTCACTAACGTATGAGCAGCTCAGCTGCTGTGTGTGATTTCGAGCATCATTCAAAAACGTGATAAATGTTTTATTTACTTTGTCTCTTACTTTTTAAAAAAATAATTTTACACAGCATTTGACCATATTTTAAGAAACCCTTTATTTAATATTTAAATGTGTAACAGCCTGAACTGTCAAAAAAAGAACGCTTTTCCGCCATTCATCTAACTTGGAATTAAGCATACGATCCGAGGAATCTAAAGTACATTCATTCATATAAAATAAAATAAATCATACCTATTAATATATCACAATGAAAAAAATTCAGAAAATGAAAAAAGCGCCTTTCCTGTACACTGTACTCTGCTACAAAATCAGATGGGATTTTATACATTCATGTGTCCTTTGTCGCCGAAAAAGGAGTCTGAATGTTCCTTGGTAATGAATTGTCAAAGAGCAGCAGATGAACAGTTAGTTTCGTAGTTTCTTGAAATCTCCTGTCACAGTCGGCTTACTGCAACATGAAGTTGTGATCATGTTGAGGCAGTAGATATGTTTTCCGAATCTCCCGTGTTCGAATCGAAGTTGTGCCGATGGCATTAGAAAGAGTCTGCCGTATCTGCAGTTTTGGTGCTAAGAACGTGACGGAAGATAGGCACCACTGCAGCATAGTGTCTCCCTTTAATTCTAGTTCTTATGGTAAGTAGGAATCTTCTTTCACATGAACCAGTGTACATAGATTTCTTGGACAGGGTGTCTACTTCCTCATTTCAGTTTATTCCGTTGTATGCCTTTACCAGAAACAAAGCAGTAGTCTTATTTAGGCGGGAAAGCTCCTAAACTGCTTCTGTAACGTGATGTACTAGAGAAGCTTTGCTGTTGTAAACCTTGCAGCATTTTAGCAGCATCAGTGCTGAGTGTGAATCTTATAAAGTAAAGATTATTTTCTCCTGAACTTCTTTTGCGTATTTAATTCTCTCTAAAATTGGTATAGGTTCTGTAGAGAGTGTGGGCACTACTTCAGGGAGCTTGCATTTACCCTCTCAGTTAATTTTGCCATCTAAGATTGTACTTCCTGCTACGTTTTCTTGTTTAATCCCAACTGCGTATATCTTTCTTTAGGATGGTTATACTGCTAACTGTGAGTAAACACTTTCAAGTTGATTGTCTGTCAGTTGAATGGAAGGTGCATTTCAATATTCAGCTTCGCTACGATGTCAGCATCCGGGGAAGTGGAGACGTATTCACGCAAAGGCGAAGCATCGAAATAAAAATCTGCTAAGGAAGCAATGAGACAAACAGACATGATACTTTGAATTCAAAGACAAGAATTATACTGCACTCACCTCGATACACGATGATCCCTTGATCATTACAAACGGAGGGAGATGGTTTCTTAGCTGAATGTGTGATCACCATGGTCGGCAACGCATGCTCTGCAACGTGTTCCCATGCTAGCCACGTGATTGGTACGTTCTACTGGTAGCGCGTTTCATTCCTCCACCAGCGTGTCCCACAAGTGCTCAGTTGGATTTAAGTCAGGGCAACAGACAGGCCAGTCCATTCGCCGAAAATCCTCTCGTTCCTAAAGGCCCACCACCTGCGAAATTCGATGCGATCGCCGATTGTGATGCATAAAGGCGAAATCAGGGCTGAATGCGCCCATGAAAAGCCGCACATGGGGATGGAGTAAAATCTCACGATCATTTTGACCGGTGATTGCTCCGTGTTCAAAGACTTACGTCCATGCAGTATTACGTCTATCCCTACCATAACACCTGGACCGACAAAACGATCACGTTCGACAATGTTTCTGGATGCATTACGTGCTGAAGCTTATGGACCCTCGATGGCGTGGTTATCAGCGGCATTACGTGTAACTATCTCTCGTCATCTGACGGTACGTCCAGAAGTACGATATTGCGCTCCTTCTTGTGTGTCGTTTCAGAGCTGCATTCGGTTCAAATATGGTTAAAATAGCTCGAAGCACTATGGGATTTAACATCTGAGGTCATCAGTCCTCTAGAACTTAGAACTACTTAAACCTAACTAACCTAAGGACATCACACACATCCATGCACAAGGCAGGATTCGAACCTGTGACCGTAGCAGCTGCTCGGTTCCAAACTGAAGCGCCTAGAACCGCTAGGCCACAACGGCCAGCTTGCATTCGGGCCATACTTCATTTTTATGGATGACAACACTCGACCCCATCGAACAGCTTAGGTGTGGCAGCTCTTAGAACTAGAGGATATTCGGTGAATGAACTGGCATACATCTTCCCCCGACTTAAGTCCCATCGATCACGTATGAGATGCGTTGGGAAGATGTGTTGCAGCACGCCCACCTACACCAACGACCCTCTAGCAGTTGTCAACAGCACTGGAGGGGGAATGGAACGCCCTGCCACAAGAAGTCCTTACCAACGTTGTGGCCAGGATGAGGCACGTTCCAGAGCGCACACTGTGGTCCATGATGATCCCACACATCCTATGAAGAGCCACGTTACACCTTTTGGAATGTCCAGGGAACCATCGTGAATCGCGGTACCTGCAGTGTAATTGTTGTCTTCAAAAGAAAGTGGCATTTCTGCTCCTCTCACTGTGTGTTTATTTCAGATACCTTCTGTGCTATACTGTAGCAGTTCTTGCTACGTATGATCCAAGTTTCATAGAGCCATATTACATGGCAGTGGTACATCATTCGTCGTTACGTTTTGCACACTAGTGCTTAAGGCACGGTGGCGACAGGCCACCGTCTCGCCGGTGTAGAATTCCGGCACATGCTGGCGGATATTTCTCCTTCTTTCACGATGTACAACCCGACCTTCTCAAAAACAATAAGCTTTCAAATGAGATCTCTGATTGAGAAATCCGTTGTCTAACCTCTCTGCATCTACAAAATGTAGATGGCATTACTTCTATCTACGCAGCACAATTTCACTGAAATAGTAATCATTTGTATACCCAGACATGTATAACACGTCATACAAATTCTTTGTTGCACGACTCCTTCAGACTTTCCCAGCTTTAATGACCGGTAGTGTAACTTAGTTCTCAAGAAAGAGAATAACAAAGGCGCTAATAACTACCGTGGCAGTCCTGTCGCCAACTTTGACTTGAAATATCTTAATTTTGTTCGTAGGAAATCCCGTTCCATTCGTGGCCACAGTTCGCTGTAGAACCGATGTTTCAGACATGATTTCTATTGGTACTTGGTAGTTAGATTTACTTTGTTCCTTCAGACAACTAACTACAACTTTTCTCAGTAGCTAAACGAGTAGTTCTAATCGTGTGACTCACCTGTAGATCTTTGATGAGTGAGGGTCCTCAGTAAGCTCCTTTGCCTCTGCGCTTTAGACATGGCTGCTAACTTATTTTATATTTGAGCAGATGATGGCTACCGATCTGTTAGGCCTTTGCCAGTCACGCCACCTTTATCTTTAGTAAATCTCATTCTCCTCCAATCCCAAAGGGCTTGATCCAATGTGTGTGTACTTCATTGGGTGGAGACAACTAGTAAACTAAGGACACAAGGAACCAATTTTCGCCCTTAATTTATCTGATATTGACCTGCTAATAATGTTTCCATGGACACTGGAATCTTAACCGCCTCCACGTTAAGCGTTTGCGCACTGGATATCTTTTACTCTTAATAATAGTACACAGGCGATTTTCAATAATCTAGACAGGTATTCTCTCAGAAACAGGGAATGCCTGCTGAACAGCTAATCAGATTATATGTTTACAGCTCTTGTTGCTGTTGTATAACGCACATGTCAAAAATGTTCTTTTGTAAAAGAATTTTAGAATAATTCTTGGTTTGACAACATCTGATAATTGTAGCCTTTGAGTCGATAATCTTATCGTCAGGCTTGTTCATTTCGCATTACTACAGACCTAGCAAGCAAATCAAGGAAAATCTCTCTGCCTCTCACATTCTTCATGTTTTCAGATGGCAGGTGTCCTCTGGTACAAACTTACTTTATTTTTCCTTTCCCCAGCTGTCAATTTTTCGGCCCAGTACTGGAGTAAGTCAAAAGCTTCAGGCTTGTTTAAGCAGAGGTAATCTAGGAAGCAACAGGCAGGACAGTTTCGGCATGCTAGAAGATGTTCCATGTTTTGTACCTCTCCATAGTCGCACTTACTGTAATCAGGTTCTATTAGGCCCCATTTTATCAGATTGATTTTTAAAGGGACTACAGGAGTTCTGATACTTTTTAGCATTTTCCATGACTTTTAGATTAACTCAACACAACTTGGTGGATGTTCTGAAACAGAGTAATCGACAGGTGGCTCATCCAGGATGCAACTGAAGAACCTATATCTTGTTTTTAGTATTTTTAGTCCATAAAGACTACCATATCGTGGATGAAGCCCATGAAATATTTTTTGAACTTTTCGTTGTGTTCATGAGGTACCCTAAGAGACATGGAACTGCTGAAACCTGAAGCTTGGTAGGGATTTTGCAGTGGAGTGGACTTCAAGCATCCTGTGACTAGCCTACAGGTTTCATGAAGCCTTATGTCGATCCTCTTTGCATGTGGTGATCTAGACCAGGCAGGGCACGCATACTCAGCTGCTGAAAAGCAAAGTGTTAAAGCAGTGGCTCTAAGCACAGTAGACCTGGCACCCCACTTATTGACAACTTTCTAAGGATATTGTTCCTTGTAGCTATCTTATTTCGGGTTTTCCGCAGTGGTCTTTGTGTATGAGGGACCCCTGAAGCGTCACTCCCATTTAAAGCGCAGCTTTTTTTTTTTTTTTTTTTTTTTTTTTTGCAAGGCGTGTATACAGCTGGAAGGCTTTCCTCTTGGTGGTACTTGGTTTGGGGGAGCTGGAATCTTAATATGTTGACATAATTTCTGGAGTGTTCTCCAAATTTTCGTCTGCTTCCTCAAAAGTTCTTCCTTGTGTTGTGATACCCAAATCGTTGGCTTAGAGATAATGTCTCATATCTTTGGGTACTGGCTGATCTTTCTTATATATATTGAACAGAGTGAGAATTAGAACACTACTGAAGCAAGGCCGTTTTTGTGCACCACCCAGCGACTCTTTTTCCCTTATAGAGTGACGTAGAATTGTTGGTTCTTCAGCAAGAATTTTGTAATTTGTACTGGTTCATAGTCCCTAGTAATATATATTTCGAGTAATAGTTTTCGGTGGTTTACTGTATCGTAAGCGACACTTAGATCAACGAGAGCCAAGTACATTATTAATTTATTTTCATGTCCCTCCTCAGTATGCTCTATGAGTGTCAAGATCTGGCTGGCACAAGATTTATCTGGCCTGAAGCCAGCTTACTGCAGAATTAACCTTGAACCAATGACGTTGATTCGATTAAGGATCAGCCTTTCATACAGTCTGAAGAGATGGCACAAAAGAGATATAGGCCGATCGTTGCTTAGTGAGTCAGGATCTTTTCCTGGTTTTATCATTGCTATTACCTTCGATTTCCTCCATAGTTTAGGGATTTTAAAGGTTTCTCGGCAGTTGTTGAATGGGTTTAACAGCCAATTTTTGTCATTCGGTCCGAAATGTCGTACCTATTCCACACACATATATCATCAACACAGGTCGCCGTCCCATTTTTCAAAGAGTTTATGTCGTCATTGAGTTCTCTCAGTATGAAAGGAGAGGAGAAGTCGCGGATTTCTTGGTGGATACCACGCTGTAACTTGATTTTCTCAAATTTTTTGTTGGACTTGCCATTCAGCAATAGTTGCTGCGCAGTTTGATTAGGAGTTACTCTAGCCGTTTCTTTGCTTTCTTTTGTGTCCCCATTGAACTTTCTGATCAGATTCCATACCATTTTGCTGCTATGTGCCATGTCCATTTTCTACGAGGATTCGACCCATTTCTTTTGTCCTGTTTCACTTAATTCTGTCATACCAGTTGTCTCGTCACCAAAATGTTATTTAGAGTACAGTTCTTCATATTTCGTCAAGAGATGTTTGGTTCATCAGAGAGTCTTGGTATGAAGTTTGTCTGCTGCCTCTTGGAATTTGCTTTTTCGATACTTTACGGAGAATTTCTGCAATAAGTGTGTAGACTGCTATAGACAAATTGCGTGTTTAGTTTATTGCCAGTAAGACATCGTTGACGTTGTATCAGATGATGATGTCATTGTGTCCGTTATCTCCACAACTGAGACTGTGAAGTTAAAGAGAAGAGAATAACAAGAAAGGAAATAAAATGAACATTGGACATCTCTGTTGGCATTGAGTTCTATCTCGAATCGGACAAGGACGAGAAAAGAAATAGGCTTTTCGATGGACAAATCCTGGCATTTATTTCGAGTGACTGAAAGAAGCCATCGAAAGCCTAGGGCTGGATGGACAGAGATTCAAGTTCTTCATCTATATCTACATAGTTACTCCGCAAGCCACCGTACGGGAGTGGTTCCGTGCACTACTACTTGCCATTTCCTTTCCAATTCCAATCGCAGTGAGGGTAAGGGAGAAACGACTACCCACATGCCACCGTACGGGTCATAATTCCTAGTATCGTATCTTCGTGGTCTTTATGCGCAGTGTAAGTTGGCGGGAGTAGAATCGTCTGACAGGCAGCTTTAAATGCCGGTTCTCTAAATTTTCTCAGTAGTGTTTGTCGAAAAGATCGTCGTCTTCTTCCCAGACTGAGTTTCCGAAGCTTTCCGTAACACTTCCGTGTTGTTCTGACCTACTGGTATCAAGTCTAGCATCCTGACTCTGAGTAACTTCTTCCTTCAGTCATAGCTGGTGCGGATCCCAAACACTGAAGCAGAATAAGTTGCATCAGCATCTTATATGCGCTCTTCTTTACAGGTGAACCAATATTTCATAAAATTCTCCCAATAAACCGAAGAAGACCATTCGCCTTCCCTACCACAATCCTCACATGCTCGTTCCATTTCATATCGTTTTACAGTGCTACTCCCAGATATTTAAACGACTTGACTGTGTCAACCAGGACATTACTAATGCTGTAGCCGAACATTATGATTTTGTTCTTCTTACTTATATACAGTACATTACACTAAGGTAGCTGCCATTCATCATACCAACTAGAAATTATGTCTAAGTCGTAATGTATCTTCCTACAGTCACTCAACTTCGATAACTTCCAGTACGCCACAGCATCATCAGCAAAGAACCGCAGATTGTAGTCCACTCTGTCACCCAAATTAGAAAACAACAGCAATCCCGTCACACTATGCTGAGACATTCCTGACGATACGCTCGTTTCTGATGAACACTCGTCATCGAGGACAACATACGGGGTTCTTTTACGTAAGAAGTCTTCGAGTCACTCTCAGATCTGTGAACTTGTTCCATATGCTCATACCCTCGTTAACAATCTGAAACTGGGCACCGTGTTAAATGCTTCCCGAAAATCGAGAAATAAAATTCCTGCTTCACTGTCTTTAACGGTTTTCAGAAGTCACGAGAAATAAGAAATCTGTTTGTGTCCGTTTATCCATTGTTCGCAGTATATCAAGTGAGAAAAGGCTAAGCTCAGTTTCGCATCAGCGATGCTCTCTAAAACCATGCTGATTCGTGGACATAACCTCCTCAGTCTCAAAAAAGTTTATTATATTAGAACGGAGAATACGTTCAATGATCCTGCAGAAAACCGAATTTAGGGGTATTGGTCTGTAGTTTTGCGGATCCGTTCTTGCACCCTTCTCATATACTAGGGTCACCTATACTTTTTCCAGTCGCTCGGGTTTTTGTGCTGAGCGAGAGATTCAAAAGAAATGCAGGTTAAGTAAGGGGCCGACTCTGTAGAGTACCCTTTGTAATATCGAACTGAGATTCCATCCGGACCTGGTGATTTATTTGCTTTCAAATCTTTCAGTTGTTTCTCTCTGAAAGAAATGACAGTATGTTTGTACGTACAATTCTCCTGTGTGAATGATTTCTACAACGTCAAATTTAAAACTTCGTCATGCGTTTTTCTATCTTCAACTACTACACCACACTGGTCAACAAAGGACTGAATAGAAGCCTTAGACCCTCTTAGTGATTTTATATAAGACCAGAATTTCCTTGGGTTCTTTGCCAGATCTTTTGCTAAGGTGTGAAGATAGTAGCTTTTATATGCGTCGCGCTTACATCTTTTCACAGACGCCCGAATCTCTACTAATCTACTTCGCTTGCCGCCATTTGCGCGTTTCCTTTTGAAACGAGAGTGTAACAGCCTCTGCTTTCCAGGCATCCACCGAATTTCGTTATTAAATCATGGTGGGTCTTTTCCATCTTTCATCCTCTCACTAGGCACATAACCTCCTGACCACGATTTACAATCTGCTTAAACTTTGCCCATAATTCCTCTACATCCATCTAACTGGAACCAAGTGATGTCAAGTCACTAAGTGAGATGCTAACAATTGCTTATCTGCTCTATCTAGCAGAAATACTGTCCTAGACTTCTTGACTGATTTATCAATTTTTGTAATTATAATTGCTATAATGACGTCACGATCACTAATCCCTGATTCTCTACTGACATATTCGACCAAGCGAGGTGTCGCAGTGATTAGCACACTGGACTCGCATTCGGGAGGACAACGGTTCAAACACGCGTCCGACCATCCAGGTTTATGTTTTCCATGATTTACCTAAATCACTTCAGGCAAATACCGGGATGGTTCCTTTCAAATGGCACGGTCGGTATCCTTCGCCATCCTTCCATAATCCGAGCTTGTGCTCAGTCTCTGGTGACCTCGCTGTCGAAGGTACGTTAAACACTGAGCTCCTCCTCCCTCCTGACGTTTTCAATAAGGTCCGGCCTATTTGAAGCTAAGAGGTCTAAGACATTGCTACTGTATGTGGGTTGCCGAGCTAGCTGCTCAAGATAGTTTTCAGAATTTGCATGACCTTTTATTTGTACGTTCCGCAATGAATCCATAGACATCTCAGTCTATACTCAGTAGGTTAGAGTCACCTGCAGCCAGTATTGCATGATCGGGCTATTTACGCGCTATTGACCGTAGACTTTCTTTGAGTTACTGTAGAACTGTCACTGCGCAATAGGGTGGCCGCTAAAAACATCCAACAATTAACTTTGTTTCACCTTCACCTGTTATGCGCGACCAGATAACTTGTCACAGTCAAATTCGATCTCAATAGAGACAATATTTTTGTCACCTGCAGTAAACGCTCCCCCTTCTATGGCTTCTATCTATGTTTCCAATATACGTTCCACGATTCGCTAAATATCTCAGAGATTTCCACTTTGGGTTTCAGCCAACCATCGGTTCCGAGAATAATTTGCGCTCGAGATCTTTCCTGGAGGGCAGTTAATTCGGGAACTTTATTACGAATACTTCGACAGTTTACTGATAAAGTTATGATAGTCGAAATGTCTTTATTCTGAACGTCGTTTGACTTCCCTTGCTACATGTAGACTTCGGAGTGTTCATCAGAATACTTCAAACTACCGTCTAGCCTAGAAAACCCCTCATGTGTACTCCACAAGTACTCTGCTACCCGAATAGCTGCTTCCTTTATGTGGTGCACCCCTGGTCTACCAAGAGGAGTTCTGTTGCACTTTCGCTGAATGAAAGTTTCCGTCCTGGCTAATTGGCAACGGGAACCATTGGCGTCTTCCTGGCAAAAGGCTGCCTCCTTTACTGAGTGTCAACTTCTGAATCAGCTCCTCAGCCTGATTATCGAACATTGCCACATGTCTTCTGCTGCCAGTCTGATTGCACTACTCTTGTCGTTCCATTTCTCTTTTGATTCTTATTCCACAGAGTCGTTCTACTGCATTTTTCGTTGCTGCAATACTTGCGTTTTAACTTAGAAGTCGTTAACCATTTTGCGTTTCTTTGTCTCTTACTTTATTCCGTCTCTCATGCGGGCTTAATCAATGACCTGTTTACATAAAGCATGGTCTGTTTCATCTTTTTCCTGTAGAGTCTGTTGTCATACAAGCCACTCTCGATCTAGAGACTTCTTACCTTCGTAGTCCAGGCATCAATATTGTGTTAAGTGGCCGATTATCAGTCTGTTTTACAGGTGGATCTGACGAATAGACCGTCGAAAACAGCTGAAATGTGTTGAGATCTCCAATTGAAGTCATACGACAGACAAAAGTTATCTGCATGATGTAGAGCGAGATTCAGCTCGGACATAGGGTGGCATTCTGTGTTGTTCAGCGATAAGTCGCGATTATCCTTGTGGCGGTGAGACGATGCCAACGTGTCCGTAGGCAACATGGTGCAATGTCACACGAAGGAGCGATTTGCGATTCCAGTACCTTTCTGTCTCCTGAGCCATGGTGTGGGGAGTTGTTGGGTATGGCAGCTGGAATGATTTGGTAATTATTGGAGACTGAATGCTCGCCATTGAGTAGCAAGTCTTGTAAACACTGTTGTCACTCCCTTCTTGACCAGGGTACCAAATGGCATACCTCAACCCACATAATGTGAAACGTCCCCTTAGAAAAATTATACATGACTGTGCTTAAACTGACACACAATAGTTTTTAGCGCAACGCAATCTGACTTCCAAAAATCCCTACGAAAGAATGGCCCTGACTAACATTAACCTATACCTTTCACAAATCACTTACCTCACAAAAATCTTCGTTATTCAAGCTACTGCAATACAACGAGCGCCACTACTGCCAGCTAAATAAAAGATTCAAACTACTGAAGGCAGTAACTACTGATAGGCATAGTTAGCAAATAAAAGATTTTAATACAGAACAAACAATGTATTTACCTTAATAGTCATAATATATATATCAGTTCGTGACACCAATTCTTACAAATTTCAAAACTCCGCCATCTCTCTCCCCACGTCCACCACCGCTGGTGGCTCACCTCCAACTGCCCAACGCTACGCGCTGTTAGCATCCAGCTGCCGCTGCCCAACACTACAATGGCGAGTGTTACAAAAATGCCAACCAGCCACCGACTGCACACAGCACAGCCAGTGATTTTCATACAGAGCGCTACGTGGCGGTGGCGTTACCAATAAAAAAAACTTAAACAGCCTACTTACATAGATTATGAAAAAAATTTTCAAATCTGTATTGGCCACTGCCCAAAACAATTTGTAAATTTTTTTGTGGGGAGCACGGGGGCTATGTAAGTAGGCTGTTTAAGTCAGATTGCGTTGCGCTAAAAACTATTGTGTGTCAATTTAAGCACAGTCATGTATAATTTTTCTAAGGGGACGTTTCAAATGCAAGACCCAACACTATTGATCACACGACAAACGCCTTGAGGATTGTACAGATCCTTGAGTGGTCAGCTGAGTTCCCTGAATTGCCATCCTAGAATACAATGGGAAGACGTTTATATTCATACCTGCCTCGAGCCTGCAATCTTCATGAAATGACACAGCACATGTATAATGTATCAGGCATGGCAAAAATTTCCTGAAGTTGAGATTTGGAAGCCGTTTGCTTCATGCCACAATGGATATACGCGTTGTGTCGTGTCCTGGCGTTCTAAATCTGTGTAGTCAATATGTAACATGGCTCAAAGACCTGATCCGCAATGATGTCATTGCACCTAGGATCACAAAACGTCTTAACCAGTGTGACACCTTTACCAGTCGCTTACATCACGTTTACTCCATTTCATAATATTACAAAAAATATCAATCAAACGAGACTGACTCTATTTACTGTACCGAACATAAATAAAAATATGAATACAAACTTGGCTTTACGAATTGTTCGTGTTTCCTCGAATGCGTAAAGGAAAGTGAAGCCTTTAATAGGATGCTCATACCACAAATTAATACCCGTGTTTATTATGTAAAATGCACTGAACTGTTGGGTGGCATGGGATACATGCGGACGTGCATTGTCCTGTTGCAACAGCAAGTTCCCTTGCCGGTCTAGGAATGGTAGAACGATGGGTTCGATGACGGTTTGGATGTACCGTGCACTATTCAGTGTCCCCTCGACGATCACCAGAGGTGTACGGCCAGTGTAGGAGATCGCTCCCCACACCATGATGCCGGGTGTTGGCCCTGTGTGCCTCGGTCGTATGCAGTCCTGATTGTGGCGCTCACCTGCATGGCACCAAACACGCATACGACCATCATTTTCACCAAGGCAGAAGCGACTCTTACCAATGAAGACGACACGTCTCCATTCGTCCTTCCATTTACGCCTGTCGCAACACCACTGGAGGCGGGCTGCACGATGTTGGGGCGTGAGCGGAAGACGGCCTAACGGTGTGCGGGACCGTAGCCCAGCTTCATGGAGACGGTTGCGAATGCTCCTCGCCGATACCCCAGGAGCAACAGTGTCCCTAATTTGCTGGGAAGTGGCGGTGCGGTCCCCTACGGCACTGCGTAGGATCCTACGGTCTTGGCGTGCATCCGTGCGTCGCTGCGGTCCGGTCCCAGGTCGACGGGCACGTGCACCTTCCGCCGACCACTGGCGACAACATCGATGTACTGTGGAGACCTCACGCCCCACGTGTTGAGCAATTCGGCGGTAAGTCCACCCGGCCTCCCGCATGCCCACTATACGCCCTCGCTCAAAGTCCGTCAACTGCACATACGGTTCACGTCCACGCTGTCGCTACCAGTGTTAAAGACTGCAATGGAGCTCCGTATGCCACGGCAAACTAGCTGACACTGACGGCGGCGGTGCACAAATGCTGCGCAGCTAGCGCCATTCGACGGCCAACACCGCGGTTCCTGGTGTGTCCGCTGTGCCTTGCGTGTGATCATTGCTTGTACAGCCCTCTAGAAGGTGTAAGTCAACTACCCTGGCCAGCAAGATCTCCGGATCTGTCCGCCATTGAGCATGTTTGGGACTGGATGAAGCGTCGTCTCACGCGGTCTGCACGTCCAGCACGAACGCTGGTCCAACTGAGGCGCCAGGTGGAAATGGCATGGCAAGCCGTTCCACAGGACTACATCCAGCATCTCAACGATCGTCTCCATGGGAGAATAGCAGCCTGCATTGCTGCGAAAGGTGGATATACACTGTACTAGTGCCGACATTGTGCATACTCTGTTGCCTGTGTCTATATGCCTGTGGTTCTGTCAGTGTGATCATGTGATGTATCTGACCCCAGGAATGTGTTTCCCCTGGGATAATGAATTCACGGTGTTCTTATTTCAATTTCCAGGAGTGTATATTGTGGAAGCAATGATCCCATAACACTCCCCTGTGGTACGCCAGAGGTTACTTTAAAATCTGTAGACGTCTCTCCATTGAGAACAACATGCTGTGTTCTGTTCGCTAAAGAGTCTTCAATCCAGCCACACAGCTGGTCTGATATTCCGTAGGCTCTTACTTTGTTTATCAGGCGACAGTGCGGAACTGTATCGAACACCTTCCTGAAGTCAAGAAAAATGACATCTACCTGGGAGCCTGTATTTAATATTTTCTGGATCTCATGAACAAATAAAGCGAGTTGGGTCTCACACGATCGCTGTTTCCGGAATACATGTTGATTCCTACAGAGTAGATTCTGGGTTTCCAGAAATGACATGGTACGCGAGCAAAAAACATGTTCTAAAATTCTACAACAGATCGATGACAGCGATATAGGCCTATAGTTTTGCGCATCTGCTCGATGACCCTTCTTGAAAACTGGAACTACCTGTGCTCTTTTCCAATCATGTGGAACTTTCCGCTCCTCTAGAGACTTGCGGTACACGGCTGTTAGAAGGGGGGCAAATTCTTTCGCGTACTCTGTGTAGAATCGAATTGGTATCCCGTCAGGCCCAGTGGACTTGCCTCTGTTGAGTGATTTAATTTGTTTTCTATTCCTTGGACACTTATTTCGATGTCAGCCATTTTTTCGTTCCTGCCGTGACTTGGAGAAGGAACTGCAGTGCGGTCTTCCTCTGTAAAACATCTTTGGAAGGTGTTTAGTATTTCAGCTTTACGCGTGTCATCCTCTGTTTCAATGCCATTATCATACCGGAGTGTCTGGATATGCTGTTTCGATCCACTTACTGATTTAACGTAAGACCAGAACTTCCTAGGATTTTTTGTCAAGTGGGTGCATAGAATTTTACTTTCGAATTCACTGAACGCTTCACGCATAGCCCTCCTTACGCTAACTTTGACATCGTTAAGCTTCTGTTTGTCTGAGAGGTTTTGGCTACGTTTAAACTCGCAGTGAAGCTCTCTTTACTTTCGCAGTAGTTTCCTAACTTTGTTGTTGAACCACGGTGGGTTTTTCCCGTCCCTCATAGTTTTACTCGGCACATACCTGTCAAATACGCATTTTACGATTTCCTTGAACTTTTTCCATAAACACTCAACATTGTCAGTGCCGGAACAGAAATTTTCGTTTTGATCTGTTAGGTAGTCTGAAATCTGCTTTCAAGGTACCATACTTCCTTAACTTCGTCTACCTCGGAATCCCCAACATTGATGTTAAGTTTCCCACTGTCATCATTTCTGCTACATCTCGTTAGTTTTGTCTTCTTCCGATTTAGTCTCAATCCATATTCTGTACTCATTGGACTGTTCTTTGCATCGAGCAGATCCTGGAATACTTCCTCGCATCCATTGAGGATAGGAATGCCATTAAGGAATCTTGTCACTTATAGCCTTTTATCCTGAATTATGATGCCACTCTTTAATCTTTCTATTAAATCCGTCATTGCTTGTTCGATGTGCAGATTGACTACCAGAGGCGACAGATTGCATCCCTGCCTTATACCCTTTTTAATACGAACGCTTCGTTCTGTGCGTTCCAATGTTATTGTTTTTGTGTATTGTATATTACCCGTCTTTCCCTACAGCTTACTCCTATTTTTCTCAGAATTTGGAATATTTTGCATCACGCAACATGAGACTGCCTCTCTGTTGCTCTTATCTTTCCTAAAGCCAAACTGGTCCACATCTAACTGATCCTCAATTTTCTTTTCCATTCTTCTGTGTATTATTCTAGTCAGCAGCTTGGATGCATGACCAATTAAGCTGATTGTGCCTCAAAATTTGTACTTATCTACCCTTGCTATCTTTGGAATTGTATGGAGCACGTTTATATAAAAGTTTGATGATACGCCACCAGTCTCATACATTCTACAAACCAATGAATAGTCGATTTTAGAAATTCAGATAGAATGTTATCTATGAATTTTGCTTATTTGAACTCAGGCCTTCCAGCAACCCTTAAATTCTGGCTCTAATGCTGGATCGCCTGTGTTGTCCCCTTCGACTCTTATTTCTTCTTCTGGCGTGGGATCAGACAAGTGCTCCCTCCAAAGAGGCCTTCAGTGTACCCTTTGCACCTACCTGCTGTCTTCGCTGCATTTAACAGTGGAATTCCCATTGCACTCTTAATGTTACCATCCCTGCTTTCAATTTCAGTGAAGGCTGTTTTCACTTTCCTGTATGCCGAATCAGTCTTCTCGACGAACATTTCTTTTGCAATTTCTTCACGTCTTTCCTGCAGCACTTCGCTTTGGCTTCGCTGAATTTGCTATTTATCTCATTCCCAAGGGATTTATATTGCTGTAGTCCTATTCTTCCCTGAACATTTCTGTATTTCCTTCGTTATTCTATCAATTGAAATGTTTCATCCCCCTACCACCCTAAAACACAACAACAACAACAACGACAACACGAACGTCGCTTCCTGTTGCGTTCGCTGAGACCATGGCAGGCGTATAAGGGGGCCCAATTTAATCCCAGGTAAATATCCGCCTTACGAGAATACGTCCGTAAACTACTTGAATGAATCCAGAATGAGATCTTCACTCTGCAGCGGAGTGTGCGCTGATATGAAACTTCCTGGCAGATTAAAACTGTGTGCCCGACCGAGACTCGAACTCGGGACCTTTGCCTTTCGCGGGCAAGTGCTCTACCGAGAAGCAGAAGAGCTTCTGTAAAGTTTGGAAGGTAGGAGACGGATACTGGCAGAAATAAAGCTGTGAGTACCGGGCCTGAGTCGTGCTTCGGTAGCTCAGTTGGTGGAGCACTTGCCCGCGAAAGGCAAAGGTCCCGAGTTCGAGTCTCGGTCGGGCACACAGTTTTAATCTGCCAGGAAGTTTCATACTTGAATGAAGTCCTCTGAGGAAGGAGAATGCCTCGCCTCGCTTCAACGTACTGATATTCCCATAGAACCTCTCATCGTCTAGCACACCTTTCTTTATATGGAACTGAGAAGCGAAACATCAATTTCCATAGATTTGCCTTCAAAAATGCTTGCTTAATAGAATTTTTCCATAAAAATTTTCACCCCCTACTTCAACCACATAGGAACGAATAAAAAAGACG
The DNA here is from genome assembly GCF_023897955.1 of Schistocerca gregaria. NCBI lineage: Eukaryota > Metazoa > Arthropoda > Insecta > Orthoptera > Acrididae > Schistocerca > Schistocerca gregaria. The sequence goes on from NC_064922.1 coordinate 597,842,599, forward strand.
AGTGAAAATTTAGCTTTAAAAATGCTTTTATATTAAATACTTCAAAAATATTTCATCCCCTATTTCACCACTTAGAGAGTGAATTTCCAAAACCACTGAAACGCACACTTTTTTCATTTGTAACCGAGAAGTGGAATGTCAGTTTTCATAATGTACGTTTAAAAATACTTCACTAGTTTTTAATAATGATTTACTCAAAAATAGTGCACCCACTATTCCACCCCCCATAGGGTTTAAGTGTTCAAAAATGCACAAACACGTTTTTATTTATTTCCGACCAAGAAAGTAAATACCAATTTCGTAGTTATAGCTTCAAAACTGCCTTAATAGTGACATTTTTCAAAAAACCTTTCATCCCTTACTTCTCTCTCCTAGAGGTGAAATTTTGAAAAATCCCTTCTTAAATGACGCCTACAGTATAAGATCAAGACCCTCTCCATATTTCAAGTTTCTGTCCTTAGTGGTTTGGGCTGGGCGGTGATGAGTCAGTCAGACACTGCCTTTTGTGTATAAGAGAGAGTAAGCAGCGGATTTCGCAATCAGGTATTGCATTTGAATGTTGGTCGACTGTTGGGAGACAAAGAAACACCTACAAGCTCGTGTCGAAACCGGAAGTGGCAGAATCACGGCCTGTTGAGATTCTGGTTTCCGTTTCGCGATCTTGGTGCTTCCGTTGATCATTATAAAACTACTGTCAAACAGACATGGAGCATTTGAGCGGCACTACACAACTAGCGTCCCAAAAGACAGATATATTTTTCACTTGACATTACCAGATTTTACTGCTAAGTGACATGCCTTCGATCAGGAAAGAGGCCAGTCTGCTATGAGACACGCATCCACACAGATAGTGCGATGGCATCTGGGGCACCACGGTGGACACTGTTGTGGCTTTCCTTGACGCGGCAGCTCGGAGAGGCACACTGACGTGGCGAAGGTCATGGCATACCTCCTAATATAGTGGCGGATCTCCTGTCAGGCGCAGTGAAGCAGATCGACGTGGCATGGACTCAAGTCGTTGGATGTCCTTTTCAGAAATATTGGGTGACGATGTATCTACAGCCGTCCATAATTGCGAAAGTGTTGCCGGGCCGGATTTTGTGCACTAACTGGCCCCTCGATTATGTCCCATAAACGTTTGATGGGATTCAGGACGGTCATCTGGGTAGCCAAATCATTCGCTCAAATTGTCCAGAATATTTTTCAAATCAGTTTCCAACAACTGTCGCCCGTTGACATGGCTCACTGTCGCCGATTAAAATTCCATCGTCGTTTGGGAACATGAAGTCCATGAATGGCCGAAAATGGTCTCCGAGTAGCCGAACATAACTGTTCCCACACAATGATCGGTTTAGTTGGACCAGAGGACGCAGTTAATTGCACGTAAATACAGCCCACACCATTATGGAGCCAACACCAGCTTGCACCTTGTTGATAACTAGGGTCCATGAGCATAGACCGTTGGTTCTCCGCCATACTTGAGCCCTACCATCAGGTCTTACCAACTAAACTCTGGACTCTTCTGGCCAGGCTAAGGTTTTCCAGACCTCTAGGGTCCAACCGATATGGCCAAGAGTCCAGGAGAGACGCTGCAGGCGATAACGTGCTCTTAGAAAAGGCACTCACGTCGGTCGTCTGATGCCATTGTCCATTAACGCCAAAGTCCGCCACACCTTCCTAACGGATACGTTCGGCGTATTTCCCACACTGATTTATGCGGTTATTTAACGCAATGTTACTTGTCTGTTAGCAGTGACAACTCTACGCAAACGCTGCTGCTCTCAGACGTTAAGTGACGGCCGCCAGCCACTGGGTTGTCCATGGTGAGAGGTAATGCCTGAAAAGTGGTATTCTCGACACGGTCTTGATACTGTGGATCTCAGAGTGTTGAAGTCCCTAACGGTTTCCGAAATGGAATCTCCCATGCTTCCAGAAGCGGCAGCTCTGTGGACCAAACTTCCAAGCCTCTGACCACAAGAACTTAATCATGTACGCTTCCTAACGTGCTGTATGCACACATTAAGTAAAATTTAGGTGTTGCCTATCCTTCCTCGCACTGAAATTCTAATAGTCAGCAGTGTTCCAGAATACATAAAAGAGAGCCAAAGGCACCTGACCTTTCCACATCAAGAGGACAGTGTTATTATCTGCACTTGCAGTATTTTAATTCAAATAACAGTACCACATTGGTGTGAAATACTACTATATGCAAAAGATTAACATACATCTCGTAACTGAGCCACAAATTTTAAAATTTTTTAATTTAACGATTATTTAGATTCCCGCTACTGGGGCAGGGGCAGTTGCCACTATTCACCCATTTGATTATGTAACAATTCCAGAGTAATAGAGAGTAATACAATTCTAGAGTAATACATAATTTTTTTGCAGTTTTGTCGAATAAAGAAATGTTTGGATACCGTGGCTGTTATATGAAACAGTTGTTAATGGTGTACAGAAACCAGCCACAAATTAGTTTTAGGTTACTTTATTTAAAAAGCACCGTTATCGGTTTCGAATTTTTCACAGTTCATCATCAGACCGTTTTTCACGCTTTCTTAAAAACAAGTTATACACTGGTTTCCTGTGAGCTGCCCTACGACAAACAGTAATTCACAGTTAGGAACGTGTAGCCAAACGGCTGTGCTACAGATTTGTGTTAGAATGCAATTTACGTGAAACGTCCATCTGGTGCATTTAGTTTTGCATTTTTCTTGCAATGAAAAACTTTATCAAGGATGCTTGTATTTACATAATCACATGAGGTGGTTTGCATTGTAAAACACTTTCGTTTTGTCACAAAAATATCCACATGTCTTGATTTACAAGATCCGAAAACAAATGCGGAGTTTACAAAGCACACAAGTGTCGAAGATCCTGCAATGCAATGATAACATGACATGGCATTATTCTTGTCAGCAACTTGAATGCCATGAGCTATTAGGGTGATTGTGCGATGATTCTAGCACGTGTCGGCCCTTGAAACCTTCAGTATTGTGTGGATGACGTTTTTCCAAAAGTCAGATGGTATATAGCTAGACTCATAGATTCTACACATGAACTCGAATAGTCGTTTTGTTGCCACTTCCTCCAATGATATCAGATATTCCGATGGAATGTTCTGTATCCCTTCTGCCTTATTTGATCTTAGATATTTCAAAGCTCTTTTAAATTATGATTCTAGTACTGGATTCCCTATCTCTTCTACATCAACTCCTATCACGTCATCGACAAGTCTTCCCCTCCTAAAGTCATTCAATGTACTCTTTCCACTATCTGCACTCTCCTCTGCATTTAAGAGTGAAATTCCCATTGCACTCTTAATGTTACCACCCTCGTTTTAAATTTCACCGAAGATTGTTCTGACTTTTATATATGCTGTACCAGTTCCCGAGTTTCCCTGAATATTTTTGTACTTCCTTCTTTCGTCGATCAGCTCAATTATTTCTTCTGTTATCCATCGATTCTTTGTAGTTACCTTGTTTGTACCTACGTTTTTCTTTCCAACGTCTGTGAGTGCTCTTTTTAGAGATGTCCATTCCTCATCAACTGATGTGTCTACTGAGCTATTCCTTATCGCAGTATCTACAGCCTCAGAGAACCTCAAGAGTATCTCTTCATTCCTTTGTAACTTATATATCCCACTTCTTTGCTCATCGATTTTTCCTCAATACTCTTTTTAATTTCAGCCTGCTCTTTATCTCTAGTAAATCGTGATATGAGTGTATATCTGCTCCTGGGTATGCCTTAAAATCCAGTATTTGATTTCAAAATCTCTGCTTGATCATTGTGAGGGGTCCACATGTGCGTGGAGCCCGATTTTGTAATATACTCAATGAAAAATGACATCAAATGGTTATCACTTGTAGAAGAGACTGTATCTTTGACATCACTAAACAAAATATGTTGCGTGAGTAGCAGAATCGATTGTTAAGTTGGAGCGTGCAAAGCGTAGAAGCAGTTGCCGATGTGTTCTGTTAAAGGTAGGATGTAAGACTTCAAGCTAGTGGCTAGCTGTCAGAATTTAACTGTTGGTCTGCGGTTGCAGCATAATACAGTTTTGTTAGGTAATGAAATTTTGCATATTTAGTTTTAAGTATGCAACAACGCAGTGTGGATTTTGCTGTATCTATCAGTACCGTCCCTTGAATGTAGAAACCAAGAACCTTCCATCAGATTTAATGTATAGGTTCATTTGGTATGCCCGATTTGTAATATTTTGTGTGGTTTGTAATCCTGATACAGAAAAGTTAAATTTTGGAATCTATTTTGTCGAACAATGTCAGACCTTTTGTCAAGTAACAATCCAAGTATTATTAACTACGTCAGTAAGTGAGAATTGTAGAACAGTTGAGAAGTTCATTGATTTTGAAGTTAATATAAAATGTTTCATTTTAGATTTTGTGAAGGAGAAACTTTATTTTGAATACATTTTTCGAACTGAAGAATTCTACCTTAGCATATCCTGTTATCAGCACCTCATCCTCCACAATATCGTGCGTCATTCTTTGAATGAAGCTGTTTTACAGTAGCAAAGATTGAATGTTTGGTATGCCTGCTGTGGAGAGAACAGAGTACCAAGAATACATCTGTTGTGACTCAAGAGCTAAGGAAAATGTATTTCATTGTTTATTTGTATAGGGAATTTTATCAGTTTATTACACAGGGCCATAGAACTCAGTGCTCATGAGAGTATTGGGACAAGGGCGTTCCTATTCCAAGATGGCGCCGATGACGTCATCCAAGGAAGCGGTTGTGACGTCATTCAAGATGGCGGATTTTGGCGGGAAGCTTGAATTTTAGCGAGAAAGTGCCACGCCCCCCACACCCTCCCCCAGAAAAATGGCGCGACGTTCAAATTCCAATATGATAATGCACCAGACCTCTATTATCTCTAGTAAGCAAGGAAAATTGTGGGAAGATATCTCACTTGGGCTACCTTCACTAACCTAAGTCACCCGACAGCCACTTCCTCCTAGAAACTGGCGCCAAGTTTGAATTCCAACAGGACAATGCACCACACCCCCGTTATCTCTACTAAGGTAACTAAATCACTGGAAGATAGCTCACTTGGCCTACCTCTACTAACCTAAGTCATCCGGCCGCCACTTCCTCCTATGAACTGGCGCCAAGTTTGAATTTTTGCAGCAAACAAAGGTCACTTGGGATTTCGTTACCAGCCTGAGAAAATTGCCAGAAGATAGGTCACTTGTACTAACCTAAGTCATCCGGCTGCCACCTTCTCCTATGAACTGGTGCCAAGTTTGAATTCCAACAGGATAATGCATCACACAATTGTTATCAATATTAAGCAAAGAAAATCGTGGGAAAATAGCTCACTTGGCCTACCTCCACTAACCTAAGTCACCGGACCACCACCTCTTCCTATGAACTGGAACCAAGTTTTAATTTTGGCGGTAAACAAAGTTCAGTTCCCATATATCTACTAAGCTAGGAAAGTCGTGCGAAAGAAAATACACTTGTATTAACCTCAGTTGCCAGACCGCCACCTCCTCCTAAGGATTCGTGGGAAAAGGACTTGGACATAAGTCTTCATTTAAACAATTCCATGCAGGTGTATTCACCACAAAGCAGGAGTCCAGCTGACTTAGTACACATTGCCACCACCAGAGGGCATCTCATCTGTGACGTAATCCAAGATGGTGACACCCAGCGTATTCACCAAGAGCTCCAGACTCCGACTGACTTAGTACAGATCACCACCGCCAAAGGGCGATACCGTGACGATTAGGTTATTCAACATAGTTGCAACCAGTGTATTCGCCATGTGCCCTAGGACACACAGCCACTGTATGTTACCATTACGTAGTCCAAGATCGTCTACTTTCTCTCCCGTGCTTTTATAACGACATACACATTGAGTCTGCGGCCCGCGAGCGCACGACTGCTGATGTCACAGCCTCAAGCCCGTGCCTTCATACTCACGCTGGAGATAGTCTTCTGTAAATATGCTAACGAATTTAACTGAATACATGTGGCACCAACATCACGCATCTAAAGTATGAATTACCTAAGTACTTAATTCCATTCCAATTTTAATCATATTCAAAATGTGAATGTACGATTTCAGTATTCAATGATCAAATGAGAAGTTCCACATTTTCCCAACTATGAGTACAGTGTTCATTCATGACCTAGCACCCCGCACCCCTAGAATGCTGCACTCCTATTGGCCACTGCATTAGTCATGTGATTCGACTTCATAGAACCTAGGACTTGGAATCAATTTTCGCGAATGCCGTACAACCCTGGACTTGGAATGAAATAGTTAAAGTCTCCACCACGATTCTCAACCGACCTTCACATCCCCCTACCAGCCCACGTTGCTAATATGCACTAATGTGTACTAACGTGCATAGTGCATGACGTAATCCAAGATGGTGGGGTGAAATGGTGCAAAAACCACTCTCTCTGTTATGGACGTAAGTTTTTATTTTGCAATCAATGTCTCCACCATGAGATCTAGACTCTAAGTGACCTAGCACACGTTACTGCCACTGAGAGGGTACTGTCATGCCTCCTCTGACCTAATCCCAGATGGTGGTCTGTAGGAGAAAAATGGCGCGAAAATGATGCAGACTCCACTGGGCTGCTGGGGAGTGTAAGGTAGGAGTGCACTCTATTTAGTTTGGAAAGTTTATTTAAGGATGGAATATATTTATCACACTGACGCAAAACACTCGCCATGTTATGCTTGGGATCACTATACACAGTCTGCAGACACACAAACAAACACAAACAAATCCTAATTTACGCAAATAATTTAAGTACAGACATTCACACTCCTTCTAAATAATTCAGTACAGTTATGTCACAGTGGGATACTGACAGGTTTCAGATAGATTGTATAATGGTAAGACAAAGATTTAGGAACCAGGTTTTAAATTGTAAGACATTTCCAGGGGCAGATGTGGGAATTTAAGGAGATGGAACCTGGATAAACTAAAAGAAAAAGAGGTTGTACAGAGTTTCAGGGAGAGCATAAGGGAGCAATTGACAGGAATGGGGGAAAGAAATACGGTAGACGAAGAATGGGTAGCTTTGAGGGATGAAGTAGTGAAGGCAGCAGAGGATCAAGTAAGCAAAAAGATGAAGGCTAGTAGAAATCCTTGGGTAACAGAAGAAATATTGAATTTAATTGATGAAAGGAGAAAATATAAAAATGCAGTAAATGAAGCAGGCAAAGAGGAATACAGACGTCTCAAAAATGAGATCGACAGGAAGTGCAACATGGCTTAGCAGGGATGGCTAGAGGACAAATGTAAGGATATAGAGGCTTATCTCATTAGGGGTAAGATAGATACTGCCTACAGGAAAATTGAAGAGGCCTTTGGAGATAAGAGAACCACTTGTATGAACATCAAGAGCTCAGATGGAAACCCAGTTCTAAGCAAAGAAGGGAAACCAGAAAGGTGGAAGGAGTATATAGAGGGTCTATACAAGGGCGATGTACTTGAGGACAATATAATGGAAATAGAAGAGGATGTAGATGAAGATGAAATGGGAGATACGATACTGCGTGAAGAGTTTGACAGAGCACTGAAAGACCTGGGTCGAAACAAGGCCCCCGGAGTAGACAACATTCCATTGGAACTACTGACGGCCTTCGGAGAGCCTGTCCTGACAAAACTCTACCGTCTGGTGAGCAAGATGTATGAGACAGGCGAACTACTCTCAGACTTCCAGAAGAATATAATAATTCCAATCCCAAAGAAAGCAGGTGTTGACACATGTGAAAATTACCGAACTATCAGTTTATAAAGTCATAGATGCAAAATACTAACGCGAATTCTTTACAGACGAATGGAAAAACTAGTAGAAGCCGACCTCGGGAAAGATAAGTTTGGATTCCGTAGAAATGTTGGAACACGTGAGGCAATACTGTCCCTACGACTTATCTTAGAAGCTAGATTAAGGAAGGGCAAACCTACGTTTCTAGCATTTGTAGACTTAGAGAAAGCTTTTGACAATGTTGCTTGGAATACTCTCTTTCAAATTCTGAAGGTAGCAGGGGTAAAATACAGGGAGCGAAAGGCTATTTACAATTTGTACAGAAACCAGATGGCAGTTATAAGAGTCGAGGGACATGAAAAGGTAGCAGTGGTTGGGAAGGGAGTGAGACAGGGTTGTAGTCTCTCCCCGATGTTATTCAATCTGTATATTGAGCAAGCAGTGAAGGAAACAAAAGAAAAATTCGGAGTAGGTATTAAAATCCATGGAGAAGAAATAAAAAGGTTGAGGTTCGCCGATGACATCGTAATTCTGTCAGAGACAGCAAAGGACTTGGAAGAGCAGTTGAACGGAATGGATAGTGTCTTGAAATGAGGATGTAAGATGAACATCAACAAAAGCAGAACGAGGATAATGGAATGTAGTCGAATAAAGTCGGGTGATACTGAGGGAATTAGATTAGGAAATGAGACACTTAAAGTAGTAAAGGAGTTTTGCTATTTGGGAAGCAAAATAACTGATGATGATCGAAGTAGAGAGGATATAAAATGTAGACTGGCAATGGCTTGGAAAGCGTTTCTGAAGAAGAGAAATTTGTTAACATCTAGTATAGATTAAGTGTCAGGAAGTCATTTCTGAAAGTATTTGTATGGAGTGTAGCCATGTATGGAAGTGAAACATGGACGATAACTAGTTTGGACAAGAAGAGAATAGAAGCTTTCGAAATGTGCTACAGAAGAATGCTGAAGATTAGATGGGTAGATCACATAACTAATGAGAAAGTATTGAATAGGATTGGGAAGAAGAGAAGTTTGTTGTGACACAAATTGACCAGAAGAAGGGATTGGGCAGCGTGGAGGGTAAAAATCGTAGAGGGAGACCAAGAGATGAATACACTAAGCAGATTCAGAAGGATGTAGGTTGCAGTAGGTTCTGGAAGATGATGAAGCTTGCACAGGATAGAGTAGCATTGAGAGCTGCATCAAACCAGTCTCAGGACTGAAGACCGCAACAACAACATGTCTAGACACGTTCAGTAGTCGTAAACTATCCAAATCACGCACAGCACAGCCTGCAGGCCTGCTCGCAAAATAATGCAATCAACGTACGCAGACACCACCCCCTGTCCACTAGAGGGTATAGGACGCTACCGACAGACCCGCCAAGTGACGCGAGTGTCAGCCGTCACACTACACACAGGTGCCCTCAGGCATGAGGCGCCCACAACCTTTTCGTAATTGACATCTGAAAAATTCCTCTCTGAATACGTAATCACCGAGGCGCCGTTGATGATGCGATCGGACGGGAGCAAAGACGTAATTGCAGAGCGCAGATGCGCCAAGCCGGCCAGCACGAGCTTACAGTCGACGCAGCCGATGCAGGTGATATTTGGGTCTATACAGTTTCTGTTATACAATCGTCACAGAAATCCAAGGCACAGCCCCCATACACGAGACACCTCTGGACAGCACACGTCTTTACCGTGGATGGCAGAATAGCACAGATTGATTCCATCTAACGGAACATATGAGCCGCGTTCAACCATGTGTACCCACCCCAGCGTGGCTCTCGCCTCACCGCAAAACGTCTGCATAGCCACTCTGAAACGTTCCCAATCTTATTCTTATGTCACATAGATTTGTAAAAAAATAAGAGTCAAGTCGACCTCTTGTAAGTTGTATAGTGTCACAGAAATAGGTAACCCTCACTTTCTTGTTGCCTCAGCTTGTATGCACGGAAATTCTTACCCTAACAGAACCTGTTTACGAAAATAACATCGAATGCCCTCTCCCCAGCGATCCTAAAGTTTTACCCTTTCTGCTCTCAACATACTATAATGTTCTCACAGTTATGTAGAGGCTCCTATATCCCAGCACAAACGATGGAACATTATGATTGGCTCTTGTAGAGTTTACCCAACGAATTACTGATGCCGCCGGTATCGAAGCACTATCTACCTATTCTTTCTAGACATTTCAGAAGTAAGATTACTTTGCACAGATTGCTAAACTGGATTGATAGTTTACCCCACAAAGTTGTCTACAGATCATAAAATACCTGCTAGACTCACAAGAATATTGGAAGCCAGGAAGATATTTACCACTGTAACTACAATTAAATGTTACAATTGCTGCTACAGTCTAACACCGATCAATGTACAGTTAATGTCTCCTCTTGACGACATTGCTTCAGTATCTATAGCGTATATGATTTCCCACGTGAAAAATGTCTCTCATCCCCTCAAGGTTATCGATGTGCTGAATCTATATGTCCCTCACGATAGGACACACAGTCATCCCCACCAGCCATGACATAACATAAACCATACTAACTTTACAATACAATATATGCACATTTTACAGAAACAGTGCAGTTATCTTTTGTATCTGTACAACACTCAAAAAATTGTCGTATGCCTTCACTCACACAGGCTATGTGTCACAATGCTCCCCAGTTCTAGGAAAGCACAGTCCACCTTTTCTTTCTTTCTACAGACGTGACATTCAGCCGCAATAAACTATTTTACGCTATTCGCCATATTACACCGACAAACTAAACCTCACTAAGTGCCATACATATCGAAAAATACATAAAAAGACCTTCACATTTACACTGTCCTCCCACTCATGCCAAGAGCTTGAATATTACTCCATGAAACTGATCTCCATCTCAGAAATATATCAATGCGTACCGTGTCGATGTATTAAACAAACAATTCCTATCCTATGCCATACAAAATCACCCCTTTTACATCAGAAAGCCCTCACTCAATCAAAGTCACTCTCAGTACTGATGCGAAAAGACACACTCGTTTCCCCTCAGTACAAACGCGCTACTGTTTCTGGTCCAGACCTGCCTGCTTGCTTGCTTTTCTACACCCATGTCCAGACTCTGGGATTACAAAAAAATGGTTCAAATGGCTATGAGCACTATGGGACTTAACTTCTGAGGTCATCAGTCCCCTAGAACTTAGAACTACTTAAACCTAACTAACCTAAGGACATCACACACATCCATGCCCGAGGCAGGATTCGAACCTGCGACCGTAGCAGTCGTGCGGTTCCGGACTGAGCGCCTGAACCGCTAGACCACCGGGACCGGCTCTGGGATTACAAGAACACACCTATTTTCGCCATAATGTTATATGATTTTCGCGGTACTTCTCGATGCCAAGCGCACAGCAGTAGCCCCACGATCGCTCATGCAACATAATTCCGAAGATATAGACTGGAAATTATTTCTCTACAAAAACCAAATTTTAGCTAGGTCGAGTGTGCTCTAGACCACTGAATAACTAGAAACAAACAGATGAAAAGTGATATTTCCACCCGCGAATACCGATCTCGCTGATGTAACAGATTCCAAATCATCCCTATAATTTACAAGCCAACTAAGGTCTTTCCAATGTCTAGAAAACAGGCAAATGTGTCTTCCACATGCCAGCTGCACACACCACAATCGATCATCTCTCAACTAAATAAAGGCCTGAAAGGTGCAGAAGCAGTCAACCGAACAATTTACATGGGAGGGAATAACAGTCCAGCGCAAACGCACCTCCATACACAATCTTCTCAAATCTCCACTCGATCACGAAAGCTGCCCATCTTACGATCACGGTCTCAACTGAACGTCATTCGACAATGTGCGAAGTATCGGAAATACACCATGCTGTCGGCAGTGGCTCTGGAAATATAAATATCACTACCTTTCTTATTACTCAACATACTCTTCCCTTTGATATCACAGTACTCCAAGGCAAATCCATAACCTCCTTACGACTGGACACAGTCATTTCCTTCACACAAACATATACTTTATAAACCTGATGCTAAAATGCGGACCTATCATGCATCCCCTATTACTAACTGTGTCTTAGAAAGAGAGACGTAATCGGCAAAATGTTAGGAAAAAAAACCCTCAATCGCAACAACTACTGCATGTTACTGTCAGAAGCGATCTGATTCTGCTAGTGCACGAAAGTATCCATGTTAATAGCTATAAACCCTTTAGGAATCGAGGTGTGACATTGTGACATTACCTCTGAACGAGGCGATCGTAGGAATGTGTATTATCAGCCCACGATGCAACCTAGTGATAAAATTACCGCATTTGAAAGACAGTCGACTAAGGAACGTGGTTATGTAAGCGGTATTTGCGACTCCCTCACACAGACCAAGCTGCATAATTCTACAGCATTTGTACTCCATTCTGTCTTGGGACCGTGTCAGAGGTTCAGCGATATATCCACTGATTTATAGCCGATGACTGATTGAGAAGGAACACAAACAGTAGTAGTAGTAGATGATGTGCTGATTGAGATCGTAAGAAAATGTACACTTGCTTCCCTGATCTCTAGAGTCACGCTATCCGCTAGAAATGATTACCGCCATACACAGGCGCACTCTCGGGAAAAATCGCCCGCATTCTGAAGAAACACCGAGTCGGAACTGTGTTTTGTCCTCCGAATAAAACTCGTGCACTAGTGGGGAGCGCCAAAGATGACCTCGGTTTGAGGAAGGCCGGCGTGTACCAGATTCCGTGTCAATATGGCAAGTCGTATATTGGTCAGACGATGCGTACCGTCGAGGATCGATGCCGTGAACACCAGAGGCACACTCGACTGATGTATCCGAGCAAGTCGGCGGTCGCTGAACATTGTTTATCGGAAAATCGCGCTATGGAGTATGACCGTACGAGGATTCTGGTACAGACGTCGAGATACTGGGACAGCGTTGTTAGAGAGGCCATCGAAATTCGCACCAATGACGACCTCATAAACCGTGACTGTGGCTATAATCTTAGCAAGGCTTGGGAACCAGCGATTGGGTTAATAAAGAGTAAATCGAGTAAACGCATAGTTGTGACGACCACGGCGGACAGAGCCATCACACCGACGTCATCTCAGACGCCGTCGCAATCTGTTCCACCGCGCGAAGGTGGCGCGGGGCGCGGACGGCGGAGGGAGTGCCCCTCGACCGAACCCAGTTCCCCCTGAGCAGCCATAGCGTACGGATCTCCGTGCCGGCACGTTCACAGGAGCTCAGTCCGTCAGTTCACCTGATGATGGCGACATGTATGATCGCCGAAATATTGTGCCCGTTGGACACTATAGACCGGCAGTACACCCGTGGATATTTTGATTATCAAATACGCCGGGAGAAACTCAAGAATCACTACATACAAGTACTACAGATCCGCACCCATTCCATTCAGTCAGCCAAACATGCTATCATCGTTATTCTCTACCCCTCAACTGAGAAAAATTACGAAATATAAAAGGTCACCCCATATAGAAGTCGACTAGGCACTGATGCTGGCGCAATGACGCACAGCTGCACTGTGGTCCAGCACTGAGAGAGAGATTCCACGATACTCCCCAGATTAGGGCAGCATGCAGCCATCCAAGCATTCCTAGCGATATACACACTCCCTCTGCGACTTTACACCCCAAACTGCTGCTGCTACTGCCTCCTGTGTCTTACGGCGGAAACCATAAGACGTCACACATCTGCTGATTTTAAATAAAAGACAGTTACAACATAAGCAAACTGGAAGACTTTTACGATGTTGGCGTAGGTCTCCAAACTACAGTCTGAAGGTGATTCACAAGCTCTGTATTTAGACTGGTCTCTCACACAGACGGAATAGCTGACGACTATGTGTCCCCTTTCGACTGATTCCTCATATTGCACGCATGTACACAATCACTGTTTCGCTGCTATCAACCCCTGGAAGTTGCTGTACATCCAGGAAAACTGACGACTATGTGTCCCCTTTCGACTGATTCCTCATATTGCACGCATGTACACAATCACTGTTTCGCTGCTATCAACCCCTGGAAGTTGCTGTACATCCAGGAAAACTTTTTCCCCAACTCAAACAAGCCATATCAGCCAATCATTATGTGCTAGCCAATGCAGGGATGGGTTGGAAAAGATAGCATCCATGTACTCTAATAATAAACATCACATTTGATATCGCAAAGAATTTTACACTAAGTTCAACAGTGGCCAATCATGTGACAACATGTTTCCCCAATTTCAGTATCATAGCTAAACAATGCCCTTTCCACTTTGCGAGTATCATTGCGAACATGGATCGATGACTGTGCAGTACGTCCATTCAGTCTTAATTGGTTCAAATGGCTATGAGCACTATGGGACTTAACTTCTGAGGTCATCAGTCCCCAAGAACTTAGAACTACTTAAACCTAACTAACCTAAGGACATCACACACATCCCTGCACGAGGCAGGATTCGAACCTGCGACCGTAGCGGTCGCGCGGTTCCAGACTGTAGCACCTAAAACCGCTCGGCTACCCCGGCCGGCCAGTCTTAATTCTCAAACACATAAATCATCAAAGTATACCAGACAGCGCTCCACATATTTCTATCACCTCGAGCATAGTGTTTACAGTCATCACACTGTCACTGACCCACCAGCCCTGCAGCACAGTTAGCGAATTAATCTAAAACCGACCAGAAGAAGACCGCTACATTCCACATCTCGTGAATGGATTGAGCTTTCCGAGTCCTAAACCGTCCAAGTGCACGAGATTTCTCGAGATGCGACCATGTCGAGGAGCTTAGCACTCCTTAACGATGTACAGTAACAGATTTCAAAGTGCTGTCATGTAATAGCAGACAGTTAAGAAGAACAAGAAACTATTGACTTTTATACGCGATGGAGCCCCAGACGGAGTTCGACGCATTTTTACATAAATCTACTAAGCAATCAACTCTAAAGTATTGTTCTAGAGTCTAGGATCAGCACCTGGTAGGTATTTGTAAGAACGATCTGCACTTAAAACGGGCCTATAATGTTATATTGCATGCATTTCCGACCTATCAGACATATGGAATTGTAGCGTTGATAATACTCCAATGTGAGAAATATATTCCAAGCGCATGACATACATCACTCTTCCATATTTCCATACGATAAACTATCTTATCGAACTGTAAAACAAAAAACAAACTACTTCCGTAAAACACTTGTTCTGCGTGATATGAGCACAATATAGTTTCCCTGATACATATAGTGTCCACTGTTCACATTTTATTACCGTACAGAAATTATACGATGCCTGCATGAGGCCTATATAAAATGATCCTTAGTAGCGGGGTATACATGCTACAAGGAAACAGATAAATGCATAGCAGCAGCGTCCGACATGTGAAAACTACAAGTCATTCCGTCACTAACTATGTAAACCGCACATGTGTCGGACAGTTGTGTACACGGGGATAGCAGCGCCTCACAAGCTCTTATTACTAACTTAGTTATGATGCTGAAGTCTCAATTTTACAGCCAGGATGTGACAGGGAGAATCGCATAAATCAAAGTTATTTTAGACGAGTGTGGTAAGTTTAATCTCACATGAGATGCAAGTCCTCTGATAACCGACAAGTTTACCGTTAACGATCGCAAGTAGACAGTGCTTTAAACCACATACAGAACATGTGACTGTATACGAGTAAAATGCAGGCTATGTCATGCGACTGATGCATCCGGACAGAACACTGGAAAAAAATTGACCTGCAGTAACTTCTCCTTTTCTAGAATGAATCAGTCGACTATTAAATCGCACTTCTTTGCAGCTCTATCTCAATCGATCACCCCGTCCACTCTCTGTTTTCCTTTAACACAGATGCAAGTAAGTTTAGACGTGAATCGTTCTCTGTCCCCCTGAAAAGCATCAAATACAGTAGTCAACTTGCGTGTATCACTGGTACCTCAATAGACATACAGTATGATACTACCTCGACGGAAAAAAGTTGACTACCTCCCTTATTCCATTCGTTTCAATGTCGATGTTTTCCTGCATTTGTCCTGTTGCAGCATTCTTGCTCCCATGTAGAAATTTTTTGGCCCGAACCCAGAAGATACCCAAGTACTTAGCCAATTTCACAGCATTTCGGTGCATATTCTGTCAATTTATACCTTTTCAGTCGTCAGTTTTCTCAATTATATCGATTTTAAGTCAGATGTATCCATGCGACCACGACATAATATATCGTTCTGTGTTCTAAAATTGCCTGTAAATGTAGTACAGCCACCAACACCTAGCCCAAATGCACTGATTGGGAGGCGTAATGTAGCACTGTACTCGAATGTACGTGGCGTGGAATTTTCCCACCAAAATTCAAACTTCCCCCCAAAATCCGCCATCTTGAATGACGACACAGATGCCAACATGGATGATTTCATCGCCGCCATCTTGGATAACGTTTCTCTGGAATGGGAATGTCCTTGTCCCAATACTCATGAGACTGAGTAAATTTCCCGGGGATTGATTACATTATATGCTTTACATACTAGTTATCCATGTTAAGCTGTTTAATCTTTCTTTGGATTACAGTAAAACTGATTCATCTCACCATTTTCTCAACAGGACATTGACTTTGGATAACACAAAGTTATTCTTAAGGAACATCACACAATGATGTAGTTTAAGTGGAAACTTTCCTTTTCTCCCAGCCTTTTTCAAGTGAAACTCCTTCTCTTGTGATCCCTGAAGAGAGTATTCGCAATTACTAGCTGAAATTTATTGTAGAACTCAATTAGTCATTCTCCTATCTCATTCAGACTACGAAGCCCATATTCTCCCTTAACCCTTCGTTCTACTCCTTCTCCCACTGACCGAGAGAGGTGGCACAGTGGCTAGCACACTGGAATTACTTTCGGGAGGACGATGGTTCAAACCCGCATCCAGCCATCCTGATTTAGGTTTTCTGTGATTTCCCTAAATAGTGTAAAGCAAATGCTGGGTTGGTTCCTTTGAAAGGGCATGGCCGATTTCCTTCCCCATCCTTCCCAAATCCGATGGGATCGATGACCTGACTGTTTGATCCCCAACTCCCAACGAACCAACGAGCCATCTCCAAAAACCGCATTCCAGTCCCCTTGAATATTAGGTTTTGAACTCCCTTTTGCGTACTGAATTACCCGTTTAGTATTCTCATATACTACTCCTATCTCTTCATCTTCAGCTTGCGACTTAGGAATATGTACCTGAATTATTGTTGTCAGCGTTGGTTTGCTGTCGATTCTGATGAGAACAGCCCTGATACTGAGTTGTTCATAATAACTCACTCTCTGCCCTACCTTCCTACTGATAACGAATCTTACTCCCATTGTGCCATTTTTGCTGTTGTTGATATTACCCTATATTCATCTGACCAAAAATCCTCGCCTTCTTTCCATTCACTTCAATGACCCCTCCTCTCCCCTCCCTTTCTTTGTCTTGACTGAGTCGTAGCATTTCCCTTTTCAGATTTTCTAGCTTGCCCACCATGTTCAAACTTCTGACCTTCCACGGCAGGGAATGGAGAACTTTATCCTTTTGTTGGTTACTTAATGTTTTCCTGATGGTCACCTCCCTGTTGACAGTCCCCTCCTGAAGATCCCGATGGGGGACTAGCCCGAAGTCTTTTGCCAATGGACATACCATCATGATTACAGGCCATATGTCCTGTGGATACACATTGTGTGCCTTTGATGCAGTGTTTCCCATTGCTTTCTGCTTCCTCATGCCATTGATCGTTGCTGATCTTTCACCTTTAGAGGCAGTTTCCCACTGCAAGGGCCAGTGAATGGCCCAAACCACTGTCCACTCCTCCGCCCTCTTTGACAAGACCAATGGCGGTAGTGAAAGAATAGCGGTTAGTTTTATCTGTGTTCAAAGGAAGATGGTGCTCAGTTAATTGACTGCAGTAAAAGCGTTTGGTGGCTGAGGGACGAGGAGAGCGTTTTTTCTGTGGAACCTGGGTAAAAATTGCCCAGTCTCTCAGTCTAGTTGTGCAGACGCAATG
This sequence comes from Schistocerca gregaria, assembly GCF_023897955.1. Lineage (NCBI taxonomy): Eukaryota > Metazoa > Arthropoda > Insecta > Orthoptera > Acrididae > Schistocerca > Schistocerca gregaria. Next base: position 597,860,385 of record NC_064922.1, read on the forward strand.
GATGGCTACAGTTGGTCGTCGGTCGCGCCAGCTAGACTTACTAGCGCCGAGGAGTCGCTGGAGCTATGGGCAGAGCACTGATGACCGCCAATAAAGCAGAGGACGGGCCCTTGTTAGGTAGGAAGCCGGTGAGCTGGCTGTAAGTTTCTGCGAATTTCCATGGGGCAGGTCAGTGGCGCACAGGCGTCCAAAACATATTTGTGAAGGCACGAGGCTTTTAATGGGTTTATGGCCATTCTTTGAAAAGTTCGAAATGTACACAAAAGGGGAGACATCAATCTTTTTATGGATGGTTGTGGTTCCATCCAGGTCATGCTATTAGCAAAAGAGATGGCGTAAACACGTGAGAAAGGGGGTGCAAAGCTGAATCTGTTTGCCTTTTCTCCCAATTAATTTTTAAAGTCGCTGATTGGTGAATCTGTGTATGCAGAGCAAGGGGCGGTCTCCCAGCTTCGAGTGCTGTACTCCAGCTCATGATTGGCTTGGACTGTAGTCTAAGATGTAAATGTGGTAGGCTACCGAGCTGGCGAGAGAAACAGAAGAGGAGACTCATGTGCTGGTGCTTCGCTAGTACAGAACTGCAGGTCTTTACCCAAACGGTGAGACTTGTTTCCTTTGATAGTGTGCCACTTAGAGCCTGTGTCAGTCACTATCTGAACCATCAGAGGTACTGCTTCTTGCATCACACACACAACGAGTGATGTGTGGGTGTACTTATTTGTTTTGAGTTGGCCATCTAAACATTTGACATATTATGTCATGCATAGTAGGGTCACGGAGCCAAATTGGTTTGTCAGACCAGCAGCTGGGTCCACCTGCACACTGGAATCCACTGGGCTTTCAGAGGCTCATAGGGAATGCTGCCCTGACCAGCAGAAGGGTAAAGTATTCGTTGCTATGGCGTAGGGCTCCTATATATGCTTCTGAGCACCCTGTTTTTTGGAACCGTAATTTTCTCTATGGAACAGCTGAGTATAGATGCTTGATAGTAGCGCACTTTTTGGACCAAACCATGGATTCACATGTATGAAGTCAGGTAAAGCGATTAGTTCTGGTTAGTGTCGTTTGTTGATCCACAGCTGGTCACTTTCTCACCAAAGACTCCATATTATTGAACGCGTTTGTCAAATAAAAAAAATGTTTGCGTGACGTTTCCTTAGCCATCTTTTGTTATGTGATGTGAAACATGAATAAATCAATTGTTATTTCGACCAAAACTCCTCCCAGTGTTGTGAATAACATTATATTTGCCATTTTATTAAAGTCTTAATTGCAATTGAAAGATGGAAGCTTGCAAGCTGCACCATGTAGATAGCACTCACAAAACGTTCCAGCCAGAAAACAACAGCTCATTCATAGATTGATCGTATGTGAAGCCTGTGACAAATCCAACGCTGCTCGTTAGTCCAAAGTTGAGTAAGACAACAGAACTCCCCCACGCCCCTCCCCCGTCCCTCCCCACACAGACATACACTTAGAAAAATAAATGACAGAAAGAAGTTGAGTTACCCAAGGGTAGGTGAAAACAGCTGAAAGAAACACCACTCTTCCCTTTACACGATAACAGAATGATGGCATGCAGACCTACGCCACAATCTTAGTACTAAATGAAACAGTGACAATGAGGAGTGCACTTGTTGGTTATATACTGCATAAGTTAGAAAGACGCTAATGATGTTGCAGAATCTTGTTGCTATCACAGTTGTTAAATCAAGTACATCGAAAAAGTACTTCTCAAATTTTTGTGTGTTGAAGTTTTTCAAATGACATATTTCTCAAATACAGTTTCTTTGAAGTTATGTTGAAGCGATGCACAAAGAACTGATCTACAAATATTGTTATTGGTGCATAATAAAATTGTATTATTGTTATTATTAAAATCTAAGGCATTTGTAGCTTTAAATGCGAACATTTTTAGGTTAGGCTTTACCGTGACTGTTACTGACATTAAATGAAACAACATGTTCACTGTTACCAGTCACCGTTTAATTTATTTCCACGGCGCGTTTAGAAGATTTAAACCTCCATCATCGGATGGATTTACATAAGTAAGTATTACATTTGTGTGTGTGATGTGTTACGATTTTTGGAGGAACTTGTGACACTGCCTAGTGAAGAAACAAGACACTATTTCAGAATATGGTTTAAGATTACTTTTGACAAAAAATTAAACTGATATTTAATGGTAAACATTAAATAAGTAAGCTACAGTACCTTCAGTGGTCACAGGTTCCTTTTGCTGTTGTAACACATCACATGTATACTGCCACATTTGCAAACAAATATCAGCTGGGTGTAAGGATCGTATAGCAGAAGAGAAGACATAATCGCAAAGTACAAAGAGTATACATCATAAAACATTATTACAGAATAATTGCTTTAAGCATTAGGCGGTGTTTGTTTTGATGTGTCAAATGTATGTATGTGTACTTCAGGTGGTATATAAATCCAATTCTGACAAGTTAAAACCGCTAAAAATTCATACTCGTTTATACAATCAGGTGAAATGTTAAAATGGCTTAAACTTCATACTTGTTGATAACAATTAGGTGAAATGTTACAGGCTTAAATTACAATGATAGTATTGGCTACAACAGTAAAGTCATACATACATTACACTCTTTGATTGGGATTAATAAACAGATGTGAAGTGAGGGGCTGGAGGCAGAGGGAGAGGTAGAGGGAGAGAATAAGTGTGTGTGTGTGTGTGTGTGTGTGTGTGTGTGTGTGCGGAGGGGAGACAGAGAGAGAAAGAGAGAGAGAGAGAGAGAGAGAGAGACAGAGAGGAAAGAGTGATTATGAGAGCAAACATTTACATGGCAAGGAGTCTTAAGATTGCATGTTGCATATATTAACTGCCTAAAGGTTGGGGTAATACATCGGTTAATGCTATAAAATATGCAGATAGATATACACTTGTGCCAGTAGTTGACGTACATACAGTTTTAAGCTGACAAGGGGTACAAGCTGCTGGTGTGATGAATTATCTGTGAATGAGGTCAATCTCTTGTACTCTTGGTAGCTGCCAATATTTATGGTAAATATTAGGTGTGTGTGTGTGTGTGTGTGTGTGAGAGAGAGAGAGAGAGAGAGAGAGAGAGAGAGAGAGAGAGAGAGAGAGAGTGCATTTTTAAGAGTGTAAGCAGTTGCTGAAAACGGAGATGATACTATTGTAAATATTGTCATTTTTGTCATTTAAGATGGATTCTGGTTGTTTCATTTGATGTTTGTATATTTGGAGTGTTTCAAGGATGTCTATTTTTCTGTCTTTTTGTTGGATGTGTAGGACGCTAATACTTGTGTTGTTAACATGGTGTTTTGTTTCATGCAGGTGGGTAGCTATTACTGATGTGTGATATTTTTTGTTTTTTAGTGCTGCCATGTGTTCCTTGAACCTAATGTCAAATGATCTGCCTGTCTGGCCTATGTAGAAGCAGTCACAGTCCAAACATGCAATTTTGTACACACCTGTGTTATGAAATAGGTTTTGTGTGCCGATGTTGTGGGGTAACTTGTTGTCTGTTGTAAAGGATATGCTTATGCCTTTCCGTTTGAAGACATTGGCAATCTGGTATGAAATGTTACCCAGAAAGGGGATTGTATGGAAGATGTTATTTTCTTTTTGTTTTTTTGTGTTGTGATTCCTTTGCCATTATCGAGTGTTTTAGGGTGTCTACTATGGAGCTGTTATAACCATTTTCAATAGCTGTTTGTTTTATTATTTCAATTTCTTGATCGCATTTATCTTCTGAGAGTGGTAGTTAGATAGCTCTATTAATCATGTACCGGAATGCTGCCATTTTGTGTGCTGCGGGGTGGCAAGAGGAGTTGTGGATTGTGGTATGTGTTGTGGTAGGCTTCCGATAAATTTCAAACTGATGTCTGTTGTTCTTTATTCTAATGGTAAGGTCTAAGAAATTTATACTGTCATCTTTTTGGTGTTCAACTGTGAATTTTATGTTTTCATGGGAGTTGTTGAAGAACTGATTCAACTCAGTGATGTCATCTTTAGTGCCTTTGATTAAAATGATGGTATCATCTACATATCTGTAGTAGTAGATGATATTTTTGAGGAGGTGGTGATTGGAATTCAGGATTTTGTCTTCTAGGTTACTTATAAAGATTTCTGCTAGCAATCCGGAAACACTTGAGCCCATTGCCAGACCATCTGTTTGTTTGTAGATTTTATTGTTAAATTTAAAATAGTTGTGTGAAAGTGTGATTTCAAGCAGGTCCATTAGTTCATTAATGTGAGTTGAAGGGATTTTTTTGTGTTTATGTAGGTTGGCATTAATTATCTGTAGTGTGGGATCTATTGGCACAGAGGAATATAGGTTTTGTATGTCAAATGAGGGAAATGTGGCTCCATCAGGTACTTGTATGTTTTTGACATATTGTGTAAATTCTGTTGTGTTTTTAAGTGTTCTCTCATTATTGAATGTGTATTTTTGTTTGAGAATTCTGAAGAGTATTTTATTGAGCTTGAATGTTGGGCTGTTCCTACAGTTCACTATGGGTCTGATGGGGGTCCCGTTTTTGTGGATCTTTGGTTGTGATCTAGGGCAAGGTGCTTGTGGGCTCATTGTTACAATGTTTCTTGCTTCTTGGATGGTGAGTAGAAAGTTAATGTTGTTTGAAATGTGTTTAATCTCCTTTTGTATTCTGGCTGTTGGCTCTTTATGTATTTCAGTTATGCTGCTGGTTTGGAAGAAGTTTTTTCTATATATGTTGTTCTGTCCATTACAACAGCTGTGTTGCCCTTGTCAGCTTTTACAATTATTGCATTATTCACGTTTAATTTAGTCTTAATGGTACGTGTAAGGGCTTCTTCTCTTTTCTTGTATGCTGGGAATGGTTTTGCAATTTCCTTTTCAATGATTTCGTTAATTTTGTGGCAGCCTGATATTCTGTCAGTTTGCTTCTTAAAGCATTTGTAGCTTATTAAAACTGAGGGTGACAGTAAGTTATACAGCGTGATTCAGCTAAGCTGTTGGCCTCAGACATTTCCTGAACCATTTAAGATGGGAAAGTTAGATTCCGTGCAACATTTCTGAGCACACAAGTTACAGCCAGGCGCAGGCCTGTTGACAGTAAATTATGCTGACCAGTAGTTGGGAAGTAGAATGGAAGCCACAGGGCAATTGAACCACTGAAAAGAGTAAACGCAGTGGTTTGCATGGTGCAGGTTACAGGCAGAAGGAGCCCACTGGCGCAACCTAGATGTTATGAATATGTGACTCAGAGTGGCGCATTAGCAAAACGGAGGTGCACAGCAGCGTATAAATAGGTGCGGGTTTCTAATGAGATTTATTCAAGTGCGGCAACTCTCTTGGATAGCGGGGCGTGTCACACCACCAGCTACATGCAACAGCAGATGGGGTTCCAGCAGTCCAGTCCGCAGCGGGTCGCTGGTTCGACTCTCTGAGGCCAAGTCAGGGTCCGTAGCCAGCCACAGAGCGGTGGGATACTCGTTGGCTCGCTATCATGGGCAGTTGTCTTGTCTCGCAACGAACTCATGACGTATTCTGGGACGAGGGTCGCAGATTCAGACTCCGGATGACGGGTTCTTGCGGTCGCCGCGATCTCAGCTATGCCAGCGAAGAAGGACGCAGTGGGCCGCTCGGCGGCTCCCAGCAGAGTGGCGTTGAGTCAACGAGGGAGAAACCTGCTGAGTTGGCTGCCGGCGCAGCCCTGACAATGTATCCCTACAAGGCTGGCACGCAGCAGTGCGTTGCACTGGGTTGCTGGGGTGGTGGTCTCAGCATTGTGGGACCCTGTGATGTGGACTGAGGTGAATGGGGCACTGTAGTGGAAACAAATATATCATTTGGAAATTCGGACGAGTCTTAATATTGTGCCTTCTACCTCTTCCTGCTACATTGGTCATGCTGATACATTCGGTGGCAGAAGCCACCACTGCGCTTTCCATACCTACATTACTTACAGAGATATAGGTAACAACTTTGCTTCTCAATGTAAAACTACAGTAATTTCCGTTGCTAGTATCATCGTAAAAACCAGACAAATCCAGTGCTGTGTCACTCGTCAAAATCTGGTTACTAGTTTCTGAATGATTACAGCATTTAGACTTATCTATTTTGCAAGACTTTTAGAAACCAGAACTGTTGGTCATTTACATGCATTGAAATAAATCAACTGTGAAATTTGCAAAGATTTGCTTAAGCAGAATTCGAACTCAGATGCTCCGCTTTTGTAGAACATTTGGCTTCGCCCTCTGGTTGCCTTAACATTCGGTCCTGGAAACTTGAAAAAAATTATAATTTTAAAATTTTTGCAAAATTAACCTTTCTTATTACAGCAAACAACGAATACAACAAGACCTTTTCTACTAGTACACAACTGCCAAATGTACACATTCAGTAGTTTTGAGGAGGTCGTTTCATTTAGAACATAATTTTAATATTTGTCGTAAAATTGGTTAAAAGTAAAAAATCAGTTGTTTAGGAAAGTGATTTCTCATTGTAACACGCAGTTTTTAATCATACATCAATTCTTGTGATACATTTGAAAGCAAGGTCGCATTGTTCTAGATGCAGTGCCACAACTCGAAACTTCAATGAACTCCTAATTCCTAAAACAAATTATAGTCCTAAGTAGCAAGCAAAAATGCGCCTAAAATTTAACAAATTTTGCATTAAAACTGCATATTGCCTCAATGGTTTGAATTCGAAACCATTCATAAAAGCAGTAGTTATTGTTGTTGTGGTCCTCAGTCCAGAGACTGGTTTGATGCATCTCTCCATGCTACTCTATCCTGTGCAAGCTTCTTCATCTCCGAATCACTACTACAACCCACGTCTTTCTGAAACTGCATAGCGTATTCATATCTTGGTCTCCCTCTACGATTTTTACCCTCCTGTACTAAACTGGTGATCCCTTAATGCCTCAGAAAGTGTCCTTCTTCTAGTCAAGCTGTGCCCCAATTATATTTAGTAACTTCTCATTAGTTATGTGATCTACCCATCTAATCTTCTGCATTTTCTGTAGCACCACATTTCATAAGCTTCTTTTCTTTTGTTGTCTAAACTGTTTATTGTCCATGTTTCACTTCCATACGTGGCTACACTCCATACAAATACTTTCAGAAAAAACTTCCTGCATTTAAATCTGTACTCGATGTTAGCAAATTTCTCTTCTTCAGAAACGCTTTTCTTGCCATAGACAGTCTTCATTTCATATCCTCTCTTCTTCGACCATCATCAGTTATTTTACCTCCCAGGTAGCAAAACTCACCTACTACCCGTCTCCTTTCCTAATCTAATACCCTCAGCATCATCTGATTTCGTTCGACTACGTTCCACCATCCTCGTTATGCTTTTTTAATGTTCATTTCATATTCTCCTTTCAAGACACTGACAATCCGTTCAGCTGCTCTTCCAGGTCGTTTCATGCCTCTGACACAATTACAATGTCGTCGGCAAACTTCAAAGGTTTTTTTTCTTCTCCATGGATTTTAATTCATTCTCCAAAATTTTCTTTCGTTTCCTTTACTGCTTGCTCAATATACAGATTGAATGACATCGCGTGTAAGCTACAACCTTGTCTCACTCCCTTGTCAATCATTGCTTTCCTTTAATGCCCTCGACTCTTATGATTGCCATCTGTTTTCTGCACAAATTGTAAATAGTCTTTCGCTCCCTGTATTTTACCCCTTATATCTTTATAATTTGAAAGAGAGTATTCCAGTTAACATTGTCGAAAGCTTTCTCTAAGTCTATGAGTGATAGACACGTAGGTCTACCTTTCCTTAACCTATCTTCTAAGGTAAGTCATAGGATCACTGTTATCTCACGTGTTCCAACATTTCTAAGTAATCAAAACTGATCTTCCCTAGGTCGGCTTCTACAAGGTTTTCCATTAGTTTGTAAAGAATTCGTGTTAGTATTTTGCAGCCGTGACTTATTAAACTGGAGGTTCGGTAATTTTCACACATGTCAACATCTTCTTTCTTTGGGATTGGAATTATTATATTCTTCTTGAGGTATGAGGGTATTTCACCTGTCTCATATATCTTGCTCACCAGATGCAAGACTATTGTCATGGCTGGCTGTCCCAAGGCTATCAGTAGTTTTAATGGAATGTTGTCTACTACCAGGCCTTGTTTCGACTTAGGTATTTCAGTGCTCTGTCAAATTCTTCGCAGATTATCTCATATCCCATTTCATCTTCATCTACGTCCTCTTCCATTTCCATTTCCATTCTTACTGGCCTCAAGTACATCGCCCTTGTATATAACCATCTATATACTCCTTCCACCTTTCTGCTTTTCCTTGTCTGCTTAGATGGGTTTCCTGTATGAGCTCTTGATATTCATACAGGTGGTTCTATTTTCTCCAAAAGTCATTTTAGTTTTCCTGTAGGCGGTATCTATCTTACCACTAGTGATGTAAGCTTCTACATAATTAAATTTCTGGTCTAGGCATCCCTGCTTAGCCATTTTGCACTTTTTGTCGATGTAGTTTTGAGACGTTTGTATTCCTTTTCGCCTGCTTCATTTACTGCATTTTTATATTGTCTCCTTTCATCAATTAAATTCAATATCTCTTCTCTTAGCGAATGATTTCTACTAGTCCTCTCAAAGCTACCCATTTTCTTCTACTGTATTTCTTTCCCCTGATCTTACCAATCGTTCACTAATATTCTCTCTGAAACTCTCTACAACCTCTCGTTCTTTCAGTTTATCTAGGTCTCATCTCCTTAAATTCTTACCTTTTTGAAATTTATTCAGTTTTAATCTAAAGTTCATAACCAATAAATTTTGGTCAGAGTCCACATCTTCCCATGGAAATGACTTACAGTTTAAAACCTGGTTCCTAAATCTCTATCTTACCGTTATATAATCTATCTGCAACCTTTCCGGTGTCTCCAGGCCTCTTCCATGTATACAACCTTCTTTCATGATTCTTACACCACCATGTTAGGTATGATTAAGTTATGCTCTGTGCAAAATTCTACTAGGCGGTTTCCCCTTTCATTGCTTACCCCCAGTCCATATTCACCCGCTACTTTTTCCTCTCTTCCCTTTTCTACAAACGCATTCCAGTCCCCCATAACTTCTACATTTTCGTCTTCTATCTGAATAATTGCTTTTATCGCATCATACATTTCTTCATTATCTTCATCATCTGCGGAGGTAGCTGGCATATAAACTTGTAGTACTGTGCTAGGTGTGGGCTTCGTGTCTATCTTGGCTACAATAATGCGTTCACTATGTTGGTCGTAGTAGCTTATCCGCGCTCCAGTTTTTATTCATTATTAAACCTATTCCTGCATTACCCCTATTTGATTTACTCGCTTTCCTAGTTTTTATTCATTATTAAACTTATTCCTGCATTACCCATATTTGATTTTGTATTTATAACCCTGTATTCACCTGACCAAAAGTCTTGTTCCTCCTGCCACCGAACTTCATTAATTCCCACTATATCTAACTTTAACCTATCCATTTCCCTTTTTAAATTTTCTAACCTACCTGCCTGATTAAGGGATCTGACATTCCACGCTCCGATCAGTAGAACGCCAGTTTTCTTTGTCCTGATAACGACATCCTCTTGAGTAGTCCCCGCCCGGAGATCCGAATGAGGGGCTATTTTACCTCCGGAATATTTTACCCAAGAGGAAGCCATCATCGTTTACACATACAGTAAAGCTGCATGCCCTCGGGAAAAATTACGGCTGTAGTTTCCCCTTGCTTTCAGCCGTTCGCAGTACCAGCCAGCAGGTCCGTTTTGGTTAGTGTTACAAGGCCAGAACAGTCAATCATCCAGACTGTTGCCCCTGCAACTACTGAAAAGGCTGCTGCCCCTCTGCAGGAACCACACGTTTGTCTGGCCTCTCAACAGATACCCCTCCGATTGTGGGTGCACTTTCCGTATCACTGAGGCACGCAAGCCTTCCCACCAACGGCAAGGTCCATGGTTCATGGAGGGAGGAAAAACACAGTAGTACAAACTCAAATTTACTTTATAATAACGCTAGTTGTACTTACTTTCACTGTCAATGATCTCCTAATATGGCCACTATAAAAATACGTGTATGTCAAATCTCCAACACTCACGTAGCACGCCCTCCACGCCAACTGTTGCTTTGAGTGCTTAAGTGACTGCTTCAATGCACTACATTAGTAGAGGTATCTCAGTGTACCACTAGATGTATCTGTCTTGCAACAGCATCGCTGACACCATGATAAAGGCAGCGCCAATTAAAAAGAAGTTGAATTCTCATTGCTCTTAGCGTTGAGCTGAATCTCGCGGATGTTCGGAAATTAAGGTGCATTCGCACAGAAAGTACCAAGAACCGTCTCCGTTCTTAGATATAGAATTGTGGTGTCTGTTCTGTCGGACACAAGAACTGAGACTACCGTTTCCAAAGCCTACATAACAAAAGTTTTCAAAAAAAATGTCTCTCAGTTGTTATTTGATTTTTATTGTTAATCTTTATTTATTACAATTTTCTTTTGTATTCTGGGTTTATATTTATACTTCCCATAAATAACACAACAATATTTTTATTTAAAATAACTATTTTACTTTGAACATAACGACTTTTGGAACTGTAATCTGGACATAACGATCTCTGGAAAGGTTTTGGTTTTAAAATGATGGATACAAATGAAAAATAACAGACATTTCATAGTATTTATTCCTGTTCCAAACTCATTAGTGGCCACTAGAAAGAACAACGTAGAACGTCTCTACTAATTGATGCTTTTGAACAACTGCTGACAACGTTATATTAAAATAGTACATCATTATGAGATCACCGCTTTTTACTCCGAATGCTGACCTGCTCTCCCCGAGCGGTTCTAGGCGCTTCAGTCTGGTACCGCGCGACCACTACGGTCGCAGGTTCGAATCCTGCCTCGGGCATGGATGTGTGTGACGTCCTTAGGTTAGTTAGGTTTAAGTAGTTCTATGTTCTAGGGGACTTATAACCTAAGATGTTGAGTCCCATAGTGCTCAGAGCCATTTGAACCATTTTTATCTGCTCTTCAGCGTCATCAGGTAGCTCTCCGACATTAGATTCTTCATCCTGTTTAGCTCCAGACTACTGATTGAAGATATTCTTGTAGAATAAAGGTTCATTAATATGCATCCAGCCTGGTCCATAGTGGTTCTGTAAAGGGACTGTTACATCTTTGATTTTTTCTGGTTTTACCATACCTCCTTTACGTATCTCTGCTGGTTTTACTCCCAACCCTTCTTTTACCACATCGTACATCAATGTTATAACTTTGTTCCCCTTGAATAGTAGTAGTGCTCTGACCTTCCAGTTTAATTAATTATGTTTTTGAAGGCTTCAGTTGAAAGTGCCGTGAGAGAGCACCTTAAGAGATGTATTCCAGTCAGCAACATGTACTCTTGATCGAAGTTTATGGATAGCCCCAAAATTTCCGATAATGTCATCATAATCACTGGGGTTCAAAATAGTGCTTTTTGAACGTAAGACTTTATGAAACTCGTCAAGCATCTGATACTCATTGATACGTATCTGCACCAAAATCCAACTTGACAGCTATACCAACATGAAAAACATAAAAACAGAAAGCTAAACAAAATGAAGTCGCTTCCATCTCACAACAGAAATTAATATAATGTTAAGATCTATTCTAGATTCGACTTGACTGGTGTACTGAAAAAAGGGTTTTGGAAATGTTGAAAGGTCTCTGTTGGATTCGTTTCATGTTAATTTCTTGAATCTGTTGTCATTTACGGCATAAATTCCTCTTCTAAATTTACTGTGGCGTTTCTGACTATCTGCGAGGAGACTGAGCAGTGGAACGTGTTACTTTTACACATAAACAAGAACGATCTGTCACACTACTACACTTTAAAGCACAGTTTATATCTAATTCATATGTGTAATTCATGTCACACAGTCTCATACGGAACCTACATCCGCTTTCTTTTATATACTGTACATGATAAGATACTGTCATCCCCCTTCCCTTCTGTGTGAAGGAATGAATGAGCAAATGTATTTCTAGTTGCATGGTTGATGGTAGCAGACAAGCCTGTCTGCTAGAGAGCAGTAGGACCAACGTCGGAACAGGTAGCTACGCTTTCTAGAAGCAAAGAGGTTTCTATCCTTAGTACTGTCCTGTCTGTCCCTTGTCATGTTGGTATAGGAAGCTGCCCCTCTGGTCACTTCCGTTTTGTATACGGAAGCACTCTTGGTAGGAGCGCAGGTCAGTCTGTCCGTGGCGAGCGTCTGAAGTGGTAAGATCTCCGGCTAAGCGCGTGTGTGCTAAGTCCGTAGGACAATGGATTTCTTAAGATCAGCCTAACTGAAAATTTAATCACCTTTATTTCAGGTTTAGCTCTAATATATCTAATGTTATCTTAAATTGCAACGCAGTGTATTTCGAGTGTCAACTTCAGAATATCTTCCAGTAGTTGCTTTGTCACTACTTTGTGAGTAAAGTGGAACCACGTGTTGATCAGAAACTCTAACTACGATCATCAATCTTAAATGCAAATGTGCGTGAGATTATAACGTCTCGTCTTGACAATATTTTTCAATATAGCAACTTTTCTTTATGTTCAACCCTTGTGGGGTGTACTTTGTGAGACCAGTACCACGTGCTTATACAGTAGTTTGACTCATCAGGTTAATAGTAAGACGATAGTAACCAGTTCAAGATTTTTTCTTTTGTAAATTGCTTTTCGATCTAATTTATTTTAATTATCAGAATGATTGTGGAGTTACTCTCCTTGTGTAAGCCAATTTGACCACCTGAAGCATGTGGTGTAATCATCAAAGTAGCCTTCAGCTATTCTTTTTGGGAAGATTTCACAGAGAGTTAGTATGAATTTAGTATACCAGTGTGTAGTAATTACATGACGGACAGGATTGTGCTACGAACGTAGTTTCTTTGAGTGAAAATTGAATCGTTTGGTTGTGGTTAATTTCCTCTTGCATATGTTTCAACGTTCTTCGTGTGTTATTTTATGAATGCAGTGTTGTATGCAGTCTCCCAATCTTGGCTCCATATTTGATGTGTTCCGTAAGATCACAAACTCGCATTTTCACAATCCTAAACAAGGCACCAGCTTAGTTTAATATGCTGAAATTTCAATGATCAATGTTAAAATAAATTTCCAAATATAAACTGATTTATTTCTTTTTATTTAAATTCTCTTTTATATATATATATATATATATATATATATATATATATATATATCACCGGTTTTCGTATGACTATTAAAAGATTATAATTAATGTTAGTCTGGTTGGGAATTTGGTAAGCTAGACTGGATACCTGGTGAAACAGTTCCGCAGTAACGCAAGGTTAACTTTCCCAGACAGCTCACAGCTTTTAACCCGCTTTTATTGTCTATCAGCACCGCTTTCATAACAAATTAACGCAACAATATTTCACATGGCGACCCTGTTCTGTGATTCACCTAGACTCTGGAATCTCTGAAACGTTAGATTGCGAGTGTGGTATAATCTTAATTTTTTTTCCTGCAGCGCTTAAAGAACTTTTGCGTTGTTTTTGAGCATACTTTCAATAGATTCTCGGCGTTGTGTTGTTTGTCTTGTTTCGTTTTCTATATTTGTGTGTTTTATATGTGTGTGTGTGTTTGTTTTTCTGTCTTGTAAATTGCTCTGTTTCGATAAAAGATATAAATTTGTTTTGCGTGTGAAAAAGTGCGTACTAGGTTGGGTACATTTCGTGTGGCTGTCGTGATTTTTGGGGGATACATTTATTCTGATTAGTGTGTTGCGTACCGGGTATAATAAATTGAACTAATGCTGACACGTAACCAAGCTAAAAGTAGGCACTCCAACAACTTAAGCATCATGGACCAAGGGGATAATCTGATTTCGAATATTAACGCGTCGGACGGTTCCGAAAATGCAATGGGGAATACTTCAGAGGAAATGCAAAACAGGACGAACGGGCTCACATCAGAACCAGAAATTAATTTGCCTCCAACTAACCAAATTGACTTGGCAGAACTCATGAAAGCCTTATTGCAACAAAATAAAGAAAACGCAGAGAAATCTGAAAAATCGATCCGAGAGCTAGGCGAACAAATGACAGAGAAATCTGAAAAATCGATCCGCGAGCTAGGCGAACAAATAGACGAAAAACTAATCCAGCACACAAATAAAGTCGACAAGTCGATGCAGACAGTGTCCGATGATATCTCTCAAAGAATAAACAATCTGGGAAGTGAAATAAAAAGTGATACTATGAAAGAATTAGGTCGTACATTTGAACAAATCGATGACCGTCTGCAAGCCTTAGAACAGGGCAAGCGGAGTAGCGATGCGGAATCGAAAGAGAGCGAAGAACAGCTACATAGGAATTTCCAAGCGCTGAGAGAACAATGCCAAAGAGAACACCAGTAGGTACTTTCCAGGGTCCAGGAGGCAGAAACGCATTGTCCCGCGTCGATTAGCAACACAGTAGCGGAAAACAGTCAAGCGATTCACGCACTGAAACAGCAAGTAGTAAAATTGAAGCAGACTGAGGCGGAGGACAACAGACAAATACATGATAAGACTGAGGCATTAGCGGACATCGTAGGCACGATGAAGGTGACGGAGAGCGATAACAGTACTACACCGGTAGCGGTCGTAGAGACCGAATAAGTGCGTTCGCTTCTTAGAATTCAGAAGGGACAGTTCGAAGTGAACAGGCGGCACAAAGCTGTAACAGGCGAATTACAATAACGCGTGGCGCATCTGGAAAGCCGCATGGGGTGTGATTCCGAACTCTCCAATAGCACAAAAAATAGCTACACGAACAGTGCAGAGAGGGACACCGGCCACGAGGGAGATTTTGACGACAGGGAAGAATGTATTTTGAGGGGCAGACATGAGAAAAATAGAAACATTCAAGGGCCTCGCCGGGAGGAAATGCGGGGATTTGATTTCGAACACTTCCTTACGGTGAGAAAGTTTGAGATATTTCGAAATTCGCTAAAAGGAATACATCCACGAGCATGGCTCGAGCAATTTGAGTTCTGTCTTCCCCAGGACTGGGCAAGTTCACATAAGATAGATTTTTTTTTTGTTGTTGTCATCAGTCTACTGACTGGTTTGATGCGGCCCGTCACGAATTCCTTTCCTGTGCTAACCTCTTCATCTCAGAGTAGCACTTGCAACCTACGTCCTCAATTATTTGCTTGACGTATTCCAATCTCTGTCTTCCTCTACAGTTTTTGCCCTCTACAGCTCCCTCTAGTACCATGGAAGTCATTCCCTCATGTCTTAGCAGATGTCCTATCATCCTGTCCCTTCTCCTTATCAGTGTTTTCCACATATTCCTTTCCTCTCCGATAGAATATATGTGTGGCTATTTGGAAGGCGAACAGGCGATTCGCATGAGGTCGGCAGCGCGTCACTGCAGCTCCACTCGGGAGTTTCGACAAGCCTTTCTGTCCGCCTATTGGTCGGAAGCGGCACAAGATAGGGGCAAGCATGGCATAATTATGCTGCCAAATTTGAACCAGTCTGGTTTCGGAAGCCCAGCACGCCTATTCGACCACATGCTGCAGGCAAATCAATTTCTATACGGGCCTGCGGAACTAATTAGGATATGCATCACCAAATTGCCGATGCACTTGCGTGTTATTCTTGCGGGGCGATGCAAAGAGGACGTGGAAACGTTTAAGACACTTCTCCAAGAGTTGGAATATAATACAGCAGAATGCCCGCCTAATCAGGCACAAAGTTATTACGGGGCACAGCAGCGTGATCGCAGTCGCGGCCGTAGTACTAATCAACGGCGTGACTGGTCGTGGCGTCGCGAACGGAACAATAATCGGGACCGGCCGTATAGAAACTGGGGTAACAGTCGCGAACACAGGTGGAACAACGGAAATGATCGAGGGCGTGGACAGGATCGTGAACGCAACAGTTACGGCAACCAGAGTAGATACTACGGTGAACACGGTGGGAATAGGACTGTAGGCGGAGCACCTCGTGCTGTTGAAATTCGGCCGGCTAACCTTAGGCATAATCCAGCAAATGGAAATGAACAAAACCGGCAATGACAAATGATAGGCGAAGAAGGCGCCCAATCGAACAAATGAGCGGCAATGCAAATGAGAACATAGGATATATGGAGACGGAAGATATTAGAGAGGACGGTGAAGAGAAACAATTGAATAGTTTACATTTACGATAAATGCATTTTTAATAATATGTTGGTAAAAATAATGCTGAAGATGTTTCTATGTGATTGATTGAAGTGATGTTTTTAGTTTTTTATTCTTGTGCAATTAAGGTTTAGGTTGGTCCAAACGTGAATATAAAAGGTTTCTTTGTGAACGAGTGAAATGCTGTTTATGGTTTTTTTGGTGTAAATTGAAAAGAGTCGCTCCTGAGAGACGCAAGATCTGTGTTGAATTAATGCAAAACTCAGGGGAATATCCGATCTGTGGATATTATGGGTCTGGCAAACCCAGGTCCCCAGCTGTTAGTAGCCTTGTTTCCGATTTTCTGCTTTCAGTGCTACTATCTATCTATTACTATTCTATATCTGTCAGTATAAATGAGGATCTCTTACTGTAGTACGCGTGCTGTATGAATATTTTAAGATAGGAGAACTCTGAGAAATGAATGAGTAAGTTTGGAATCTTGAAAACAGGATGCGATAATACGATTGTTTAACCATTGGCTTCCCAATAAGCGATGATATGTTAATATTGATGATATATGTCTTTCTTTTTTTGTTCTTTATAGCTGAGTATGTAAAGTGCTGTCTGCGGATTTCGTCAGTATATTGATTTCCTTCAAGGTGAAAGAAGAATTGTGGTTTGTGTAATTTATGAAGCCCTGAAATAGTATCATGGCAGTCAAATAACGAGCAGTTTTCCAGCAAATGGAGAATGGAACGGAAATATGGATCCTTTTTGTAGTCTTGACTGATGTTGAGCCAGAGCCTGAAAAAATATTCTGCTTTAATACTTGTCCTAGAAAAGCGACGTTTATGTGTTTTGCTGATGCTGTTAGCATTACAGCTTACTGTTTTCGCAGGTGCGGGATGCACTGCAGCGTATATGATTAGTACTGAGGAAATTTCCGTCTTGAAGGTAGAGGAAGATTAAATAATTTTGATTATGGGACCGAAGGAAAGCTTGGTTTAAGGTAACAAGGATGAAGCAAAACATTTGTCATTTAAACTACAGGAGGATTCGGATCTTTTGTGTCTGTTGTAAGTTCAATATGTTAAGATGAAACTGTTTTACAGAATAGAGGTGACCACAATTTTGCCATTCATGTGAAATGAATCCAGAATAACCACCACAGGCGAAATAACTGATTTGGAAGCTATAGGTAACTTAAAGAATGAACGAAATGGGAGCAATATGGGTAAGAAAATGTAATATAACCTGTATAATTAAAATATCTTTACCCTTTTCAGAGTCATATGTGTGATTAATTCTTGTGATAACGTAATCTTAGATGAAATTGTCTTACTGTTTTATGTATGAACAAATGAGTATGATAAATGTATAATTGCGAGTCTCTTATCAGGTGTGTCAACTGGTATAAATGTTTTGGAGTGTAAATAACCATTGTTCTTTTTACTGTGTATGTTTAAGGAAAGTTTCTCCATATTTATCATGTGACAAGACATATGCTGCGAGCGTCAGGAAGAGGACGAATTAGAACAGTGTTGTAGTGGTATAAACACTGTGTTGAAGTAGCATTGAAGTAGCTTGTTGGATTAACTAGTAGTGGATTGAAGTAAAATTTTGAGTAATTCATGTTTATGGGTAGTTAGCTTGTAGAATAGACAACAGGTGTGCATGTGTGTTTGCAAATAACATGTGAACCCTATGCTGTCCTGACCTATACTTGCACAAGGCATAATCCTATTCATTTTAGTGAATTAATAAGTAGCATTTGATTTATTAAAACGCAAGTGAACAACATTAGTGATGTGGATTAAGATATTATATTGTCAGTTCATTTAATTTTTATTTTTATACTGTCAAGTCATTCACTTTTATTTTTTATATTGTCAAGTCATTTAACTTTTATTTTTATATTGTCGATTCATCTAACTTTTTTATTAAAAAAATTAAGTCTCACTTTTGTTCTTAAGAATTGTGAAAGACAATACTAAGTGGTATTATGTATGACATTTTGTAATCACATAACTATGATGAACAATTTCTGTGAATGCAGTTGAGAACGTGAAAGCGAACCGGCTAAACTCTTACGAGACATCGGGAGCAGCGAGGGGGAGGACTAGTTGTAAACCGGTGGGTTTCCCAGCAGGACACTCTGTCAGCCGGGCCACTTCGCGAGCGCGGTCGACAACAAAAGAAAGGCGCGGCAAACACTTTCCCTTGCACCTGGAGCTAATGGGCTGCTGCACCAGTGCGACCCTTCGTGGAGGCGATGACCTGAGATGGGCGAGCGGTCCACCGCGAGGAAATCCATCTGCTGGCAACGCACCACACGCACGCCACCGTGGCGAGACTGGCGCGGTGAAACGACAGAAGACGGGATAAAGGTGCGTGGAGCCTTTTGATAGGTAGTGTCCAGAGAAAATGGCAGACTTCAACGACGCCTATCAACATTTCCTGACGGATGCCCACTGTCAATCGACAGTTAATCATGGTTCGATGTTCTCTGGTCACTAAGGATGGCACAAAGAAGAGCCATTAAGTGCCATCCTTGCTCAGGAATATCAACCTGGCGTGTCAAACGAGGATACCGCACGAATTTGACAACACAAACATGGAACCAAATCGAGATGTAGGTGAAACGAACCACCAAGAGAAACTTCATGAGAGGGCAGAGAAGGCGGGATTGCACGCAACAGATGGACAAAAAACCCTACTGACAGCTGCGGCGACGAACCTCCCTCCCCCTCTCCCCTTATTTTGTGCCTCGGAACAGTGGAACTACTGAGTGTGCCAGTGAAAGTGATTATACGGTTCTTAGTCCAATGCATATACGTTTGTTCTATCAGAGGAACTTTGACTCGTGTGCTTTGCAGGGGTTCGATTTATTGGTGTTTACTAGACTGACTCTTGTATTTTGCAGGTGTTCTATTTATTGTTTTTTTTAGACTTTGAATCTTGTAATTTGCAGGTGTTTTATTTATTGTTTTTTTTCAGACTTTGACTACTGTACTTTCAGAGCTGTTTTATTTCTCAATGTTTGTTTTTGTGTGTTGTATTAGATTTGTGATATTTTTTTTCGTAAATTCATTTCTGTGGCATTGGTTCGTTTATCAGTCAGATAGCTAGCTATTCATGCTCATTGGACAGTGATCGATTAGCCTTTGCATGGGGCATATTTATAGTGAGGAACCCCTTAAGGGTACCAATCACATAATTAATTGTAGTTTCAGTATAATAACATAGTGATCACTGTTTGATAACTAACTGAAATATAGTAGAGTGATTAAATTAGTGCCACAAAGTTATTTTAATTCTACAAATTATTAGTTTTATAAGATATAGACTTTTTATGCGATAACCACTTTGTAAAACATGTTTTTTCTCTTATCTTTTTTATGCTTTTGCGGATTGTGCATTGTAATGCTCTGCTTTATAATATTGTTGTTATTTTCATGTTTTTTTTAAATTGCTGTGGCACCTTTGCTATTTTCATAAATTTTACTTGTTAATAAACAGCCATAAATTTTCCTGTGATCAGTTGGCTCTTGCAATGAGCAAATACTGGTGAACTCCATAAGGGTAACAACCAGAAATTGTTTTCATATGAATGATACAGGAACCATTGTTTTTACTTGCTGGCCGAATTACACTATCTTTTAAATAGGTGTCACAGATTGTTTTATTCTCTTTGAAATTGGTAGATTCTAAAGATATGTTGAAATTGTTGTGTTTTAGCAAGTAGCTGGTGACCTTTTGCTTTTTCTTTACATTTTTGGTTTAAGTTGGGTGTGAGGAGCCTGCTTGGGAATGTCCTAGCATGGCCAGAAAATTTCCTGCACAGTCTTTTCCCAGAGCGTTGGGGTTATGAAAGGTCTCTGTTGGATTCATTTCATGTTAATTTCTTGAATCTGTTGTCATTTACGGCATAAATTCCTCTTCTAAATTTACTGTGGCGTTTCTGACTATCTGCGAGGAGACTGAGCAGTGGATCGTGTTACTTTTACACATAAACAAGAACGATCTGTCACACTACTACACTTTAAAACACAGTTTATATTTAATTCATATGTGTAATTCATGTCACACAGTCTATATACTGTATATGATAAGATACTGTCATCCCCCTTCCCTTCTGTGTGAAGGAATGAATGAGCAAATGTATTTCTAGTTGCATGGTTGATGGTAGCAGACAAGCCTGTCTGCTATAGAGCAGTAGGACCAACGTCGGAACAGGTAGCTACGCTTTCTAGAAGCAAAGAGGTTTCTATCCTTAGTACTGTCCTGTCCGTCCCTTGTCATGTTGGTATAGGAAGCTGCCCCTCTGGTCACTTCCGTTTTGTATACGGAAGCACGCTTGGTAGGAGCGCAGGTCAGTCTGTCCGTTGCGAGCGTCTGAAGTGGTAAGATCTCCGGCTAAGCGCGTGTGTGCTAAGTCCGTAGGACAATGGATTTCTTAAGATCAGCCTAACTGAAAATTTAATCACCTTTATTTCAGGTTTAGCTCTAATATATCTAATGTTATCTTAAATTGCAACGCAGTGTATTTCGAGTGTCAACTTCAGAATATCTTCCAGTAGTTGCTTTGTCACTACATTGTGAGTAAAGTGGAACCACGTGTTGATCAGAAAATCTAACTAAGATCATCAATCTTAAATGCTAATGTGCGTGAGATTATAACGTCTCGTCTTAACAATATTTTTCGATATAGCAACTTTTCTTTATGTTCAACCCTTGTGGGGTGTACTTTGTGAGACCAGTACCTCGTGATTATACAGTTGTTTGACCCATCAGGTTAATAGTAAGACGATAGTAACCAGTTAAAGGTTTTTCTTTTGTAAATTGCTTTTCGATCTAATTTATTTTAATTATCAGAATGATTGTGGAGTTACACTCCTTGTGTAAGCCAATTTGACCACCTGAAGCATGTGGTGTAATCATCAAAGTAGCCCTCAGCTATTCTTTTTGGGAAGATTTCACAGAGAGTTAGTATGAATTTAGTATACCAGTGTGTAGTAATTACATGACGGACAGGATTGTGCTACGAACGTAGTTTCTTTGAGTGAAAATTGAATCGTTTGGTTGTAGTTAATTTCCTCTTGCATATGTTTCAACGTTCTTTGTGTGTTATTTTATGAATGCAGTGTTGTATGCAGTCTCCCAATCTTGGCTCCAAATTTGATGTGTTGCGTAAGATTACAAACTCACATTTTCACAATCCTAAATAAGGCACCAGCTTAGTTTAATATGCTGAAATTTCAATGATCAATGTTAAAATAAATTTCCAAATATAAACTGATTTATTTCTTTTTATTTAAATTCTCTTTTATATATATATATATATATATATATATATATATATATATATATATATATATCACCGGTTTTCGTATGACTATTAAAAGATTATAATTAATGTTAGTCTGGTTGGGAATTTGGTAAGCTAGACTGGATACCTGGTGAAACAGTTTCGCAGTAATGCAAGGTTAACTTTCCCAGACAGCTCACAGCTTTTTAACCAGCTTTTATTGTCTATCAGCACCGCTTTCATAATAAATTAACGCAACAATATTTCAATGTATATTTTTCAGACCATTAAATATGCACTGCATATTACGGTTTTAGGTTCTATATTGCTGTCGAACTTTAATGTCTGCTGAAACTACGGCCATCATGGATATAACGGAATCTAGAACTTCAGACAAACTTTGGAGTTATAACAGAAATAACAGCTACTGGAACTTTTATTTTGTTCTAAACTATGCAACTTGAAGCGCGCTCTTTCGACATATAAAAAAGTTAATAAGGCAAAAAATGTATTTAAGGTTTTTTTGGAAATGGGCGACTCAGTTCTCTATTTTAATCTGTTTTGAAGGTGAAACTGGTTGCTGTCTTATGTGGAAGTTCCAGTAGTTATATGACTCATGGGGTGATCCCTTCTTCTAGTCACGTTGTGCCATAGATTTATCTTCTGCCCAATTCTGTTCAATACTTCCCCATTAGGTATGTGATCTACCCATCTAATCTTCAGCATTCTTCTGTAGCACCACATTGCGAAAGCTTCTATTCTCGTCATGTCTAAACTATTTATCGTCCACGTTTCACTTCCATACATGGCTACACTCCATAAAAATACTTTCAGAAACGACTTCCTGACACTTAAATCTATACTCGACGTTAACAAATTTTTCTTCTTCAGAAACGCTTTCCTTGCCATTGCCAGTCTACATTTTATATCCTCTCTACTTCGACCATCATCAGTTACATAGAAAATCTGAAAAGGGAAATGCCAAGGCTCAATCTAGATGTAGTGGGGGTCAGTGAAGCGAAGTGGAAAGAAGCTGAGGATTTATGGTAAGGAGCAGAGGGTAATATTAACAGCAGCAGAAAATGGTATAAGGGAGTAGGATTCATTGTGAATAGGAAGATGCGGCTGAGAGTGTGTTACTGTGAACAGCTTCGTAACACTGTTGTCCTCATCTGAATCGACAGCAAACCAACACCGACAACAACAGTTCAGGTGTACATGCCGGTGCCATAAGTAGAAGATAAAGAGACAGAGAAAATATATGAATATATTGAACGGGTAGTTATGTGCGTAAAGGGAGATGAAAATCTGATGGTCTTGGGGGACTGGAATGTGGTTATTGGCAAAGGAGTAAAAGAAAGGGTTATGGGGGAATATGGGATACGTAGTCGGAATGGAAGATGAGAGAGACCAATAAAGTTGTGCAGAAAATTTCAGCTAGTAATAGCAAATACCCTGTTCAAGAATCGCAAGAAAAGAAGGTGCACTTCGCAAAGACCAGGAAATGAAGGAAGATTTCAGTTAAATTACGTCATTGCAGATACAGAGTTCCGAATGAGACACTTTAGTGTAAGACGTACTCAGGAGCAGATATAGACTCAGATCACAATTTACTAACGATGAAAGGCAGTCTGAAGTTTAAGAGACTGGTCCGGAAGAATCAATGTGAAAAGAAGTGAGATCCAGAAATGCAAAGCACTGAAGAGATAGGTTTGACGTTCTCTGAAGCTATAGATACTGCAATAATGAATATCTCGGTAGGTAGCTCAGTTGAAGACGATTGGACATCTCTAAAAAGGGCCTTATCAGATGTTGGAAAGAAAAAAATAGGTACAAAGAAGGGAACATAGAAGAAACCAAGGGTAAGAAAAGAAATAATTGAGCTGATTGACGGAGGAAGGTAGTACAAAAATGATCCGAGAAAATCAGGAATACAGAAATACAAGTCACTTAGGAAGGAAATAAACAGGAAGTGTAGGGAAGCTAAGGCGAAAAGGCCGAAGGAAAAATGAAAATAAATCAAAGAGAAATGATTGTCGGAAGGACTAACTCAGAAAAGTCGAAACAACCTTAGGTGAAATTAAAAGCAAGGACGGCAACATTAAGAGTGCAGTGGGAATTCCACTGTTAAATGCAGATGAGAGAGCGGATGGATGGAAGGAGTACGTTGAAGGCCTGTATGAAAGGGAGAACTTGTCCGATGACGTGATGGAGGAAGGAACAGAAGTCTACTGGGAAGATATATGGGATCCAGTACTGGAACAGAATTTAAAAGAGCTTTGAACGACATAAGTTCAGATAAGGCAGAAAGGACAGATATCTTTCCACCGGAATTTCTTAAATCATAGGAATATGTAGCTACAAAACGGCTATTCATGTTGGTGTGTAAGATGAATGAGTCCGGCGATATACCATCTGACTTCCGGAAAAACATCATCCACACAATTCCGGAGGCAGCTAGAGCCTACAAATGCGAGAACTATCGATCAGCCAGCTTAACAGCTCCTGCGTCCAAGTTGCTGACAACAATAATATACAGAAGAATGGAAAAGAAAAAAAAATGTCTCTGAGCACTGTGGGTCTTAACAGCTGAGGTCACCAGTCCCGTATGCCAGGCGGAGTGGCTGAGCGGTTCTAGACGCTATAGTCTGGAGCCGTGCGACCGCTACGGTCGCAGGTTCGAATCCTGCCTCGGGCATGGATGTGTATGATCTCCTTAGGTTAGTTAGGTTTAAGTAGTTCTAAGTTCTATGGGACTGATGACCTCAGCAGTTAAGTCCCATAGTGCTCCGAGCCAATTGGCCATTTTTCATCAGTCCCCTATAACTTAGAACTACTTAAACCTAACTAACCTAAGGACATCACACACATACATTCCCGAGGCAGGATTCGAACCTGCTACCGTAGCAGTCGCACGGTTCCAGACTGAAGGGCCTAGATCCGCTCGGCCACTCCGGTCGGCTGGAAAAGAAAACCAAAGGTCTGTTAGATGATGAGCACTTTGACTTTAGGAAAGGAAAAGGCACCAGAGAGGCAGTTCTGCTAATGCGGTTGATGATGAAAGCAAGACTGAAGAAAAATCAAGACACGTTCACAGGATTTGTGGACCTGAAATAAGCATTCAGTAATTTAAAATGGTGCAAAATGTTCGAATTTCTGAGAAAAATAGGGGTAAAATATAGGTAAAGAAAAGTAATATGCAATATGTTGAAGAGCAAAGAGGGAATAATAACATTTAAAGCCGAACAACCAAGTGCTCCGATTAAAAATGGTTTGTCACAGGGATGTAGACTTTCCCCTTACTGTTAAATCTATTTATCGAAAAAGTAGCGGGTGAAACGAAAGAAAGGTTGAAGAATGGGATTAAAATTCAAGGTGAAAGGATATGATTTCAGTGATAAGATTCGCAGATGATGAGGGTTCTATCCTCAGTGGTAGAGAAGAATTGCGTGATCTGTTGAATGGCATGAACAGTCTAATGAGTTGAGATTATGGTTTGAGAGTAAATCGAAGCACGACGAAAGTAATGAGGAGTAGAAATAATAAAAGCGAGAAACTTAATATCAGAATTTGGGATCACGAAGTAGACGAAGTTAAGGTATGCTGAAACCTAGGCAGCAAAATAACCAATAATGGACGGTGTAAGAAGGACATAAATAGCAGACTAGCATGGGCAAAACTGGCGTTCCTGGCCAAGAGAAGTCTATTACTGTTATACATAGGTCTTAATTTGAGGAAGAAGTTACCGACAATGAACGTCTGGAACACACCATTGTTTGTAAGTGAAACATGGCCTGTGGGAAACCGGAACAGAAGAAACAAGAAGAGCTTGAGGTGTACTGCAACAGAAAAATGTTGAAAATTGGGTAAGGAATAAGGAGGTTCCCCGCGGAATTGGCGAAGAAAGGAAGATACGGAAAGCACTGACAAGGAGAAGGGACAGAATGATAGGACATGTGTTAAGATATCAGGGAATAACTTCCGTGGTACTAGAAGGAGTTTTAGAGAGTCGACACTGTAGAACAACAGATATTGGGATACATTCAGCGAATATTGAGAATGTAGGTTGAAAGTGCTACTATGAGAAGGAAAGGTTAATGAAATACATGAATCTTGGAAGAAAGGTGCACTTCAAGAATTGAATGGATTTGTTAAACAGGGATCTGAGATAAAAGATTGTCACTAATTACTTCACATTATGAGTTAAGTGTCAAAATCCACACTTGCATTGAAAAATTACATCGGCATCAGTAACAAAACAGAAATCACAAAGGCATGCGGCTATAAACATTCTTAACAATCTGTTTATATCGTTTAGTGTTCGGCATGCTCCCTGTCTATTGGAATACGTGTTTGCAGTCTCTGGTGCAAGGACTTTAGGATAGACAGATGTCTTTCCATGTAATTGCACATGTTGCTACACTGTGATGTTTTAAGGCTCCTTGTGTCATAGGAACTTATGCATAGACTTCATGTTTGAGTTTACTCCCTTAGAAAAAAGTGCCGTGGAATCAAGTGAATGTGCAGGCCAGATGTTAACGCATTCATGTCCTACCCAATCACAAGAAACAAGCTCGGTGAAAGCTTTCCTAGGCAGAAACGAGTAGTGATCCGAGCACACACCGGGCTGACACGAAATACATCCACTTATTTCAAGTGGTACATCTGGAGTATCCGGGTAGTAAGGGACGGGCTACTAAATATGAGCCCACGTATCCAGAATAATAGAAGTTTAAAGAGCCAGTTAACAAGTAGAACGATAGTCCCTTGGCGCTTGACTGGTACAGGGTTAGTGTCCGTCGCTGTACATCTACATCTGCATCTACATACATGCTCTGTAAGTCACGTCCGCGGCTCGTGGTCGCGTGGTAGCGTTCTCGCTTCCCGCGCCCGCGTTCCCGGGTTCGATTCCCGGCGGGGTCACGGATTTTCTCTGAATCGTGATGACTGGGTGTTGTGTGATGTCCTTAGGTTAATTAGGTTTAAGTAGTTCGAAGTTCTAGGGGATTGATGACCACAGATGTTAAGTCCCATAGTACTCAGAGCCATTTGAACCTATCTGTAAGTCACCGTGCGGTGCGTGACGGAGGGTACCTTGTACCACTACTGGTCGTTTCCTTTCCTGCTGCACTTGCAGACAGAACGAGGGAAAAATGGCCTTCTATATGTCTCCATGTGCCCTATTTCTCGTATCTTATCTTTGTGGTTCTTACGCGAAATATATGCTGGCGGCAGTGGCATCGTTCAGCATTCAGCTCCAAATACGGGTTCCCTAAATTTTCTCAGTAGTGTTCCTCGAAGAGAACGTCTCCTCCACTCCAGAGATTCTCATCTGAGTTGCCGAAGCATCTCTGTAACACTTCCGTGTTGTTCGAAACCACCAATAACAAATCTAGCAGGCCAACTCTGAATAGCTTTGATGTCTTCCTTTAAGTCGACCTGCTGCGGATCCCAGACACTCGTGCACTACTCAAGTATAGGTCGCACTGGAGTCCTATATGCGGTCTCCAGTACAGATGAATTATACCTTTCTAAAATTCTGCCAGCGAACCGAAGTCGACCATTCGCCTTCCCTACTACGGTCTCCACATGCTCGTTCCGTTCCATATCACTCTGCAACGTTACGCCCAGATATTGAGGCGACATCATTGTGTCAAGCAGGACACTACCAACGCTGTATCCGACCAATGAGGATTTGTTTTTCCTACTCATCGCAGTAGCTTACATTTTCCATTCATCACTCCAAATAGAATTTTTTTCAAAGCCGTCTTATATTGTCGTAGCGCCATTCATCTTCGACACCTTCCCGTACACAGCAACATCATCAGTAAACAGTCGCAGATTGCTGTTTTCCCTATCCGCCAGACCATTTAGGTTTATAAAAAATAATAACAGTCCTACGAAACTAAACTGGAACACTGCTGACGATGCTCTTGTCTCTGACGAACACTCGTCGAGAGTCGAGGACAACATACTGGCTTCTATTACTTCGAGGCACTCACATATCTGGGAAACATTCCGTATGCTCGTGCCTTCGTTAACGCTCTGCAGTGGGGTACCGTGTTTTCCAATGCTTTTCGGAAATCTAGTAATATGGAATCTGCCTGTTACTTTTCATCTATAGTTGGCAGTATACCATGTGAGAAAAGGGCAAGCTGAGTTTTACATGAGCGATGATTTCTACAACCGTGGTGATTCGTGGACATAAGCTTTTCGAACTCTAGAAAATTTATTATGTTGTAAATCAGAATATATTATAGAGTTCTGTATAAAACCGATGTTAGGGATATTGGCCTGTAATTCTGCTGGTTCGCACATTCGAATGTCCTTGGAATGATTGCAGGCGGTGTCCCGCAAGGCGAAGAACTTGGAGACGATGTCGAAATATAGTCCATTGTGACATGTGTCGTGGTGGTAGCTACAATGGCCTCACCCAAGCCTCAGATCGATATCAAATGATGTATGTTGATAGAGTATCAACCAAAACTTGGATTAAGTTCGTACTCTGTGTAGTTGTCCGGCAGAACGGGCGTAAACGTTAATTAAAAGTAACACCAGAACTACGGAGCACATCAGAAGCATAACTTTGAGTAACTAACACATGTTGCTTCCGTGGGGATGTTGGCAGAGCGTTAGATTCCCGCGCCCTTGGTCTCAGGCTCAAACCTCAATGGCACAAATTGTTTTACTGTATTATGCGTGAAAGTATTATACGGGACAACATGTTTCATCATCATCATCATCATCATCATCATCATCATTTAAGACTGATTATGCCTTTCAGCGTTCATCTGGAGCATAGCCCCCTTTATAAAATTCCTCCATGATTCCTATTCAGTGCTAACATTGGTGCCTTTTCTGATGTTGAACCTATTACTTCAAA
Organism: Schistocerca gregaria; assembly: GCF_023897955.1. NCBI lineage: Eukaryota > Metazoa > Arthropoda > Insecta > Orthoptera > Acrididae > Schistocerca > Schistocerca gregaria. The sequence continues at coordinate 597,888,697 of NC_064922.1, forward strand.
ATCATTCTTAACCGAATCCAGGTACCTTCTCCTTGGTCTGCCCCGACTCCTCCTACCCTCTACTGCTGAACCCATGAGTCTCTTGGGTAACCTTGCTTCTCTTATGCGTGTAACATGACCCCACCATCTAAGCCTGTGCCACCTGACTGCTACATCTATAGAGTTCATTCCCAGTTTTTCTTTGATTTCCTCGTTGTGGACACCCTCCTGCCATTGTTCCCATCTACTAGTACCTGCAATCATCCTAGCTACTTTCATATCCGTAACCTCAACCTTGTTGATAAGGTAACCTGAATCCACCCAGCTTTCGCTCCCATACAACAAAGTTGGTCGAAAGATTGAACGGTGCACAGATAACTTAGTCTTGGCACTGACTTCCTTCTTGCAGAAGGGAGCAGATCGTAGCTAAGCGCCCACTGCATTAGCTTTGCTACATCTCGCTTCCAGTTCTTTCACAATGTTGCCATCCTGTGAGAATATGCATCCTAAGTACTTGCAACCGTCCACCTGTTCTGACTTTGTTCCTCCTATTTGGCACTCAATCCGTTTATATCTCTTTCCCACTGGCATTACTTTCGTTTTGGAGATGCTAATCTTCATACCATTGTCCTTACATTTCTGATCTAGCTCTGAAATATTACTTTGCAAACTTTCAATCTAATCTGCCAGAACAACTACATCATCCGCAAATGCAAGACTGCTTATTTTGTGTTCACATATTTTAATGTCACCCAGCCAGTCTATTGTTTTCAACATATGATCCATAAATAATATGAACAACAGCGGAGTCAGGTTGCAGCCTTGTCTCATCCCTGAAACTACTCTGAACCATGAACTAAATTTACCATCAACTCTAACTGCTGCCTGACTATCCATGTAAAGACCTTTAATTGCTTGCAAAAGTTTGCCTCCTATTCCATAATCTCTTAGAACAGACAATAACTGCTTTCCTAGGAACCCGGCCATATGCCTTTTCTAGATCTATAAAGCATAGATACAATTCCCTGTTCCACTCATAACACTTCTCCATTATTTGCCGTAAACTAAAGTTCAGGTCCTGACAACCGCTAAGAGGCCTAAACCCACACTGATTTTCATCCAATTGGTCCTCAACTAAAACTCGCACTTTCCTTTCAACAATACCTGAGAAGATTTTACCCACAACGCTGATTAAAGAGATACCTCTGTAGTTGTTACAATATTTTCTGTTTCCATGTTTAATGATTCGTGTGATTACTGCTTTTATCCAGTCTGATGGAAGCTGTCCCGACTCCCAAGCCATTTCAATTATCCTCTGTAGCCATTTAAGACCTGACATTCCACTGTATTTGATGAGTTCCTACTTAATTTCATCCACCCCAGCTGCTATATTGCACTGAAATTTATTGACCATTTCTCCACTTCCTCAAATGTGAAACTATTTCTATCATCACTCCTATCCCATTCTACCTCGAAATCTGAAACATTACTGATCGCATTTTCACTTACATTGAGCAACTCTTTAAAATATTCCCTCCGTCTGCCCCAGACATCCACAGGATTCACCAGCAGTTTTCCTGACCTGTCCAAAATACTTGTCATTTCCTTCTTACCTCCCTTTCGAAGAGTGCTAATTACACTCCAGAATGGTTTTCCAGCAGCTTGGCCCATAGTCTCCAACCTGTTTCCAAAGTCTTCCCAAGATTTCTTCTTGGATGCTGCAATTATCTGTTTGGCTTTGTTTCTTTCTTCAACATAACTTTCTCTGTCTACCTGAGTTCTAGTATGTAGCCATTTTTGATACGCCTTCTTTTTCCTTTTACAGGCTGCCTTGACTGTGTCATTCCACCAAGCTGTTTGCTTAATTCTACTTTTACACACTACTGTTCCAAGACATTCTGTAGCCCCTTCTAGTACTGTGTCCCTGTACCTTGTCCATTCCTTTTCCAGTGACTGTAATTGACTACATTGAACTAACTGGTACCTTTCTGAGATCGCTGTTATGTAATTGTGCCTGATTTCCTTATCCTGAAGTTTCTCCACTCTTATCCTCCTACATATGGACCTGACCTCCTGCACTTCCGGCGTCACAATCCCAATTTCACTGTACATTAAATAATGATCAGTGTCATCAAAGAATCCCGTGAATATACGTGTGTCCCTGACAGCCTTCCTTAATTCCTGATCTGTTATTATATAGTCAATGACAGATCTGGTTCCCCTGCCTTCCCAAGTATACCGGTGAATGTTCTTATGTTTAGTTGGCCTCCATATCCTCTCCAAATTTACCCATAACCTTTTCATACCCTTCTGTTCGATTTCCAATCCTGGCGTTAAAATCACCCATGAGCAGAACACTGTCCTTGTCCTTTACTCTAACAACTACATCACTGAATACCTCATAAAAACTATCCATCTTATCTTGATCTGTCCCTTCACAATGCGAATATACAGACACAATCCTAATTTTCTTGCTAGACTGTCAAATCTATCCACATCAGTCGTTCGTTTACATACCTTATTGCAACTACGCTGGGTTCCATTTCTTTCCTGAGGTAAAGCCCTACACCCCACTGTGCTATTCCTGCTTTGACTCCTGACAGGTAGACCTTGTATTCTCCCACTTCCTCTTCTTTCTCACCCCTTACACGAATGTCACTAACAGCTAAAACATCCAGCCCCATCTTACTTGCAGCCTCTGCCAGTTCTACCTTCTTCCCAGAGTACCCCCCATTGATATTAATAGCTCCCCATCTCATTACCATTTGTCTGCCAAGTCGTATCTTCGGAGTCCCTGGTTTGTCAGTTAGAGGTGGGACTCCGTCACCTCCAAAGGTCCGAGGCATTTTGCTCTGATTGTTGCCAGCATTATATTTATAGTACGAGGGAAGCAGGTTGCTAGCCTTACTTGCCCCGAGTCCCATTGGGTTTTACCCATAACGGCTGAGGGACTAACCGGTGGATTTGGTAGTCTTTGCCGTATGAGCACAAAGGTGACCACGACTCAGAATACGTCCGAGATGCCCAGCCTTATTCCAAAGTAACTGGTATCTCGACTGTCACTTACTTGGCCACAACATGTTTATGGTCATGTAAAAGGGCAATGTTAAAAAAAATGTTCAAATGTGTGTGAAATCTTAAGAGACTTAAATGCTAAGGTCATCAGTCCCTAAGCTTATACACTACTTAACCTAAATTATCCTAAGGACAAACACACTCACCCATGCCCGAGGGAGGACTCGAACCTCCGCCGGGACCAGCCATCCAGTCCATGACTGCAGCGCCTTAGACCGAAAAGGGCGATGTTTTCTAGGCAGTCCGCTTTCGCTATTTTTTTTTTTTTTTTTTTTTTGAATGTTGTAAACCTATAGAGGACATTTTTAGTTTCAAAGAATATACACTGAAGCGCCAAAGACAGTGATATTGGAATACGTATTGAAATACTCGCAACAGCCTTGCCACAGTGGATACACCGGTTCCCATCAGATCACCGTAGTTAAGCAATGTCGGGCGTGGCCGGCACTTGGATGAGTGCCCATCCGGGCCGCCAAGCGCTGTTGCCATTTTTCGGGGTGCACTCAGCCTCGTGATGCCAATTGAGGAGTTACTCGGCCAAATACTAGCGGCACTGATCAGAAAACCATTATAACGACCGGGAGAACGGTGTGCTGACTACACGCCCCTCCTATCCGCATCTTCAGGTGCGGATGAGACGGCGGTCGAATGGTCCCGATGGGCCACTTGTGGCCTGAAGACGGAGAGCTGCTGCTGCTGCAGTATTGAAATACAGAGATACATAAACAGGCAGAATACGGAGCTGCGGTCGCGAACGCCTAAATAAGACATCTGACGCAGTTGTTGGATCGATTACTGCTGCTACAATGGCAGGTTATCAAGATGTGAATTTGAACGTGGTGTTACAGTCAGCGCATGGGCGATGGGACACAGCATCTCCGAGGTAGCGATGAAGTGGGAATGTTCCAGTATGACCGTTTCACGAGAGTACCGCGAATATCAGGAATCTGGTAAAACATCAAATCTCTGACACCACTGCGACAGGAAGAAGGATCCTGCAACACGACGACTAAAAAGAACTGTGACAGAAGTGCAACCCATCCGCAAACTGCTGCAGATTTCAATGCTGAGCCATCAGCAAGTGTCAGCGTGCGAACCATTCAACGAAACATCATCGATATGGGCTTTCGGAACCGAAGGCCCACTCATGTAACGTTATGCCTTATGCCTCGCCTGGGCCCGTCCGCACCGCCATTGAACTGTTGATGACTGGGGACATGTTGCCTGGTCTGACGAGTCTCGCTTCAAATTATATCGAGCGCATGGGCGTATAAGCGAATGGGAACAACCTCATGAATCTATGGATCCTGCATGTCAGTAGGGGACTGTTCAAGCTGGTGGAGGCTGTGTAATGGCGTGAGGTGTGTGAAGTTGGAGTGATATGGGACCCGCGATACGCCTAGGTACGACTCTGACAGGTGATACTTATGTAAGAATCCTGGCTGATCACCTGCATCCATTCATATCCATTATGCATTCTGTCGGACTTGGGCAGTTCCAGCAGGACGATGTGACATCCCACACGTCCAGAATTGCTACAGAGTGGCTCCAGGAGCACTCTCCTGAGATCAAACACTTCCGCTGGTCACCAAACTCCCAAGACATAAACATTATTGAGCGTATCTGGGATGCTTTGCAACGTGCTGTTCAGAAGAGATCTCCACCCTCTCGTACTCTTACGGATTTACGGACAGCCCTGCAGGATATATGATATCAGTTCCTTCCAGAACTACTTCAGACATCAGTCGAGTCTGTGCCACGTCATATTGCGGTACTTCTGTGTGCTGGCGGGTCCCTACGCGATATTAGGCAGGTGTACCATTTTCTTTGGCTCCTCAGTGTACAATCAGAACAGAAAAATAGAGAAACAATTGCATCACAAGTGCGAAAATAATAGTAACAATAATAATTAATAACAAAGAAAATGACAAGATCAATAATAAGCGCACAACGTTCAACTAACGAAGCGAAAGCAGACTCCCAAAAGAACATAGCTACGAACTTCGAAAAGTCATTTACTATCTGAGGAAAATGTTCTCACAGCTTCACCCATAAACGGTTAAAAAATTGTTACCACGGGGGTCTGAACGCGGGACCGTCAGTTGGACAACGGAACGCTCTCTCTTCTCACCTACGCGATATCTACAGTGCAATCGCTCACAGATACGCTTTTCCTGTGCACTGTAACTCTGATGTTACATTTAATTACCGTTTATGCGTATTCTACTGAACGGCGTCGGGCATGGATGTGTGTGATGTCCTTAGGTTAGTGAGGTTTAAGTAGTTCTACCTTCTAGGGGACTGATGACGTCAGAAGTTTAGACCCATAGTAGTCAGTGCCATTTGAAACATTTGTTGTGCTCAGACAAGGGAGTTCTGTACAGAAGGAAAGGACTGTCGGCCCTTGGCCACGGCGCGACTCCTCACGTAGAACCCCCAGATCTGCCGCGCCGCGACCTCTACTGCCAGGACGAGGTGGGCTACAAGGCACGTGACGGGTCAACAACGTAGTGCCAGCGGTGACAACGGCCCCTGAGGCGAAACTCGGGAGGAAAACAATCCTGGGTGAGTATGTGTATCACCTGCTAAGACTAAGTGGTAATGCAGCAGCAGCAGAAAATATCTCGGTGACCTTACTAAGGTGTTTAGGACGGGTGGTAGGGACAGAGCATCGAGTGACATTATACTGAGCGCACTATCCGAAAATTACCTCGAGCAATTAAACAGAGAAACGACTCGTGGAGATAACATCTTGGACCAACTGTTAACAAACAGACAGGAACTTTTCGACTCTGTATGTGCAAAACAGGGAATCAGTGATCATAAGGCCGTTGCAGCATCCCTGAATATGGAAGTTAATAGGAATATAAGAACAGGGAGGAAGGTTTATCTGTTTAGCAACAGTAATAGAAGGCAGATTTCAGACTACCTAACAGATCAAAACGAAAATTTCTGTTCCGACGCTGACAATGTTGAGTGTTTATGGAAGAAGTTCAAGACAGTCGTAAAATGCGTTTTTGACAGGTACGTGCCGAGTAAAACTGTGAGAGACGGGAAAAACCCACCGTGGTACAACAACAAAGTTAGGAAACTACTGCGAAAGCAAAGAGAGCTTCACTCCAAGTTTAAACGCAGCCAAAACCTCTCAGACAAACAGAAGCTAAACGATGTCAAAGTTAGCGTAAGGATGGCTATGCGTGAAGCGTTCAGGGAATTCGAAAGTAAAATTCTATGTACCGACTTGACAGAAAATCCTAGGAAGTTCTGGTCTTACGTTGAATCAGTAAGTGGCTCGAAACAGCATATCCAGACACTCCGGGATGATGATGGCATTGAAACAGAGGATGACACGCGCAATACTGAAATACTAAGCACCTTTTTCCAAAGATGTCTCACAAAGGAAGACCGCAGTGCAGTTCCTTCTCTAAATCCTCGCACAAACGAAAAAATGGCTGACATCGAAATAAGTGTCCAAGGAATAGAAAAGCAATTGAAATCACTCAACAGAGGAAAGTCCACTGGACCTGACGGAATACCAATTCGCTTCTACACAGAGTACGCGAAAGAACTTGCCCCCCTTCTAACAGCCGTGAACCGCAAGTCCCTAGAGGAACGGAAGGTTCCAAATGATTGAAAAAGAGCACAGGTAGTCCCAGTCTTCAAGAAGGGTCGTCGAACAGATGCGCAAAACTATAGACCTATATCTCTGACGTCGATCTTTTGTAGAATTTTAGAACATGTTTTTTGCTCGAGTGTCATGTCGTTTTTGGAAACCCAGAATCTACTCTGTAGGAATCAACATGGATTCCGGAAACAGCGATCGTGTGAGACCCAACTCGCTTTATTTGTGCATGAGACCCAGAAAGTATTAGATACAGGCTCCCAGGTAGATGCTATTTTTCTTGACTTCCGGAAGGCGTTCGATACAGTTCCGCACTGTCGCCTGATAAACAAAGTAAGAGCCTACGGAATATCAGACCAGCTGTGTGGCTGGATTGAAGAGTTTTTAGCGAACAGAACACAGCATCTTGTTCTCAATGGAGAGACGTCTACAAACGTTAAAGTAACCTCTGGCGTACCACAGGGGAGTGTTATGGGATCATTGCTTCTCACAATATATATAAATGACCTAGTAGATAGTGTCGGAAGTTCCATGCGGCTTTTCGCGGATGTTGCTGCAGTATACAGAGAAGTTGCAGCATTAGAAAATTGCAACGAAATGTAGGAAGATCTTCAGCGGGTAGGCACTTGGTGCAGAGAGTTGTAACTGACCTTTAACATAGACAAATGTAATGTATTGCGAATACATAGAAAGAAGAATCCTTTATTGTATGATTATATGATAGCGGAACAAACACTGGTAGCAGTTACTTCTGTAAAATATCTGGGAGTATGCGTGCGGAACGATTTGAAGTGGAATGATGATATAAAATTAATTGTTGGTAAGGCGGGTACCAGGTTGAAATTCATTGGGAGAGTCCTTAGAAAATGTAGTCCATCAACAAAGGAGGTGGCTTACAAAACATTCGTTCGACCTATACTCGAGTATTGCTCATCAGTGTGGGATCCGTACGAGATCGGGTTGACGGAGGAGATAGAGAAGATCCAAAGAAGAGCGGCGCGTGTCACAGGGTTATTTGGTAACCGTGATAGCGTTACGGAGATGTTTAACAAACTCAAGTGGCAAACTCTGCAAGAGAGGCGCTGTGCATCGTGGTGTAGCCTGCTCGCCAGGTTTCGAGAGGGTGCGTTTCTGGATGAGGTACCGAATATATTGCTCCCCCCGTACTTATACCTCCCGAGGAGATCACGAATGTAAAATTAGAGAGATTAGAGTGCACACGGAGGCTTTCAGACAGTCGTTCTTCCCGCGAACCATACGAGACTGGAACAGGAAAGAAAAGTAATGGCAGTGGCACGTAAAGTGCCCTCCGCCACACACCGTTGGGTGGCTTGCGGAGTATAAATGTAGATGTAGATGTAGAGGTACAGTCACGCTCCGATTAAAGAAATGAGCGTTGCTATGTTGCAGTGCGGGCAAAGCAGAGCGTTTAAAATGTCCTTACGGGCGGACGCGACCTTTTGTGGTCAGCGCGATTAAATTTGTTGACGATCAGGAAGAGAAGAGATTTATTGCGTCGGCGGAAAAGGTGACGGACGTGCAGCCAACGGTTTCCAAATTACTGAAGGAGGGGTACGAAGCCAGCCAGAGAAGAACTTAGATTCCTACGCCAAAGAAGGAGAAGTAATGGTTCAGAATAAGTATTTCAGTGACGATATGGATAAATGTAATATCCAGCAACAATTTGAACAATATAAAGAAATACAAAATTTGCGAAAACTAGACAGGTTTTGTCGCACACGAGTGAACCTCAAGTCTAGTAAGGGAAGTCTTAGGAAAACTGTGTATGTATGAGATTTAGTCTTAACACTAAAGCGCCAAAATGAACGTGTGATGTGCAAACGAGAGAACATTGTTGCAAAAAGGGCATACTAGACTAGTTTGTTGGGGAAGAATGAAGCATCAGAATCAAAGCAGACAGTGGTTTACTTAGAGGAAACCCAGATGCACACACAATACACCGTAAATAAGTATTGTCAAAATGACAGTATGAGAGGAATATTTATCGAATGAAAGTGTCGGGCAGCGTTTAATTCTTGTGCATTCAGGCGATGACATGGGTTGATTATGAAGTGTTAATCTCTCGTATATGACTCAAAAACCAAAACATCGCAGTACTATTCAGAAATGGAACATGAAGTATTTTCTTTATTAATTTCAGAAGAATCACATTTTATCGTGACGAAAAAAGGTATGCCAATATTGAAATATTTTCTAAATAAAAAAAAAAACTGAACTAACTGGCGATAACAGTATTATCCTTCGTAGAAAATTAATTTGTAAATTATTATACCCATTTTTTCTTACTGGAAAACGCTCTCTTCTATAATCATTGCTAGTGACAAGTCATTCGGTAACGCACAAGGGGTGGGTCGACTTTTGAAGTTCGTTATAAGATGCTGGGCAAAACAAAAAGTTAATACGATGATTAAAAAGACGCGGCAAAAGGTTAGAAATAAAATAGACACAAGTAATTGAATAAAAACAACCACAGTAATTTTGATATAGATTGAAAAACAAAAAATGTCCCAACAACAGAAGGGTTTTGAACGCACAATCCCTCAGTTGATAAGCCGTGTTATTGTTGTGGTCTTCAGTCCAGAGACTTTGTTGATGCAGCTCTCTATGCTACTCTGTCCTGTGGAAGTCTTTTCATCTCCAAACAACTATTGAAACCTACATATTTCTAAATCGGATTTGTGTGTTCATCTCTTGGTCTCCCTCTCCGATTTTTACCCTCCATGCTTCTCTCCAATACTAAATTTGTGATACTTTGATGCCTCAGAACATGTCCTACCAACCGATCCCTTCTGCTAGTCAAGTTGTGCCACAAATTCCTCTTCTCCCCAATTCTGTTCAGTACCTCCTCATTAGTTACGTGATCTCCCCATCTACCTTCAGCATTCATCTCCAACATAACGTTTCGAAAGCTCCTATTCTCTTCTTGTCTGCACTGTTTATCATTCATGTTTCGCTTCCATACATGGCTACACTGCATACAAATACTTCCAGAAAAGAGTTCCTGACATTTAAATCCATACTCGATGACAGCAAATTTCACTTCTCTAGAAACGCTTCCCTTGCCATAGCCAGTCTACATAGGCCTATACAAGGTGTTACAAAAAGGTACGGCCAAACTTTTAGGAAACATTCCTCACACACGAAGAAAGAAAATACACTTCTTGAAATGGAAAAAAGAACACATTGACACCGGTGTGTCAGACCCACCATACTTGCTCCGGACACTGCGAGAGGGCTGTACAAGCAATGATCACACGCACGGCACAGCGGACACACCAGGAACCGCGGTGTTGGCCGTCGAATGGCGCTAGCTGCGCAGCATTTGTGCACCGCCGCCGTCAGTGTCAGCCAGTTTGCCGTGGCATACGGAGCTCCATCGCAGTCTTTAACACTGGTAGCATGCCGCGACAGCGTGGACGTGAATCGTATGTGCAGTTGACGGACTTTGAGAGAGGGCGTAAAGTGGGCATGTGGGAGGCCGGGTGGACGTACCGCCGAATTGCTCAACACGTGGGGGGTGAGGTCTCCACAGTACATCGATGTTGTCGCCAGTGGTCGGCGGAAGGTGCACGTGCCCGTCGACCTGGCACCGGACCGCAGCGACTCACGGATGCACGCCAAGACCGTTGGATTCTACGCAGTGCCGTAGGGGACCGCATCGCCACTTCCCAGCAAATTAGGGACACTGTTGCTCCTGGGGTATCGGCGAGTACCATTCGCAACCGTCTCCATGAAGCTGGGCTACGGTCCCGCACACCGTTAGGCCGTCTTCCGCTCACGCCCCAACATCGTGCAGCCCGCCTCCAGTGGTGTCGCGACAGGCGTGAATGGAGGGACGAATGGAGACGTGTCGTCTTCAGCGATGAGAGTCGCTTCTGCCTTGGTGCCAATGATGGTCGTATGCGTGTTTGGCGCCGTGCAGGTGAGCGCCACAATCAGGACTGCATACGACCGAGGCACACAGGGCCAACACCCGGCATCATGGTGTGGGGAGCTATCTCCTACACTGGCCGTACACCTCTGGTGATCGTCGAGGGGACACTGAATAGTGCACGGTACATCCAAATCGTCATCGAACCCATCGTTCTACCATTCCTAGACCGGTAAGGGAACCTGCTGTTGCAACAGGACAATGCACGTCCGCATGTATCCTGTGCCACCCAACGTGCTCTAGATGGTGTAAGTCAACTACCCTGGCCAGCAAGATCTCCGGATCTGTCCCCCATTGAGCATGTTTGGGACTGGATGAAGCGTCGTCTCACGCGGTCTGCACGTCCAGCACGAACGCTGGTCCAACTGAGGCGCCAGGTGGAAATGGCATGGCAAGCCGTTCCACAGGACTACATCCAGCATCTCTACGATCGTCTCCATGGGAGAATAGCAGCCTGCATTGCTGCGAAAGGTGGATATACACTGTACTAGTGCCGACATTGTGCATGCTCTGTTGCCTGTGTCTATGTGTCTGTGGTTCTGTCAGTGTGATCATGTGATGTATCTGACCCCAGGAATGTGTCAAAAAAGTTTCCCCTTCCTGGGACAATGAATTCACGGTGTTCTTATTTCAATTTCCAGGAGTGTATGTTATGTGGACATGTGTCTGAAAACGCTTACTTTCCATGTTAGAGCTCATTTTATTACTTCTCTTCAGATCACATTAATCATTGAATGGAAACACACAGCAACAGAACGTACTACTTTGTTACAGGAAATGTTCAAAATGTCCACCGTTAGCAAGGATACGTGCATCCACTCTCCGTTGTATGGAATCCCTGATGCGCTGATGCAGCCCTGGAGAATGGCGTATTGTATCACAGTCGTCCACAATACGAGCACGAAGAGTCTTTATATTTGGTACCGGTGTTGCGTAGACAAGAACTTTCAAATGCCCCCATAAAAGAAAGTCAAGAGGGTTGAGGTCAGGAGAGCGTGGATGCCATGGAATTGGTCCGCCTCTACCAATCCATCGGTCACCGAACCTGTTGTTGAGAAGCGTACGAACACTTTGACTGAAATGTGCAGGAGCTCCATCGTGCATGAACCACATGTTGTGTCGTACTTGTAAAGGCACATGTTCTAGCAGCACAGGTAGAGTATCCCGTATGAAATCATGGCGGTGAATTCAGGAAGTACAGTACATACTGACGAAAGTAAAATGAGATCTAACATGGAAATTAAACGTTTCCGGACACATGTCCACATAACATCTTTTATTTATTTGTGTGTGAGGAATGTTTCCTGAAAGTTTGGTCGTACCCTTTTGTAACACCCTGTATATCCTCTCTACTTGACCATCATCAGTTATTTTGCTCCCCGAATAGCAAAACTTATGAACTACCCTTAAGTGTCACATTTCCTAATCTAATTCCCTCAGCATCACCTGATTTAATTCGACTGCATACCATTATCTTCGTTTTGTTTTTGGTGATGTTCATCTTATATCCTCCTTTCAAGACACTGTCCATTCCGTTCAGCTGCTCTTCCAGGTCCTTTGCTGTCTGTGGCAAAATGACAATGTCCTTGGCAAACCTCAAAGTTTTTATTTCTTCTCCATGGATTTTAATCCCTTCTCCAAATTTTTCGTTTGTTTATTTTACTGCTTGCTCGATGTACAGATTGAATGACATCGGAGACAGGCTACAACCCTGTCTCACTCCCGTCTCAATCATTGCTTAGCTTTCATGCCCCTCGACTCTTATTATTTTACACCTGCCACCTACAGAATTTGAGAGAGAGAGAGAATCATCAACATTGTCAAAAACTTCTTCTAAGTCTACAAACGCTAGACACGTAGGTTTGCCTTTCCTTAACCTATTTTCTAAGATGAGAAGTTGTAGGTATACGTTTTATACCTTTATACCCCTTTTGCTACGCCACTACACATCGCAGCACTATAGGTTTTAATGCTTTGGAGTCCAGAGAAATACCCAAGTTCTTTTGGTTGATTACTCACAATGTCTTTATCCATTCGGTATATTTCGAGGCATTGTCAGTGTCCAAAATGTTTGATTATAATTATGATCAGAAATTACTTCGCAATTATTTTCCATAATCCACGTGATGTGGCGGTAGTAGGAAAACAGTCTCACACATAAAAAATTTTCAAACATCTCTACCTGTACAATGTCCTCCCTCCATTAAATAAAAAAAGTATGAAGGTGCTGAAAATCTCACTTCACAAGTTTGAGTAAATTGGAATAGCACATTTACATAGTCCATTAGTGTTGTTAGGCAAGTGACAGTTGGAAACCGATGTGTGGTCTGGTTATCAAAATAGATACACGCCTACCATATACACACGACAGCGAACATCGCATCCGGATTACAAAATTAGATTTTTGTCTTTCGTGAATTTTGTCGCTTGTAATTATGTTGATGTGCCGGCTGCGTGTGGCACTGGTTACAATATTGTGATGTACGGCACTACTCCCTAATTTTGTCAATTGTAATTATGTTGATGTGCTGGCTGCGTGTGGCACCGGTTACAATATTGTGATGTACGGCACTACTCCCCCCCCCCCCCCCCCCCCTTCATCGCCTCTCTGTTTCTCTAGGGTAAGTAAGACGGTGCTACAGCCGTGACGAGATTACCACTTCGCTTTGCCGAGTAGGACATCGGATCGCTTCCCATGATACCCAGAGTCCGTGTAGCAAGCAGGAGAAGAAGGCACCTTGTAAGGCGCGTAGTAGGATCATAGGTGCTAGCCGTAAGATAGTAGAAATTCGTCCAGGAGACGCGGTACGCTTCAGCTGTGCATATTTTGTACCAACTGACTTTTATTCAATGAGGTAAGGACTGGTCACATGATCTGCAATATTCCCATACCAAACACCTATACTCCACTGCTTCCGATGCTTGGCTTGCCTGAGCCAGCGCACGTTCTCACGGGCTCAGTAATGGGTATTTCTTACATTCACCTTCCCGTGATGTGTAAGGCTTAATCAGTAAATAGGATTCTGTGAAGAAAGAATCTGTTACCCTGCTGTTGTAACAAAACCAGTCGACAGAATTTCTTGCCTATTCTGCGATCTCGTTGGTCAATCTGCTGGTGAGTGGCACGTGACGCGGATGGATGCTGTTTGCATGCAAAATGTGAACAACGAAGGGGTGACTTATTCCAGCGGAAATCGTAATTTCTCTGGAGCAAACATACGGAGCACGAGCAGCAGCTGCCAGAGGTTCTGTTTCGATTGCCCCGCTGGCCTGTTCCTTACCCGCTTAATAGTAATCTAGTGCCCCTAATAACAGTTTTTTGCACATTCGTTGAACTGTCATTCTTGTTCGATACTGTCGCTTGAAATACGTAACATGAGCATTTAAGTCAAAATTTATTTTCTCGTTCGTTCCCGATTCTCTTCAAATAAATAGCATATCTAGTTTAACTTGGTTTCTGAAACACATATTTTTAAATTACTCAGCACTCGACGCAAGTGAACGACGCAGATAGAATGAAAGCAATATTTCCTGTGTGCCAGTCACGCGGTGGCACAACAGTGTGTTTACTCCTTATCCAACGTGGCATGTTTCCTTATTTTTGGTGTGGAACTTCCATATAAGATAGCAACGGTCTCAATTTCAAAATAAATAAGTCGTAAGTTCTAAATATTGTAATTACTCCTGAACTACACTGACAGAAGAAATATCAACACCAAAAACGAGTTATGCGACATAAACGATAGTAGGCGTTTTTCTACGCTCCTGGAAATTAAAATAAGAACACCGTGAATTCATTGTCAATGGAAGGGGAAACTTTATTGACACGTTCCTGGGGTCAGATACATCACATGATCACACTGACAGAACCACAGGCAACAGAGCATGCACAACGTCGGCACTAGTACAGTGTATATCCACCTTTCGCAGCAATGCAGGCTGCTATTCTCCCATGGAGACGATCGTAGAGATGCTGGATGTAGTCCTGTGGAACGGCTTGCCATGCCATTTCCACCTGGCGCCTCAGTTGGACCAGCGATCGTGCTGGACGTGCAGACCGCGTGAGACGACGCTTCATCCAGTCCCAAACATGCTCAATGGGGGACAGATCCGGAGATCTTGCTGGCCAGGGTAGTTGACTTACACCATCTAGAGCACGTTGGGTGGCACGGGATACATGCGGACGTGCATTGTCCTGTTGCAACAGCAAGTTCCCTTGCCGGTCTAGGAATGGTAGAACGATGGGTTCGATGACGATTTGGATGTACTGTGCACTATTCAGTGTCCCCTCGACGATCACCAGAGGTGTACGGCCAGTGTAGGAGATAGCTCCCCACACCATGATGCCGGGTGTTGGCCCTGTGTGCCTCGGTCGTATGCAGTCCTGATTGTGGCGCTCACCTGCACGGCGCCAAACACGCATACGACCATCATTGGCACCAAGGCAGAAGCGACTCTCATCGCTGAAGACGACACGTCTCCATTCGTCCCTCCATTAATGCCTGTCGCGACACCACTGGAGGCGGGCTGCACGATGTTGGGGCGTGAGCGGAAGACGGCCTAACGGTGTGCGGGACCGTAGCCCAGCTTCATGGAGACGGTTGCGAATGGTCCTCGCCGATACCCCAGGAGCAACAGTGTCCCTAATTTGCTGGGAAGTGGCGATGCGGTCCCCTACGGCACTGCGTAGAATCCAACGGTCTTCGCGTGCATCAGTGCGTCGCTGCGGTCCGGTCCCAGGTCGACGGGCACGTACACCTTCCGCCGACCACTGGCGACTACATCGATGTACTGTGGAGACCTCACGCCCCACGTGTTGAGCAATTCGGCGGTACGTCCACCCGGCCTCCCACATGCCCACTATACGCCCTCGCTCAAAGTCCGTCAACTGCACATACGGTTCACGTCCACGCTGTCGCGGCATGCTACCAGTGTTAAAGACTGCGATGGAGCCCCGTATGCCACGGCAAACTGGCTGACACTGACGGCGGCGGTGCACAAATTCTGCGCAGCTAGCGCCATTCGACGGCCAACACCGCGGTTCCTGGTGTGTCCGCTGTGCCGTGCGTGTGATCATTGCTTGTACAGCCCTCTCGCAGTGTCCGGAGCAAGTATGGTGGGTCTGACACACCGGTGTCAATGTGTTCTTTTTTCCATTTCCAGGAGTGTATATTTGAAAGTTGATGTCTTGTCAAATTTCGCGACAGTCGCACAAGTGTGTCATTAGCATCGGCACTATGAGGATCCCAATCAAGTTTCCTTCAAATATACGCTGTAACGGTCGTGCGCGTTAGTTATCTTTGAAAGTCGACGTGCTGAGTTGCTGCTGGTCAAGAATGTCTTTAAGGCAACAAAGACATCATTATCAATACCTTACTGAATTTGAACGAGTTGTGGTGAGGTAAACAGCTTAACTATATATGGGGGAAGGGGCAGTTATGTGTTGTGACTGCTTCTCCCCCTTCCCTCTCTCGTGACTTATCCTCATCTGTTCGAACAAAAAGTGATAAATTGTGGAGCACAAAGTTGACTTGGTTGTGGGTACAGCTGACGCTAACATTGAGGTACAGTATTCACTGGACGAGGGATATTTGGGGTTGATTGGTTGGTTTGGGGAAAGAGACCAGACAGTGTGGTCATCGATCTCATCGGATTAGGGAAGGATGGGGAAGGAAGTCGGCCGTGACCTTTCAGAGGAACCATCCCGGCATTTGCCTAGAGTGATTTAGGGAAATCACGGAAAACCTAAATCAGGATGGCCGGACGCTGGATTGAACCGTCGTCCTTCCGAATGCGAGTCCAGTGTGGAGATTTGGGGTAGGAGGTAGAAACTTTCGAAAGGATGAATGTTTTGTAGGATTACGGTAACAAATCAGTCTAAATATTCAGCTTTAGTAGTGGAATGACGGGAATGGGTGTAGAGAATTAGTGTATTGACTAGGCGGATGAGTATGATAAGGTTAGGATTCTTTGGAGGATGATGGCCCCAGCACTGATGGGAGCATGCGGGATGGGGCTCATTGCAGGTGTTATAGATTGGGGATTTTGAAAGTCATGACAAGTTCTGAGGAGGTTGGGTTTCTCATATTGGGTTGTATGGTATGGGCTGTACTCGATACAGCAGAGGCAGCAGGTGGCTTAGGGCTTGGGCTTTGAACGGTACGAGTTTACGGCGTTAAACGTATAGGTTAATCGTCATAACTTCTGAACGGTTTGTGTTAGAACGTTCAAACTGCACGGTTGGCTGCGGGGCATGATGGCAATCAGTGTGATTTGAATATGGTTTGGCTTGGCGGCGAAGCCAGTTTGATTTGGACTGGGTCGTCGATAAGCAGAATTGGCTCTTCTTGAAATATGGAGCTCTACCCCATGCAAGCAGGAGAGTATTTGATGTCCTGGAGTAGCGCTTTGGGGACCGCATTCTGGCTCTGAGCCCATTGGCATGGGCCTCTACTGGCCACTATATTCTCGGATCTGAACATATGCGACTCCTTTTTGTGGGGCTATATTAAAGAGAAGGTGTACAGCAATAACCCCAGAACCATTGCTGAGCAGAAAACAGTCAATCAGGAGGTCATCGACAGCATCGATGTTCCGACACTTCAGAGCGTCATCAGAATTTCGCTATTCGTCCGCGCCACATCATCGTTAATGATGGAAGGCAGACGGAAGACGTCATTACCTAAATCCGAATACATGTAGTGATGTTTACAGGTTGAAAAAAAGTGTAGTTTATAATTAATTTACATTTTTTAATATAGTTCAATAACTGTCACCCAGTAAATATTTTGTTTTTGATTAAACGCTCAATGGTGGCAGGTGATTCTTTGAAAATGCTGACTGCCTAGGTGGGATCATAGACGTTAAGGATGAAATGAAATGATCATATGACACTAATGGCCGGGAGTCCCTACCTGGGGAAGTTCGGCCTCAAAGTTGCAAGTTTTTTCAGCTGACGCCACATTGAGCAATTTGCATGCCGATGATGCTGATATGATGACGAGAACAACACAACTCCCAGTCTTCGAGCGAATGAAATCCGTGACTCAGTCGGGAATCGAAAATGGGCCCATTGTATGACAGTCAGATTCACTGACCAATCAGCAACGAAGGTGGCCTGTTATTATGGATGAAACGATGCTACTGAAATTAATTTTTCTAATTCAGTTAACAGAATATAGAGAGTTCACATTCTCGAGCTTCTTGACTTTATGCTTGACAGTACAATACTTTAGGAATATTTATAATAAGCCACGGGTGCAAAATACTAGCACGAATTCCTTACAGACGAATGGAAAAGCTGGTTGAAGCTGACCTCGGGAAGATCAGTTTGGATTCCGTAGAAATGTTGGAACACGTGAGGCAACAGTGACCCTCCGACTAATCTTAGAAAATAGATTAAGGAAAGGCAAACATACGTTCCTAGCAATTGTAGACTTAGAGAAAGATTTTATGTTGACTGGAATACTCTGTTTCAAATCCTGAAGGTGGCAGGGGTAAAATACAGGGAGCGTAAAGCCATTTACAATTTGTAGGGAAACCACATGGCAGTTATAAAGAGTCGAGGGGCACGAAAGAAAAGCAGTGGTTGGGAAGGGAGTGAGACAGGGTTGTAGCCTATCCCCGACGTTATTCAATCTGTATATTGAGCAAGCAGTAAAGGAAACAAAAGAAAAATTTGGAGTAGGAATTAAAATCCATGGAGAAGAAATTAAAACTGAGATTCGCCGATGACATTGTAATTCTTTCACAGACAGCAAAGGACCTGGAAGAGCAGCTGAACGGAATGGACAATGTCTTGAAACAAGGATATAAGATGAACTTCAACAAAAACAAAATGAGGATAATGGAATACAGTCAAATTAAGTCGGGTGATGCTGAGGGAATTAGATTAGGAATTGAGACAGTTAAAGTAGTAAAAGAGTTGTGCTATTTGGGGAGCAAAATAACTGATGATGGTCGAAGTTGAGAGGATATAAAATGTAGACTGGCAGTGGCTAGGAAAGCATTTATGAAGAAGAGAAATTTGTTAACATCGAGTATAGATTTAAGTGTCAGGAAGTCGTTTCTGAAAGTATTTGTAAGGAGTGTAGCCATCTATGGAAGTGAAACGTGGACGATAAATAATTTAAACAAAAAGAGAATAGAAGCTTTCGAAATGGTGTGCTACAGAAGAATGCTGAAGATTAGATGGGTAGATCACATAACTAATGAGGAAGTATTGAATAGGATTGGGGATAAGGGAAGTTTGTGGCACAACTTGACCAGAAGAAGGGATCGGTTGGTAGGACATGTTCTGAGGCATCAAGGGATCACCAATTTAGTATTGGAGGGCAGCGTGGAGGGTAAAAATCGTAGAGGGAGACCAAAAGATGAATACACTAAGCAGATTCAGAAGTATGTAGGTTGCAGTAGGTCCTGGGAGATGAAGAAGCTTGCACAGGATAGAGTAGCATGGAGAGCTGCATCAAACCAGTCTCAGGACTGAAGACCACAACAACAACAGGTTAACTGATCTATTCTAACTGTCTGTGCCTCCCTTTGCAAGCGTTAGCGCTCACAGGTTTTCATGACGAGAACGCTGATTTCCAGCTTATCGTTCCGTGCTCCCTTCTTTCGGCTGCCGTCAGAGGCCTCTGACGGCAAGTAAATGCGACTGCAGACCATGACAGCCCAATAACATCGTACATCTTTCTCTCTCTCTCTCTCTCTCTGTCTCTCTATGTGTGTGTGTGTGTGTGTGTGTGTGTGTGTGTGCGTGTGTGTGCACGCTCGCAATCGGCATCCGTACGTGAGAGGCCTCCGAATGCGGGCGTCAGACGTGCCCCGGCAACACTGCTCCAAATACCAGAGCCACCTGCCAGAATTACAATGGCGCAGGTGCATGCTGGATGCTGGGCTCCTCTGCCGGCGGCTCCTGCTCGCCTCCTCCCTCCCACGCACTGCGCCGGCACGTGCTTTTCATAATGCAGCTGCCACACGTGGCTATTCCACTGCACGAATTCCACTGCTAGTATGAACGGTTGTTACTCGGAATAAATTCATGTTACAATTAGCTGCTTTTAGTGACTCAGGATTTAGTGATGACTGTATTAGAGTCGACGCTAAAATAAGAAAAACCATCTTGGTAAGGATAGATTAATACGAAAAACTTCATGTTATAGTTAACAATTGTAATGGTCAAGAAATTTTTCATCAAAACCTTTTTAAAAATGTGAAACTTACTGAAGTACGTCATACAGCTGTGAAGACCTGTGTTGTTATGTGCTGTGAAGATCATACGACACTAGTACCGAAGGTTTTGATGTAAATTTTCTTGCTATTTTACGTGATAATATGTCCTGCCAAGAAGTTTTTATTATAATGTACTTTTATGTCGACGTCAGAATTTCGCTTCCTACGGAAATCAGTCGTCAACAAAGCATTATTCACTAAACCCAGCTTGTAGTGATAACACGAAACTCGTCAAATATATTAGAGTTGTGTACCACATTCAAAAAGAAATATTTTATATGTTACTCTGCCGAACTGATTCTACAGTCTAAATCACTCGTTATTTTAATTCAGACATTTTATTTCATTTTTTATTTCTACCAAGCAAGATAACGTCATAATAGTTAAATTATCATTTCAAACGTAATATTAACTTCAGTATTATCTAATGGTTATTTTCGTGGTTCATTCTTGATTTACAGAAGACCCTGCCCATACTAGTAACGAAGACTTAGAGGTGGAATTGACAAATTACTTAGCATTGATCTGGGTAAAAATGAAGAAAACGACTAAAAAGGCAACATAGAGACGCAGAAGATAGAAGACAATCCACAGGCGTCAGATTTAGGGACGATACGAGTTTAGTAGGAGAATTATTTCTGTTGCCTGTAGTGTTACAACAGAAAAAATTCTATAAAGCACGTTGACACTAGTGTTGCCAACTTAGCAGGTTTTCCAGTAAAACTGGTGGTTTATACCCTCGTTGTAGTGGTGAAATAGTGTTTCTAGTGGCTGATGGATTTTATAGTGGTCTAGTACAATTCAGTTTCAGTTACTGAAAATGCGATCTCTCTACCAGTAAGCTATTTATATGTTCCGAAATATGTTATTTCTACTTTTTTTGCTTCAGGAGTATTTAACTTTTACTACGAAGACAACAGTGATGCATTACAATGTGATATCAAACGAACCATTATACTCGGTAGACTACATGCGAGGATTCCCTGTAGAATGAACAGTATTTAGTAGCACCTAGTTATAGTTCATTTCACGAGCGAAGGAGCGTTACGCAGTTCAGCAACCGGTTTCAAATAATGGGTGCTTACTTACCATAAAAAAGGAAGAAGAAAGAATTGCATTATTCACAGCCATGCATACTAGTATACGTGTAGTGGACCATGTGGGAGAGGTAATTAATCACATTCATGAAACAGATATTGAAAAAGTTCAGCAGCACCGAACGAAATGCACCTCAGTTATAAAAAATGTGTTAGCACCGCATTTCACTGACGTTCTAAAACAAGGTTGAGAAGATCAATCATTTAGCTTACTAAATGATGAATCTACCGATATTGCTGTACATAAATACTTGTGATTGATTATAGTTTATTACACTAAATTACACCAAAGAATAGTATCTTGACTTTACCGAACTGCACGAGTGTAACGCTCTAAAGAAGAAACTTAAACGATACAATTTGCGACTTTAAAATTCAATAGGAGTTGGTACAGATAACGCCTCTGTCATGGTTGGAGTAAATAACGGAGTATTTACGAAATTGGGAGGAGAGGTGCCACACCTGATTTTAGTACGTCGCTTTTGCAATTCCTTGCAACTAGCTGTTTCAGCTGCTCCAAAAGAATTTTTACCGAGAAATTTGAAGTTTTTAATTAAAGAGACATATGATTGGTTTAGTGGCTCCTGTTCCAGACAATCTCTTCATAAGGAGGTATACAAAATCATCAACGATGGACACAAACCGTTAAAAATAGTTCAAGCGTGGTAGACGAGGTGGTTATCAATAGAACCCGCTGTACCAAGAATATACACTCAATAGTCAGAACTAAAAAAACGTTTTCCCGTAGCTAAAGTGGGCGAAAGGTCTCCCAAAGGAAGAGTTATTGCACGTTATGTATACGAACGAGATTAATTACACGTATATTTCATACTTATATCCAATATTAAATGAACTAAACAGAGTCAATAAAATGTTCGAGTCGAAAGATACAGACCACACCAAACTCTTTGAGGAGTTGACCAACCTGATAGATATGCTTGTCAGGAAAGTTACGTTTTTTGCAAATAATGTTAATATATTTACTCAAAATATTCGCAATTTCTTCTGTGAAGATGCTATCTGGGATTCCGCTTTGAAAAGCAGTTGCTTGAAATGAGAGAAAAAGAAGTACCACGGGAAGATGAAGAAATGTTGCGTAACCGGTGCATAGCATTTTTAGTAAGTCTGATTGAAGAATTAAAAAACAGGTTACCAGAAAATTTGATGTTGATGAAAAAAAATTCCAGAACAAATGTTAAAGAAGCATTTAATCATAACAAAGAAATCTAATTGCTATAAAGGCTCAGTTCAATAAAAGTGCAGAATTTGTAGCAAGAGCGGATGATCAATGGCGAGAAATTCATTTGTTGAACTGGGACGAGACCACAAAAAAGAAAAAAAAAAGAAGTGGAATGAAGTATTGCATTTCAAAGACGCTCAAGGGGAATCCAGATTTGAGTAATTAGCGACTTTTGCAATTACTCTCCTAATACTGCCTCATTCCAATGCCGATTTTGAGAGACTATTTAGCAGTATCAGTGTAACAAAAAACAAGCAGAGGAACAGAATGAAGTTAAATCTTCTGCTATATTATGAATACGCTGTGGTTCGAGGTTGGAAAGAAAATGCTACAACGAATATGAAGTTCCAATAAACGATGTAAAACAAATCGGTACCAAAGAATCATATAAACCTGAAACGACGATGATGATGATGCAGATAAAAATGATTTATCCGGAGAAGACAAATTCATTTAAATAATTATCTGTTGTTATATAATTTTTTTGTGTTCCTGATCTTGACTTGCTGATTTATTTATTGTATGTACATTTATGTCCATTTGTGAATATTTCATACTTAATAATAAAGGACACTAGTTACTAATATACTTATCGTTTTCTTTCATAATAATTTAAAAAACATTAGTGGAAATTTTAGTCATTATGAGAGTAGGGACATTATTGTTAGTAATTTTCTGATGGTTTTTGCACTTGAAACTGATGGGGAGCTCACTTTAACTGTTGGCAACACTGGTTGACACAGACGGAGTCAGCATTTTTCAGCGGCTGTTGTTCGTCTCTCTGAAAGTGACTGTTGTCAGGCTCTGATCTCACGTGTAAACTGTAATTAGTTTCCTAATGTGTGAGACATAAGTATATCTCTTAAGAACATAGTGAAGCTATCATATTGATTACACCGGCGCGTACTTAATTGAGACGTCACACTACTTTCTTCTCAAAATATTTGAACACTGTCAACGATCACTGACCTGACGCGATGTCAAAGGCAGAAAAGATAAGAAATGTGGTTTTATAGCATATTAGTGCTTTTATCTCAACACACCTGACAAACTTGGGCACTGGAGGGACGAAACAAGAAGTAAATGGAGGCACTGTGATACAGAAATAATAAATAAGCGGAGAAGTAAGATATGACATGAAGAATATGTGAAGAAGCAGCAAGAATGGAAAGTCTTACCAGAAGGGATAGCTTGGTGGAAATGTAAAGAAAATAAAAAAAGTAATCTCTGCTAAAGCCATTTTAAATGTCCATCATAGGCTCTCAAATTATTTACAGTTATAAACTTTATTTCATCATGTATAACATTACAGGTCAGTTTCGGCCTGCAGCCATTTTCAAATGCCAGTAATTACAATGTCATCAAAGCAAAAATGTAAAACACTTTTTAAACTTGGTTACACTTTACATGCTAAACTGCTGTGACAATACTTACATTTGCTTCGGAGGAGTATGTATCATATTTAAAAACTATTTAGTACTATTTGGGAACAGACGGATGCACGACGAAAATCAAGATATAGATAGTCTGGCACATCATATACTGCCTACAGGAAAGCATTTTGTGACACGTCAAATAACTGAACTACTGCTGATGAATAACATTGAGAGGTGCAATACAGAAAACAGAGGGACATTTAGGCAAAGAAACAAGCTTCTCTAGGAAACTTTGAATGACGTACGAAATTCTAAATTTGATGGAGGACGAAAATATGATAATGCAACGAATGAAGCTCTCAAAACTGCAATGCAGGAACGGCGAAAGGGGATATGCAAAGCTGTAAAGCCACGCATAGCTACAACAAATATAGATACTGCCTTTAGGAAAATCAAAGAAGCCTTTCGAAAACATAAAAACAGGTGTAAGAACGAGAATACAAATGGCAAGGAAATATAGAGATGGGCTACACAAAGGAAAAACTGGAAGACAATATTATGGAAAGAAAAGAGGTGGTGTGTACTAGAAGCATACATTTTACAAACTTACCCTCTTATTGATCGTCGTCGAATTTCAAGTTTTTAAATATCAGTATCTTTTATTTAATTAATTAACCTTAATTATATTAATTGGGCAAATATGTTTTTACTGCAATGCAGTCTTATAGTTCTTTCTTGTTTGATCATTGGCTACCTCTTACTGATTGCTATTTGTCGCAGGTTTAGTTTGTATACTAATTTGATCTTACTTACTTTTCAGTTAAATTATTTGAATTAAATAGCACCAGTTGCTAGCAATTTAGATTGATAAGGAAAAGGGGGACTTAATTCTGCAACAAGAACGATGCTTAGGTAATCTGATATACAGATCGTATTTATTTCCCAAAGGCATGCTTCACTGTCTCAATTACTCTTATGCTCAACACACAAACAGAAACCCGAGTTACTTTTGATAAACAAATCTTGTAGTTTCAGTTATTGTAATTATTACCAGTCGCGATTTTCTTGGTCTCCTACAACTGAATTAAGTGCGTCACACTGTTAGGTAGTGAGGGTATGTATGCAATGGAATAAATTTCAGCCCACACACGATGTAATGGTATACAAAACACTCTGTATCAAACTATGATAAAATAAACATCAGTACATAACGATAAGGCTTAGCAAATGAAATCAGCAGATCATTGGTTACTGACCGAAAAATAACGCAACTTATAATCAGAGAGGTCTACGATGGCTCTTGTTATCACAAATAAATGAAAATTTATCTAAGTGGCCTTGTTAAGTAGAACGCGCAAGTGTGTCCTAGCTATTCCGAAATTTAGAATGGGCTCAGGCATTACAGATAACTACCACACAAGGAAAAAATAGCAAATTCAAACACTTCAGAGGCACAGAACTGAGAGGAATTTTATTTTACTAGCCAATTTTCAACTATGACTCGGCTATGCAATCTGTCTCTATGTTTACCCAAATCAAACTTAATCTACTGTTCAAATGGTTAAAATGGATCTGAGCACTATGGGACTCAATATCTGAGGTCATAAGTCCCTAGAACGTAGAACTACTTGTACCTAACTAACCTAAGGACATCACACACATCCATGCCTGAGGCAGGATTTGAACCAGCGACCGTAGCGGTCACGCGGTTCCAGACCGAATCGCCTAGAACCGCTCGGCCACACTGGCCGGCTTAATATACTGTGAACTATACCGTGGTGAACTGCTGAAGTGAACTCATACAAGTAACACTGGAAGATAACTCACATAGAAACCAAGTTAAGTATGAAATTTTGTCATATTTAAACAATCTAAATTCCACCACCATTTCTTGTGCTATAAAGATTTCAGAGACAACTCATAATAATTCAGCTGTTGAATGATCTAAAACGGCACCATGTGCCTCTGCGCAATGCACACATTCAAATGGCCACACGTCGCAGACAATATGGTACTGCCACTCATCACAATGGAATTACAAAAATTCCTATTTTATGTTCAAAATTACTCTCAGTGAAAAGCTACCTTCCTCATCAGTGGGCAAAACGTTGAATAAGGACACCCAATTATAATAACTGGGGCAAAAGTAGTGGCTATCACCAAACTTGTACAAAGAAAAACCTCTAAAGATTTTGTAAATGATACCCGGAATTTATCTCATCTCACTGTAAATGAGAATGACAGTTGTTGCGGTTAATACTTTTGCACAAAATCATTGAAATCTTAGTTGCAGTGGGTACTGTATATGGGGGTGCGAAATGTTAATCGTTCCATAGTCATAAAGGAAGAGCTCGCGAAAAATTGAAATAAGCACCACTAAACCATTCGGACTAGTCTTCTAGAGGATTTACCAATAACTGGTGCCTGCTGAAGGCGCTGGAAACCTTGCGATTGAACCGTTTGTGGCTTTCAAGTGATTTTGCGGTGCAGTGCGGTAACTCGAACACACAAAGAAAACATTCGTAAAATTTACACAAGTCAATTAAGCAGCTCATGAAAATGAAGCAGTGTCCTTCCTCTGTGAAAAGAAGGACGTTTAGTTAATGATTGACGAGGCCACTACGCTGATGGCCAGTACCCTGTGTTAACGGTCGTAACTTGGTAAGTTCAGCTATATATTGAGACAAAATTACTACAATAACCACATCTCCCAATGTTTCCCTATCTACACCAACCTTAAATATGATATTTTGTCCGGGATCTACAGTGATATAATACATTTTTACATTATCCCACCATACCCCGACACCAACGTGGAGACTCCGCTCTCTGGGGCCTCCTCCTGCACATAGCCTAAGACGGTCTTCCCAGTGACCAATGTTCTCCCCGTCTGAACCACTATGAGGGGGAAGGGTACCATTGACTGAACGTCTAGACGCCCTCTCAAGCCGTCGGCACGATGTGAAAGCTCTCTTATTCTCTTTGCAAAGCCTTATACACCGGCTACTATTTGCAAAATCGCCACCTGTTATTCATCTTTTGTTAGTTCTACAGTTTCAACAGCCCATAAACTATCACACTTTCATTCACTCATTTGCATGGGAAGGTAAACGTAGGATGCAGTAGATTTTCATAACCCGTTCCAGATGGCCATGGCGTGACAAAATCATTGCACGTAGTCGCTTCTTGCGCCACTTCAACCTGCAATTGTCATTATCATTATTCTTTATAGAATTTGTCTTGAGGACTTAAATGGAGTGTACTGATAGTACCGCTTTAATCTGACAGGCAATATACCCTTGGACTTCAAAAAGAGCCAAATAATCTCGAAACCCAAGATGGTAGACGTGCAGAATGGGGCAAATGAAAGTGGCCTAGAGAGCAGAGTTCCAGAGTACAAAGAAACACAGCAGAAGAAAGCAATTACGGCATTAACATGGCTATAGCAGATGTTAAAAATGACAACCATTCGTCGCTTGACGCTTTTGGGCCTTGGTCAGTAAGTGCCGAAGGGGGTTCGAAGCTGGACTGCTGGAACTGCTGCAACCTCATCCGAAATGTTCTGCTTCAGTTCTTGACGACTACGAGGGTTGTTGCGACGCACCTTAGACTTGAGGGCTCCCCACATAAAGTACGCGTACACTGACAGATCAGGTGGCCTGGGTGGCCGGATAGAGCCGTGACCATACTGACATCTGCCAACAGCACTGTCAGGTCTGAAGATTGTGTAAATGTGCTCCAGTGTTCGGCTCACTGTATGGGCAGCAGCTGTGGGTCTTTTCCTCCCCCGTTAATGCTGCCAAAAACGGTTTCAAAATCGTATCCACTCGTCTGGGTCACTTTTGTTTGCGCCACTCTGTATTGCCGAACCACGAATTTGTAAGGTCAAGGTTGTGAAATACTAAAGCAAATTATGTGCAGAAGGACCAGATGCCTGACAGAAGCCTTCCCAGGAGATGATCGGTTCCATTTTCGGAGGAATACAGGAAATACACAAAGTAGTACTGAACCTAAGGCTTACCTTACGAGATAGGATGAGGAAGAGCAAATTGTAGTACTTGTAGATTTAGAAAAAGCTTTTGATAGTGTTGACTGGAATGGACTCTTTAGAATTCTGAAGTCATACCGATAAAATATAGGGAGCGAAAGGCTTTGCACATGATGGGCTAAGTGGAAGTATGAGGGCAAATGGACAAAAGCTATGATGGGAAGTCTGGGCAGAAGTTGGTGTGAAATTCAGGATTAGAGCAGTTGGCGATTGTTAAATGTTTGTTGGGTATGATATGAGAGATGTTTAGATTCGGTAGTGTCATGGTTTTTGGACTGAGGAATTTGGTATCTGGACGTGATAAGATGAAGGAACGTGGTGAAGAAGGTGTTTGAGATAGGATGGGAATGTGGTTCGAAGGTTCCGCTGTGTGTGACTGTTATGGGGGTTTATGGGTGTCGGGGATGGGTGTAGCGTCTGTACTGCGTCATTTACGGGAATCTTCTAAAAATGGGTATTATACGGATATTGCTTAGGAATGTGGGATAGGTTTTCCCAAAGACTTCTTCTTATGTGGAGCTGGTGGAACTGTAGCTGACACAGATGCGGCTTGTGCAGTTACAGCTGTTGTATATGATATTTGCCATTTATTTATTTATGTTAAAAGCATCAAACTTGAGTATAAAATATGTATATAACTATATGTACATAATGGTGCTTATAAATTAACTGCTAATTTTAAATTTGAAGAATAAATTTACGGAAACTTGACACAAAAGAAATAATCAGAAAGATGATTATATAAATTTACGGAAACTTGACACAAAAGAAATAATCAGAAAGATGATTATCTAAGCAACTTTAGCCTAGTAGCTGGCAAATCATTATGTCTTTAGAGGTTGAGGACAATCAATCATCTTTCAGGGCTTAGAGTACAGTGGTATAAGCGCTGCGTTGTTTGCTAAACTCTACAGTCACAAAGGGTCAATGATATGGAATAATCCCTTTTTTCCTTGTCTTTTGACCTCTGCAACATCTACTGTGAGCGCGTTCAGATTTCTCCAGACGAGACATTCTTCCGTGAAGCCAGCTGCTACATTTTACGATGGTGTCATCCAACGTTGTTCAGAGCTCATCATCCACACAGATAATATGAAGTAAGTGCTGGTTTGTTTGGGCCTCGATTAGTTATGGCTGGAACTTTTGCATTGGGGCACAAATATGATCAAACAGTGAAACAGCGGCAATCATGGTGACTGCCTGATGAATACATGATTGACAACAAGGATGACAACTGGCGATTCCAGGCAGCTGAGCCAACGACTGGCTGGTGAAGGCAATGAGCAGCAGTGAAAATGACGACTGGCGAACGCTGGCTATGGTAGCATTGACTGGCTGGTGAAAATGAAGACTGGCAGCGAGGCTGATGACTGGTGATCACCGGGGGCGAGGGCAGTGACTGGTGAAGGTGATGACTGGCAGCGAAGGCGGTGACTGGTGGGGTGAGCGATAGGTGGCGGTGAAGGTGATGATTGGCTGTGATGACTGACGGCAAAGGCTTTGACGAGGACAACGATAGCGAGACGAAGAAATTTTTCCTGATAGCGATTCCAGTCCCGAGAGCAACCTATGCAGTTGTTTTTCTGAGGAGATGAGGGCTTCCATCCCTCACACAGGGATACTCCATTCGTCTCTGCTTCACTGATATTCTTTCCTTAACGAGTCACATGCGTGCAACGCTGCTAGGTGGCCTTCAGCCAAATGGAGCGCAGGGTTCATATTGCGTTGGTTCATCAGCGTATACTCTGACGTGATATCTGTGACGCTTCATTCCTCTAGAATCCCTTTATAATTATTATATCCCTCATCTTGTCCATAAAATAGCGATGTTGCATCACGAAAGTTTTAAACTGTTCTCATTAACATAATTTGCAAAGTGCAGTTTCATCTCATAATCAATATATTACCTGATTTGTGTTACCGAATATTTGCTGTTCAGTTGTGATAAGTTACTGTGCTTACAAATATGTGAAAAAGCTTGCGTCCTTTTCGGTGATGTGTCGCTACAATGCAGTAGTAACAGATTTGAGGTGTGTAGCTGCGAAATGCCAGTACCAATGTTTTAATGGCTACAGCTAATTATAAGGGCTCACGTGTTTTTGGATCATCTTTGTTAACGCGTGCAGTGATTTAATTATTAATTTGAGGTGCATGGTCCCAGAAATTCCACGTAATTTTCTTTTGATTAACTTTCATTATCTACCGACTTTTTCACAAATATCGGAACAATTTTGAAACCTCAGAGAGTTTAAGTGTTTATTGTTGTTGTTGTTGTTGTTGCGGTCTTCAGTCTTGAGACTGGTTTGATGCAGCTCTCCATGCTACTCTATCCTGTGCAAGCTTCTTCATCTCCCAGTACCTACTGCAACCTACATCCTTCTGAATCTGCTTAGTGTATTCATCTCTTGGCCTCCCTCTACGATTTTTACCTTCCATGCTGCCCTCCAATACCAAATTGGTGATCCCTTGATGCCTCAGAACATGTCCTACCAACCGATCCCTTCTTCTGGTCAAGTTGTGCCACAAAATTCTCTTCTCCCCAATCCTATTCAATACTTCCTCATTAGTTATGTGATCTACCCATCTAATCTTCAGCATTCTTCTGTAGCACCACATTTCGAAAGCTTCTGTTCTCTTCTTGTCCAAACTATTTATCGTCCATGTTTCACATCCATACATGGCTACACTCCATACAAATACTTTCAGAAACGACTTCCTGACACTTAAATCTATACTCGATGTTAACAAATTTCTCTTCTTCAGAAACGCTTTCCAAGCCATTGCCAGTCTACATTTTATATCCTCTCTACTTCGATCATCATCAGTTATTTTGCTCCCCAAATAGCAAAACACCTTTACTACTTTAAGTGTCTCATTTCCTAATCTAATTCCCTCAGCATCACCCGACTTAATTCGACTACATTCCAGTATCCTCGTTTTTCTTTTGTTGATGTTCATCTTATATCTTCCTTTCAAGACACTGTCCATTCCATTCAACTGCTCTTCCAAGTCCTTTGCTGTCTCTGACAGAATTACAATGTCATCGGCAAAACTCAGAGTTTTTATTTCTTCTCCATGGATTTTAATACCTACTCCGAATTTTTCTTTTGTTTCCTTTACTGCTTGCTCAATATACAGATTGAATAACATTGGGGAGAGGCTACAACCCTGTCTTACTCCCTTCCCGACCACTGCTTCCCTTTCATGTCCCTCGACTCTTATAACTGCAATCTGGTTTCTGTACAAATTGTAAATAGCCTTTCGCTCCCTGTATTTTACCCCTGCCACCTTTAGAATTTGAAAGAGATTATTCCAGTCAACATTGTCAAAAGCTTTCTCTAAGTCTACAAACGCTAGAAACGTAGGTTTGCCATTCCTTAATCTTTCTTCTAAGATAAGTCGTAGGGTCAGTATTGCCTCACGTGTTCCAACATTTCTACGGAATCCAAACTGATCTTCCCCGAGTTCGGCTTCTGCTAGTTTTTCCATTCGTCTGTAAAGAATTCGTGTTAGTATTTTGCAGCTGTGGCTTATTAAACTGATTGTTCGGTAATTTTCACATCTGTCAACACCTGCTTTCTTTTGGATTGGAATTATTATATTCTTCTTGAAGTCTGAGGGTATTTCACCTGTATCATACATCTTGCTCACCAGATGGTAGAGTTTTGTCAGGACTGGCTCTCCCAAGGCCGTCAGTAGTTCCAATGGAATGTTGTCTATTCTGGGGGCCTTGTTTCGACTCAGGTCTTTCAGTGCTCTGTCAAAGTCTTCACGCAATATCATATCTCCCATTTCATCTTCATCTACATCCTTTTCCATTTGCATAATATTGTCCTCAAGTGCATTGCCCGTGTAGAGACCCTCTATATACTCTTTCCACCTTTCTGCTTTCCCTTCTTTGCTTAGAACTGGGTTTCCATCTGAGCTCTTGATTTTCATACAAGTGGTTCTCTTATCTCCAAAGGTCTCTTCAATTTTCCTGTAGGCAGTATCTATCTTACCCCTAGTGAGATAAGAGTCTACATCATTACATTTGTCATCTAGCCATCCCTGCTTAGCCATTTTGCACTTCCTGTCGATCTCGTTTTTGAGATGTTTGTGTTCCTTTTTGTCTGCATCATTTACTGCATCTTTATATTTTCTCCTTTCATCAATTAAATTCAATATTTCTTCTGTTACCCAAGGATTTCTACTAGCCCTCGTCTTTTTACCCACTTGATCCTCTGCTGCCTTCACTGCTTTATCCCTCAAAGCTACCCATTCTTCTTCTACTGTATTTCTTTCCCCCATTCCTGTCAATTGTTCCCTTATGCTCTCCCTGAAACTCTGTAGAACCTCTGGTTCTTTCAGTTTATCCAGGTCCCATATCCTTAAATTCCCACCTGATCGCAGTTTCTTCAGTTTTAATCTACAGGTCATAACCAACAGATTGTGGTCAGAGTCCACATCTGCCCGTGGAAATGTCTTACAATTTAAAGCCTGATTACTTATCTCTGTCTTACCATTATATAATCTATCTGATGCCTTTTAGTATCTCCAGGGTTCTTCCATGTATACAACCTTCTCTCATGATTCTTAAATCAAGTGTTAGATATGATTAAGTTGTGCTCTGTGCAAAACTCTACCAGGAGGCATCCTCTCTCATTTCTTAGCCCCAATCCATATTCACCTACTATGTTTCCTTCTCTCCCTTTTCCTACACTCGAATTCCAGTCACCCATGACTATTAAATTTTCGTCTCCCTTCACTATCTGAAGAATTTCTTTTATTTCATCATACATTTCTTCAATTTCTTCGTCATTTGCAGAGCTAGTTGGCATATAAACTTGTACTACTGTAGTAGGTGTGGGCTTCGTATCTATCTTGGCCATAATAATCAGTTCACTATGCTGTTTGTAGTAGCTTACCCGCATTCCTATTTTCCTATTCGTTATTAAACCTACTTCTGCATTACCTCTATTTGATTTTGTGTTTATAACCCTGTAGTCACCTGACCAGAAGTCTTGTTCCTCTTGCCACCGCTTCGCTAATTCCCACTATATCTAACTTTAACCTATCCATTTCCCTTTTTAAATTTTCTAACCTACCTGCCTGATTAAGGGATCTGACATTCCACGCTCAGATCATTAGAACGCCAGTTTTCTTTCTCCTGATAACGACATCCTCTTGAGTAGTCCCCGCCCAGAGATCCGAATGGGGGACTATTTTACCTCTGGAATATTTTACCCAAGAGGAAGCCATCATCATTTAATCATACAGTAAAGCTGCATGCCCTCGGGAAAAATTATGGCCGTAGTTTCCTCTTGCTTTCAGCCGTTCGCAGTACCAGCACAGCAAAGCCGTTTTGGTTATTGTTACAAGGCCAGAGCAGTCAATCATCCAGACTGTTGTCCTTGCAACTACTGAAAAGGCTGCTGCCCCTCTTCAGGAACCACACGTTTGTCTGGCCTCTCAACAGATACCTCTCCGTTGTAGTTGCACCTACGGTACGAAGGCCTCCGCACCAACGGCAAGGTCTATGGTTCATGGGTTGGGAGTGTTTATTACTGTAGCTAATAAATACTGAAGATTAAAGGCGTTTCCGCATTGCTTATTGTATGTCACCATTATTTCTTTACTAATGAACGAACCTTACACTCATGACTTACTAGTTCAAAACAGTGTAGTTCTTACGTTATTGGCGACCGTTCTTACAAGATGTAAACTAAAATAGCACAGATTAAGAATTTCAGGTACCCCATTTTAACCCACCACTATGTACCCTTGTGAATGTATAAGAAGCGATCAAAAAACTTTCCATTCGAAGACCGTGCAGTCCAGAACCGGTATATCAATGAGGCAAAATCACCGTGACCATTGAGAAATCATTCCTTCGATGCACCAGGTTGAAGGTAGCCGTTCGGTAAAACACAGTGTTCCTCTGCGTGAAGATATCCTCAACTGACTGCTGCACATCCTCATCCGACAGGAATCGTCGCCCCTTCAAGGCCTTTGTTAGAGACCGAAGGCGAGATAATCGTACGGGTAGAGATCGGGACAACGGGGCCTGTGCTCGCGTGTCCCCCACTTATGCGTTACTGCGTTTTCGATATTGGAACACGCGATATCATGAAGCAGCAGCATGTTTTATCGTGTTCCATTTCATAACGGTGATTTTCGAACGACATGCTGCTCCATACACTTTCTTCATTTCCCGAAAGATTGCCGTTGTTTGTTCTTCAGCAGCCAAGAGAAGAATAACAGCACGATGGTCATCTTTGGGCGCATTTAGTGATGATGTAGCCACAGTTCACACTTACCACACCGACGTCTAACAGACACGAATGCCCCACTAATCGCATGCCTACATGTAGGTGCTGTAAGACACTTTTACTATAAATTATTTTTTGTGTGCAAAATTTTGTATAACGATGGAGTAGCAGGATCTCCATATACCAACACTTATACTACCTGCAAAAATAAGCGAGGGCGTGACGTTCAATTTTTTCGAGGACAGCTAGGAAATGTCTGGCTGTTCGCTTTTGTCTTTTGCTATCCTGAGCTTGTCATGTATGCGTCGTCCTCTGCAGTTCTGAATAATTTTTAATATATTAAGCTAATCCTAATCCAAAATATGTTCCAATACTTTATTACAATAACAGTCTGCATATTAGTATTAATAATCATTGTAATGCCAGTACCATTTTTTAAACTTTTGTAGGAGAGACGCTACATTTTGATGTGGCACCGATCCGCCATTGGGTTGACTTTGTTACTAATTTTCAGTATCGTTTTTCCTTTAATGTAAAACTGAGTCTGCAGTCATTCACGGAACTAGACCGAGAATTATAACTAATTGCACTGCATAGAGCGATTGTCACATCGTTATATGCAATTTACGTTTTCAAAAATTCCATCGGTGGACATCTTTAGTTGCGCGGCTTCTAACTCATAATCCTTGTATACTTGCATCGGAGCCACACTACGTTGCGCATACGCTACAACAACGCCGTCAAACGGAAACTTTTTGATCGCCGCTAATAGTAGCATTAAAAAAGCTCAATCCTTTTCACTAGGTAAAAAACAATCAAGGGCATTATCAACGAAAGAGATACGTTTGATGACATTTTACTGCATCAAATGAAAGGGACATTGCAAGTGAATAATATTCATAGCTGCATTACAACAGTTGATTAGCGCAGTGTTGTGTGGAATCTACAAACACCATAATGGATCCAAGTACCCAGAAATTTTGTACTCGATTTAACAGAAGTTTGTTGCAGTTGTGTGCTTCAATTCAAAGACTGGTTTGATCCAGCTCTCCGTGCTACGCTATCCTGTAAAAACCTCTTCATCAGCGAGTGACTGTTGCAACCTACGTCCTTCTGAATGTGCTTACTGTGTTCATCTCTTGGTCTCTCTCTCTCTCTCTCTCTCTCTCTCTCTACGATTTTAACCCCTCCCTCCTCCTTCCTTCCCACCAGTATTAAATTGGTGATCCCTTCATGCCTCAGAATGTATCCTACCAACATATCCCTTCTTCTAGTCAGGTTGTGCCACAAATTATTCTTCTTCCCAATTCTGTTGAGTACCTCTTCGTTCGTTGCGGTATCTACCCATCTAATCTTTAGTATTCTTCTGTAGCAACACATTTCAAAAGCTTTTAGTTGTAAGTAGGCTGTTTAAGTTTTTTTTATTGGTAACGCCGCCGCCACGTAGCGCTCTGTATGAAAATCACTGGCTGTGCCGTGTGCAGTCTGTGGCTGGTTCGCGTTGTTGTAATACTCGCCATTGTAGTGTTGGGCAGCGGCAGCTGGATGCTAACAGCGCGTAGCGTTGGCAGTTGGAGGTGAGCCGCCAGCAGTAGTGGACGTGGGGAGAGAGATGGCGGAGTTTTGAAATTTGTAAGAATTGGTGTCATGAATTGATATATATATTATGACTATTAAGATCCAGTAAATAATAACTTTATGATGTACTTAAAAAAGAGATCAAAAAGACATTTCCCTTCACAGGAATTGCATACAGAATTTCCTTTTCCAGTACATGGTAATATTTTTTTTACAATAAGTTTTCGTGGTGCACCACTTTAATTATATAGACATTAAGATGTGAATATACATTTCCCTTATCTGCATTGTTGTCTTTAGTGTAATATTTTTTCTGCTTGAGCTTTGTCATGTTTAGATATAAGTTATTGTGTTTGCTGCTGCTGTTTGCCAGGCATAGTGCTACTAAATTTCACTTTGTATTACTCTGTTAAGCTAGTTTTACTACTGATTCATTTTTCTAGTTGCTGCACATTGGCTCATATTAGTTGTAATGTTGCATTGCTTGGTAATTTAGATTTACTGTGGCCTGCTTTGACAATTTCCATTTTTTTCGTTGCTGTTTGTGTTAATTGTTTTGTGCTGCTGCATTGCGTCGTCCCTTAGTTTAGCATCTGAGCTCAGTAGGTTTAAGTTAGCTTAAGAGGGGGTAGACTATATAAGAAACTAACTATGAATTGAAAGAAAAGCATTGAGAAGCTATAAGAA
Organism: Schistocerca gregaria; assembly: GCF_023897955.1. Taxonomy (NCBI): domain Eukaryota; kingdom Metazoa; phylum Arthropoda; class Insecta; order Orthoptera; family Acrididae; genus Schistocerca; species Schistocerca gregaria. Next base: position 597,924,836 of record NC_064922.1, read on the forward strand.
AATGGTTTGGTCAAAAAAGTAGTGTACAGTGGAGAAAAAATATTTTTGCAAGAGGATGAGAACAGAATACAGAAAGCATGCTTGGATAGGATTTTTTTCTTTTGCTGGAGCAAATGTTGAAATAATAGGGATGATCTATGAAATGAAGTTTTGGGTTGAACTGCAGTACCAAATGTTACCCTGAAAACAAACCCTGTCCTTTCCTTTTATGTTATCCCACTATGTGTTTGTGTACCCTTGTGTATTTGTTTTCTTCCTGTCTCTGTGTACTGTTTCATATAATTTTTTCTCTTCTAATACTAAGCTACATTCACTATGATGAGGAATACTGTTATCCTCAAATATAATTTGCATTAAGAACATGTTATTTACTTCGTAAAGATGTTTACACATTATTTATTCTGTTTTGTTCTAATGCTCATGTGTGAAGTTTCAAAAGTTATTCTGATCATTTATGTATGTACTTATGTCATCATTCCTGTAGCACTGATGTATGTGTTATTTCTATTCTTTTGTAAAGCCTGTATTACTGCAAATGTTATCTGTACTATTATGTTCTTTAGTGATATATTTTGTACCTTTGTTATTGTATTCTCGTGTTATAAAATTGTAATTGACACCAGTTCAGCAAATTAAGTAACTTGTAAATTACATTCCACTGCACACGTTTCTGTTGGTCATAGTATATGGATAATATGTGAGAAGTAGGGACTGATAGTGTTTGCACGTGTGTTAATAATTCAGCAAGGGACTGGATAACAGCATTGCTGGTTCTAAGGACATTTAAAAAAAAAAAAAATTGTGAGTGCACAAGTGGTGGTTATGGACTTGCTATATTATCCGCAAGACTCTTCAATGGTGATTGTGGCCTGCGCAGTCAAACCAATGGCTGCTGGCCATCTCTACAAGGACTACAGTGGGTCTACACCTTTGATGACCCACCAATACCATTATTTCTACAAGGACTGCAGTGGGTCTGCAACTCTGGTGGCCCACCAATACCGTAATCTCTACCAGGACTACAATGGGTCTACTCTGTGACGACCTACCTACCAATATTCTTTAAAACTTCGACTGACTCTGCTGTGGGTTTGCTCTGTTGTGGCCCATTACCTGTCTGCATGTCAAGAGTCAGCACTGTCTTTCCGTTGGAAGGACAACAGTACTTCTTCAAGACTGCATGGAAATCCACTACTTCCATGTGCATTTTCTTTTACTACTCAGACTTTGAGAAAAACACTGCAATTTTTCTTTGATGAATGATCAGGACTGTCTTTATGGACTGTGAGAAAATTTTAGCTTTTGACCAACATTGTATCAATAAGTGTGTGCATTTGATTTCTTTGCTATTGTAATCATAATTATGAAAAAAAATTTTCAAATCTGTATTGGCCACTTCCCAAAACAATTTGTAAATTTTTTTGTGGGGAGCATGGGGGCTATGTAAGTAGGCTATTTAAGTTTTTTTTTATTGGTAACGCCGCCGCAACGTAGCGCTGTGTATGAAAATCACTGGCTGTGCCGTGTGCAGTCTGTGGCTGGTTGGCATTGTTATAATACTCGCCATTGTAGTGTTGGGCAGCGGCAGCTGGATGCTAACAGCGCGTAGCGTTGGCAGTTGGAGGTGAGCCGCCAGCAGTGGTGGACGTGGGGAGAGAGATGGCGGAGTTTTGAAATTTGTAAGAATTGGTGACACGAACTGATATATATATTATGACTATTAAGGTAAATACATTGTTTGTTCTGTATTAAAATCTTTCATTTGCTAACTATGCCTATCAGTAGTTAGTGCCTTCAGTAGTTTGAGTCTTTTATTTAGCTGGCAGTAGTGGCGCTCGCTGTATTGCAGTAGCTTGAGTAACGAAGATTTTTGTGAGGTAAGTGATTTGTGAAAGGTATAGGTTAATGTTAGTCAGGGCCATTCTTTTGTAGGGATTTTTGGAAGTCAGATTGCGTTGCGCTAAAAATATTGTGTGTCAGCTTAAGCACAGTCGTGTATAAATTGTTCCAAGGGGTCGTTTCATAGTCTCTTCTTTTGTACACTGTTTATCGCCCATGTTTCACTTCCTTACATGGCTACACTCCATACAAATACTTTCAGAAAAGACTTCCTGCTACTGAAATCTATAATCGATGTTAACAAATATCTCTTCTTCAGAAATGCTTTTCTTACTATTGGCAGTCTACAATGTGAAGGTATAATTTGATAATATTACGAGGGTTGGATCGTAAATAGTGGCTACTATTTGTTCACAGCTTACAGAAAAGACTTACATGTTTGTACCTGTTACTGTCCTTCAAAGTAGTCACCAGCGTTGTGTAGAACCCGTTGCCAGCGATGTGGAAGGCGTAGTGTACCGTTAGTAGAGCCTGTTCTGTTGATGGTGCGAATGGAGCGGTCTACTGCCTGTCGAAGCTCTAGAACAGTTCTGAAGCGAATGCCACGAAGTGGTTCCTTCATCTTCAGAATCAAATCAAAGTCACAAGGACAAGTCCTGCGAGAATGGTTGATGCTACAGTACTTCCCAGTCCCATCGACCGAACAGAGCATCCCATCGACTGAACAGAGCAGCTGCAGCTTGCGCTGTATGCGCAAGCGCATTGTCGGGCAAATTGATGGGTGGGTTGTGCAGGAAACGTCGCCGCTTCTTCGCAAAGCTCGTCGCAGGTGATGCTCCAAAAACGAATAGTAATACTGTGCATTGACGGTCTGCCGTGGAGGAATGGTAATGCGATAGGATAATACCATCACAGCCATACACGAGAATCACTATGACTTTCACCATACTGGGGCTCTGACGCAGTTTCGTCTTTTGCGGCGACCCATAATGACACCATTCATTGTATTTCCTTTCAGTTTTGGCTCGTACGATGTGGCCCATGTCTCATCCAGATTTACGATACGGCGTAAGAAAGCCTCTCCATCGCGTTCATAGCGCTCCACGTGCACCTGAGCAGCGTCGTAACGCATCCATTTCTGCATTTCCGTCAATTCATGCTGAACCCATCGTGATGCAATTTTTCGCATGCCCAGGCGAAGCACAGTGGCACGCTTTAATCCGGTTTCGTGGGCGAGCTCACGAATCGTGTGGCGTCAATCACTGTCCAATAGCGCGGCAAAAGCATGCACTTCTTCTTCAGAGATGCTAGGACGACCTGCCCGATGCATGTCTGTCACAGTTTGCCGACCTTCGTTGAAGGCTTTTACCCAACGTGCCACTGTTCTGTACGGCAATGCCGATTCCCCACACGCCTCTTGAAGACCTTGATGACACTGTCATGCTGTACGGCCTCTGGCACATTCAGTCTTGATCCAACTGCATTGTTCCTGTTTCAAGAACATAGTAACACTATTACGTTAGACCGCCGCTCACTAGTGACTGTGTTTCCGTCGATTGTGCTCACACCAGTGACGTGGGACGGGGGAGTCCATTTGCACGGAGTTAAGGTAGGTATGTCAACAACACGTGCTGTCAGCGACAATAGTAGATTCCGTTACATAGTGTCTCCACAGCAGTGTTGCCACTATTTAAGTTCCAACCTACGTATGAGTAAATGGCTGTCTTGAGAAAAAGTAACAGAAGAAATGCAAGCTCCATTTCTAGGCATTGTAACAACTTTTCAACTGTCTTCGATAGGAGATTAACAAGGAATAACATTAACAGCAAATGAATATAAGAAAAAATCGTCGGCATACTGAAGAATATATCAGTTAAACTGAATGATCTCTTTTAAATTCTGTTGGTACTACAGATACAACAAGAAATCAAGAACGGTTCCTTGTGGCAGATTGATTCTGAAAACTTTGACTCCATTTATTTGTTTTCCCAGTCGTGTATAAATAAATCTTTTGTGACAGAAACGCTGAGATTCCGAATATCCAGGATTCTCTTAGCCCAGTTTGGTTCCCCCATCTCTCTTTCCCTTATTCCCTTAGCACAACAGTGATTTGAAAGTTGTGGTATACCTATGTATTAATAAAAATCGGACAAAGCTACAGTCTGATGGAAGGAGAGATAAAATGGCTAATGTTTATCACTGCGTTAGGGAGATTGATTTCAAAAATGGTTCAAATGGCCCTGAGCACTATGGGACTTACCATCTGAGGTCATCAATCCCCTAGAACTTAGAACTACTTAAACCTAACTAACCTAAGGACATCACACACATGCATGCCCGAGGCAGGATTCGAACTTGCGACAGTAGCGGTCGCGCGGTTCCACACTAAAGCGCCTAGAACCGCTCGGCTCAAACGGCCGGCGAGATTGATTTCAAAGGAAAAATTAACAATTTCGTCTCCCCACAAGATAATGAAGTTTTCGGGTGCACCTAAGGACCACTTCATTTCAAACTTTTACTTCAAGGACAAATAGTCAGTGTTAATCTTTCTCGTGAAGGTGCCTGCTTCCAAGCACAGAGCTTCCGTGACATCCAGACAGTACTGGATTATTGAGGCGGGCGTCAGAGAATCCGAGAATTCAGAACTCACAAGAAGTAAGTTTTAGTCCTTTTCAAAGCTGTGAAATAGCTGGGTGAAAAGAGTGTCAGACGACGAGGTTGAATAGCCAGCTACAATTGCAGACAGATGAAGCGTTACACTTCCAGTACCTTCCGTGATGTTGTAGCACAGAAGATCGTACATAGCCTTATAAAACATGTTAAACTCGGCGCTGGCTATGTTGTGAAGTACGAGTAACTAACGGTATGCTCATAGCAAACAGCAAGTTAATCCAAAAACGGAGTGCATAAAAAATGTGTTACGTGATAACACTAATCTTTTACATCATTTGAAACGTCCCCTTTGAAAAATTGTACACGACTGTGCTTAAACTGACACACAACAATTTTTAGGGCAAGGCAATTTGACTTTCAAAAATCCCTACGAAAGAATGGCCCTGACTAACATTTACCTATACCTTTCACAAATCACTTACCTCACCAAAAATCTTCGTTACTCGAACTACTGCAATACAGCGAGCGCCACTACTGCCAGCTAAATAAAAGATTCAACCTACTGAAGGCACTAGCTACTGATAGGCACAGTTAGCAAATGAAAGATTTTGATAGAGAAAAAACAATGTATTTACCTTAATAGTCATAATACATATATAAGTTCATGACATCAATTCTTACAAATTTCAAAACTCCGCCATCTCTCTCCCCACATCCACTACTGCTGGCGGCTCACCTCCAACTGCGCAACGCTGCGCACTGTTCACATCCAGCTGCCGCTGCCCAACACTACAATGGCAGACAACAATGCAAACTAGCCACAGACTGCGCACAGCACAGCCAGTGATTTTTCATACGGAGCGCTATGTGGCGTTACCAATAAAAAAAACCTAAACAGCCTACTTACATAGCCCCCATGCTCCCCACAAAAAACTTTACAAATTGTTTTGGGCAGTGGCCAATACAGATTTGAAAAAAAAAATTCCATAATTACAATAACAAAGAAATGAATTGCACACACTTATCAATACAATGGTGGTCAAAAACTAAAATTTTCTTACAGTCCATAAAGACAGTCCTGATCGTTCATCACAGTTAAATAGCAGTGATTTTGCTCAATGTCTGAGCAGTAAAAGAAAATGGACATGGAAGTAGTGAATTTCCATGCAGTCTTGAAGAAGTAGTGTTGTTCTTCCAACAGACAGACAGTGCTCACTCTTGACATGCAGACAGGTAACAACAAAGCAAACCCACAGCAGAGTCAGTCCAAGTTGAAGACTATTGGTAGGTAGATCACCACAGAGCAGACCCACTGTAGTCCTAGTAGAGATTATGGTATTGGTGGGCCACCAGAGGTGCAGACCCACTGCAGTTCTTGTAGAGATAGTGGTATTGGTGAGTCATCAAAGGTGTAGACCCACTGTAGTCCTTGTAGAGATGGCTAGCAGCCAACTGTTGTGACTGTGCAGGTGCACAATCACCATCGAAGAGTCTTGTGGACAACATAGCAAGCCCATAAACCACCACTTGTCCACTCAGAAAGAATTTGTTTGAAATGTCCTTAGAATCAGCAATGCTGTTATCCAGTCCCATGCTGAATTATTAACACACGTGCAAACACTATCAGTCCCTACCTCTCACATATTGACCATATACTAAGACCAACAGAAACGTGTGCAGTGAAACGCAACTTACAAGTTACTTAATTTGCTGAACTGGTGTCAATTACAATTTTATAACATAAGAATACAATAACAAAGTTACAAAATACATCATCAAAGAACATAACAATACAGATAACATTTGTAGTAATAGGGGCTTTACAAAAGAATCGAAATAACAAATACATCATTGTTACTAAAATTATGACATAAGTACATACAGAATCAGATCAGAATAACTTTTGAAACATCAACTTCACACATGAGCATTAGAACAAAACAGAATAAATAATGTGTAAACATCTTTACGAAGTAAATAACATGTTATTAATTCAAATTAGATTTGAGGATAACAGTATTCCTCATCATAGTGAATGTAGCTTAGTATTAGAAGAGAAAAAATTCTATGAAACAGTACACAGAGACAGGAAGAAAACAAATACACAAGGGTACACAAACACATAGTGGGATAACATAAAAGGAAAGGACAGGGTTTGTTTTCAGGGTAACATTTGGTACTGCAGTTCAACCCAAAACTTCATTTCATAGATCATCCCTATTATTTCAACATTTGCTCCAGCAAAAGAAAAAAATCCTATCCAAGCATGCTTTCTGTATTCTGTTCTCATCCTCTTGCAAAAATATTTTTTCTCCACTGTACACTACTTTTTTGACCAAACCATTTTCTTATAGCTTCTCAATGCTTTTCTTTCAATTCATAGTTAGTTTCTTATATAGTCTACCCCCTCTTAAGCTAACTTAAACCTACTGAGCTCAGATGCTAAACTAAGGGACGACGCAATGCAGCAGCACAAAACAATTAACACAAACAGCAACGAAAAAAATGGAAATTGTCAAAGCAGGCCACAGTAAATCTAAATTACCAAGCAATGCAACATTACAACTAATATGAACCAATGTGCAGCAGCAAGAAAAATAAATCCCTAGTAAAACTAGCTTAACAGAGTAATACAAAATGAAATTTAGTAGCACTATGCCTGGCAAACAGCAGCAGCAAATGCAGTAACTTATATCTAAACATGACAAAGCTGAAGCCGAAAAAATATTACACTAAAGACAACAATGCAGATAAGGGAAATGTATATTCACATCTTAATGTCTGTATAATTAAAGTGGTGCACCACAAAAACTTATTCTATATAATAAATTACCAAGTACTTGAAAAGAAAATTATGTATGCAGTTCCTGTGAAGGGAAATGTCTTTTTTGTGCTCCCTCAATTTTTTGGACGTATATCACATTATTGTTATATACTGGATCTGTAGACAGAAACTATTTATATTAGTACACCTATAAAATTTTATTTTACCAATGGTGCAGTGCAGCTAGAAACTAGATATTAAACAAAATAGGCAAAGCAAGGCGTGAAACGTCATTCGCTATTCCATAAGGCATTTCAGAATGCAGTAAACAATCTTCCAAATAGCAAGACAATAGACATGAAACGTTACTCATCATTTCATTTCAGTAAATATCATAAATTAAGAACTCTACAGTATAATCATGTTTTCAAGTTTGAGGGTGTCGTATTTACGATGCTTTCTACAAAGAAATATCAATAGTGAGGATAATGACCTCTTTTTTTTGTCCACCTGTGCCTCTAACAGGCACACACTAATGGCTTTTTTTAAGTCGTCTGTCGCGCATCTGGGTGCCCACGACGCATTACGTGCAAGTGATCACTTAACTTTCTTACCGAAATATTTACGACAGCAGTTTCCGCTACAGTGACAGTCTCATATAACAATACTTTCACAGGTTGAGAATTTGCGTTACAAATGTATAGAATATAAAATCCTATAAATATAAAAGCGTCCAAAAAATTTTCGACAACATTGTAATACATTCACGCATGTACTCACATTTCATAATTATTAAAGACGATTCTTGGTTTCCAACATCCTTTTCCACAAATCAGAGTCCCTAACCACTACTCATTATTCCTTACCTTATTATACATATACATATTCATAGACACTTCTTCAATATATCATCATAATAAATACGTAGCATAATCAAATTCCTCACATAGCATCAGCCTATTGATCATAAACATACCGCAACAGCGTAATACACATCGTCATCATAACATCATAAAACCTCAACCAAATCCCAAAATCGTCGTAGCTTCCTCCAATAATTTCAAAACCTAAAAAAATTGTCTGCTCATGTCAAAAGTGTGATCTACCTCAAACGTACTTTAAATATCATGATCTCATACCAAATATGTCATTCAAAGCCGTCATAGCATCACAATGGTTCCGAAAAAATATGAACATTTCACAAAGTACAGACAAAGTACAATTTCATAAGTGTGAAGTTATCCAATTGTGTAATTGCGTAAACATCTGCCACTGACGTAGTAAAATAATGTAATTATATCGTCAGGTGTTACAGATTACAGCAATGGAATGAAATGTACCACGGAAAACCTATGTATTATTGTACTTCAAATATCTTTAAAAATAAATGTTTTAAGTACAAAATTAATCACTCAAACACGTGCACTGTAGCGCTAAACTGTGCGTCTTGTTGTAAGATAATCTCTGTGGAAGTGTTGTAGTTATCGTCCTTCGAAAGCTAAGTTCTGCAGAAGTCAATGTACTTACCTCATGATGAACAAAATTGAAATGCTTTGCGTATAGATATCGTAGTTACTACGTTTATTGCTGTGATGAAGCAAGTACTGTACTGTAACGTATTGTTGTGCTACAGAAAAGGCTGGCTCATTGTAGCTATACCACAAAGTTACTACTAAAACATGTTTTCCTTTCCAGAAGAATTCAGAAAAACTGTGCAGATATAAAACAGATACACCGCAAAAGCACAATGTAAATTGTATCACACACTAGTAGTGTCGTGATATAATCGTGTAGCTATCGAAGAAACCAAATGCTAAGTCATCTTTAATCTCACAGAAAGTACTGCAAGTAAAGAATGTCTTTTCAACCAAACAAAAATGTTCAATTAAAATCTCATTAACAATAAGCCTTAAAGTCGCTACGTAATCGTGCAACTAACAAGCACGAATGTACAAATAACAACACTGTGTCGTCTGTTCACTATAACAATGCATTCGTAATTTCTGTTTAAAAATGTTCCCTAGGTTCTAGACTGTATAGTTAACTTCAAAACATTGTTGCATGTTAACAGTTTCTCAGTGTGACAAAGCATACTAGAAATGTGAAGTGAAATGTTTTATGGCAAAGACAAAGTTAAAAAGCAGATTATATTTCAATAAACGGTTTTACATGTGAAATGTGGTGCAATCTTTTACCCTTTATAGTACTCAAAATTTCAACTTGAACGCAATTATCATGCGGTGTACGTCGGTAAAGAATACTGGAACTTTTCTCAAAGTTAGCGTCTATGTTATTTTTCGCTAAGCCAGGCGGCGCACGTGGCTGCCTGCGGTGCGAGACATTGTCTGCCTCTTTGTTGGCGTGCGTCGTTATTGGGATTAGGAGACCTAACTTCTACAAATTCACCTTGCCGAGAGGGCCCCGCCCTGTTTGAATCCCGCCAGTTCCGATGCAATTCAGGTCTGTCGTTACGATCATATCGTCTGTCGTCATGTCGGTAGATTCCATAGTGTCTTTCTTGTCGGTCACGTGGTGGAGAATTTCTCCCTGAATCGTAACTGCGCGCTGACCCGTTGCGTCTGAAGTTATTCTGTCTCCCTTGATAATAGTTATGTTGGTTTCCATATTGTCTGTTTCTCTGCTTGTCTCTGTGATAGTCATTACCGCGGAGAGGCGAACTTTCCCTGTAATTATTACTACTCTGCCAACGGTTGTCATACGGGTGGTGTCTGTTTTGGTCACGATTTACGTTGTACGAATAGCCTTGTCGTGTATTATTTTTGTAATCGCGGAATTGTCACAGGTTTGACCTGTAATTGTTGTGCTCCTGTTTTCGCGTTCCGCGATTGTCAGTGTCAATTTCCAGTTCTTGTAACAGTCCCTGAAAAGCTTCAATGTCGTCTTTGCATCGTCCTGCTAAAATAATATTCCTTAAATGTTCCGGCAATTTCATTAAGCAAATGCGGATGAGTTCTGAAGGGCTGTATGTGTTTGAAAGATATTGATTCTTATGCAACATGTTTTCAAAATATTTGATAAGACTGGAAAATTCAGATTGTTCAAAGTGTTTCATCATCATGATGCTATGTTTTACTCGGTCTTGTGTAGCCAATATGCTGAGAGGAAGGCATGATAAAATTCTCCTTCACTGTGACAATCATGAATGACCGATCGCATTCTTACAGCTGGTTCACTCTCCAAGTAGCCACACATAAATTCTAATCTGTGCTCTAATGACCAGTTGGGAGGAAAACAATGAGAGAATTGATGAAGCCACGCTTGTGGATGAATGTCGTTGCTAGAATTCTTAAATGTTTTGAATTTACGTGCAGTGATGAACAGTTTATAGTCAAAATCATCGTGTCGGCGAGTAGCATATCGGTCATTGTTACGTCGTGTCGGCGGTTCCATCTCAAAATTCAGTGCACCTTGCCAATTTCTTTCATGATTTCCGAAATGCCTTGTGTTATTATTTTGTGGCTGTTCCGTATTTCTATGTCCCTCTTCCCGTATAGGAGCGCGAGTGTCCTCTGAAATATGTAATTCTTGTAGTACTTGAGCCAACTGGTCTTGTACTTCCGCATTTCTCTTTTGTACTGTGTGTTGATTTGATTTTGATTCTGTTTGAATTTTCTAATTTGTTCATACTCTTCAGTGTCAGTGAAGGCTACAGGTTTTTTGTCATTCAGATCATCATCTACCTTTGTAGATAAGTTAGTGAACTGATCTGAAAGTTCGGCTACTTTATCCGATAGTGCAATTATTTCCTCTGTGTGTTTTTCTGAACCAAGTTTCAGAGTGTCCATTTGTGTTGAAATCGAATCTACTGTGTCCTTTAAGTTTTCCTGAGTTTTTGCAAGTTACGTAACCGAATCGGTAGATGCAACTGAGTCAATTTTAGCTTGCAAGGTATCATGATTTTCATGAACAACAGTTTGCAGTTCTTTTATGGCTGCTTCGTGATTCTGTAATGCATTTTCATGCCGCGAAAAAATAGGTTGAAAATGCTCACAAATTTGTGTTTTTACGTCAACAGACTTTTTGGCATTTCGATTCAATGTTATGTAACTCATTAGTTAAATCTTCACGTGTTTGTTCAAGCGTGGTGTCTAACTTTTGAAGCTTTTGTTCCATTGCGTCCAACTTTTGAAGATTTTGTTCCATTGTGTCTAACTTTTGAGCTTTTGCTGTGTTTGTCTCTGATTTTGTTCCATTTTGTCTCACTTTTGAAGCATTTGTCCCATTTGTTGCATTAATTGTAATAACAATGCACTGGTGTCTGAAACATGTTCCTTGGTGCTATTCGGCAATGCATTTGAACCGGCAATATTGGCAGTTTGAAAAACAGAAAATGTGTCTTGACTTATTTGAGAAAACGGTGAGGATGCAAAACCTGAATCTACAGTATTTGCAAGACTGTGTCCTATCATTTCGGAATCCTGAGGCGAGCTGTCGCCGACCGATCGATCGATAATGCTTCCCTGTTCACTAATTGTTTTACTGTCTACACAATTATTTACAGCCCGCTCCATTTCCCTATGCACAATTACCAAATTACTGCTTTGAACATTAGTTAATTCATTACTCGGTGGCGCTAGCACACTGCTTTCGTCTCCACTGTCATTTCTCAGTTTACTTTGGAGCCTAGTATTACGTTTTTCACACGCCATTATTGTCACAATATTTCACACGACAACACAGAAAAACGCAATTTGAAGAGCAAAAATAAGAGAACACATTAACATAGGACTGGAAATAATATCTAGTTAATTGAAAGCGTAGCTGCGAAATACTTCGTGCAAAACTACATGCATGCCACATCTGTTTTACTGTACAACAATGAAAGACTGCAACTACAGAGGAAATTCTCTCTACAATTACGCGCTAGCAATAAACAAAGGCTACACTAGCTACAAAAACTACAAGAAAAAATCAGAATATTCCAGTGAGGTATCCTCGGCTAAGGGTCGACATATGAAACGTCCCCTTAGAAAAATTTTGCACGACTGTGCTTAAACTGACACACAACAATATTTAGCGCAACGCAATCTGACTTTCAAAAATCCCTACAAAAGAATGGCCCTGACTAACATTTACCTATACCTTTCACAAATCACTTACCTCACCAAAAATCTTCGTTACTCGAACTACTGCAGTACAGAGTGCGCCACTACTGCCAGCTAAATAAAAGATTCAACCTACTGAAGGCACTAGCTACTGATAGGCACAGTTAGCAAATGAAAGATTTTAATAGAGAACAAACAATGTATTTACCTTAATAGTCATAATATATATATCAGTTCATGACATCAATTCTCACAAATTTCAAAACTCCGCCATCTCTCTCCCCACGTCCACCACTGCTGGCGGCTCACCTCCAACTACGCAACGCTACGCACTGTTCACATCCAGCTGATGCTGCCCAACACTACAATGGCAGACAACAATGCAAACTAACCACAGACTGCGCACAGCACAGCCAGTGATTTTTCATACAGAGCACTATGTGGCGTTACCAATAAAAAAATCTAAACAGCCTACTTACACATTAAATAATTTCTTTGCAAAGCAGCATAATGTACTACGAATTGTTTTAACTGACTGCCGCTGTATTTGGGAGGATGGAGGATCCAGACTTAATCCGCCCACTCTGATTTGGGTCTTCGTTGTTTTCCTAGGTTATTACTTCTGGCAACTGCCGGAATAATTCCTACAATAAGACCACTGCCGACTACCTGTCCCATCCTTGGGAAACTAGGCCCTTAAGTTAGTAAATGGCTATTATATGAATTGTGGAACTTTCGTCGTTTTTCAGTTGTAATTCCATGACATATCCAGGAACCTTGTATAAACAATCTGCGAATGTTTAAAACGGCTACTACTACATATCCCACATAAAACCCTGCAGTCCCCACACTATTTCATTTGGTATCTTCATGTACTTACTGTCGAAACGAAATTGAGATTTGTGATCGCAATGTCCGGACTCAATAAAATAAGACAATTCTGGTAACAGTTAGTGTTTCTTATGCTGGTAGCATTTTACGATGTGGTTCTCTTTTAATGCCAACTGATCATGTTATTCAATGGGAACTGAAATGTCACTTTCCAAAATCTGTAATTTTTACCGCACTACACTTTCGATCTCTTTTCGGTCCATATATTCCGAATGGTACTAAATTACCATTTTCTATTCCTAGGATAAGTTCACCTGCTCATAAACATTGTACAATTATTGTTGTTGTTGTAGTCTTCAGTCCAGAGACTGGTTTGATGCAGCTCTCCATCCTACTCTGCCCTGTGCAAGCTTCTTCATCTCCAAGTAACCACTTGAGGCCCGCCTGGTTAGCCGTGCAGTCTAACGCACTGCTTTCCAGTGGGAAGGCGTGTAGGTCCCTGGCACGAATCCGCCCGGCAGATAAGTTCCGACGTCCGGTGTACCGGCCAGTCTGTGGATGGTTTTTAAGATGGTTTTCGAGCTGCCTCGGTGAATGGGGGCTGGTCCCCCTTATTCCGCCTCAGTTACACTATGTCGGCGATTGCTGCGCAAATACTTTGTCCATGTAATCGCACACCATAACTACTCTGCCACACAAACACTGGGATTACACTCGTCTTGTTTGAGACGTTCCCGGGGGCGTCCACTGGGGGCCGAACCGCACAATAACCGTGCGTTCGGTGTGGGGTGACGGTGGGGTGAGTCGACTGCTGTAGCCTGTTGTGGGGTTGTGAAGCACTGAGAGCTACGGCGGAAACAAAGCCTCTCCGTCGTTTCTAGGTCCCCGGTTCCATACAATACAGTGAAATACAACTACTGCAACCTACATCCTTCTGAATCTACTTGGTGTATCCATCTCTTGGTCGCCCTCTGCAATTTTTACCCTCCACTTTGTCCTCCAGTTCTAAACTGGTGATCCCTTGATACCTGTCTAGTTGCGCCACAAATTCATCTTCTCCCCACTTCTATTCAGTACCTTCTTAATAGTTACGTGATCTACCCACCTAATCTTCAGCATTCTTCTGTAGCACCTCATTTCGAAAGCTTCTATTCTCTTATTGTCTAAACTATTTATCGTCCACTTTTCACTTCCATACATGGTTACACTCCATACAATTAGTTTCAGAAAAGACTTCCTGACACTTAAATTTAAACCCGAAATTTCTCTTCTTCAGAAACGCTTTCCAAGATATTGTCAGTCTACCTTTAATATCCTCTCTACTTCAACCATCAGCAGTTATTTTACTTACCAAATAGCAAAACTCATTTACTACTTTAAGTGTCTCATTTCCTAATCTAATTCTCTCAGCATCACCTGATTTAATTCGACTACATGTCGTTATCCTGGTTTTGCTAATTGGTGTCCATCTTAAATCCTTCTTTCAAGACACTGTCCATTCTGTTCAACTGCTCTTCCATGTCCTTTGCCGTCTCTGAAAGAATTACAATGTCATAGGCAAACCCAAAGTTTTAATTAATTCTCCATGTATTTTAATTCCTACTTAAAATTTTTCTTTTGTTTCAGAAAACAGATTGAAAACGTCGGGGATAAGCTACATCTGTCTCACTCTCTTCTCCACCACTGCTTCCCTTTCACGCTCCTCCACTCTTACAATTACTACCTGGTTTCTGTACAAATTGTAAATAGCCTTTCGCTTTCTGCATTTTATCCCTGCCACTTTCAGAACTTGAAAGAGAGTATTCCAGTCTACATTGTCAAAAGCTTTTTCTAAGTGTTCAAATGCTACAAACGTAAGAGTGCCTTTCCTTAATCTATCTTCTAAGATAATTCGAAGGATCAGTATTGCCTCACGTGCTCCAACATTTCCACGCAATCCGAACTGATCTTCCCAAAGGTCGGCTTCTAGAAGGTTTTCCATTCGTCTGTACAGAATTTGTGGTAGTATTTTGCAGCCGTGACTCATTAAACTGATAGTTCGGCAATTTTCTCGCCTGTCAACATGTGCTTTCTTTGGGAATGGAATTATTATATTCTTCTTGAAGTCTGAGGGTATTTCGCCTGTCTCGTACATCTTACTCACCATATGGTAGGGTTTTGTCAGGGCTGACTCTCACAAGGCTATCAGTGGTTCTAATGGAATGTTGTCTACTCCCAGGCCTAGTTTCCCCTTAGGTCTTTCAATACTCTGTCAAATACTTCAGGCAGTATATCATCTCCCATTTCATCTTCATCTACGTCCCCTTCCATTTCCATAATACTGCCCTCGAGAACATCGCCCTTGTACAGACTCTCTATATACTCCTACCACCTTTCTACTTTCCCTTCTTTACTTATAACTGGTTTCACATCTGAGCTTTTGATATTCATAAAAGTGGTTCTCTTTTCTCCAAAGGTCACTTTAATTTTCCTGTAGGCACATTTATACTACCCCTAGTGATATATGCCTTTACATCCTTACGTTTGTCCTCTAGCCATCCCTTCTTGGCCATTTTGAACTTCCTGTCGACCTCATTTTCGAGACACTTGTATTTCTTTCTGCCTGCTTCATTTACTGCATTTTTATATGTTCTCCTTTCATCAATTAAATTCAACATCTCTTCTGTTACCCAAGGATTTCTAGTAGTCCTTGTCTTTTTACCTACTTGATCTCTGCTGCCTTTACTATTTCATCTCTCAAAGCTACCTATTATTCTTCTACTGTATTTTTTCCCCCGTTCTTGCCAATCGTTTCCTAATGATCTCTCTGAAACTCTCTACAACCTCTGGTTTTTTCAGTTTATACAGGTATCATCTCCTTAAATTTCCACCTTTTTGCAGTTTCTTCAGTTTCAATTTACAGTTCATAACAAATGGATTGTGGTCAGAATCCACATCTGCTCCTGGAAATGTCTTACAACCTGGTTCCCAAATTTGTTTTATTTATTTACACTTCAAGTTCCGTAGGACCAAATTGAGGAGCAAATCTCCGAAGGTCATGGAACGTGTCAGTACATAAACTTACAACACAAGACTAATAACAGATAAAAATAAATGTTCATGAACCTGAAGAAAGTCAGACCATAAGTTTAAGTAAACGCTTTCAGAAATACAATAAGAATCAGCTTAATTTTTCAAGGAACTCCTCGACAGAATAGAAGGAGTGGTCCATGTGGAAACTCTTCAGTTTTGATTTGAGAGAGCGTGGATTGCTGCTAAGATTTTTGAATTTGAGTGGCAGCTTATTGAAAATGGATGCAGCAGTATACGGCACACCTTTTTGCACAAGAGTAAAGGAAGTCCAATCCAAATTGAGGTTTGATTCCTGCTGAGAATTAACCGAGTGAAAGCTGCTTATTCTTGGGATTAAACTAATATTGGTAACAAGGAAACAATAAGGAATATACATATTGAGAGGCCAATGTCAAAATACCCAGACTCGCGAACAGAGGTCCACAAGAGGTTCGTGAACTCACATCACTTATTGCCCGAACCGCCCGTTTCTGACCAAAAAATATCCTCCTAGAATGGGAAGAGTTACCCCAAAACGTAATACCATACGACATAAGTGAATGAAAATAAGCAAAGTAGACTAATTTACGTGTCGAAGTATCAATCACTTTTGATACCGTTCGAGTAGTAAAAATGGCAGTATTAAGTCTTTGAACAAGATCCTGAACGTGGGCTTTCCACGACAGCTTACTATCTATCTGAGCACCTAGAAATTTGAACTGTTCAATTTCACAAATCGTATGCCCGTTCCGTGAGATTAAAACGTCATTTTTTGCTGAATTGTGTGTTAGAAACTGTAAAAACTGAATCTTACTGTGTTTTAACGTTAGTTTATTTCCTACAAGACATGTACTGAGGTCATGTACTGCACTATTTGAAACCGAGTCAATGTTGCACACAACATCCTTTACTACCATCAGCAAACAGAAATATTTTAGAGTTACCCACAATAATAGATGGTATATCACTTATACACTCCTGGAAATGGAAAAAAGAACACATTGACACCGGTGTATCAGACCCACCATACTTGCTCCGGACACTGCGAGAGGGCTGTACAAGCAATGATCACACGCACGGCACAGCGGACACACCAGGAACCGCGGTGTTGGCCGTCGAATGGCGCTAGCTGCGCAGCAATTGTGCACCGCCGCAGTCAGTGTCAGCCAGTTGCCGTGGCATACGGAGCTCCATCGCAGTCTTTAACACTGGTAGCATGCCGCGACAGCGTGGACGTGAACCGTATGTGCAGTTGACTGACTTTGAGCGAGGGCGTATAGTGGGCATGCGGGAGGCCCGGTGGACGTACCGCCGAATTGCTCAACACGTGGGGCGTGAGGTCTCCACAGTACATAGATGTTGTCGCCAGTGGTCGGCGGAAGGTTCACGTGTCTGTCGACCTGGCACCGGACCGCAGCGACGCACGGATGCACGCCAAGACCGTAGGATCCTACGCAGTGCCGTAGGGGACCGCACCGCCACTTCCCAGCTAATTTGGGACACTGTTGCTCCTGGGGTATCGGCGAGGACCATTCGCAACCGTCTCCATGAAGCTGGGCTACGGTCCCGCACACCGTTAGGCCGTCTTCCGCTCACGCCCCAACATCGTGCAGCCCGCCTCCAGTGGTGTCGCGACAGGCGTGAATGGAGGGACGAATGGAGACGTGTCGTCTTCAGCGATGAGAGTCGCTTCTGCCTTGGTGCCAATGATGGTCGTATGCGTGTTTGGCGCCGTGCAGGTGAGCGCCACAATCAGGACTGCATACGACCGAGGCACACAGAGCCAACACCCGGCATCATGGTGTGGGGAGCGATCTCCTACACTGGCCGTACACCTCTGGTGATCGTCGAGGGGACACTGAATAGTGCACGGTACATCCAAACCGTCATCGAACCCATCGTTCTACCATTGCTAGACCGGCAAGGGAACTTGCTGTTCCAACAGGACAATGCACGTCCGCATGTATCCCGTGCCACCCAACGTGCTCTAGAAGGTGTAAGTCAGCTATCCAGGCCAGCAAGATCTCCGGCTCTGTCCCCCATTGACCATGTTTGGGACTGGATGAAGCGTCATCTCACGCGGTCTGCACGTCCAGCACGAACGCTGGTCCAATTGAGGCGCCAGGTGGAAATGGCATGGCAAGCCGTTCCACAGGACTACATCCAGCATCTGTACGATCGTCTCCATGGGAGAATAGCAGCCTGCATTGCTGTGAAACGTGGATATACACTGTACTAGTGCCGACATTGTGCATGCTCTGTTGCCTGTGTCTATGTGCCTGTGGTTCTGTCAGTGTGATCATGTGATGTATCTGACCCCAGGAATGTGTCAATAAAGTTTCCCCTTCCTGGGACAATGAATTCACGGTGTTCTTATTTCAATTTCCAGGAGTGTATAAATAAGGAACAGGAGCGGCCCCAACACCGATCCCTGGGGCACCCCCCAGATCCCACATCACAGCCGTTATCAACATTGTGAATAATGACCTTTTTCTGCCTGTTGCTAAAGTAAGAGGTGAATCAATTGCGAGCTACTCCCCTTATTTCGTAATGGTCCAACTTGTGGAGCAATATTGTGAGATCAATACAGTCAAAGGCCTTAGTTAAATCAAAAAATATGCCAAGCGTTCGAAACTTTTTGTTTAGCCCATCCAGTACATCACAGAAGAAAGAGAATATAACATTTTCAGTTGTCAAACGACTTCTAAAGCTGAACAGTACATTTGATGATATAAAATTGTGATATAAAATGATCAATTAACCTTACATACACAGCCTTTTCGATAACTTTTGCAAACACTAATGGCATAAAAACAGGTCTAAAATTATCTACATTATCCCTTTCACCCTTTTTATAATGCGGCTTTAATACTGAGTACTTTAATCGCTCAGGAAACTGACCATTCCTAAAGGAAAAATTACAAATATGGCTAAATACAGAGCTAACATGTGCAGCACAATACTTTAATATTCTGCTAGACACTCCACCATACCATGAGAGTCCTTAGTCTTCAGTGATTTAATTATTGGTCAATCTCCGTCTTGTCTGAATCACAGAGGAGTATTTCAGACATCAGTCTCGGAAAGGCATTTGCTAAGAAATTTATATGATTTCCTGTAGACACTAAATTTTTATGTAATTTACCAGCAATGCTCAGAAAATTATTGTTAAATACTGTACATATATCTGATTTATCAGTAACAGAAATACTGTTACCGCAAACTGACTTTATATCATCGACCTTGTGCTGCTGACCAGACACTTCCTTCACAACTGACCATATGGCTTTAATTTTATCCAATGAATTAGCTATTCTGTTTGCATACCACATACTCTTTGCCTTCCTAATAAGATTTTTAATCACCTTAAAATACTGTTTGTAATAGGCTACTGTAGCTTAATTGTGACTACTTCTAACATTTTGATATAATTCTTGCTTTGTTCTACATGATATCCTTATCCCACTAGTCAGCCAACCGGGCTGTCCATTACTGCTAGTACCCCGTTTAGAATGTTCTAATGGAAAGCAACTCTCAAAGAGCATGAGAAATGTGCTATGGAAAGCATTGTATTTATCATCTATATTATTGGCACTATAAACATCTTGCCACTCTTGTTCCTTGACAAGTTTTAAAAAACACTCTATTGCTGTTGGATTAACTTTCCCACATAGTTTGTAATTAAATATGACATTGGTTTGAGTACAAAAACCTTTTAGTGTTAAAATTTATGCATCATGGTCTGCAGAATGTCCATCTAGTAATGAAGAATGAACAAAAACATTGTCTATGACTGTACTACTATTCCCCTGTACTCTAGTTGGAAAAAACACAGTTTGCATCAGATCATATGAATTTAGGAGATCTACCAACATCCTTTTTCTTGCATAATCATATACAAAATTAATATTGAAGTCACCACATATAACTACTTTTTGCTACTTCCTACAAAGTGAATCAAGAACCTTCTCTAGCTTAAGCAAAAATGCTCTGAAGTCGGAGTTAGGGGACCTATAAACAGCAGCAATGGGAAGTTTAGTTTCACTAAATTCAACCAATGCTGCACAACTTTCAAATATCTGTTCAGTGCAGTGTCGTGATACGTCTATGGCTCAAATGAAATACTGTTTTTTACGTACAGAGCCACTACCCCACCTCGCAAGGAACTCCTTGAGAAACAGCCAGCTAATCTGTAGCCTAGTAAAGGGAGCCTCTGAATTATCAAATTATTTAAGTGTTTCTCTGATATACCAATAATTTCAGAGTTAACATCTATTAGCAGTCCACTAACTTTATCTCTAATACCTGTTATCTCTGTCATATCGTTACATAATCTATTTGAAACCTTCCAGTGTCTCCAGGTCTCTTCCCGGTATAGAACCTTCTTTCATGATTCTTAAACCAAGTGTTAGCTATGATTAAGTTATGCCGTGTGCAAAATTCTACCAGGCGGCTTCCTGCTTCATTCCTTACCCCCATTCCATATTCACATTCTACTTTTCCTTCTCTTCCTTTTTCTACTGTCGAATTCCAGGCCCCCATTCACTACTAAATTCTCGTCTTCCTTCACTATCTGAATAATTTCTTTTATCTCATCATACATTTCTTCAATCTCTTCGTCATCTGCAGAGCTAGTTGGCATATAAACTTGTACTACTGTGGTAGGCGTGGGCATCGTGTGTATCTTGCTACATTAATGCGTTCACTATGCTGTTCGTTGTAGCTTACCAGCGCTCCTACTTTTTTATTCATTATTAAACCTACTCCTGCGTTACCTGTATTTGATTCTACATTCATAGCCCAGTATTCACATGGCCAGAAGTCTTGTTCCTCCTGCCATCGAACTTCACTAATTCCGACTATATCTAACTTTAATCTATCCATTTCCCTTTTTAAATTTTCTAACCTACCTATCCAATTAATGAATAAGACATTTCACGCTCCGATCCGTAGGACGCCAGTTTTATTTCTTCGGATAAGAACATCCTGCTGAGTAGTCCCCGCTGGGAAATCTGAATTGGGGACTATTTTGCCTCCAGAATATTGTACCCAAGAGGACGCTATCATCATTTAGCCATACAGTAAAGCTGCATGCTAACGCATTGAAAATAACTGAGGATAAGGTGAAGGATAAGAGGACTTCCTGTAAACAGTGATGATTAAAATAAAATAAAAAAAAGATCCTCACAAATGTGAGCGGGAATCTGTACGAACATAAGGTTTTGACGAGTGAGTTCGCGAGTATCAATACATATGTCCTAAATTGTCGTATATTTTGACTGCATTCACTTAGGAGCTGAAATTTTGTTACATGGCCAAGATACCGTGTAGCCTAGTATTAACATAGATTTCGACTTGATATCTCGACCCGTTCCTAAGAAAAAGGAGCCGTAACAGATGGACAACGAAGTGTTCCAATAAGAATTCCGTTTACACCGCTGGAGGTATGGAACCTTAAAAAGTATCAACCTGTAAATATAGTTAATAACCGAAAACTACATCATTAATCTTCGTTTTCTGCTACTTGGACCTGTAACAATTGCTTTTATTTTAACGGAAGTACGTCGAACTCGTGTGAACTGTCCAGATTGCTTGAATAATCGTTGAGCTATTCTCAATTTTCAGATGACGTTGCAGACATGGGTATGTGAAAGACCGGGGTTCTTATGCGCCTTGCACTGTTCTCATCCAAGGTTTTCGCGCAATTCACAAGCCACGAAGGGTGCCGAAACGTACACCAGAACTCCTTTATATAATCTGACGCTTTTCCATTATTATTTAAATGTAGTTTTAGTTTTCAGGGGCTGCTTAGTGCCTTTTGAATACGCTCTCTTCGTATTAGGCGTCTGAATAAAGCCTCCGACATATCTGCCTTGCCAGTACTCGCTTACCTGCGCTTTCCGCGGGATTCACCGAGGTCTGGGCACCTCAGGAGCTTACGTCAGCCGCCCCACTCAGATCGGGACACGGAAAGTCACTCAGCCCAAGTCTCTGGCGATCCACCTCTAGCACACCCTGCAGTGCCTCTTCCCGCGTGCGGCCGTTTCTCATGTTGCTAACACGCTGAGGTTTGCGTGTCACTTGTTGATCCGCGGTATGCTGCTGCATTCGTCTTTGATGTAAATAATTAACTAGGACCCGTCATTTTCGTTAGACGGCATTCTGAAACATTGGATCAGTCGCTAAAATTGGAATGTACGAAGATCGCGTACGTCTGTACTGTCCTTGTGCTCTTCAGCCCTAAACCTGGTCTGATGCAGCTCTGCACGTTAGTCTACCCTATGAAAGCTTGCTCATCTCTGCATAACTACCGCAGTCCATCTGAACCTGACCACGTGATCGAGCGTTGGTCTCCGTCTGAAATATATTCCCCACACACTTCCTGCCATTATCAAACTGACGCTTCCGTTATGATGTACCTTGTCAACTGAACCCATCTTTTAGTCAATTTGTACCATACATTTCTTTTTTTAGGGTTAAGTGCCTCAATCAGTAAAAAAGAAACCTAATAGGATCGCTTTGTTGTCCGCCTCTCTGTCTGTCTATATCACACACTGGATTTTAATATTAGCAAGCTCACTCATGAAAACATTTAGGGTACTTTCCGTTGGCTTATAATCACGAAATTTAGCAAGAAGGAAGGTTTCGCAGAACAAACAAAGGAAAAATCCGAATATTGAAATTTTTAATTACGTCACACGAAAAACAATTTTGTCATTTCTTATCTGACGCTCTGTCTGTTCCTTCGTCTGTCAAGGTCCTTTTTCTCAGGAACGGGTCGACGTATTAACTTGAAATTTATGCCACATACTGAGGTCTACAGGGCCTTGTCGCAGTAATAAATGTAAGTTTCTAAGACAGTTAAGACAATGAATCTAAAAGCTACGGCCATTTACGTCACATTTTGATGCTCGCAAACTCAGTCTCCAAAACCTATAGGGTACTTTCCGTTGACCTAGAATTTATGAAATCTGGTTGGGTTGTTTGGGGGAAGAGACCAAACAGCGAGGTCAACGGTCTCATCGGATTAGGGAAGGACGGGGAAGGAAGTCGGCCGTGCCCCTTCAAAGGAACCATCTCGGCATATGCCTAGAGCGATTTAGGGAAATCATGGAAAACCTATATCAGGAAGACCGGAGGCGGGATTGAACCGTCGTCCTCCCGAATGGGAGTCCAGTGTGCTAGCCACTGCGCCACCTCGCTCGGTATGAAATCTGGCAAGAAGCCTCTTGTAGCTGCATGTGTAGGAAAGATGCCGCAGTTCTCAGCAGTTAGGGAGCCTAAGTCAGTTGCAAATTGCAACAGAAAGAAGAAGGTTCTGCTGCTAGGTAGTTAGCATGACAGAGGTGTGGGCCAGCAGTTGCAGGGAGTGTTGGGGAGTGAGTACCTGGTCACTAGCATTGTGAATCCTTGTGCAGGGTCGGCTCAGGTGACTGTTAACATAGGGGAGCTATGTAGGAATTTTATGAATGAGGATCAAGTAGTGATTTCGGATGGAGCAGAGAATAGTTATCGCGGTACTCGGGATTGGTAGTTTTGTTAAACTCTGTATTTACAGTGATTAATCAAAAAAATAAATACTGATTGCTGCAATATTACTTACTCTGTTAAATATTGTGGGCTAGCATGAGACTCTGAAATAACCCAATACCATGATAACATACGTACGGACATCGGTTATTCCGAAGTACGCAGGAAATAATATTTTATACACAGCGCGCGACTCACCGCCGTCTAACAGATAGTTCGCGTGAGAACTGCTATTATGGAGAGAAAATATGCGTGCATTTACGTAAACTGTAACGATTAATTTGGTTCTCAGGGGCTACTGGTCATTTATGTACGAACTTTCACAAAGAAACTGAGATATTTTTTTATGCTTATCAAAAGGAATATTTTTCTGTATTTACTATTCGCTATCTGCAGAGCAAAAACTGAGGAGAATCTCATCTTCCGTTAAGGGGCCAATCTTAAACATACTGAACTCATTCATTACGAAAACATTAATGAATGGAATTTGTCTTTACTTTACTAACTTTGAAGCTATTAAAATATCAAAACAGAGAAGTCTCCCGCATTTACATTTAATATTACAGACTGAATTCATAACTAAAAAAATATCGTCAGCATAATGGCCGACCAAATGCTGTTAGGGAAAGAGAGCTCCCCGCAACACGAAGTTCTGAAATAGAGTTATTAATTACAATTAATGGTGGCTGTTATGGGAAGTGCTCACTACTTCAATAACCAACACTTACTAATTACAATTGGACATATGTTCTGATAACTTACAGACAGACTTAAATTAAATATCAGACGTGGTATAATGGCGGCCTTCCGCTAGACGAAAACAAGCCAGAAAAAAAAATCTAACCCAAAACAACATTATCTCTGTTCTTCGTCATCTACATTACACAGATACTATATACAAAAGGCTATTTGTTAAACGCATCGCAGTTTGCGACCTTTAAAGATAATAAACTAGACTTTTTAATATCTGATATTCATCGCGCACACGGACGTAGTCTTTCATATTTCTTAACACACAAAAAAGCCTTTTAATTTTTCTAGAAATGTCAATTTATGTGACGTTCCGTCACATGATCTTGATAGGGACAGGGAGTATGGTGCAGGTGGTGACCTCGTAGCGACAGCTACTCAAACTGGCGCCACTAACGTGCACTTCGTGCACCTGCTCAGCGTCATGACCGGCCTCATATTAACGCTGCTGTTAGGCGCGTTAACATGAGGCGGTGAAGGCACTGATGGCGGAGGCCATGGATCACTTTGCGGTGGTGCCATTTGAGTTTATCAGTGGATCGGCTTCCACTAGGCACGTCCTGCACCTCAGTAGGTATGGGAGGGGGAGGCTGGCAAAGCTTATACGTGACAGTGTAGTGAGTGGTGGTGGTGGGACCACTCATGGAAAAGCTCCCGGAGTAGTCGGTGTTAGAGCTGCACCCTTTTTAGATTGAAGTCGGCTGATAGCTATCCCTCCTTAAAAGAAGTCCCTCTAAAAAAGGAATCGCCTTCAGAGGTGGTCAAGTATCCAAGCAGAGAAGGAATTAGCGTGTTTCACCAAAATATAATAGGTATTAGGGATGAAGTTAGTGAACTGCTTAGAGATGTTGACTCTGACATTATTAGTATATTGGAGCACCACTTAAATAATTTGACAGTTCAGAGGCTTCCTTTATCAGGATACAGATTATCTAGATGTTTTTCAAGGAATTCTTTGCGGTGTGGAGGAGAGGCCAGGTACGTAATAAAACTATTCCATTTGAGTCCGTAGACGTATCACGGTACTTCACTGCACAGATATTTGAATGTCGTGCAGGAGCAGTTGAATCTAGTGAAACTAAACTTCTAATTGTTGTTTGTTTATGGGTGCCCTAACTATGACTTCAGAGCATTTCTGCCCAAGTCGGAGAGAGTTCTTGGTTCACTTGAAAGGAAGTACCAAAACTTAGGTATATGTAGTGCTTCAATATTAATTTTATATATGATTGTTCAAGAAAAAGGATGTTGTAAGATCTCCTAAATTCATATGATCTGATGATTTTTCCAGCCAGGGTGCAGGGGAAAAGTAACACAGCCATAGACAACATTTTTATTAATTCTACATTACACCATGGGCATTCTGTTAGTAAAAGGGTGAACAGTATTTCGGACCATGATGCACAAATTTTAACACTAAAAGGTTTTAGAAGTGGTTTAACAAATGAAAATGCTTCATTCTCTTTTCTCTGTGAGGTGGATTAAACAAAAACCTTTTTTGATTTAACGAAGGCGTTTGATTGTCTTGACACAAAATATTGCTCCAGAAGTTGGGCTATTACGGAATATTGGAAGTAGCTCACCTCATACTTACTTTAACAACAGACAGCAAACGGTCATTATTCAAAGTGTTGAGGATGGCTATGGTGTGGGGTCTGAGTGGGGCACAGTCAGACTGGGGGGCGGGGTGCCCCAAGAATCATTGCTGGGACCACTCCTCTTCTTTATTTATACACTCCTGGAAATGGAAAAAAGAACACATTGACACCGGTGTGTCAGACCCACCATACTTGCTCCGGACACTGCGAGAGGGCTGTACAAGCAATGATCACACGCACGGCACAGCGGACACAGCAGGAACCGCGGTGTTGGCCGTCGAATGGCGCTAGCTGCGCAGCATTTGTGCACCGCCGCCGTCAGTGTCAGCCATTTTGCCGTTCCATACGGAGCTGCATCGCAGTCTTTAGCACTGGTAGCATGCCGCGACAGCGTGGACGTGAACCGTATGTGCAGTTGACGGACTTTGAGCGAGGGCGTATAGTCGGCATGCGGGAGGCCGGGTGGACGTACCAATGAATTGCTCAACACGTGGGGCGTGAGGTCTCCACAGTACATCGATGTTGTCGCCAGTGGTCGGCGGAAGGTGCACGTGCCCGTCGACCTAGGACCGGACCGCAGCGACGCACGGATGCACGCCAAGACCGTAGGATCCTACGCAGTGCCGTAGGGGACCGCACCGCCACTACCCAGCAAATTAGGGGCACTGTTGCTCCTGGGGTATCGGCGAGGACCATTCGCAACCGTCTCCGTGAAGCTGGGCTACGGTCCCGCACACCGTTAGGCAGTCTTCCGCTGACGCCCCAACATCGTGCAGCCCGCCTCCAGTGGTGTCGCGACAGGCGTGAATGGAGGGACGAATGGAGACGTGTCGTCTTCAGCGATGAAAGTCGCTTCTGCCTTGGTGCCAATGATGGTCGTATGCGTGTTTGGCGCCGTGCAGGTGAGCGCCACAATCAGGACTGCATACGACCGAGGCACACAGGGCCAACGCCCGGCATCATGGTGTGGGGAGCGATCTCCTACACTGGCCGTACACCTCTGGTGATCGTCGAGGGGACACTGAATAGTGCACGGTACATCCAAATAGTCATCGAACCCATCGTTCTACCATTCCTAGACCGGCAAGGGAACTTGCTGTTCCAACAGGACAATGCACGTACGCATGTATCCCGTGCCACCCAACGTGCTCTAGAAGGTGTAAGTCAACTACCCTGTCCCCCATTGAGCATGTTTGGGACTGGATGAAGCGTCGTCTCACGCGGTGTGCACGTCCAGCACGAACGCTGGTCCAACTGAGGCGCCAGGTGGAAATGGCATGGCAAGCCGTTCCACAGGACTACATCCAGCAACTCTACGATCGTCTCCATGGGAGAATAGCAGCGTGCATTGCTGCGAAAGGTGGATATACACTGTACTAGTGCCGACATTGTGCATGCTCTGTTGCCTGTGTCTATGTGCCTGTGGTTCTGTCAGTGTGATCATGTGATGTATCTGACCCCAGGAATGTGTCAATAAAGTTTCCCCTTCCAGGGACAATGAATTCACGGTGTTCTTATTTCAATTTCCAGGAGTGTATAAATGATATGCCCTCCAGTATTACGGGTAATTCTAAAATATTTCTGTTTGCTGATGGTACTAGCTAGCTAGTAAACGGTGTTATGTGCAACATTGGCTCTGTTTCAAATAGTGCACTTGATGACATACGTTGTTGGCTTGTATAAAAAAACTAACGCCAAACCACAGCAAGACTAAGATTTTACAGTTTCTAACACACAATTCAACAAAACTCGACGTTTTAATTTCAAAGAATTGACATATGATTAGTGAAACTGAACAGTTGAAATTTCAAGGTGTTCAGATAGATAGTAAACTGTCGCGGAAAGGTCACATTCAGGTTCTTGTCCAAAGGCGTAATGCTGCAATTTTTGCTATTGGAAGGGTATCTTAAGTAAGTGATAGTTCCTACTTTGCTTATATTCATTCGCTTATGACGTATGTATTTTATTTTGGGGTAGCTCTTCCCATTGTGAAATATATTTTGGCTCAGAAACGGGCGGCTTGGGCAGTAAGTGGTGTAAGTTCGCGAACCTCTTGCCGAACCCTGTTCATTAGTTTGGGTATTCTGACGTTGGCTTCGCAATATATATATATATATATATATATATATATATATATATATATATATATATATATATATATATATCGTTTCTTGTTAATAATACCAGCTTCTACCAACCCGCAGCCACCCACCGTGTGCGTGTGCGTGCGTGTGTGTGTGTGTGTGTGTGTGTGTGTGTGTGTGTGTGTGTGTTAGTGCGCGAGAGTCCATTTTTCGCATGTGCGTCAGTAGTTCCGTGCTCGCCTCTACACGCGCTAGGTCTATTCGCGCGAAGCACGGATCATTTATTCCTTGTTTTTGTTACCTTTAGTGTATTAATTATTCTATGTTTTCTTATATTTTTTTCTCTAGTGTGTGTTCCTTTGTGTTTAGTAACGCTAGCAATGAGGAGCTCACTGACTAGACCACTGCACATTACTAGAATCGTCAGCTCTTTATTAAGCGTCACACACAAAAATAAACTTCCATTGTTTAGTTTAACGTGAAAAAACTTAAGCTGCAGTTTAAATGAATTAGGTCTTCCGACTCTGCCATGCCCTTAGTAAAACAGCTACACGGCGCGGTCCCGCTGGATATGCTGTCAGCTGACGAGAGAATGGCGAATCTAGCGGGCATTTTGGCAAGCAGTATAGTGGTTTCCTAATGGCATGTCAGAGTCGCAGTACCTAATTCATTTACACTGCGGCTGAACTGGTGATCCCGATGTCTGCTTGCGCATACGTAACACCAGTAAAGAATGAATGAGAATCAAGGAGCTAGTAATTCAGCAGTATCTAGACTAGCCGTGAGGCAACCGCCGTTCCAGCCACAAATCCAGTGCTGTGGTTTGCCCAAGTAGAGGGAAATTTTATTTATTCAGGCTTTACCGCAGACGCATCTAAATTTGCGTTGGTGGTGCGTCAACTGAAACAGCAATATTCGGCAGAAGTGCAAGATACCATCGTTGCACCACGTAAAGGGAATGCAAACCAACAGTTGAAGACCGAACTGCTCCGCCACGTACCTACATAGCAAGAAGAGCGTATGCGTCAGATACTAACTCAAGAAGATGTTGGGGAGCGAAGACCGTCTCAGTATTTGGGGCATCTTAGAAGTAAAACTGACGCTTGTACCGTAACCAGTCAACTGCTGCGAACAATCTGGAGCACTCGCTTACCTCCTCAATCTATCAAGGCAATTATTGCGACGCAATGGGAGATGTTGTTAGATGCCGTGGCAGAATTGGCCGACAACGTGGTGGATGCCGTCTAAACCGGACCTATTATGGTATCAGCCGCGCAGTGCGCGAGTACAGCCACCACAGTAGCGCGATCTGAGTACGATACATCGGCGGCGAAGGTCGATCAACTGACGCAACAGATTAGCCAGCTGGTAGCGTGCTTGCAGCGTCAGTGGAGATCGCAGCCGGCTGAGATACAGGAGACACTCAAGCAACAGGCCACGTGCCGCTCGCCTGCGCACGGAAGGACGTCTGCTCGCACCACCAGCGTTTCGGCGAACGTGCGCAACGCTGCTCCAAACCGTGCGCGTTCCCAAACACCTGCTGCTAAAGACGAGACAGCAATTGTTACGTCATTTGGCTTATTTGAAAGCAAATTTATGACTTTCGGTCTCTGGGATGCGGCGCAGACGTGAAAATGGTTCGTCGATTCAGTGCTGAGAGGCCTGTCATTTTGTTTCGCTAACCTCGACGACGTTTTAGTGTTCTCAGCCCTGCCAGAAGAATATCACCAGCATCTAGTGGATGTTTTCCAACGACTGAGTGAGTGCGGAATTGTGCTGAACGTGGCGAAATGTATATTTGGACAGTACCGAGTTGACTTCCTAGGCCACCACATGACTCCTTCAGGCTCACTACCATTTCTGGACAAAATAGAGGCTATCTAACAGCTGCCCCGACCGGTGACCTGGAAGGAATTAAGACGCTACCAAGGCCTGCTGAATTTTTACCGGCGAAATCTGACATATGCAGCCGAAGTTCAACAGCCGCTGAGAGCCGTGCTGGCGGGCCCGAAAGCAAAAGGGCAATTTGACAATTACCTAGATTGACGACATGATCGCGGCATTTGAGAAAATAAAACGAGCAATAGCGGATACGAAATTGTTGGCACTTCCAGAGCTGAATACACTGTTGGGTGTGGTTGAAGATGCGAGCTAGACAGCGAAAGGCGGCGTTCTTCAACAATGCGTTGATGAGGCCTGGCACCCGCTAGCTTTCTTTTCTAAAAAGCTCACCACCTCACAAAAGAAATGGGGCGCAAGGGACGGCGAACTTTTGGATGGCGATATACGAGGCTATCAAATACTTCCGTCCTCACGTCTAGGCTCGCTCCTTCACAATGTTTACAGATCACAAGCTGCTGACGTTCGGCTTCCGGTATAACAATGTGAACTGCTCGCTGATGCAACACAATCAAGTGCTATACATTGCCCAATTCACCACGGACGCTCAACATTTTCAGGATTGACAACATCGTGGTGGACTGTCTCTCTCGCATCGCCAGTGTCTCTACACTGGACTACGTGGCAGCCACAGGAACACAGAGGTCAGACCAAACGCTGCAAGACCTGTTGCAAGATGCACGGACTTCATTGCAACTACACCCCATAGACATTCCTGGCGACCGCGTGCAACTGTATTGCGATGTGTCCGATGCCAAGTCACGTTCATACCTCCCTCCGAACTTCCGAAGGCAAGCATTCGAATCCCTACTCAGTCTTAGCCACTCAGATTTACGCTCCGTCTGGTATTAGATCGTTTTGTGTGGCCGGGAGCAAAGCAGGATTGTAGAGAGCGGACGAAGTATTGACTCCTGTGCCAACGTAGTAAAGTCGGCAGACAGGTACATGCGCCAGTAGGTAATTTGCCCGACGTCACAGCGTGATTCACAGATGTTCGTGTCGATGTCGTTGGACTGCTGCCGCCTTCAAACGGCCAACGCTACCTGCTCACCACCATCGACAGGTTCACTCATTGGGTAGAAGCAGTGCCAATGGATATGATCTCGCCTGAAACCTTGGTGTATGCCTTTGTGTGGCATTGGGTGTTGTGGTTTGTCTGCCTGCTTCACGTCACCACCGATAGAAGCAGACAATTCGAGTCCGAATTGTTCGCAAAGCTGTCAGTACTTTGCGGCATGAACCATCTTCAGACAACCAGCTACCACCCATCAAGTAATGGGATGGTGGAACGATGGCATCGCACTCTAAAAGCAGCCCCGATGTGCCATGCGAGTGGGTGGACAGACGCTTTACCAATCATCCTACTCGGACTCCGAAACACATACAGACCCGACTGGGAGGTTCCTCGGCCGATCCAATACATGGGGAAGCGCTGAGACCATCCTGTGATTTTGTAGAAGCAGCTCCAAGACAAGAAGCGGATCCTTCTACGCTCGGCGGGCGTCTCAGAGAGCACACCCAGAAGATACGCCCCCACAGGCAACCAAGCACGGCACCGGCCCGCTGTTTGTGCACAAGGACCTCAGCCTGTGCTCTCACGTGACCTACGTAGTGACGGCATCAAACCGGCTCTCCGACCACCATACACCGGTCCACACCAGGTAGTCAGTAGAGGAGACCGCACACTGGACATTCTCCTAAACGGGGAACATTCCACTGTCACTGTCGACAGAGTCTATCTGGCCCATATTTTCTACAAGCCGCCCCCACCGAACAGACAAACACTGCCTGTCCCAGCGCCGACCCGA
Organism: Schistocerca gregaria; assembly: GCF_023897955.1. Classification (NCBI taxonomy): domain Eukaryota; kingdom Metazoa; phylum Arthropoda; class Insecta; order Orthoptera; family Acrididae; genus Schistocerca; species Schistocerca gregaria. Next base: position 597,956,666 of record NC_064922.1, read on the forward strand.
GCAACAGAAACGACCCGGCCACCTGCACCGACTACGCCAGCAGCTTCTGCAAAATACGATCCCAAGAGATCTGGCCGTCATGTACATTTCCCTGCTCGTTTTCTGAATGGCTCTCCGCTGTAGTGACCTGCCGCCGCCTACCAAGCGCGCGCGCGCGCGTGCGTGCGTGTGTGTGTGTGTGTGTCAAATTTTCAATTATTCGCTCGAAGCGCGGGTCATTTGTTCTTTATTTTTGTTACCTTTTGTATGTTAATTATTTTATCTTTATTCCTCTTCCACTAGTGTGTGCTCCTTTGATAAGTGTTTAGTAGCGCTAGCAACGAGGAGCTGACTGACCTCGACTAGACTATTGCACATTACTACAAGCGTCAGCTGTGTATTTTAGCGCCGCGCACAAAAATGAAGCTCCAACGTTTAGCTTAATGTAACTGAAAGTTCAGATCACGTCGGCGGTACCACTTTAGCCGCAGGGTAAATGAATTAGGTCCTGCGACTCCGAAATGCCGTTAGTAAAACAGCTACACTGCGCGCCAAAAGCTTATTCCCAAGAATTAGCAGCTTTCACTTAGTTAATATCAGTCAGAAATACAATCTGAATTTGAATCGCACTTCCTTGACTGTTGTACAGAAAGGTGTGTAGTATACTGCTGCATCCATTTACAATAACCTACAACAAGAATTTAGGAGTAGTCCACGCTCTCAAATCGTAACTGAAGAGTTTCCTCATGGGTCACTCCGTCTACTCTGCCGAGGAGTTCCTAGAAAAATTCAGCTGATTCCTGTGTGATATTGTAGATTGCGTTTACATAAGCTTATGGCTTGTCTTTTTTGGGTTCATAAACATTTTATTTTATCTGTTGTAATTTCAAGTACCGGTTCTGCAAAAACCGACATAATGTCTGATGGGAACCCGCAATCACTGATTATACAATGTTAATTATAATCCGTCTTGATTGCAAAAATGTTGATTCACATGACCGGTCTCTGTTTCTCTGGAACCATCATCGGATCTGCAATTTTAGTTACAGGAGTAACCGGTCCACACACAACAACCTCCACGGCATGTGACGCAGCATGTGAAGGTTGTGTGTGGACGGGTTACCACTGTAACTAAAATTGCAGATCCGATGATGGTTCCAGAGAAACAGAGACCGGTCATGTGAATCAACATTTTTGCAATCAAGACGGATTATAATTAACATTCAAGTACCGACATGTTCCAAGACCGTGGAGATTTGCTCCTCAGTTTGATCTTACGGAATTAGAAGCGTAAAATAAAAAGAAAGTAAGTAATACAGTACAAGTAAAGAAAAAAAATCAGAAAATCGTTAATTTTTAATTACATAACACGAAAAATTCTTCTTTTCTCATTAGTCTGCCGATGTAAAACTTGAAATTAAAACAATCATTAGTTCTGGAGTAAGGTTGACTGGGTCGCAAAGGTGGAGCTCAGACTTCAGAGCCAGCCGGGGTGCCCGAGCGGTTCTAGGCGCTACAGTCTGGAACCGCGCGATCACTACGGTCGCAGGTCCGAATCCTGCCTCGGGCATGGATGTGTGTGATGTCCCTAGGTTAGTTAGGTTTAAGTAGTTCTAACTTCTATAGGACTGATGACCTCAAAAGTTAAGTCCCATCGTGTTCAGAACCATTTGAACCATTTGGACCAGACTTCAGACAAGGAATGACTTTATTTGCCCATATGACACGTTTCGGAATCTATCCATCATAGGTATTCAGGAGCGATTACTGCACGTAGTATGGCGTTTCAAATTGTATGTGAAAAGCCATCTCTGCGTCTCCTGGATGTCCGATGATTGATAAATTCCGAAGAGTGTCATATGAACAACAAAGTCATTCACTACCTGATGTTTGACTTTTAGCATGCGACCCAGTCAGCCTGAACCCTGAACTGATGATTAGTACACTACTGGCCATTAAAATTGCTACACCAAGAAGAAGTGCAGATGATAAACGGATATTCATTGGACAAATATATTATACTAGAACTAACATGTGACTACATTTATACGCATTTTGGGTGCAGAGATAGTGAGAAATCAGTGCCCAGAACAACCACCTCTGGCCGTAATAACGGACTTGATACGTCTGGGCATTGAGACAAACAGAGCTTGGATGGCGTGTACAGGTACAGCTGCCCATGCAGCTTCAACACGATACCACAGTTAATGAAGAGTAGTGATTGGCGTATTGTGACGAGCCAGTTACTCGGCCACCATTGACCAGACGTTTTCAATTGGTGAGAGATCTGGAGAATGTGTTGGCCAGGGCAGCAGTCGAACTTTATCTGTTCCAGAAAGGCCCGTACAGGACCTACAACATGTGGTCGTGCATTATCCTGCTGAAATGTAGGGTATCGCAGGGATCGAATGAAGTGAAGAGCCACGAGTCGTAACACATCTTTAATGTAACGTCCACTGTTCAAAGTGCCGTCAAAGCGAACAAGAAGTGACCAAGACGTGTAACCAATGGCACCCCATAGCTTCACGCCGGGTGACACGCCAGTATGGCGATGGCGAATACATGCTTCCAATGTTCGTTCACCGCGATGTCGCCAAACACGGATGCGAACATCATGATGATGTAAACAGAACCTGGATTCATCCGAAAAATGACGTTTTGCCATTCGTGCACGCAGGTTCGTCGTTGAGTACACCATCGCAGGCGCTCCTGTCTGTGGTGCAGTGTCAAGGGTAACTGCAGCCATGATTTGAGAGCTGATAGTCCATGCTGCTGCAAACGTCGTCGAACTGTTCGTGCAGATGGTTGTTGTCTTGCAAACGTCCCCATCTGTTGACTCAGGGATCGAGACGTGGCTGCACGATCCGTTACAGCCATGCGGATCAGATGCCTGTCATCTCGATTGCCAGTGATACGAGGTCGTTGGGATCCAGCACGACGTTCCGTATTACCCTCCTGAACCCACCGATTCCATATTCTGCTAACAGTCGTAAGGATCTCGACCAACGCGAGCAGCAATGTCGCGGTACGATAAACCGCAATCGCGGTAGGCTACAATCCGACCTTTATCAAAGTCGGAAACGTGATGGTACGTATTTCTCCTCCTTACACGAGGCATCACAACAACGTTTAACCAGGCAATGCCGGTCAACTGCTGCTTGTGTGTGAGAAATCGGTTGGAAACTTTCCTCATGTCAGCACGTTGTAGGTGTCGCCACCGGCGCCAACCTTGTGTGAACGCCCTGAAAAGCTAATCATTTGCATATCACAGAATCTTCTTCCTGTCAGTTAAATTTCGCGTATGTAACTCGTCATCACCGTGGTGTATCAACTTTAATGGCCAGCAGTGTACAATAATGGTCGCTTCCCACCTGCATGGCTTTTTCACACTTATGTTATTGAAATTAAAACACTCTCGAAAATCTTGGAATCCTTTGGACCGTTATATTGTCAGTATCATTGTCTACAACGGCAGAAGTGGTAGAGATGCCGGATACTCTCTGTATACGCAATTGAGTTTGTACGGAACCTTCAGCGTGCGAATCCTACTCGCAGCTGTCCGATTTTTTCGATCTGATTCAGTACCTCCTCAGTAGTTACGTGCTGGACGCATCTAATCTTCAACAATCATCTGCAGCACCACATCACAAAAGCTTCCGTTATTTCTTGTGTAATCTGCCTATTGTCCACTTTTCACTACTGTACGTTGCTACTGACAAATACCTCCAGGAAAGACTTCCCGACACTTAACTTTTATTAGATGCCAATAAATTTCTTAGAAACGTTTTTCTTGCTATTGCTAACGTACATTTTTTAATATTTTGTCTCCTACGGACATTATCAGTTATTTTACTGCCTAAATTGCAAAACCCACCGACTAATTTTAGTTCTTCAATTCCAAACCTAAATTAGCATCATCTAATTTACTTCGACTATATTCCTTTACCTTCGTTTCACTCTTGTTGATATTTACGATAATCGTTTTAAGACACTACTTGTTTCTTTCAACAGCTCCTCAAAGTACTTTGCAGTCTCTGACGGAATTACAGTGTTATCGGAAAACCTCATAGTTTTTATTTCTGCTCCCTGTACTTCAGTTATTTTTTCCAATCTGATCCTTGTTGTCCTTTACTAAGCGACGAACGACAGGTAAAATTACATTGGAGACGGGCTACAACTCTGTCTTAGTCTCTTCGCAAATACTGCTTCTCTTTCACTTCATACAGCTGCTGTCTGCTTTCTGTACAATTTATGTATAACTTGCCGCTCTTTGTATTTTATCCGTGTTTCCCTCAGAATTTCAAAGAATCTAGTATAGCGAGTACTATTAAAGACTTTTTGCAAACCTACAAATGCTATTAACGTAAGCTTACCTTATCTTTTAAGATAAGTCGTACGGTCAGTATTAAGTTTCTTGTCCCTGCTTCTCAGGATCCCAAAGCGATTTTCCTCGAGGTCGCCTTCCATCAGTGAACGAAAGAACAAAACAGAATTAATGATTTCACTTAACAAAATATAAAATGCAGTAGAAAATGTACAACTTAACTGCGTTACTTGTTTACCGGTTCCTTTGGCGATAGTTTATGTGTTCGAAGACAAGACGGTCGTGTATTGAATTACTGCTATTTGGTCGACAACCTTTGTCATAACCTGCATACTCTACTTCCAGGCTCACTTTCAAAAATGTCTCAAAGTCCTAAGATGACTGGAGCTGTTTCCTACACCAGTTTAGTTCTTTGTCCTTACACCGATATCGAGTCGTTCCTCTTCTCCATAACAACCCATATTTAAACTCATACACTGGTGGATGACATCGGAAGTTCACTGAGGCTTTTTGCAGATGATGCTGTGGTGTATCGAGAGGTTGCAACAATGGAAAATTGTACTGAAATGCAGGAGGATCTGCAGCGAATTGACGCATGGTGCACGGAATGGCAATTGAATCTCAATGTAGACAAGTGTAATGTGATGCGAATACATAGAAAGATAGGTCCCTTATCATTTAGCTACAAAATAGCAGGTCAGCAACTGGAAGCAGTTAATTCCATAAATTATCTGGGAGTACTCATTAGGAGTGATTTAAATGGAATGATCATATAAAGTTGATCGTCGGTAAAGCAGATGCCAGACTGAGATTCATTGGAAGAATCCTAAGGAAATGCAATCTGACAACAAAGGAAGTAGGTTATAGTACGCTTGTTCGCCCAATGCTTGAATACTGCTCAGCAGTGTGGGATCCGCACCAGGTAGGGTTGATAGAAGAGATAGAGAAGATCCAACGGAGAGCAGCGCGCATCGTTACAGGATCATTTAGTAATTGCGAAAGCGTTACGGAGATGATAGATAAACTCCAGTGGAAGACTCTGCAGGAGAGACGCTCAGTAGCTAGGTACGGGCTTTTGTTAAAGTTTCGAGAACATACCTTCACCGAAGAGTCAAGCAGTATATTGCTCCCTCCTACGTATATCTTGCGAAGAGACCATGAGGATAAAATCAGAGAGATTAGAGCCCACATAGAAGCATACCGACAATCCTTCTTTCCACGTACAATACGAGACTGGAATAGAAGGGAGAACCGATAGAGGTACTCGGGGTACCCTCCGCCACACACCGTCAGGTGGTCTGCGGAGTATGGATTTAGATGTAGATGTAGATGTCTTCTGTACTCAGATATTTAGTGGCATCAATACCGCGTGTAACCTGCCCTGTAACAGCGCATATAGTTCTGAATTTAAAATGTTACGCTTAGTACTGTTGCGTCTGTTCGCGTGACCTCGCCGCACAAACTCGACTCCCGAGTGTATTGTAATTTTCACATTCGCAACAAGCCGTAAATTTAGATTTTGACTGTTTCTATTAACCATTTGAACTTATAATACGTTGCTACAATGGGAAAACACATTGCTGATTGCAATACTGGCCAGTTATAACCATATGTAAGCCTGTACTTTAATTATTGTTAAAGGCAATCGTATATTTAATTACGAACTATTGTGGCGATATGGGGTTCGGTTGTTTTACTTACAACACGCATACATAGTACACTTCAATGTACTTCCTACCTGCAGCGTCGTATTGATAGTTATATCCACCAAACAAACGATGATTTTTCAGTACAGGATGAGAGCAGTAATTAACTTACTGATAGCTGACTCCCCTGAAATAAATACTAAAAAGAAAATATGACAGTAGCAAGTCCTGAGGGGACAAATCTGTAAATCACATGTCTGATGAATTAAGCTGCCTTAATACAAAACTATCTTTTATTACTGCAAAGTTATTTGAAAAAAAGAAAAAAAAGGGATGAATGCCTGCAAGAATATTTTTGCATAGCTTTCTAACTACCAGTTTCTAAATATTGATTCGATATTTATTATTAAAATTCAGTGACGATAAACTTCAATATTTGCAGCCAACGAATTTACAATGGAAAGTTACAAAGCATTCAAACCAAATCAGTAATCTCCTTTCTCGCCATTAATTCCACACATTAATTTGATACATAACGTAAGTCGAAACAAAACTCCGGGAGCAGACAACATTCCGTTCGAACTCCTGATAGCCTTGGGAGAACCATTAATGATTAAACTTTTCCATATGGTGAGCAAGGTGTATGAGACAGACGAAATAACCTCAGACTTCAAGAAGAATATAATAATTCCAATTCCGAAGAAAGCGGGCGCGGGCACGTGTGAAAATTCGCGAACTATCAGTTTAACATGTCACGTTTGGAAAATACTAACGCCAACCCTTTACAGATGAATGGAAAAACTGGTAGAAGCCGACCTCGGGGGACGTCACTTTGGATTCCGTAGAGAAGTAGGAACACGCAAGGCAAACTGCCCCTGTAACTTATCTTACAAGATGGGTTAAGGAAATGCAAACCTACGTTTACAGCGTACGTAAACTTAGGGAAAGCTTTTGACAATGTTGATTGGAATACTCTCTATAAAATTCTGAAGGTGGCAGGGGTAAAATGCAGGGAGCGAAAGGCTATTTACAATTTGTGCAGAAACCAGATGCCAGTTATAAGAATCGAGGAGCATGAAAGGGAAACTGTGGTTGGGAATGGAGTGAGACAGAGATGAACCTTATCCCCGATGTTATTCAATTTGTATTTTGAGCAAGCTGTAGAGGAAACAAAAGGAAAATTTGGAGTAGAAATTAAAATCCATGGGGAAGAAGTAAAAACCATGAGGTTTTGCCGATGACATTGTAATTCTGTCAGCGATGGCGAAGGACCTGGAAGAGCAGTTGAACCGAATTGACAGTGTCTTGGAAGAAGGATATAAAATGATAACCAGCAAAAGCAAAACAAAGTCGAATTAAGTCTGGTGATGCTGAGAGATTTAGATTAAGAAATGAGACACTTAAATTAGTAGATGTGTATTTCAGCAGCAAAATAACTGATGATGGGCGAAGTAGAGAGGATATAAAATGTAGACTGGCGATGGTAAGGAGAACGTTTCCGAATAACGAATATTTATTAACATCGAGTATGGATTTAAGTGTCAGTAAGTCTTTTCTATAAGTAGCCAAGTGTGGAAGTGAAACATGGACGATTAACAATGTAGAGAAGAAGAGAATAGAAGCTTTTGAAATGTGGTGCTACAGAAGAATACTTAAGATTAGATGGGTAGATCACGTAAATAGAGAGGAGCTACGGGACAGAATTGGGGAGAAGAGGAATTTGTAGCACAACTTGACTAGAAGAAGTGATTTGTTGGTAGGTCACCTTCTGAGCCTTCAAGAGATCACCAATTTAGTACTGGAGGGCAGCGTGGAGAGCAAAAATCGTTGATGCAGACCAAGAGATGAACACAGTAAGCAGATTCAGAAGGATGTAGGTTGCAGCAGTCACTCGGAGATGAAGAGGCCTGCACAGGATAGAGTATCATGGTGAGCTGCATCAAACCAGTCTTTGGATAGAAGACCACAACAACAACAAAATAACCGACATCTCAGTAGACTGTGATATAGCCTTCTGAAATATTAATTCTTACTAAATTACCGAACTCATTTTAAAATGTAAAATGACCGAAGGAAGAGGATTTTCCGAGTCTCAAGGGAATATTTAAACAGAGAATGACTGATAATTAACATATCATATTGTTCCAAAAGTTTACCGATAGATCGATAACTCTATTAGTGTGCCCTCAATGCACTCCGTCAGCTTGCGATCTGGTTGCGGGCACACTAATAAAAATGCCTCTATGAAATTTGGCTGTGTTACTCCTCCGGCCTGTTGGCGAAGGCAAATATCAAAATTTTTTATTTTAATTTATTCATTAATTATTTCAAAAAAGTTACCAAAAACAAATGACAAAACTGCATTTTTGTTTCAAAGTCTGCCACTTTGCTATTTTGTCAAATTAAAAAAAAACTGTGCTATATCTCCGTTCGTCATATCCCATATATTTAGAAAGTTGTTTTCGATTTCACATAAAATTTGTAGACTACATAACTTCCGCCATGGACGCACCTCATTTTGCATAGAGCAACTTCTCGTATGGAAGTCATACAGATGGCTGAATTTCTTAAAAAGAACAGAAAATTATATCCAATAATAACTAAATAATATGCAAAAAGATTAAAGTTGATTGCTTCATTAGTTTCTCCAAGAAATAAAAAAAATGGTTCAAATGGCTCTGAGAACTATGGGACTTAACTGCTGTGGTCATCAGTCCCCTAGAACTTAGAACTACTTAAACCTAACTAACCTAAGGACATCACACACATCCATGCCCGAGGCAGGATTCGAACCTGCGACCGTAGCAGTCGCACGGTTCCGGACTGCGCGCCTAGAATCGCGAGACCACCGCGGCCAGCCCAAGAAATAGTAAGAGTAAGTTATATTATGGGCTGACTAGGTTGGACCCTAAAATATGAGAGCAGAAATAAGTTCTTGCCTTGTAACATTTAAGCAGTTGTAAATGGTGGTGCTGAACAATATTTCACAATTTCTCCACGTCTCTGATGATGTGGATAAATATGGCTCAGCTGTGTCATTGTTCTTGATGTACTGTCGCTACAATTACTTCTCCGCAATATATGTTCGAAAATTCTTGCATCCGTGGCGTATACTATTTATAGACGACTTTAACGGTGCACACTCTTGCCTCACCACTTCATAGACAATCTCACAAACATTTTGACGCACTTTAATGAATATATTTTACTGCATGCTTGAGAGTGTCACCTGCACGTCTTCACTGACATATAAGCAATCTCACTCTTCTTCCAGTGCCATATTGCCCAGGCTGCTAATCACGTCAAAGCCATCCTAATAACGTACTAAAGGCAAAGAGAACTTAGTCTCACACATAAGATTGATGATGATTACAAAGGTGAATTTGACATATAAAGTTTCCTTGGGAGTCGAATAGTCACTTAAAATTAACGACTTATTTTGCATTCTATTCCAGATACTAATCCATACATACTATCAAAAATTAGAAGTAATTGAGTTGAGGGACAATATATTGATTAGATAAGATTTTTATAATTAAAAATCGATTTAGCATAATATCTGCCTCTACCAATGTTTACAAAAGTTTTAAAATTTTCAAGGTGTAGTTAGATATTTGGTTCTTGTTAAGTTACAATATATTCCTACCATGGGCTTTTATTAAATGAGCAGCATGTTTACTTTGGGCAGTCTGTGCAAAAAGAATCAACTGCTGTTGCATTCAAGAAACTAAATTTGCCTCATTACGCAGTGATTCATAAACAGTAGTACAAAGCAACTACTGTGTGCTTCTGCTTTCAAGATATCGCAATCTGGATGAACTAGCTAGTTGCTATCAGGGGTATGTCTTGTTCCGCAGGTGTGCACAGCTGTGCACCCCCGTCGTTTAATTCTACACAGATACTACAAGTATGGACGACTCTCTTTAAAAGACCAGGGGTTAGTCTAATCTAACTGGTGTCTCTCCCTGATACCTTGGAAGAAATGGCATGTGTGGATTCCAATAATAGACGAGTCCCATCTCTCTTGCCATAAATCCTCAATATGAACTCTGTAGCCATGTGGGGTAGCCGCGCGGGGTGTGGGTGCCTTGCCACGCTTGGCATATTTAGAATGTTACTTCATCCCTAGTACAGACGGATTCTTTTCGTACGTGTCGTGGATTATTTATATATGTTGCGCAGACATTTTAATAGTATCCATTTGATACCGGGAATAAACCAGCTACGTAACTTTTAAGGGCAAGTGATATTGCATTCTGCTTCTTTGCGATAGGTGCCACAGTTCAGATGGACTCGATATTTTGTAGTTTTCGGTACGATACGGCACTTTAAAGTATTACAGAGCCTGACGTACATTTTTGCACTGATAGTCTTCGAAACGACTTGACAGTACGCTAATACTATTGCAAGTGTCCGGAAAACACCGAATTTTCCACACATTAGCGATTATATCCTTGCTAATTCGTCCTTTTTTTCTGCTTTTTCTGCGTATTTATTTTCTCGTTTTTGCGATCTAAAGCACAATTTTTCTTTCTGGTGACACTTTGAAGTATTTACTTAACGCATTTTACGTACGTGCTCCCAGGTTATTAAATAAATAGTAGACTGAGTAATCCATATACATAATCGAAAAGTCACTGATAAACGCATGGAGGATAGTATTTGCTGAAACAACTAACCATTTCCTTTCCTGTTCCACTAGCAAATTTACGAGAGGAAGCGAATGTTTGTAAGCTTTTGTACGAGCCGTAATATCTATTATATAGTCATAAAATGGTAGAAAAATAGGTCTACAGAATCAAGCCTTAATTACAATGCGTCTCGAAATTTTTAACATATACAGTGTCTCTTAATAATATGATAACTATAATTACAGCTAAATGATATGTACCCATGAAACGCTATTATCCCTCCTTTCACATATTTTTCTTTGCATCCGTAGCAACAACAATAATTTACCATCGCTATTACACCATCAACAAACGGTGGAACACAACAAAAACTCTTGATATTATAAACTTCAAACGCTGCGGAATGTACACATGTACAGCGAAGTCCCGAGAACACGTGAAAATCCTGGTTTAATGTTGACAACATGCGCAGAACGCAATGCTCACTCCAGGGATATTTACTCAATGGAGTTTAACTGTAAAACTGCTGTCACATCGTAATTAACATCTTATTTTCAACATCTTGACATCTTTTAACATCTTATTAAAACAGGGACAGTTATAAAACAGTCCATTAAAGACGTAATATGGATCTCACATCAATCTTGACGTTAGCACAATGTAGCTAATTTAATATAAATGACATTGGAATCCATACCTGTTCTCACCAAAATTGTAATTATAGATACTCGAAAATCGCGATAAAGCCGGAACAGTCTGTCGTAAATAAGGATTACGTATTATAAGCAGGTATCTGGTGCAACCACTCTAATAATCATGTCGTTGTGCTGCTGGTCCTAAAGAAGAAAAACCGTCAAACATTAATTCACGATTACAGCCAGCATTCAGAACTACCGAGCCTTGGTTGGAATGATGGCGTGTTAAGGTAAACGTGAACAAGTGCAAGGCCGTTCCGTTCGCATGAAAATAGAAACGTCTGCACAAACACTAAAACTGCAGACAAATAACGCTACACACACGCCCAATACGTTTCTGTAAGAAAGTCAGATACTTCCGTGTCTGGCTGGACCAGAAACTTCCATGGGTGGGCCACACTGAATAAGTCGCCAACCGAGCTAATGCGAGGCTCAAACATAATTTCACCTGACAAACAGCTGGCTGGTCAAATGTATGAGCCGACAAGGCACCGGAATCGTACTGATCTAATATTTGCACTACCTGCTGAAATGATGGATCGGACTGTTTCAAAATTTGTTCTCTGATTTTGACATCAGGCACAATGTACACGATCGCATCAAGCAACATAATGTCTGAATATAAAGCACCACAAGCACATTTAAATTTGTATTTTCTTGCCATATCCTGCAAATCTGTTACCCACTGGCGATATGTTTGTTCTGACTGTTTTTTGCAATTAAAGAATTGATGTCTAGCTGCTACCACATTCACTTGTTTATCATAATAGTTTGTTAGAGAGGCGATAATCTGGTCGTAATCAAGTTCACTCGGAGTGGTGTTCGGAAGAAGTTTGTTGAAAAGGAGGGCCACTGCACTTCTTACCGTTGATAATAGATAGTCAAGTTTCACAGTACCTGGAACATTGCGGGCGAGTAAATGTGCCTCGAACTGGGACAACTACTCGAGTCATTCTTCTTCACTAATCTTCCGAAAAGATGGTATAGCAGCTGTAGTCGGCGGTGCTGGTTCTGTCGGGCGCACAGCGTTGGCGGGTAGCTGCTGCACCTTGTGGAGAAGAGTCGAAATCTGGTTTGTCTGAAACTGAAACATCTGCATTAGCTGTGCGGCGTTTAAGGCTTGCAGCTGCGGCGACTGAGCAGGGGGCGGGACAGATTTGAGGGGGGGGGGAGTTAATATTGGAAGACACAAATGCAAAAAATATATAAGGCAAAAATACTAGGTAACGACAAGATCAAAGAAAAGTTCTGTAACGTCCATCTGAAAAAAAAGAAACTGATTAGCCAGAACGACAAGGAACTGTTAAAGTAAAGCGAGCGCCCAGCAAAGTAAAGACAAGACAAGAGAGAATTAAGGTGCATGATAAAAAAAAGTCAGTGGCTGACAGGCATGTAGCTCCACGATAAGACTCGTGGCCAGTTGTGGTGTCTTTCCCTCACGTCGCTAAGAGGGTGCCTACAGAATGCAGCGTTCTCAGAATGCTATACAGCAAGTCAATCAATTAACATTGGTAGTTTTATTTATTTCCAGAAAGCAAACTGACACTACTTGACTACAGCGAATGTCGCTGGCGAGAGGCGACATGAAAACAATACAGTCTGATAGCGAAGCATTAAACATGTTGCAGATCAGGCCGATCTAAGCGCTGAGGCCTGCAGGAGCGGCGTATATATTCACTTGCTGCAGTGGGCGCGCCTGGTGCGGTCCGAATTCGCGCACCAACGGCCGCTCTTTCTTCACAGCCTTCTCCGCTCTTGCGTGCCGCCTCTTGGCTATGGAGGAACGCCTACAGTATCTGATACGTTTCCGTGACCCTCCTCCCTTCAACCTTCGTTAGTCATTGTCCTCACTCACCTAGCCCCTTCCCTCTTCCCATCCCAGAGCTACACAGCGCTCTATTCCGACAATACACCCAGTCTTTTTACTTCTTTCCTTTTCCGCTACCCCACTCTCTCCCTCACCCTCTGTCTAACCTCCCAACTGCACAAAGCTGTCTTACCCTTACTCCACCTCGTCCCTGCACACTCCCCAGCAACACTTCACTGTCCCCCACACCTACCCTGCTATCGCTCCCCAGCCCCGTCCCAGCCTTCTTCTAACCAACACCCAATGGCCCATCCTATTATGCACTGCTGCTGCTGCTGCTGCTGCTCGTAGTCTGTTTTCAGCTGCCACAGACTGTGGTCATATGTTTGTGCGTTGCGTTTGTGTGTGTGTGTGTGTGTGTGTGTGTGTGTGTGTGTGTGTGTGTGTGTGTGTGTATGTGTGCGTGTGTGTGTGTGTGTGTGTGTAATTATATTTGATAAAGGCCTTGTCAGCGGACAGTTATTTTGTGACAATCTTTTTGATGTGCCTATCTGCCACTCAGCATCTCCGCTACATGGTGAGTAGCAACTATCCTTATTGTAATATTGTTGTAGTATATTGCATAGTAAAAAAAGGTAAAATCAGTGACATGCTGAAACGGTAATGATTAATGATACTGTTTTTCCTGTGCAGCCTGTCCATGTGATATTTATAGATCTATATGAAAATTCATTAACAGTATTATAATAAAGATATATGTATGCTATAGGCATTTAAAACGACTGTATTCTTTTTGGGAGCATTTTAATGGACATTTGTACAAAAGCAGTTCAATATTTTTTTCTGTTTTCTATAGTTATACGATAAATTTCAGTTCTGTTTGTGTTCATTGCCTGCTTCTCACATACAGGATGATCCAGGAGGAATGTCACATAATTTGTCAGGTGACTCTACATGTGAAAATAAACCGAAAAAATAGTACGAACAATTGTGCGATTTTAGATGGTTACTGAATTGGAGCAGATTGAAGACTATTCACATCCATGAATGATTAAGAAGACAAGTCTGAACATCACTTAATCGAAATGCTATCTGGTCGCTATGGTGGACAGAATAATGATGTGACAGAAGACTGAGCTTTCCAACAAGAGATGTGAGAGTCCTCTAACAGATGGCAGTACTGTAACATTATCTCGGCAGACTTTAATTCGGGCCACAGCGTCGATGATTGGAGCGACAGGTTTTTCACGGGTCTCCATCCTCCTAGCAGATGCATTCCATTTAACTAGCTCCATAACCGGATGTCTAATCCGCACAGTCCATGACCGCAGCGCCTAGACCGCTCGGCTAATCCCGCGCGGCTGAGTCAGCTGGATGCAACTGTTGCATGGGATGCACATGGAATCGGCACAAGACCTCGGGATGTAACATATGCCACAGTTACCTTTGTGGTATATTGGGCTGATGGTTTAATGCCCCATGTACTGGTTGTGGGTGTGACTGATCCCGGCGGAGGTTCGAGTCCTCCCTCGGACATGGGTGTGTGTGTTTGTCCTTAGGTTACTTTAGGTGAAGTAGAGTGTAGGCTTAGGGACTGATGACCTTAGCAGTTAAGTCTCATAAGATTTCACACACAATTGAACATTTTGCCGGCCGTAGTGGCCGAGCGGTTCTAGGTGCTACAGTCTGGAACCGCGCGACCCCTACGGTCGCAGGTTCGAGTCCTGCTTCGGGCATGGATGTGTGTGGTGTCCTTAGGTTAGTTAGGTTTAAGTAATTCTAAGTTCTAGAGGACTGATGACCTCAGAAGTAAGTCCCATAGTGCTCCGAGCCATTTGAACCATCTGAACTGGCTGTGGAACTCAGTTCTATCTTTGCAATAATGTCTTCCTCTTCCTCAGCTGACCGGACAGCACCACATTCTGATGTTATGTGTACACTGGATAGTGTTCCAGATTCATTTAAAGTTTGAAAAACCCTGGGAAATACCATAGCACAGGTAGTTCTCAATGAGTGAAACGTCTCTGGTATTATGTCACAACCGTTCTGGCACATCTATTACACTACCTGTACACAAACAACAAGTCTGCATGTTCTGCGTGGGTGAACGTATGCTCAGAGACACAGTGAACTTGCTCAATTAAAGAAAACTCAAGCATGACGTTCACACGTCCTCGTGCCAGCTCACTGATCTAACACACGATTTCACACAGGGTATACTTGCAGCTGTTGCCTCGGTGCGACATCACAGTGCTGTAATCTGTTGGAGAACCCCCACTACTCTTGTAGGATGGACACTCATCCGTCTCATCATTATTCCGCGTACTAGAGCGGCTACGTGGCATTTCAGTGACTAATATTCATACTTGTCTTCATATTCATTCACGGATGCGAGTAGTCTTCAAGTCACTCCAGTTCCATTACGATCGAAAATTGCACACATGTTCATAGAAATTTTTCAGTTTCTTATTTTCACACGCACACTCACCTCAAAAATTATGTGATACTCCTCCTGATCACCCTGTATACTAACAAAGATGTGTTGTTGTTGTTGTGGTCTTCAGTCCTGAGACTGGTTTGATGCAGCTCTCCATGCTACTCTATCCTGTGCAAGCTTTTTCATCTCCCAGTATTTACTACAACCTACATCCTTCTGCATCTACTAAGTGTATTCATCTCTTGGTCTCCCTCTACGGTTTTTACCCTCCACGACGCCCTCCAAAATTTGTGATCCCTTGATGCCTCAAAACATGTCCTACCAACCGATCCCTTCTTCTGGTCAAGTTGTGCCACAACAAACTTCTCTTCTCCCCAAATCTATTCAATACTTTCTCATTAGTTATGTGATCTACCCATCTAATCATCAGCATTCTTCTGTAGCACCACATTTCGTAAGCTTCTATTTTCTTCTTGTCCAAACTATTTATCGTCCATGTTTCACTTCCATACAAGGATGGCTACACTCCATACAAATAATTTCAGAAACGACTTCCTGACACTTAAATCTATACTCGATATTAACAAATTTCTCTTCTTCAGAAAACGCTTTCCAAGCCATTGCCAGTCTACATCTTATATCCTCCCTACTTCGACCATCATCAGTTATTTTGCCCCCCCCCCCCCCCCAAACAGCAAAACTCCTTTACTACTTTCAGTGTGTCATTTCCTAATCCAATTCCCTCACCATCACCCGACTTAATTCGTCTACATTCCATTATCCTCGTTTTGCTTTTGTTTATGTTCATCTTATATCCTCCTTTCAAGACACTGTCCATTCCATTCAACTGCTCTTCCAAGTCCTTTGCTGTCTCTGATAGAATTACAATGTCATCGGCGAACCTTAAAGTTTTTATTTCTTCTCCATGGATTTTAACACCTACTCTGAACTTTTCTTTTGTTTCCTTTACTGCTTGCTCAATATACAGATTGAATGACATCGGGGAGAGGCTAAAACCCTGTCTCACTCCCTTCCCAACCACTGCTTCCCTTTTATGTCCCTCGACTCTTATAACTGCAATCTGGTTTCTGTACAAATTGTAAATACCCTTTCGCTCCCTGTATTTTACCCCTGTCACCTTCAGAATTTGAAAGAGAGTATTCCAGTCAACATTGTCAAAAGCTTTCTCTAAGTCTACAAATGCTAGAAACGTAGGTTTGCCTTTCCTTAATCTTTCTTCTAAGATAAGTCCTAAGGTCAGTATTGCCTCACGTGTTCCAGTATTTATACGGAATCCAAACTGATCTACCCCGAGGTCGGCTTCTACTAGTTTTTCCATTCGTCGGTAAAGAATTCAAGTTAGTATTTTGCACCTGTGGCTTATTAAACTGATTGTTCGGTAATTTTCACATCTGTCAACACTTGCTTTCTTTGGGATTGGAATTATTATATTCTTCTTGAAGTCTGAGGATATTTCGCCTGTCTCATACATCTTGCTCACCAGATGGTACAGTTTTGTCAGGACTGGCTCTCCCAAGGCCGTCAGTAGTTCTAATGGAATGTTGTCTACTCCGGGGGCCTTGTTTCGACTCAGATCTTTCAGTGCTCTGTCAAACTCTTCAAGCAGTATCATATCTCACATTTCGTCTTCATCTACATTCTCTTCTATTTCCAGAATATTGTCCTCAAGTACATCGCCCTTGTATAGACCCTCTATATACTCCTTCCACCTTTCCGCTTTCAATTCGTTGCCTAGAACAGGGTTTCCATTTGAGCTCTTGATATTCATACAAGTGGTTCTCTTTTCTCCAAAGGTCTCTCTGATTTTCCTGTCGATCTCATTTTAGAGACGTTTGTATTCCTTTTTGCCTACTTCATTTACTGCATGTTTATGTTTTCTCCTTTCATCAATTAAATTCAATATGTCTGCTGTTACCCAAGGATTTCTACTAGCCCTCGTCTTTTTACCTACTTGATCCTCTGCTGCCTTCACTACTTCATCCCACAGAGCTACCCATTCTTCTTCTACTGTATTTATTTCCCACATTTGTGACAATTGTTCCCTTATGCTGTGCCTGAAACTCTGTACAATCTCAGGTTTAGTCAGTTTATCTAGGTCCCATCTCCTTAAATTCCTACCTTTTTGCAGTTTCTTCAGTCTTATTCTACAGTTTATAACCAATAGATTGCGGTCAGAGTCCACATCTGCCCCTGGGAATGTCTTACAATTTATTACCTGGTTCCTAAATCTCTGCCTTACCATTATATAATCTACCTGATACCTTCTAGTATCTACAGGATTCTTCCATGTGTACAGCCGTCTTTTATGATTCTTGAACCAAGTGTTAGCTATGTTAAGTTGTGCTCTGTGCAAAATTCTACCAGGCGGCTTCCTCTTTCATTTCTTAGCCCCAATCCATATTCACATACTATGTTTCCTTCTCTCCCTTTTCCTACTGTTGAATTCCAGTCACCCATGACTATTAAATTTTCGTCTCCCTTCACTACCTGAATAATTTCTTTTATCTCATCATCAATTTCTTCAATTTCTTCATCATCTGCAGAGCTAGTTGGCATATAAACTTGTATTACTGTTGTAGGTGTGGGCTTCGTGTTTATCTTGGCCACAATAAGGCGTTCACTATGGTGTTTATAGTAGCTTACCCGCACTCCTATTTTTTTTATTCATTATTAAACCTACTCCTGCATTACCCCTATTTGATTTTGTATTTATAACCCTGTATTCACCCGACCAAAAGTCTTGTTCCTCCTGCCACTGAACTTCACCAATTCTCGCTATAACTAACTTTAACCTATCCATTTCCATTTTTAAGTTTTCTAACCTACCTGCCCGATTAAGTGATTTGACATTCCACTCTCCGATCCGCAGAATGCCAGTTTTCTTTCTCCTGGTAATGATGTCGTCTTGAGTAGTCCCCGCCCGGAGATCCAAATGGGGGACTATTTTACCTCCGAAATATTTTACCCAAGAAGACGCCAACATCATTTAACCATATAGTAAAGCTGCATGCCCTCGGGAAAAATTACGGCTGTGGTTTCCCCTTGCTTTCAGCCGTTCGCAGTACCAGCACAGCAAGGCCGTTTTGGTTAATGTTACAAGGCCAGATCAGTCAATCATCCAGACTGTTGCCCCTGCAAGTACTGAAAAGGCTGCTGCCCCTCTCCAGGAACCACACGTTTATCTGGCCTCTCAACAGATACCTCTCCGTTGTGGTTGCTCCTACGGTACGGTTATCTGTATCGCTGAGGCACGCAAGCCTCCCCACCAACGGCAAGGTCCATGGCTCATGGGGGGATGTAAAAACTGTAATTGTCAGTGTAGGGACAAAAGAGTGTGAATTGTACTTGATGTTTCTGATGTACTTCCCCGGGGTACTGCGATGTAATAGAAGTAACTGAGGAGGGAACCATTCATGTGTTGTTCATTGGTTCCTTTTTTCATGGAAATCTTGTTGCTGAGCCAACATTTCTGTGGGATTTCTGTTTTCTTTGTGTTTGCAAAAAACTTTATTTCCTCGCGTTTTCGAAAAAATTCTACTGGGCGATGTAAAGAGTATTGCTGTCTTTAAAGTCATAACTTATCGATATTGTACTCCTTACTTATCACTAGCTTGGAGATCTTTTGTAGCTGAGCGCTCCCTTTCTTTGAGGAAGCATTTTCTTGGCGTATAGTGACAACAGTGCCTCAGCACTATCGGTCGTACACCAACTTGGCGTGTGCGAGAAGAGTTAGTGTTGGCCTGCAGTATGGACAAGTCGTAGGCAACCCTGCAGAGAACAAGTAGCTGGAAGAATTTGTTATACAGAGCAATTAATAGCTGAAAGAGTTACCTCATTTTGTAGAAGAAAAGTATTTTGGTAATTCAGTGACTTCGCGGAATGGACAGAGGGCAGCACTGCCTCCCAGACGCCGCACGCCTGTGTAGCGTCACCCTCGGCCTGGCTTGCCGGTTAAAAGGGACACTCTGGCCAGGCCTCCAGTGGAGCTTTTCCTGTCATTGAGGCAGGTTCTTCCGTGAGTTGTACTGTGAAGTGAATTGATCAAGCTCATGGAATATTCATCTTCATTACTCCATCATTTCGATATTTTTCTTTTTGTTCTCAAAGGTAAGTTAATAATTTAATTTATTTCATAAAACCAATTTCTCAGGGACATATCCAAGATTTTTTTCAGAGATATCCATGGTCTTTTGACTAAACTGATGGGAGGAGGTGGTGGTTTAAACATCTCTGGCTGTATCCTTGTCTGTTCTAGGTATTTTACAAAACACAGGATCTTTTCATTTTTATGAATGTTTTCCAATAGCTAATAAATGAGTTATTTGCACGTTTTCTGTCATAGGAGTAAAATTTTGTAAAAAATTAATAAAACTGTTATTTCTCACATTAGCCGACAAATATCCGTCAATACAATTATTCTTTCCTCTTAAGGTAAATAATAACCACATACTAATTCTTCCCTAATTGATACTTCGACGGGAAAAAATGTTTTTCATCTTTCGCGTTTTTTAGATGTCGGGTCATCTGAAAGTAGAAAGAGAAAAATCTACATTGCAGACAAAGTCCTTAGCTACTTAGAGTGTTGAAAATGGACGAACGATGAGCTATTTTTGTCAGATAAATAGATTTCGTATCAGGATGAAGAGGAGCCCTTCAACTTTCAAGATGTGCTCGGTGCTACAGAAGTACCCGGCGCTACTGAAGTACCAGATGTTACACCTGACACACCAATGGCCGGACCCAGCAATGAGGCTTCAGCACCCGGCACAGACTCTCAACCCCACCAGAACCCCACTCTCCTTAAGAGAAATGGTGTAAGGAACCACCAGATAACAGAGAGGAGATATCTTTCACTGGTTCTCTATGACTTTTGGATCTACCCTATCCTATTACACCAATATCATTTATCTTCTTGTTGTTTACCGAAACGTTCTTGGAAATGTTTCTTGACAGTGAAAATGAGAGTACATGTATGACTTACTGAAAAGATACAAACACAGAAGAAACAAAAACATTTTTGGACATAATATTTTACGAGGGACTCACGCGGAGGAATAGGGTTAAGGACTATTAGAAAACGTTACCTATTTGGATTGCCCATCACAAAAGAGCATAGGTATCTGCCTTTTATCTATTAGAAGCCTAAATTATGTCAGAAATTATGCTGGAATGCTATCGAAAAAATTCCGCCAGTGACAAACAGTGACAACAGTACCACGGAGAAAACGTATTATCCGAGGAAACACCACTAGATAGATGAGTCGATGGTTGCTTGGAGGTAAAGGCTGAAGTTTCGCCAATACATACGAGGGAGCGCCACAAATTTGGGACGAAACTGCATGTGTTAACTGATCCTAACAGCCTCGTAAGTCAACTCCACATATACAGTGGTACTGAGGGCGCTGCAGTGGGAAGGAAAATCGTGCTTCAAATGTGGTTAGGAAAATGACGGAGGACAAACGAACACTGCCCATAGTTTCTTTATTGGCAATTGTTATACAGTGGATTCCTCACCAAAGAATTACTTGCAAAAATGTTTCTGCACTGGTACTCTTCACTCCAATCGGAAGGGTAATCCTCAAGAAATTGTTGGAATGAAATTCAAAGAAAGGACAGTCAGTTCCTTGCTTCAACGAATAAGGCACATGTGTTTGTAAACAGAAGGACAAATGGAGGGTGCTGGCCGTATCCAGTGAATTCGGAGGCTAAATGGTGCACACTAGAACTCATCATGGAATCTCCATCAAGAAAAAAAACATGAATGCCCAGTACATTAAATACACGGAACACATTAACAGTATTGATAAAATGTTCGCCTATTATCCCTTTTCCCACAACACGTTGAGACAGTATAATGAGACCGGACATAATGCATTCTGTCTCCTGTTGCTAAATGCACATTATTTATTCCTGAAGCGTGCGGCAGAGAAAATCGATCTTTACGATTTTCTTAGTTCCCAATTTTCTCCCAGAACAAGGAGATCCTGCACCAAACAGACAAACTACACGAATTCATCTGGCAGAACAGATGAAATAAACTACTGGTGGAAGAACGTGTCTCAAGAAGCGTAAAAATTGTGTCGAGAGGAAGAAAAAAAGAGTGCACTTTATTTACTTTTGCCCTCAATGTCCAGAACATCAACTTTGGAGTCTACACATTTTTTCGTGTGAAGCCTATTTTTACACACTGTATATATGGATACACCCCATTCGCCAATATTAATGTTAGTATTACGGATGAATGAATGTGTCAGATCAATGTGACACGTGAACTTCTTGAAGTAAGCATGGCTCCCTACTGTAGGGAGTGCCATAAGTTCTAGTTTCTTTTTATTTCTATTATTATGTATGTCCTATTTTTTTTAAAATTGGTTCTTTAGGATAACTGTATGTGTCTTAAGGGTTGTTTTGAATATAGAAGTATACATATTAGTGGATGTGAGTTTATTTCAATGAATGTTCCATTCTTATGTATTTACAATCGTTTTTTTGTATAACTATTTGTGTCGGTTATTATTTGTCTACAGTTTTCTAAAACTCTTGCGTCTCAATCTGAACAGAGACGTATCCCATAAGAAATAAGAATGGAAATATTTGCTTGTGGCGTTTGAATAAACTGTATAGAAACATCAATAAAAATTTAGAATGGAAATATTTGCTTGCGGCGTTTTAATAAACTGTATAAATCATCAATAAAAATTAGTGAAGTTATAAAGTCGATGAAAATATGAAATATATCGTTCAAAATATGAATGAGAACTGGAAAACAACAATTTTTGATGGAGACGGAAGTTCCCTGCTGATTGTTTGTTGTACGGATTTGCCTACCACGATGTCACTGTTTATCCTGCTGGTCTGCGCACGCCACTGTGGCGTGCCGTCAAAATTATATTGATATGGTGGTATTAATTCTTCTTCATAATATTTGTCGTATTGTTGACTCATTTAGGTTCAGTTTAAGATAAAAAGAAAAGCAGGTCCATGTAGGAATAAATCACCAGTAGATTGTCACGAATATGTTACGAGATTTTTGGCTGATGCAGTGTCACGTTTGAAAATCTGTAATTGTTGTGGAGGAACATGTGATAATAGTTAGGAAATGAAAATGGTTTTGTGACCAGTGTTTACCTGTTTGATTAATGTGGAACCCCGACAGAGTAATGATTATTTCAGTATGAATGTGAAACATACGTAACTGTCAAACGAGACTGGACGAGTGTAGGCGTTGGTAAGGAAGTGTGTTACATGCAAAAAGGGACAGTAAAAGAAAGTAATTTGACTTTTGTTCTTCCAAAGCGGTGTTCTTAAATTGACAAACTTTAATATTCGAAACGTACAAGAGATATGTATTCATATTAGGCACATTTACATGGTCAGGTTTATTTTGTAATGAAGCATGTTCTCTATGTAAAGCTCTCATATTTGAGTCAGATAGTCCGATATCTGCAAAAAATAAAAAGACGCCATTAACGAGAGCAGAAGAGTTTTACACTTGTTGTGGACGTTGTAAGAGTTGAACAGAACATACGACGGTACGCGTTGTCGATGTACTCTAGCACTGTTGGTTTAAAATATAAACATTGTACTTGCAGCATGTGGCGATAGGGAGCCATGCTTACTTCAAGGAGTTCACGTATCACATTGATCTGACACATTCATTCATCCGTAATACTCACATTAACATTGGCAAATGGAGTGTATCCATATATGCAGGGTGTAAAAATAAGCTTCACACGAAAGAAATGTGTAGACTCCAAAGTTGATTATTTTCGAGGGGTACATCTGCTGGTGCTAAAATTTGCCCGCCTCCCCTGGCCCCTGATGGTGGGGCGGGAGGTAACTTTAAAATTTCAAATGGGAACCCACATTTTTTACTGCAGAATCAGATTCTACATAAAAAACTACGTACATTTTGTCTTAAACATTTGTTTTCATTCTTGGTAGTTGGTATTGTAATTCAAGAAAACCTATGTTCTCATTTTTGCGTGGAAAATGGATACGGATAAATAAAATGTAGGATGTTTGGTTAGTTAGATAGCTAGTCAGATGATTTCTTTGATAACTAAAAGTTGTGTGGCCTCGTGACCACGAAACAACAAAACTTAACCGAATCTGCGGAAAAAATTAATACAGTATTTGGGTCAACATTTGTAAAACTCTAATTCCTCTCTCTTAAACCGCACACCATGGGGAGGAAAGGAGAGTTTTAGTTTTAGCGAATCAAAATTTAAGAAGTAAATAAGTATTTTTTTAACTGTCCGTAACCATTTTCCACCGAAAAATGAGAACATGGATTTTCTTGAGTTACAGCGCCAACTACCAAGAAACAAAACAAATGTTTAAGACAAAAAGTACGTAGTTTTTTATGTAGAATCTGATTCTGCAGTAAAAAAATGGGGGTTTCGGTTTGGAATTTTAAAGTTTCCACCTGCCCACCCCAGGAGGCTCGGATGGCAGGCTAATTTCAGCACCAGCAGATGTCCCTATCGAAAATAACCAACTTTGGATTCTACACATTTTTCGTGTGAAGCTTATTTTCGAGTTGTTCTGGTTTGTCAACTTAAAATTTACACCCTGTATAATAAAAGTGGATGTATGTACGTACGTAATGGGATGGAGGAGTTGGACAAGGGCATGGGGGCGGAGGAGATGGAAAGAGAGACTAGAATGAGGAGATGAACAGTGAGATGAGGAATGAGATTGGAATAAACACATAGCTGAGCAATGCCAGGTACTCAGCTTGTTTTAAATAAAATTATTTGTGAATTTTCAATCACTGAGATGGCTGTAGTCATCATGATATCATCATTGAGTTACGTAAACTACGAAGTACACAGAAGTTTATGCGAGCTTAACTTAGAAATGACGTTCAAAGTTTTATAAATGTTGTAGCATTTGTTTGATACTAGGGACAGGGGTTTGGGATAACATTCTATGTGAAATTATCAACTGGCAGAGGCAAGATTTCTCCATTACACTACGTATATTTGTGTGTGTTTAAGTTAATCGGACAAAATATTAGTCAACGTCGTAACGGGGCATACTGATCACTTTGGAGCACTGTAGTTGCTGTACCACCGGTACCAGGTGGTCATAAGAGCACCACACCCACGCTCTTCCCACTCTACTGACGTTTGTCATGGTAGTGAAGTGGTGCGTATGTAGCAATCGGCTGTGTGGAATCAGCGAAATAAAATTGGTGGATGTGCATACGTGACAGAATGGCTGGAAGAAATTATCGTGTGCACACATGTCCACGACAATACTGCGTATAAAGTTGCCTGATTTGGTTGTGTATCAACGAGGGCTGTGCAACGTGTTTAAAGGGAGTGAAATTCAATTTTCAGTCATATAAGAAGGCATAAATAATTCACTTCATTGTTTCTCGATCATGATTTATGAAACTGATACCTGTCAGAACATTCCTTCCTTGGAATTAAAGTTTATTTTTCTTGAAATCTGAAGGTATTTTGCATGTCACAGGAACTTGGTAAGGTGAATGGAATAGTATTGCCATAGCTGGCTCTCCCAAAGATCTCAGTAACAATGCTAGAATGCTACCTGCTGCAGGGGTCTTGTTTCGACTTGATTCTTTCGTGCTCTGTCAAATTAGTTTCGCAATATCATCTATTACTGAAATAGACATAGAGCAACGTGCTTGTGGAGTGGTAGGACCAGGCCCCTAAATAAAAATAGATAGCACAACAAAAGAAAAGTTTAATTAACTTTTCCAGCACTGTGCACAATAACAAACGACAGTACACTTAAGTGCCAGAAATGCCCAATAAATTTGATTTTATACTTATGAAAATGTGGGAGGAACTCAAATCTGGCACCAGTTCAGAAAACTGGATCTGGGCAAGTAGCACAGTGACTGGTTCTTCTAAAACATAAAATAGAAATTCACTTAACAAATACACAGTATCCAGTTCACAAATCGAACACCTCTTTTAAGCTCGCCAAAACTTCGGATTACATTGCCTTTATTCCGAAATATTTTAGAATAATCGTTCAGGGTAGTAATAAATAATTTAAACTCCACATAAAACAAAGAAGTTAAAACAATAATGTTAGTACATCAAGACAGAAGCTGTTAACTCTTCAATAGCCAAGCAGCAATAAGAACTGCTTCAGTAATTTACATTGCACAAATAAAGACAAGAATAAATTGAAACAATACTTGAATCTGACGGAAATTGCTTAAGGGGGGACTTTCACAAAAGTGATCGGCGATGTCAGTTTTCAGTTTATTTATTTATTTATTGTTATAACTCTTGGACAATAAGTTCCCATAGTTTCAATGATTAAATCGCATCAGAAATGTCTGAAAAATAATTAAATGCATGACGCAACTGTACTGCCACGTCTACATTTTGAAGCAGCACTCCATATCTACAGGCTCAGGGGGTTAGCAACACCTACATTCACAAGAAGAGGCTTCCAAATTGTATCCTGGATGTTGTCAAGCCCACTTACAGATTTCGGGCCCACCTTGGCTTCTAAAAAGGTTTGTTGATGTTGTGGTTGGCAGGAGAGCCAACCGTGTTTTTCTAAAGGAGGCCGAAATGCACGCGTCTCAGCTCACGCAGGCTGGCGTGAGGTCTGGAACATGTCAAGTGAATTACAATTGAGAAAAACGGACGTAGCTGGTGGAATACTTAACTTTAATCCATTCATGGAGAACGTCGCTCTTTATGGTACATGATTCACAATATCAATAGTACGAATGCTGGCGCCTTGCTAGGTCGTAGCAAATAACGTAGCTGAAGGCTATGCTAACTATCGTCTCGGCAAATGAGAGCGTAATTTGTCAGTGAACCATCGCTAGCAAAGTCGGCTGTACAACCGGGGCGAGTGCTAGGAAGTCTCTCTAGACCTGCCGTGTGGCGGCGCTCGGTCTGCAATCACTGATAGTGGCGACACGCTGGTTCGGCGTATACTACCGGACAGCGGCCGATTTAAAGGCTACCACCTATCAAGTGTTGTGTCTGGCGGTGACACTACAGTTGATGCAAAACCCAGAAATTAAATGACTCTCGAAATTAACTCACACGGAAATGATGCCCTAAAACCAGGTTTTCATCTGAAGCAGTTGTCAAAATTTGCAACTTACAATGCAATTCTTGTATTTAATGACGGAACGTAGGGAGAATGAAGTTTTTAGAGAGAATGAGCTTGAAGATAAGAAATCTCGATAAATTTTGGAAAAAAATGTCTATAGCGCCTCTCTGCAGCTGAAAAGTCAGTTGAAGACCGGGTAAAGCAAAGAAGGCAGAAAACAAGAAACCAGCACAGAAGCATTGAAGGGAAAGAATATCCTGAGTATCCTGAGTTCAAATCTGTGGCCTTCTGGAGGGGTGACGTAAGAAAAAAAAAAGAAAAACGTTAGGTTGAGCTTTAAATTGCATTTCAAAAAATTAAATTTTTTAAGGTTTGTGTACGTTTCTGTCGATGAATGTCAAGGCTAAAATTATGACATTTTGTGCACTTATTTATATAAAGCCAGTAGATGTTGTCACAAGAGTAAATTTTAAAATTCTGAGTGTAAGCTGAGATTTGGCACAAACAACCTGGAAGTTTGTATGAATTTTATACTTGACGTAAGGAATTATAATCAAAAATTATTAAAATTCTCATATTCGATGTATTCAAAGAACCTCATGAGAGAAGCTTAATATATACAAAGAGATTAAACAGACATAATTTTGTAGAAATCTCGTGAACAGTTTCTGGTACTCAAGTATGTAGATCAAATTCCACAAAAAGTTAACTATTTATAATCAAGGGAACTTAACTGAAAATGTAGTAATTTCAAGTAAAGCATGATTCAAAATTTCGTTGCTGTGTCCCCAAGATTGAGGATTTGATGCACCTTTTAAATAGTATGTGTTTTTCGTGAACGACCCTCCTTAAATAATTTAAATCCCACACATAAAAAGAAACAAGAGCAAATTAAAACACAGTTGCGGCAATGGCTGTAACCTCTTGAAAAATTGAACTGAGCAATGTCATACCAGCTGTATAAAACTATTCTCACGATCTACCTCGGGACACAAACTGATAAATGGCCAATTTAAACCGTTAGACAAAACATTTTATTCGAACCCACGTGACAAGAACAAACAACGTGCTGAAACTATGTAAGACGAAAATAGTCCACTGCTTCCAAGCTTGTTGTCAAGTATTAACCACTAAGTAGAATTGACTTCAGTTAATAGAAAGATTTGGTAAACAGCGGTAAACAGGCTGTGCTATATTTCAAAGTCAGTTTCACGGCACAAGCTCACTGCGACAAGCTAAGTTCTGAAACGTGCAGACAGAGTGTGTATCTTTCAGCTCAACAAGGTCTGTCCCAAGTGGCGAGCGGCACACCAGTCTCCCTCCGGCCGCTTCCCTCGACTCGGCGGTTACCTCGCCCGATGTGTAGCTGCTCACTTCGCCTCCTGTTCTCGTGCACACCTCATGCGCTCAGCCACGGCCTCCTCTGAACACGCTCACTCAGCTGGTATGCCAGGAGTGGACAGGACGCTCTAGCCTGACACTCGCTACTTTGCTCAAAAGGAAATATTCTGTGAAGAAACTTCGTTTTTTTCTTATTGATAAATGCATATATAATTATTCGACTCTCAAATCAAAGGTTAATTTGAAAAGTTTTTAACACTGACGGACAAAAGAAGATTTACGCTCTTCATTTACTGGTTTTAGTAATAGTTACCTTTCGTTGTTCTCATGACCTGACGGGAAGACGTATAAACCAAGTGCTCGCTACTTTCAAGTGAAATTGTGCTAAATAATGAAAGCAACTTCTGAAACAATACGATTTTCTCATTTACGATACCATGGATCCGAGCTCCTGTAACCCTAAAAGATTATTATTATTTTAATTTTGCATGGAGAATTTAGCTGGAGGCGACGATCTTCACGACGACGCTGCTCATCAATACAAGTAAGTGAATGTGTTCATCTCTTTCCCTTCGTGGCCTCCAATGTCAATTTCAATATTTAGGTCATATTTGTTGCGATATTCAGAACCTGCAATGTTTCTCTCCATTTAATAACGAAGTCCGTTAAATTTCTTTCTCAGGCGAATAAATGCATTTTTCCCATAATTCTTTTTACCCAAGCCACGAGGAATTATAGTACTTAGAATGTATGTGCCTCTATCCCGGTCGTGCGTTCGCATAGAAGTGAGTGTGTATCAACGTAACTATAATTATGACCCACTTCCCTTGCAGAATTAATTCTTATTTTGAACCACTCACTTGCGAATGTGTGCGCCCTTTTACTTTGTGTAGTCGGTCGGGTGTATTCCTTAATAACGTTACTTTCAATATTCAATGGCTTAGTTTCCATAATTGGCCCCTTTGCCCCTGTCGCAACAGTGCTTCACACAAACTAATTGTTACGCGACATTCACACTAACTCTTATTTCAAAATTACGATACCGGCTTAGTAAGTTTCTAATAATTTAACAGGGTGGTTACAATTTCCGAGTGTCAAAGATCGATTTTCATGAAACTTTGCATGTGTAGTGGAAGGGGGGGGGGGGGAATAATGCAATACGTAGTTTTTTATTTGCTCCAATTTCACTTTTAAGGGTTAACACTGCGTTTGTACCTGTGCCGTCGATTCCTTCAGGATCACCAAATGAAGAAGTTTGTTGTCATGGTACGATGGTGAAAATGGCTTTTTCACACTGACCAGCTGCCTTTTCATAGTTTTAAAACGAAACTAGTGGTCAGTTTGGAACGAGAATTCCACAATGTCTTTTTGAAGCCCCAAATTTGGTTGTGAGAACATCGACATCTGGTAAACAAACGTGTGACCAGGTCAAAAGATATTCAAAACATGTTTGGTTCTCAGTGAGACAGAAAAATCTGTATTATTGTTAGGTTCCTAGGGCTGTCATTGTGAAAGAACCGTAAAGAGCACCGCACCTGAAGACAAGGACCATGTTCATCTGGTGATGCGAAAGGGCTCGATTGCACATGTGCAGGCGTGTCATGTATGTGCAATGCTGGGGGAACATTGTGAGATTTTCAGATCTAGTTCTGTTGAATGATTCTGTTGTCAGTCTCCACTTGAGGGACAATATAATAAATATGCAGTCACTAGTACATAATCACTTATTTTCGACAAGGCCTACCAAAGAACCGAAATATGCCTGATATAAATAATTTGAAATCCTGATCAATCTTGTTGTATATTGTGTTTTCCGTCATGTACATTATGTGAAAAAATTTCGTTCATTTTACATGCATGGTGTAAGAAAACCTTATATTTTAAGCATTTATTTACGGATTTTCATTACTATAATGATTTTGTATCATAATAATGAGTCACTTATTATAAGAAATTTAAAAAATACAGTTATGTGAAACGGTAAACAAAGAAAAGGAATGTAAACCGTAAAAAAACAATTTGAAGCATAAAACGAACGCAAGTGAAATAAATAACTAGACTAGTAATTAATGTTTAGCGGTTTTAGTGAGGTTTTTGAAAATTCTCTGACAGCACATTGTATAAGCGTGTTTTCCAAAAAAATGTTTCGGAAATTAGTTTTAATATGCTTGTAAGCTTCTTTAATTTGTACTGTAACAAAAGTTTTCATTTTTCGAAATTAATTAATGACAGTGGGGTAATTTGCAAAATTTCAAATTATTACAAAATTCTATTGTACTGTTATCAAGAACTTTTATATGATAAACGTTTTGTATACATAATCGTTTCGAAGATATTCTCATCAAATCTAATATGCCCAATTACGTTTCGGGGTGTGTTTTCCCCGTTCAAAGTGAAATTGGGCCAAAACGAAAAATACGTATAGGGAAGTTCGCTTGTCAGTAACAGTGAAAGAGTCTAACCACACATAATATCGATAGGAATCCGCCTGCTTAGCTAGGTGGTAATGTGCTCGCCTCCCATGCAAGCGGGCCCATGTTCGATTCCCGGCCAGGTTGGAGATTTTCTCCGCTCGGGGACTGCGTGCTGTGTAGTCCTCATCATTTCAATCTCATCACCGGCGCGCAAGTCGCCCAACGTGGCGTCGGATGAAATAAAACTTGCACTTCGCGGCCGAACTTCCCCGAATAGGAGCCTCCCGGCGAACGATGCAATACGCTCATTTACATTTTCATTGATGGGAGCCAACATGGCTCAATTACTGTATAAAGAGGTCACTAGCAACAATGCTGACTATTTTGTAGACAGTACAACCACAGCTGTAACTAATCGTCTTGGGGGTAAAGACGCTGCTTCGGCTGTGTTTAAACTTCTGATTATCAGATCACAGATTTTATCAGTTTTCATAGTGAGCTAGTAAGCGTCCTTCCGGATGCCATGAAGAGCACAGGGTGCAGCCAGCTGCAGGTGGTGGCACATGTCGGCACTAATGACGTGTGTCGCTTTGGATCTGAGGAAATTCTCTCTGGATTCCAGCGGCTATCTGATTTGGTGAAGGCTGCCGGTCTTGCTTACGAGATGAAGGCAGAGCTCACCATCTGCAGCAACGTTGACAGAACCGACTGCGGACCTTTGGTGCAGAGCCGGGTGGAGGGTCTGAATCAGAGGCTCAGACGGTTTTGCGACCGTATTGGCTGCAGATTCCTTGACTTGCGCCATAGGGTGGTGGGGTTTCGGGTTCCGCTGAATAGGTCAGGAGTTCACTACACTCAGCTGGCGGCTACACGGGTAGCGGAGGCTGTGTGGCGTGGACTGGGCGGTTTTTTAGGTTAGAAGGCCTCGGGAAAGTGCGGGATGGGCTGCAATGTCAAAGGGTGCTTGGCAATTACAGGACGTGCTTGGATCAAGGAACAGTCGGAATTATAGTTGTAAATTGTTGTAGTTGCGCTGGAAAAGTCCCTGAGCTTCAAGCGCTAATAGAAAGCACAGAAGCTGATATCGTTATAGGTACAGAAAGCTGGCTAAAGCCTGAAATAAGTTCTGCAGAAATTTTTACGAAGTCTCAGACGGTGTTCAGGAAAGATAGATTAGGCAGAATTGGTGGTGGAGTGTTGGTGTCTGTCAGTAGTGGTTTATCTTGTAGTGAAGTCGAAGTAGATACTCTGTGCGAATTGGTGTGGGTGGAGGTTATACTTAACAGCCGAATTAAGTTAATAATTGGCTCCTTCTACCGACCCCCAGACTCCGATGATACAGTTGCGGAACAGTTCAGAGAAAGTTTGAGTCTCGTAACAAATAAATACCCCACTCATACGGTTATAGTTGGTGGGGACTTCAACCTACCCTCGGTATGTTGGCAAAAATACTTGTTCAAAACCGGTGGTAGGCACAAAACGTCTTCCGAGATTGTCCTAAATGCATTCTCCGAAAATTATTTAGAGCAGTTAGTCCACGAACCCACGCGAATTGTAAATGGTTGCGAAAACACACTTGACCTCTTGGCCACAAACAATCCAGAGCTGATAGAGAGCATCATGACTGATACAGGGATTAGTGATCACAAGGTCATTGTAGCTAGGCTCAATACCATTTCTTCCAAATCCATCAGAAACAAACGCAAAATAATTTTATTTAAAAAAGCGGATAAAGTACCACTAGAAGCCTTCCTAAAAGACAATTTCCATTCCTTCCGAACTGACTATGCGAATGTAGACGAGATGTGGCTCAAATTCAAAGATATAGTAGCAACAGCAAT
Source organism: Schistocerca gregaria (assembly GCF_023897955.1). Classification (NCBI taxonomy): domain Eukaryota; kingdom Metazoa; phylum Arthropoda; class Insecta; order Orthoptera; family Acrididae; genus Schistocerca; species Schistocerca gregaria. Next base: position 597,988,863 of record NC_064922.1, read on the forward strand.
TGAGATATTCATACCTCATAAATTGGTAAGAGATGGAACGGATCCCCCGTGGTACACAAAAAAGGTCCGAACGCTGTTGCAGAGGCAACGGAAAAAGCATGCGAAGTTCAGAAGAACGCGAAATCCTGAAGATGGGCTAAAATTTACAGACGCGCGAAATTTGGCACGTACTTCAATGCGAGATGCCTTTAATAGGTTCCACAACGAAACATTGTCTCGAAATTTGGTAGAAAATCCGAAGAAATTCTGGTCGTATGTAAAGTACACAAGCGGCAAGACGCAGTCAATACCTTCGCTGCGCAATGCCGATGGTACTGTTATCGACGACTGCGCCGCTAAAGCGGAGTTATTGAACGCAGTTTTCCGAAATTCCTTCACCAGGGAAGACGAATGGAATATTCCAGAATTTGAAACACGAACATCTGCTAGCATGAGTTTCTTAGAAGTAGATACCTTAGGGGTTGCGAAGCAACTCAAATCGCTTGATACGGGCAAGTCTTCAGGTCCAGATTGTATACCGATTAGGTTCCTTTCAGATTACGCTGATACTATAGCTCCCTACTTAGCACTCATATACAACCGCTCGCTCACCGATAGATCTGTACCTACAGATTGGAAAATTGCGCAGGTCGCACCAGTGTTCAAGAAGGGTAGTAGGAGTAATCCATTTAACTACAGACCTATATCATTGACGTCGGTTTGCAGTAGGGTTTTGGAGCATATACTGTATTCAAACATTATGAATCACCTCGAAGGGAACGATCTATTGACACGTAATCAGCATGGCTTCAGAAAACATCGCTCTTGTGCAACGCAGCTAGCTCTTTATTCGCACGAAGTAATGGCCGCTATCGACAGGGGATCTCAAGTTGATTCCGTATTTCTAGATTTCCGGAAAGCTTTTGACACCGTTCCTCACAAGCGACTTCTAATCAAGCTGCGGAGCTATGGGGTATCGTCTCAGTTGTGCGACTTGATTCGTGATTTCCTGTCAGGAAGGTCACAGTTCGTAGTAATAGACGGCAAATCATCGAGTAAAACTGAAGTGATATCAGGTGTTCCCCAAGGAAGCGTCCTGGGACCTCTACTGTTCCTGATCTATATAAATGACCTGGGTGACAATCTGAGCAGTTCTCTTAGGTTGTTCGCAGATGATGCTGTAATTTACCGTCTAGTAAGGTCATCCGAAGACCAGTATCAGCTGCAAAGCGATTTAGAAAAGATTGCTGTATGGTGTGTCAGGTGGCAGTTGACGCTAAATAACGAAAAGTGTGAGATGATCCACATGAGTTCCAAAAGAAATCCGTTGGAATTCGATTACTCGATAAATAGTACAATTCTCAAGGCTGTCAATTCAACTAAGTACCTGGGTGTTAAAATTACAAACAACTTCAGTTGGAAGGACCACATAGATAATATTGTCGGGAAGGCGAGCCAAAGGTTGCGTTTCATTGGCAGGACACTTAGAAGATGCAACAAGTCCACTAAAGAGACAGCTTACACTACACTCGTTCGTCCTCTGTTAGAATATTGCTGCGCGGTGTGGGATCCTTACCAGGTGGGATTGACGGAGGACATCGAGAGGGTGCAAAGAAGGGCAGCTCGTTTTGTATTATCGCGTTATAGGGGAGAGAGTGTGGCAGATATGATACACGAGTTGGGATGGAAGTCATTACAGCATAGACGTTTTTCGTCGCGGCGAGACCTTTTTACGAAATTTCAGTCACCAACTTTCTCTTCCGAATGCGAAAATATTTTGTTGAGCCCAACCTACATAGGTAGGAATGATCATCAAAATAAAATAAGAGAAATCAGAGCTCGAACAGAAAGGTTTAGGTGTTCGTTTTTCCCGCTCGCTGTTCGGGAGTGGAATAGTAGAGAGATAGTATGATTGTGGTTCGATGAACCCTCTGCCAAGCACTTAAATGTGAATTGCAGAGTAGTCATGTAGATGTAGATGTAGATGTAGATGTAGATGTAGATATCACTGGATTAGTTGTGGAGTATCTCTGTGGGCAGCAGCGTCTGCAGAGTCGAGTACGGGACACGGAACTGTTGTGTAGCGTGTAGCTCTGCATGGGAGAGGCACTGTTATTATGGAAGTTCAAGTGTTGGTACAAGTTCTATTACAGTAAAGTGGTTCAGATGAAAGTGCGTAATGACGTAATTAAAAAATAAGCAGTGCCGCCGATAACGTATTTGTGTACACTCACGTTGCGTGTCGCACAGCATCAGTCATCCGCGCCGGCTTCGGTCCCTCAGATGAACTAATGTAAATCAGTAATACTATTTACCACAAAAGAGTGTATTTAAGTGCCAGTGCTTTGAAGCGAGCGTGAGAAGGTGCATTCGGTGATTGCGCTTCTGCGTATCAACAATCAATCGCACCGCGACGGTTACGCGCACGCTCGTACAATTGAGAGCTGTGAACTGTAAATTTAACTTTGTGAACAGTGTTAAATTTATTACTAGTGTCAAGGAGGACTGGTACCAAATATTTGTGTATGCGTGACGAGCGTAAGAACATTCGTGCGGTCATTCGGCTTCGACACCATCAACAATCTCCAGCGTCGTGTGAGTGATATTGTGGACTGGTAATGATCCATTAATTAGGATAAACACTTATGACTTAGAATATAAACAGTGCAACCTGCGATTTTCTTTTATTGTCTGAGAATATAGTTGTTCATAGCAGACGTAGGACTGTTGTGTTTTAACGTTAAGTGGCTGCCCTAAACCCGCTTGCATATTTCGATAGATAATTTCAGGCAAGCCAGCAGCAGTGTGGAGCAGAACACAACGACCGCCGCTGGAGTATCAGGTACGTGGTGTGTACAGGGCGCACGTTCCGAAGTGAGAAACCAGTTTAAGGGTCGCCCACCCATATGTACTCAAGGGCGTGTTAAACGCTGTCGCTCCACCGACCATTTTGGTCTTGGATCCTTATATATGGCTGGTTTTGCTTCGTTAACCTACGATCATTTGACGGTTTATTAAATTGGTCTGACAACGATTGTTGCGTTCCATGTTTCCGGGCCACTTATTTCTTATGACTTAGTTGCATGTCACCTTAGATTGTGGTTGTAATCCGATCGTAAACAGTTTAAACACGGCTGAAGCGACTTCTTAATTCACAAGGTGCTGAATGACTTGTAGCTGAGACGATTTTATCAGCCGGCCGGTGTGGCCGTGGGGTTAAAGGCGCTTCAGTCTGGAACCGCGTGTCCGCTACGATCGCAGGTTCGAATCCTGCCTCGGGCATGAATGCGTGTGATGTCCTTAAGTTAGTTAGGTTTAAGTACCTCTAAGCTCTAGGGGACTGATGACCACAGATGTTAAGTCGCATAGTGTTCAGAGCCATTTGAACCACTTTTTGAACGATTTTACCTTAAAAATAACACTCTTTCGATAACGTAAGACTGTCTCATCAAGATTTACACGATTTACAAGAATCCTTAAGTAAAGTTGAAATGTGTACGACTGTGAAAGCGCGGAAGGCTCTGCGCGTGGTAGTCGATACGCACGGGACGTACAGTAAGCGAGCCGCACTGTTGGAATAAGCTAGCGTCATTAGGAAAAGCCCGGCAGAGCGCCTGGGAGAGTCTCTTCCGATAATTGAGAGTAGACCAGCGGCCATCGATCGCTCGGTGGGAGTGCAGCGGCCAGGAAGAGCGGGGCGACGCGCCTGCGAGAGTCCGCGGCGAAGCATCCGCCACAGCAAGCCGCGCCGCGGCTACGCCAGGTAAACAACACGGGACGGCGCGGGAATGCGGGCGCGTGCGCTTCTCCGTCGCCGCAGCGTTCGCGTAATTGAGCGCTAATGGAATGTTTCGACAGCATAAATCAAGCTCTGAGAGCAGCACAGGAAAATTAAACGTCAGCTGCCGTTCTTAGCTGGGACTGTACAGCATATAATTTGAGAAATGCGCTAATATCGACATTTAATTGCTACCCTGTAGTGTTACTATTCAAGAAGAATATAATAATTCCAATCCCAAAGAAAGCATGTGTTGCCAGATGTGAAAATTACCGAACTATCAATTTAATAAGTCACGTCTGCAAAATACTAACACAAATTCTTTACAGACGAATGGAAAGACTGGTAGAAGCTGACCTCGGGGGACGTCACTTTGTATTCCGTAGAAATATTGGAACACGTGAGGCAATGCTGACTCTACGATTTATCTTAGAAAATACATTAAGAAAAGGCACACCTACGTTTCAAGCATTTGTAGACTTAGAGTAACAGTTGACTGAAATACTCTCTAGCCAATTCTGAAGATGGCAGGGGTAAAATACAGGGAGCGAAAGGCTGTTTACAAGTTGTACAGAAACCAAATGGCACTTACAAGAGTCGAGGGACATGAAACGGAAGCAGTGGTTGGGAAGAGAGTGAGACAGGGTTGTAGCCTCTCCCCGATGTAATTCAATCTGTATATAAAGCAAGCAGTAAAGGGAAAAAAAAGAAAAATTCGGAGTAGGTATTAAAATCCATGGAGAAAAAATAAAATACTTTGAGGTTTGTCGATGACATTGTAATTCTGTCAGAGACAGCAAAGGACTTGGAGGAGCAGTTGAACAGAATGGACAGTGTCAACAAAAGCAAAACGACGATAATTGAATGTAGTCGAGTTAACTCGGGTGATGCTGAGGAAATTAGATTAGGGAATGAAACACTTAGCCGGCCGAAGTGGCCGAGTGGTTCTAGGCACTACAGTCTGGAACTGCGAGACCTCGGGCATGGATGTGTATGATGTCCTTAGGTTAGTTAGATTTAAGTAGTTCTAAGTTCTAGGGGACTGAACACCTCAGAAGTTAAGTCCCATGGTGCTCAGAACCATTTGAACCACATAAAGTAGTAAAGGAGTTTTTCTATATGGGGAGCAAAATAACTGATGATGGTCGAAGTAGAGAGGATATAAAATATAAACTGGCAATGGCAAGGAAAGCGTTTCTGAAGAAGAGATATTTGTTAACATCGAGTGTAGATTTAAGTGTCAGGAAGTCGATTCTGAGAGTAATTTGTATGGAATGTAGCCATGTATGGAAATGAAACATGGACGATGAATAGTTTGGACAAGAAGAGCATAGAAGCATTTGAATTGTGGTGCTACAGAAGAATGCAGGAGATTACATGGGTAGATCAGATAACTAATGAGGAGGTATTGAATAGAATTGGGGAGAAGAGGAGTTTGTGGCACAACTTGACTAGAAGAAGGGATCAGTTGGTAGGACATCTGAGGTATCAAGGTATCACCAATTTAGTGATGGAGGGCAGCGTGGTGGGTAAAAATCGTAGAGGGAAACCAAGAGATGAATACACTAAGCAGATTCAGAAGGATGTAGGCTGCAGTACGTACTGGGAGTTGAAGCAGCATGCACAGGATAGAGTAGCATGGAGAGCTGCATCAAACCAGTCTCAGGACTGAAGACCACAACAACAACATCTAAAATTCTGCGTGATGTCTGTTTGTTCAAGTCGCTAAGTCGTGTCTCCCTACCACTTTTACGCAACGACGCTCTGAGCTTGTTTTTTTGTTTTATTTTATGGAATAAACTAGTTTTAACCTGGGACCTGTTGCTGGTAAGGAGACGCTAGACCACACATGACATGTAGAGGTCAGAAGAATTACGTGAGACCAGCGATGATAAAACCAAATACTTAATGATCTCAGCGTCAGCTCCACTGCAGTCCCTGTAAAAGAATCTTAATACTAACGAAATTTAGTGGAAGGGGTTCAAGGCTTTCCTATTTTTAGTTAGCTGGTAAAATAACGTCGAAAGAGCAGTTAAGCTTACAATTGGAATTTTTATTCTACTCACAAAAGATTATTTATAAGTTGTACTATTGACAAAAGATAATATTTTAATACAGGATGATAAAAACCAAATGGGTTCAACAAAAATGTGAACGAATATACTCTGAATGGGTTTCCAAGTTCTATAATGAATCGAAGGATGACCTATGGCATATCACATGTATAATCTAGGTTTAAATTAAGTTTCATAAAAGAGAAAGCTATCAAAAATGGCCTACAGTGACCCTCAATTACCTTTAATTACTTATTTAACTTGTCGGAAATTACAGTGGATGACGTGGCTTTTCAGTAACTATATAACAGGAAAATCATAACGTCTCAGATTTTAACTTCAAGTAGCAAATGTGAATACCACGAAGTTTAATTGACGATAGACACTAGTATTACGTAAAATGGGGATGTAACACATGAGACTTCTGCAGTTCTGAGTGAAGCCTTACGCGCTCTTATGTGGCATTGCGTGCGTTCATTAGATTGTCGGTGGTTAGACAGCGTCAGGGGCGCCGGCGGCACAGCTCCACACACCTTGAATCGTCCGCTTAGAAAAATTATACAAGACCATGCTTAAACTGACACACAATATTTTTAGCGCAACGCAATCTGACTTTCAAAAATCCCTACAAAAGAATGGCCCTGACTAACATTAACCTATACGTTTCACAAATCACTTACCTCACAAAAACCTTGGTTACTCGAACTACTGCAATACAGCGAGCGCCACTACTGCCAGCTAAATAAAAGACTCGAACTTCTGAAGGCACTAACTACTGATAGGCATAGTTAGCAAATGAAAGATTTTAATAGAGAACAAACAATGTATTTACCTCAATAGTGTTCTAAAGTCATAATGTATATAGCAGTTCATGACATCCATTCTTACAAATTTCAAAACTCCGCCATCTCTCTCCCCACATCCACCACTTGTGGCGGCTCACCTCCAACTGCGCAACGCTACGCGCTGTTAACATCCAGCTGCCCAACAGTACAATGGCGAGTATTGCAACAATGCCAACCAGCCACTGACTGCACACAGCACAGCCAGTGATTTTTCATACAGAGCGCTATGTGGGGTTACCAATAAAAACAGCCTGCTTACAACCTCGCCGCTTCGGTAGCACCTCTCTCGAACTTATCCTTACTACTATTTACCGAAGTTGGTTTAAGAAAAAGGTATCTGGCTGTGTTTTCAACTGACCAATCAGCACCTCAATGTTAACCTTAAGTGCCGCCTACAAAAATTATCTCTATCCAATGAGAAACGTTATAATTTTCATGGTGGGGCAACGTTTTTAATGTTTGCTATGTAACAGAGACACGTATAGTGTCACGCTGAAACTTGCAGCTGGTGTGGCCCTTTTAGTGTTATCGTAAGATCTATACTGTTCTTCTGGAGGGCTCTATCTTTTAACATGGGCTGGGGAATGGACCTCCCGGCGGTCAGCCAACGATTTGGGTGTCCCATTGTCCTGCTCTTATCATAGGGCCTTCTAGCCTACACGGCTCTGCTCTCAGCTTCTGTTCTGGTTTCTCCCCTCAGACCTGCATCTGTTTGAAGGTGGGAAGGTATGACATGCATTTAGGCATTCTTGTGTTAGTCTGTGGTATTCTATTTGCTCACTCATTGATTGTATTACTTTGGTTAATATAATGTCAGGATTTATTCAGAACTATGTGACATATTGCCGGATTTGCTATCATGTCAGGGTTTTCATGGAAGGTGTTAAGATATGCCTGACACCTTACATAGCACCACCCTTCGAACTTAATTTTTGCACTGAAGTTAGGCAATGATTGAATCGTTGTCTAAGTCAGTCAAAAATTATCTCTCTGTCTAAATTTTGTTGCCTATTGTTGAGCCACCTTATTCTAGTTCGTATTACCAATTTTTATTTTTATATTGTTCAATATTGTTCTCAAAAATATGTTTACATTGACAAGAGGCGAATATTTTTATGCTATTATTGATTTTTAATTATTTTCTTTCTTTATTTAAGTGTGAAATTTGTCTTTTAAGAAGTTTGTTATCGAAGGTGAGGAGACTTTCACATATATTTTTTAGAAATATTTTTTTGTGAATGTAGTAATTAAGCAAAACCTATTCCTAATGCATTTTCTAAATATCATGTACAAGTAAATACTGTGAATGTTGTTGTTCATTATTCAAGAAATGTTTTTGTTTCTAGACATTCATTTCAACACTGTTACACTAACAAATTATAATTATTTCCAAGAATTGCTTTGACAATGAAATATACACACACAAGTATTAAGATATTACCCTATTAAATGGTACGTATATTAAAAAAGAGAAAACATCTAACGAGAAATTTTTTATTCTTTGTTTTCATAAGGAGAAAATAAGTAAAATATAGTTATTCTTTTATTTTTATGAGGAGAAGCATATAGTTTTAGTGTTTATTATCCATTACTTTTTTTCTTTATACACTGTCCATTTTAGAACTAATGACTTATTTTTATCGATAGTCTATTTTTACTTAACTCCATAGTCAATGACTGTTATTTTGTAGTTTATTAGCTGTCTGGTGTGCTTTACTTATTTAGTTTTTCACACATGTCTTTTGCACAATTGCTACATCATATGATTTCAGACATTTTCACGATCCTATGAGTGTTTACACATGAGGTTCACGAATTGTTTTGCACGAAGGTGATGGACTTGAGCGAGATGGATGTGGGCAAGTATTTGATGTAAAGCTTCGTTTGTCATTCCTTGTTGGTTTTTGAACTGTGTGTTGCTGTTTTGGAGGTCCTATAGTGAAATGGAGCTGTGAGTGCGGAATGTCGTGGTTTACTGGCTTTGTATGTGTGAAAGTCATCGTTATATGTTGCTGAAAGCGGTTGAATTTCATTGTAATACTTCACAGACGTCTAGTATAGAGATTTGGGAAGGTATGTCGTCTATTATTCACGCACCTTCTTTCTTGGTATCAATCTTGCGAATCTTCAAGTTCTGTTCTTCCTGCTTTTTCGTTGCTTCTTACTTGATTCTTGGTTCTTCTCTGGGCGGGATATGGGAATATTTATTGATAACTAGTCTCTTTGAAGTTCTCCTCTTAGTAACAGTTTGATAAATTGTTTGGACGTGTCCTTTGTACTGGCTTGAAAGCCCAGTGTTTATGAGTGGTGAAAGTGGTTTTCTCTTTCCTCTGGTGTTTACTTACCTGTCCCTGCAGGGTTCCCCTTAGCAGTAGATTTACTGCTGACTTCGGATACAAGTGCCCTTTGTTAGCCTCTCTGTCTTTTTCCCTTCTCTCAAAGCTTCTGCCTTGTAGGAACCGTGTCCTGCTAATTACGTCCTTTTCTTTCTTGATACTTCTCTCGTTGCAACTTGTGGGTCGTTACATCGGGTTCTTGCTGGAATTTTTTACAACAGTACTTACAAAAAGTTTCACTTATAATTATCTAAATTATTTCTAGTACCTACATTGTTTTACACGTTTTAAAAAGCTTTACAATTTAGAACGATTTTAAGATATAGTGAGTCTTAACTTCTACAAGAATCTTCCAATTTGTTTTATATTTTTGTGTAGTGTCATAGTGTATAGCATTTTAGTGTTTCATGCTGTTAGACTATCTGCGCTTTATCCTTTACCTTTAATCTATGCTACCATTGATATTTTTTTTAATCTACTTTTTTTCCCACCTTCCTCTCTCTTCATTGTTCTTTCTCCTGACGATCTTATCTGCAACATAAACTTGAAATATTGTGCTAATTATTTACTTGAAGTTCTTGCAATTTTTCGTCGAATTCTTTATGGACTTGTGACATGAGTTGAGGCGATTCTCTCTTTTGTGCATACCATTTTAATTCTTCATCCTCTTTATCTCGCATGATTCTTAATTGTTTGTTTATAACTGGTATTTCTTTTAATTTTAGCTTTTGCTCAAAGAGAAGAGTGACATTCCCGAATGTTACGCTACCTTTCCCCATATTTATTATTGCTCATCTCTCATTTAAAAAATCTGCACCTATAATCAAATCTACAGTTAGTTTAGGTATAAGCGCAAAGTTGCCTTCGATCTTTTGACCTTGGCACGAAAGAGTTACTGTTGTTTGTCTCGTAACTTCTGCAGCATTGTTTCTAACAGGACCTCTTACTTTAATCTTACGTGTTTTCAGAACTGGCAATTTCTCATTAGCATTACACTGCAAGAATAAATTTTCTGAGACCGGGGTCAGTTCACTTCCGCTATCAATTACAATATTGACTGAGATCTGTTTTACTATGGCCTTCACAATTGGTTGAATTTGAAAGGGTTGGTTCTGTTCTTCTTCTTGCATCAACGAATCCTCCACTGAATCATACATGAGTCTTTTCAGGACTTTCCCCTGTGAATTCGAACTTCCTGTAGGATAAGCTTCGACTGCTACTTCTCTCTCTTTTATTTCCTCTTCTCTATTTCTTCCTTCATTTATACTTTCTTCAACATCCTCTATTTCTTCCTCATCTTCATCTATCTTCTCCTTCTTCATCGCTACTTCCAGATAATATCATCTAAATGCTCTAATTATCGCTTCATAATTACCCTAATTATATACGTCGGGTTGTGTGCCCACTAGTAACTTATTTCAACTTCTGTTGATTATGCATTATCCTCATTGAATTCGCTTTCCCTGGTTTCCATTTCAAATAGCTCTGCAATACTCATTACTTCATCCTTTCCTCCTACATTCGTTGTGCATGCCTGTGGTAACTCATCTTCCTCGTCAGTATTCTCCCAATTAATTTCATGCCAACACAACTTCGTTATTTTCCTGTCTTCGCTTTCATCTGGTCCTGGTGGTTTAGTTTCTTCCTTCTTCTCTTCTCGTGATAAGGTATTTATTTCTCTGTTCAAGATGCTGCACGCATTCGGGAGGACGACGGTTCAATCCCGCGTCCTACCATCCTGATTTAGGTTTTCCGTGATTTTCCTAAACCACTCTAGGCAAATGCCGGGATGGTTCCTCTGAAAGGGCACGGCCGAATTCCTTCCCCATCCTTCCCTAATCCGATGAGACCGATGACCACGCTGTCTGGTCTCCTTCCCCTAACAACCAACCAACCAACCAAGGTGCTGCAGTTGTCCTGGGTCAGTGCATTATTCTCTTTGGCTTGGGCGCTTAGGTGTCAAATCGAACGTTTTTCGGGGTTTGGTGGTGTTACCTCCACCTCTTCTATCTGTTTCTCTTTTCTAGTTCAGCTTGTTGATAATTTGGTCGTCTATTGGTTCTCCAATACGTGTTCTGGTTGTCATTATTCCGTGTGTAATAGTTGTTGCCGTTCGTGGTGTAACGCCAGAAATGCGTATCCTCCTATTTCCATCTATTGTACTATAAATTTTTTCCTTATTTTGTTACCTGAAGATATGACATTGCAGTGTCTTTATGTATTGTAATTGTTTTACTATATATATGTCTATATGTATTTATATCGATGTGTAATTGGTTTGTTTTGTAAATATTATTAGTATTTTACGCTGGGTCTGGCCTAGCGAAAACTATGCTATCGAACGATTACATCGATAGGTCGTGTAGAGAACCAAAGTGTTTAGGATCTTTGGTAGTGTTAACTCTGCCACGTGGAGCTTGGGCAGAGCAGTGTGCCTCGAGTAGGGCGATGAAGCAGGTGTGTTGTGTGACGCTCCCGCGAGTTGCCTCGCTTTCGGGGTTTGGCAGCATGTAATTGCACTCGAATTGCTATGATAGTTTCTGATACGGTGTCGCGGACGGGAAGCATTAGCTGGCGCACATCAAGAGCCCGGTTCACTTGGTGACCGTGTCGAGAAGAAGGCGTGCCAACATCCAGCTTCTGTAACAGAGACGGCCGAAATGAGTGACTGTTGCCACCTCCTCGACCGACGACTTCAAACCTTCAATAAACCAACAAGTAAGACTGGAAGCACGTAAAGTTTTAGAACTGTATGGCAGACCTCAGCTTTTCAAAATGTTCAATTTGCCTCACAAAATTACAGCAACGTAGCATGAACCTTTGTTGCTCCATTGTCCCAATTGGTTTACCAAGCAGGGTCCCTTCCTTTTCCGGAATGAACTCAAGTGTCGTTGAAATTTAAACGCCAGCATTAAAGTAATATCATTCCATTTCACTGCTTTAATTTCAAAGTTCAGTTAAAGTATTCATAGCTGGCTACAATATTTAGATTGCAGAAGCACAAATTAAGAGTGCGACTTTTGTTACCATATTTTAGCTTACCTGTGATTGCAGCTCAGCTTGGTACGTACTAAATTTTGCTATTGTTAACTGTTCAGACTCATTTAATTCAAATTCAAAGTCAAATCTCTTATTTCTAAATTGCGTAGATTCAAGTAGCTTTTGAAATGATGGTTGAGGTAGCCCAAGGCTAAGCTTATTTTATTAAATTTCGTAGTGCTTCAGAATCAAAGTTCACTATTAATTTCAGTCACTAAATTAACTTTAAATTTTCCGGTTTTATTAATTCTTTCGCTAAAGTAAGTCAGATGGTAGCGAAATTTATTACTTCTGACAAACATTCAGTTTTCACACCACACATGTCAACCTTTTAGTGCTAATTATATGTGCATTAATCTTTCATTTTTAGTTATTATAGTAGTTGTCCATAGGACTGGCGACCGTAATTTCCCCCAAATCACAAATATCTAATTAACGCCAATTAATTGTTAATGTAATGATCGCACATTTACTTTCGTTATTAATTTTACCCTTTTCTCAAAATTAATTTCCACCAATTTCATTTGAATTTTTCCTTTCATTTAGATGTAACCCTTTCCTCCCTCTTTACCGACAAATTAACTTTGGTGACGATTGCTTTTCCCAAATTTCTGTTATGTGCACGCGGTTTAATTTTTACTGTCATTAAGGTCGACAAGTGAGCGGGAGTTTACACTGAGTGAATTATAGTTATTGCCATATTCTCTTCTAAATCCATAACCGTTTCTTTGTTAAAATCATTTGTCGTTTCGTGGTGCGAAGTTATCACGTGGTTCGTAATTATTGTTTCTTGGTACTGTGACTTGTGGATTCCACTATTTTTTGCTTTCATTTTCATGTGCGCTTCGTCTTTTTCTTGCGTCATCTTCCAAAAATATGAACTCTAGTTCCCTTAGAATACCTTTAAATGCTTCGACGTCATTGCCTCCGCGACCTACTAATGATTGCTGGTATGTCAATGGTAGCTTCATCGCGCACAATTTAATCAACTCTCCGTCACTGTATGGTACATCTAAGCATTGATTTTTGTTTGCCATTACTTCGAAAAATTTCACGGGACTCTTCTCTCCTGAATTTTCAAAATATGGGTTCTGTAATAATTCGTACTTCACTCTGTTCTGTGTTTCGCTGGACCAATATCGTGAGAGAAACTTCTCTCTGAAATCTTCGTACGATCGGCATATCGCTGCAACATTCTGCATGGTTTCTGCGACTTTTTCTGACATGTGTGCACATATAAAGTCTAATTTGTGTGCTAGGGTCCAGTGTTCTGGTAGTCCTACTCGGAATTGATCAATAAAAGTTCGTGGATGTAATGAGTTTCCTTCTCGAAAGGGTTGAAATTTTCTGACAGTGAGGAAATGATCGTTGTCGTAGTTCGTCATAGTTCCATATGAAATGCGCGATTTTTCGCCACTTTTGTTTCTGATCATTTCTTCCGTTGTTCTTCCTTGTTGTGGTAGATCCATTGGATATTGTCCACTGTAACTTTCGTCTACCCTTGCGTAGTATCGTTGGAGTGGTACGCAATAATTTTCTTCCATCGATTGTGAACGTGTAGCTGAATGCATTGCACTGTACTCTTCGCGACCTGGCTTTCCATTGTCGCGTATTGGTTGGGTATCCTGTCTGGCTAACCTTGACGCTTCATTGCACGATCCAAACTGTCTTGAAACATACATTTGTGGTTCCGCATGTGTTTGTGATGACGTTTGTTCATCAAGAATTTCGTAATGTGTTTGTTGCTGTGCAGGCTGTTTGATTTCACGTATGTTACTTTCCGCCTGTGATTGGAATCGCAAATGCGTAATATCTTCGTTAATTGCTTGTTTTTCCGATGGTGTTACAGATACGGATGTGGTTGCAGACTCTGTGCTTGTTCGATCCTGTTCACTACGCTCTTCAATGGTTTGCAACAACTCTGTTCGCAATTTCTGAAATTGTCGCTTCGTTTGCGCTTCTCTTTTGACTATGCGATGATTATATCTTTTCAGCGCTGCTTTTGTGATACGTTTGTGTAACACACTGTTTTCAACAATTTCACACGCTGTCTAGTAATTTTGTTTATCTGTTTGTTTAGTTTCTTGACTTCTCCCTGGGTGTTGTTACGTAATGTTTTGATCTCGTCCTGAATGTCATTACGCAATGTTTGTACGTCCACTTGTACATTGTCGATGTCTGATCTCAATTGATTGTGACCTGTTATTAAGTTTCCTATCACTTCTCGAGATTCTTTTGCCTCGTCTTCAGTATGACTTAGGTGTAACTGAATTTTTTTGTTTTGTTCTTTAATCTCACGCATCTGTCTCGTGGTTTCTGCATTTTGTTCCGTCATTTCTGCATTCTGAATCTTAATTTGGTTCGCAATTTCTTTATTTTGTCTTGTCATGGTTTCCGCCATTAATTGTAATAATTCTGCCAGATTGGTGGGTCCTATTGCGTTTTCTTCCGACGTTTTACGCTCTGTGCTTTCGCCCAATTGTTGGTTTGCAACCGATTGCATTGAACTATGCTGTGACACGTTTCTGCTCGCATTCCTTGTACTCTGTGGTGAGGGAGCTGTGATTACATGTACTATGGGTTCTACGTATTCAAGACGCAAGTTAGAATCCTCATCGACTGTCTCACTACTTTCCTGCTCCTCTGTCCTATGCTGACCTAGGTTTTCTGTGCCTTGGAGTACATTATCCTCGTTATGGTGCGTTATATGTCCTATTTCTCGTGTTATTGCATCGTCTGTTGTACTGTCCTCTATTCTCTGTCCATTTTCATGCTGGGTCTCTACCTCAATTCGGTCAAGGTCTCAATCTGCCACTGCTAATCTTTCCGAATCCCTTATTTTCTGTTTTAAAAGCAATTCACGCGCCCTACTTCGCGTAGCATGCGCTCATACGATCTCACGCGTTTCATAAACTTTTTGTTCACACGACTTGACACTACCAAGACTGACAATCCATTCATTTACTTGTTGGGTCAGAACCAACTTGTCAACGATGTATCCGCCACCTGTGCGCTTGCATTGGAAAGAAAACTTAATTCTAACAATATTAAAATTCATAACTTAATTATGCTATTGTCTCTGCTAGAATGTCTTTCATCAACACTTTCTTAGTATCTATCTCGGCAGCTACTGTTTTCGACTATGTATAACTTCAGAAAAAAAAAATTCCTACGAAAATTTTTCAGCAGGTATTTTTCTGACCTAGTTAGGCATGTGGTCGACCTTCAATCATGACAGTATACCATCCTGGCAGGGTCGCCACTTTCTAAACATTCATGGTGGTATCTGTTTGTACTATATCGTGTCTCCCTACCACTTTCGCGCAATGACGCTCTGAGCATGTTTTTTAGGGAATTAATTAGTTTGAACCTGGGACCTGTTGCTGGTAAGGAGACGCCAGACCACACATGACATGAAGAATTGAGAAGAGCTCAGTGAGACTAGCGATGATATAACCAAATACTTAATGATCTCAGCGTCAGCTCCACTGCACTCCCTGTAAAAGAATGTTAATACTAACTAAATTTAGTGGAAGGTGTTCAAGGCTTTCCTATATTTAGTTAGCTGGTAAAATAACGTCGAAAAAGAAGTTAAGTTTACCATTGGAAATTTATTCTAATCACAAAACATCGTTTATAAATTGCACTATTGATAATAGGAAATGTTTTAATACAGGATGGTAAAAAAACAACTGCGTTCAACAAAAATGTGAACGAATATTCCCTGAATGGGTTTCCAAGTTCTACAATGGATCGAAGGATGACCTATGCCATATCACATCTATAATCCAGGTTTAAATTAAGTTTCACAAAAGAGAAAACTATTAAAATGGTCTTCAGTGACCCTCAATTATCTTTAATTACTTATCTAACTTGTCGTAAATTACAGTGGCTGATTTGGCTTCTCAATAACTATATAACAGAAAAATCATCGCGTTTCAGATCTTTACTTCAAGTGGCAAATGTGAACACCATGAGTTTTAATTAACGATCGACACTAGTATTACGCAAAAAGCGGGTGTGACAGATGAGACTTATGCAGTTCTGAGTGAAGTCTTGTGCGCTCAAAAATGGGGGCATCACGTGCGTTCATTACCTTGTCGGTGTTTAGGCAGCGTCAGGGCAGCAGCGGACAGCATAGCTCCGCTCACCTCGCCATCTCGGAAGCAACTCTTTCCTAACTTCTCCTTACTACAATTTATCGAAGTTGGTTTAAAAAAACTATCTGGCTGGGTTTTCATCTGACCAATCAGGGTCTCAATGTTAACCTTAAGCTCCACCTACAAAAATTCTGTCTATCCAATGAGAAACGTTATACTTTTCATGGTGGGGCAATGTTTTTAAAGTTTGCAACGTATCAGAGACGCGAAAAAGTCTCACGCTAAAACTTGCGGGTGGTAGTCTTAGCGGTAGGCTGCCGACGTGGATGTCCAGTCCGTCCCTTATCGTAGGGCCTTCTAGCTTAACACGGTTCTGCTCTCGGCTTCTGTTCTCGTTTTCCCCTCGGAACTGCGTCGGTCTCATGGTGGGAAGTTACGACACGCATTTAGGCATTCCTGTGTTAGTCTGTGGTATTCCATTTGCTCACTCGTTACTCGTATTACTTTGGTTAATTTAATGTCACAATTTATTCGGAGCTATGTGACATACTACTGGATTTGCTTATCATGTCAGGGTTTTCATGGAAGATGTTGGATTTGCCTGACACCTTACACTCTTCTTTCTCCCTTTCTCCTCTTCCTGTCCTCATATTCAAACACCCCCTCCCACTCTTCATCTTTTATGACTGGGAAGAACCGCGCGGGATTAGCCGAGTGGTCTTAGGCGCTACAGTCATGGACTGCGCGGCTGATCCCGGTGGAGGTTCGAGTCCTCCCTCAGGCATGGGTGTATGTGTTTGTCCTTAGGATAACGTAGGTTAAGTAGTGTGTAAGCATAGCGACTGATGACCTCAGCAGTGAAGTCCCATAAGATTTCGCACACATTTGAACATTTTTTTTTGACTGGGACGCGTGAGTGGCTGGGGTTCACTCTGGAGTTGGGTAGAATAGGGAGTGGATGGGGCTATGTCCGTTAATAACAGATTATTGTAATTATATTGACAGTCACTCAAGGTCTGTTTGTGAACGCTTCAGTATTACGTGATTTTCGTAGTTCGAGGGAGCAGCAGAGACCACACCCAGGTAGATGTGTAAGCACTTTCATTCTTCCCCCATTTTACGCATTTTTGGCTCATTTTCGTATTTTTCCGTACTTTCTACAATTTTACGTATTTTTACACATTTTACTTATTTTCTGTATTTTCCGCAATTTTTGGCGTTTTTCCATATTTTTTGTGTTCTTGAAAATAAATTTTATCCACAAAGCGAATTCCATGCCACTGCTCCTGATGTCATATCACCATCACGTCGCAATCACGTTATGTCTTTGTCATGACCCTCTCCGACAATTAAAATGCACGATGTGTCCGAATTATTTGTCATTTGTAAGTCACAATGCATTACTCGCGTATGTGTGTATGATGTTGACGTGTTTTTGGCAGAAATCAACGGGTTGTTAGAAATAATGACATCATAACATATTAAGCAAAATGGCTGTAAGTATTAACGTAATTTATGGCGTAAGACACTTTGGCTTTGCAATGTGTCGCTAAATTGATGACATCACGCCATATTAGGGGGATGGCGAAATATTAACGTAAGGTATAGTGTATGACACTGTGAGAAAGCAGTATACGGCTAAATAAATGACGTCATGATATGTTATGCAAAAAATTGCAATGTCTGGTAAGGTAGAAGACTCAAATATTTTCATTAAAAAGCAAGAGATTTTTTCTAAATTTGATTCTTGTCAGATATTAGACGTTTTCACAAAATGTCAGTCTATATACGGATCTAGGCAACTTCTGTGCGTCCATTACCGCGGTGAATTGGAAAACGAAGCAGAAATACCACACCTCGAGAGATGAACTCTTGCAAATCATCCCTACAGTAGTAGTGCATATCATATCGAGCTCGTTCTCATATTAGTATAATAATCATGTTATGGCATACTCTGGTAAATATTAACAATGTGTATGACACTAGTGTGTGCCGTCAAAGCAATATTCTGTCAGCACCACACATTTGCTGATTTCCAAGATTGTCAACCAAAGACATCTATGTAAACACCGTATGTATACCAGTTGGCACACTGCTACAAATACACACTTAGATTATGAGAAACTTTAGCTCTCCACCTCTTTATTCGACTTATAATGTGTGTTGAACGACCTAAATGAGATGCCAGCAGGGTATGGAGGAACTCCTCAAGCGACTACCACCGCCACCGAACCCCTGGCCGCGAATGTGAGTGCTCTGCATGACTGCCCAACACTATGCTAGACCTCCTCCAACGAATTGTAGAGACATTTGAAATACTTTACAATATGTATGTGTAATCGTCTCAGATACAACCGACCTCATAGCTGGCACAAATGGCACTGTCATGTAATGAATCATTCATGGAGTGGCCACCCGTCCACACAAAAACCAACTGTAACTCACCGACGCCTACTCATTCACCAGAGGAAATCCGTGGGCGACTTTATGGACTAACGATCCGAGCAGTTTAAGAACCAAGCCCTCCCCCCCCCCCCCTTCGGTCTTTCTCTCTGGACAAATAAGAAACAAGCTCCCACTCTTCCGACAACCATCTCTCTCATAATAGAAAAGCCTATGCGTGGGTGGCACATGTCTTGTTCCATTCACCATAGGAAGTGGATCATTATGAAATACCAGCAACGGCAGGGATAAGCGAATGCTCCCAAGTGGGATGAAGACCCATTTTACAGTATAAAGTATTGGATTATTATTGGAGAGTGTGTGTCATAGCTAGAAGACAGGTACAACATAGTATCCTTCATATGTGGGTAGGAATATCGCGATGCGACGAAACTGCTATATTCTCTCCATATTGTGCATATCGGGAAAAAAATTAGCAACAAAATAGAATCCTGTACGCACGCTGACGTTGGGCGAGATCCACCAGTGCTCCCAAGTAGAATAAAAAGATACGTAAGGTGAAATAAACTCTCTCCATATCAGGATGTGTCGTCATTTTAAGATTCTGAAATAGGTATGGAGTGTGTATGTATACACATTCTCGCCGTCCTAAATGAAACTGAGCAATTGCACACTGACTGCTGAAAAAAAAACAGCCTGCAGGTACTTGATAACAGTAGAATCATTACTATTTCATCTCTACTAGTGAAAAATCGTAAGATAAAACGAACTCTACAAATCTAATTAAACCTACAGTTTGCAGTGTTATTGTTGTCATGGGTTAGCAGATTATGAAAAATAATATCGTTAGTTTCTTTTATTGGAATATTAATGTGCAGATGTTTAACATCTAGGGATGTTAGTGTGGTATTGTTTAGTGTATGCATATTCTTGACTACATTTGGTAGCTCAGACCTACTTTCAAGCCCAAAATAGGTACTGAGTGCGTAAACCGATTTAAGTTTGTTGTTAAGAAGTTTATTTAGCTTATAGCATGATGAGGGCGTGTTGTTCACGATGGGACGAATAGGAATTTATCTCTGCGAGTTTTAACTTGAGTTCTAAATTGGGTAAGTTTAGCATTCATTATCTTTAGTGATTTCTATTCATATTTATTAAGAACGTACAGAAATTACAGAACTAAATGAATTTTTAAAGTTTCTTTTAGCCTACAATTTTTTACCTTCAATGGCAAAATGTATTATCAAAAAGAAGGTATCGGGATAGGTAATAACCACTCTGACAATTTTTTTGTGAATGATTTAGAATGTATTATTTTGCCCTTTTTTGCCAAGTTTATACAGCTAAAAGAAAAACTTTTTACTGTATAAGTTATGTTGACGATATTTTATTACCGATAGAGGGTGACACCAAAGGGATCCACAGCAAACAGCTAGCATACAGCCGAAAATAACTTCTACAGTAGTAGAAAAAAGGAAGTGCTTAGCTACCTAGACCTCACTATCATGAAAGTTGATAACAAACTTAAACTTTTTGGAAAATCCACGTGCACAGATATTATCATCAACGTTGGTTCAAGCCATCACCTACTATATATGGCTCTGAGCACTATGGGACATAACATCTATGGTCATCAGTCCCCTAGAACTTCGAACTACTTAAACCTAACTAACCTAAGGACATCACACAACACTCAGTCATCATGAGGCAGAGAAAAGCCCTGACCCCGCCGGGAATCGAACCCGGGCGCGGGAAGCGAGAAAGCTACCGCACGACCACTCACCAACTATATAAAAAAAGCTTCTTCACCTCAATGATTCACTGGCTCTTTCGTTTACGTTTAACCGATAACGAAATATTTAAAGAACTCACCATTTTAATGCAAATACACTCCTGGAAATTGAAATAAGAACACCGTGAATTCATTGTCCCAGGAAGGGGAAACTTTATTGACACATTCCTGGGGTCAGATACATCACATGATCACACTGACAGAACCACAGGCACATAGACACAGGCAACAGAGCATGCACAATGTCGGCACTAGTACAGTGTATATCCACCTTTCGCAGCAATGCAGGCTGCTATTCTCCCATGGAGACGATCGTGCAGATGCTGGATGTAGTCCTGTGGAACGGCTTGCCATGCCATTTCCACATGGCGCCTCAGTTGGACCAGCGTTCGTGCTGGACGTGCAGACCGCGTGAGACGACGCTTCATCCAGTCCCAAACATGCTCAATGGGGGACAGATCCGGAGATCTTGCTGGCCAGGGTAGTTGACTTACACCTTCTAGAGCACGTTGGGTGGCACGGGATACATGCGGACGTGCATTGTCCTGTTGGAACAGCAAGTTCCCTTGCCGGTCTACGAATGGTAGAACGATGGGTTCGATGACGGTTTGGATGTACCGTGCACTAATCAGTGTCCCCTCGACGATCACCAGAGGTGTATGGCCAGTGTAGGAGATCGCTCCCCACACCATGATGCCGGGTATTGGCCCTGTGTGCCTCGGTCGTATGCAGTCCTGATTGTGGCGCTCACCTGCACGGCGCCAAACACGCATACGACCATCATTGGCACCAAGGGAGAAGCGACTCTCATCGCTGAAGACGACACGTCTCCATTCGTCCCTCCATTCACGCCTGTCGCGACACCACTGGAGGCGGGCTGCACGATGTTGGGGCGTGAGCGGAAGACGGCCTAACGGTGTGCGGGACCGTAGCCCAGCTTCATGGAGACGGTTGCGAATGGTCCTCGCCGATACCCCAGGAGCAACAGTGTCCCTAATTTGCTGGGAAGTGGCGGTGCAGTCCCCTACGGCACTGCGTAGGATCCTACGGTCTTGGCGTGCATCCGTGCGTCGCTGCGGTCCGGTCCCAGGTCGACGGGCACGTGCACCTTCCGCCGACCACTGGCGACAACATCGATGTACTGTGGAGACCTCACGCCCCACGTGTTGAGCAATTCATTGGTACGTCCACCCGGCCTCCCGCATGCCCACTATACGCCCTCGCTCAAAGTCCGTCAACTGCACATACGGTTCACGTCCACGCTGTCGCGGCATGCTACCAGTGCTAAAGACTGCGATGGAGCTCCGTATGGAACGGCAAAATGGCTGACACTGACGGCGGCGGTGCACAAATGCTGCGCAGCTAGCGCCATTCGACGGCCAACACCGCGGTTCCTGGTGTGTCCGCTGCGCCGTGCGTGTGATCATTGCTTGTACAGCCCTCTCGCAGTGTCCGGAGCAAGTATGGTGGGTCTGACACACCGGTGTCAATGTGTTCTTTTTTCCATTTCCAGGAGTGTAGTTTTTCTATAAATTACCTTATGCGCTCATACAACAGGCTAAAGGAACTGAAAACAAATAGCAGGGAAACGCACGCTCACCTAGGGAGCAGTATTAATAAAGAAAGAATGAAGGCCACCCAATGCCATTTCAAGTCAATATGTCGCAACAAATAGAGAATTTTTTCGGAAAATCTAAAGTTAGGTGATGTTCTCAAGTTAACAGCACGCTAAAACTTCCTTTACTATATGAGTTAACAAACGAAGATGACAATTTTGATGGCTGTGGCGTATAGAGGACTGGTTGTAATAATTGTATTAAGTATTATATCGACCAAATTGGCCGCTGTTTTAATCTAAAGTTTGAGGAGCTTTTGCCAGCTGCCATGCCGCAGTGGCAACGCCAGTTCCCATCAGATTCCTTAAGTTAGGCGCTGTCGGGCTTGGCTAGCACTTGGAAGGGTCACTGTCTGGGTCTGCAGAGTGCTGTTGCCAGGCGGGGGTGGACTCAACCCTTGTGCGGCCAATTGAAGAGACACTTCATTGAGAAGTAGCGGCACAGGTCACGAAGACTGACAACGGTCGGGACAGCAGTGTGCTGACCGAGGGCCCCTCTGTATCCGTATCTGGTGGCGTCTAAGGGCTGAGGATGACCAGTGGGTAGCGTTGTGCCTTCAAAGTCCCTTTCCCCCCGACGGTGTTTCTTTGTTTCAAGCCAAGCAACAAAACTGACTTTGGGTTACATTTAGCGGAAACCAGACGTACTATAGGGACTATTGAGTATAGTATGCATATTCTCCACAGGTCGCAACAAAGGCCATGCTCTCGATTTGTTGAAAGATCTTTAAATTTATAAAGCCAAAAACAGGAGATAGCAGACACATCCAACATCTGCTTTGTTTTCTTCAACAAAGTTTTCCTTTAGTCACTAAACGCCTTTCATAGTATATCTTTTCCCATCGTTACGTAGTATAAAGTGCATCGAATTTTTTTTTCTTCTTGTTGCGTTGTTCGCATTATTCTCGTGTTTGATTTTTCTCTTCTCTCTTTATATAAGTTATTTAATAGACGATATAATCTTATTAATTTACTGGTACAATATTTTATTATCTTTTTCGTGATGCGGCATGTCGGGGCATATGAGAGGCCCTCTGGCTGTTAGTTTTGATCTGACTACTTCTCGCTTGTGCTGCATTCACGTGGCTACGCCAACAGGGGGCACTGATTACATACTTCAGTCTTTTCATTCATTCGGGTTTGTTCCCTAGTTATTTTATAAGTCATATTATTTTTAGCTCTATAAACATCTTCTTGTCCACATTATTATACTTCTCCCTAAAACCACCACAAAATTGCCTTAGAAGCACATATTGTAACCTTTCCTTTTTTTTAAATTCTAAAATTTAGCTTTATTCTTGTTTCATTTTGTTAAATTTGATCACTGTAATAAGTTATACACTTTAAGAGCCCACTGTAGATTGTAGACATTCTGTTTTTCATTTTATTGCATCTTGTACAGTTACAAAATAGAGATCTACGACACATACGTGTCTTGCGGCTCCTGTATGTCAATTTATATTGAATGTAGCGCTGTTAATAGGATGTCTCTGCCTGAACTGTGGCCTAGTTTATACTATATTTCAAAAACCTGCGACGAAGCTAAGATGATTTCATGTGTATTTCTTGATGATGCCTCTGTGGTTTCATTAGATTAGGACATGTTGTGGAACAGGGATACCTCGTCGTATTTTAAGCACATGTTTCCACATGTATGAGTTATACTATTCGTTACGGCGTATTTAATTATTCTAAGGTGTAAACTGTCCAATAGTTGCGTCTGTTTTCTCATGCTTCGCTGTAAATCTGAAAATGATCAACAAAGACCGAAACCGTTAGTCTAAGAATAAAAAATGTTTTGCGATCGTTGGCGGACGTTAAAGAAATAGTTCCTAGATTCTGTGCAGTATAAAGCCTCTAAATCGAAAGTTCCAAATTTTACGAGAAGTCAGTGTCGTTGGGGCTTAGATGTTGCTCGGGAGCATTTTATGCTGTAAACTCTACTACAAGTTTGTCAGGGTAGGAAACGAACTTTGTTCTTCATTTAGTGTAACATTAGTGAAGAGGTCTGTACTAGAACTATGTACACAACACCTACTTGTGTTATTTTACGCTGCAGTGAACAAGCCTTGCAAATCAGTTCTATGAACTTCAGTTTGAAACAGGGAACTGTTATGGGTCAGTTCACGATCAGCTCCTAGGTAGTTATTTTCTAACCAGACATTATTTCAAATCTACCGTTAGGATGTGAAGTAACAAATTGATTTTAATTTATTTGCTTAATAAAGGGCGATAGGCCGCAGTGTCATACCCAGTCGCAGAGGCATCACCATATTGCCGAGATATGAGCCTCCCCCCATGTACCATGGACCTTTCCGTTGGTGGGGAGGCTTGCGTGCCTCAGCGATACAGATAGCCGTACCATAGGTGCAACGACAACAGAGGGGTATCTGTTGGGAGGCCAGAGAAACGTGTGGTTCCTGAAGAGGGGCAGCAGCCTTTTCAATAGTTGCAAGGGCAACAGTCTGGATGATTGACTGATCTGGCCTTGTAACAATATCCAAAACGGCCTTGCTGTGCTGGTACTGCGAACGGCTGAAAGCAAGGGGAAACTACGGCAGTAATTTTTCCCGAGGGCATTCAGCTTCACTGTATGATTAAATGATGGCGTCCTCTTGGGTAAAATATTCCGGAGGTAAAATAGTCCCCCATTCGGATCTCCGGACGGGGAATACTCAGGAGGATGTCATTATCAGGAGAAAGAAAACTGGCGTTCTACGGATCGGGGCGTGGAATGTCAGATCACTTAATCGAGCAGGTAGGTTAGAAAATTTAAAAAGGGAAATGGATAGGTTAAAATTAGATGTAGTGGGAATTAGTAAAGTTCGGTGGCAGGAGGAACAAGACTTCTGGTCAGGTGACTACAGGGTTATAAACACAAAATCAAATAGGGGTAATGCAGTAGCAGGTTTAATAATGAATAGGAAAACTGGAATGAGAGTAAGCTACTACAAACAGTATAGTGAACGCATTTTGGTCAAGATAGATACGAAGCCCACGCCTACTACAGTATTACAAGTTTATATGCCAACTAGCTCTGCAGATGACGAAGAAATTGAGGAAATGTATGATCAAATAAAAGAAATTATTCAGATAGTGAAGGGTGACGAAAATTTAATAGTCATGGGAGACTGGAATTCGGTAGTAGGAAAATGGAGAGAAGGAAACGTAGTAGGTGAATATGGACTGGGGCAAAGAAATGAAAGAGGAAGCCGCCTGGTAGAACTTTGCGCAGAGCACAACTTAATCAAAGCTAACACTTGGTTTAAGAAAGAAGGTTGTATACATGGAAGAACCCTGGAGATACTAAAAGATATCAAATAGATTATATAATGGTAAGACAGAGATTTAGGAATCAGGTTTTAAATTGTAAGACATTTCCAGGGGCAGATGTGGACTCTGACCACAATCTATTGGTTATGACCTGTAGATTAAAACTGAAGAAACTGCAATTAGGTGGGAATTTAAGGAGATGGGATCTGGATAAACTGAAAGAACCAGAGGTTTCACAGAGTTTCAGGGAGAGCATAAGGGAACAATTGACAGGAATGGGGGAAAGAAATACAGTAGAAGAAGAATGGGTAGCTTTGAGGGATGAAGTAGTGAAGGCAGCAGAGGATCAAGTAGGTAAAAAGACGAGGGCTAATAGAAATCCTTGGGTAACAGAAGAAATATTGAATTTAATTGATGAAAGGAGAAAATATAAAAATGCAGTAAATGAAGCAGGCAAAAAGGAATACAAACGTCTCAAAAATGAGATCGACAAGTGCAAAATGGCTAGGCACGGATGGCTAGAGGACAAATGTAAGGATGTAGAGGCTTATCTCATTAGGGGAAAGGTAGATACTGCCTACAGGAAAATTAAAGAGACCTTTGGAGATAAGAGAACCACTTGTATGAACATCAAGAGCTCAGATGGAAACCCAGTTCTAAGCAAAGAAGGGAAAGCAGAAAGGTGGAAAGAGTATATACAGGGTCTCTACACGGTCAATGCACTTGAGGACAATATTATGCAAATGGAAAAGGATGTAGATGAAGATGAGATGGGAGATATGATATTGCGTGAAGACTTTGACAGAGCACTGAAAGACCTGAGTCGAAACAAGGCCCCCAGAATAGACAACATTCCATTGGAACTACTGACGGCCTTGGGAGAGCCAGTCCTGACAAACCTCTATCATCTGGTTACCAAGATGTATGAAACAGAAGAAATACCCTCAGACTTCAAGAAGAATATAATAATTCCAATCCCAAAGTAAGCGGGTGTTGACAGATGTGAAAATTACCGAACTATCAGTTTAATAAGCCACAGCTGCAAAATACTAACACGAATTCTTTACAGACGAATGGAAAAACTAGTAGAAGCCGACCTCGGGGAAGATCAGTTTCGATTCCGTAGAAATATTGGAACGCGTGAGGCAATACTGACCTTACGACTTACCTTAGAAGAAAGATTAAGGAAAGGCAAACCTATGTTTCTAGCATTTGTAGACTTAGAGAAAGCTTCTGACAGTGTTGACTGGAATACTCTCTTTCAAATTCTAATGGTGGCAGGGATAAAATACAGGGAGCGAAAGGCTATTTACAATTTGTACAGAAACCAGATGGCAGTTGTAAGAGTCGAGGGACATGAAAGGGAAGCAATAGATGGGAAGGGAGTAAGACAGGGTTGTAGCATCTCATCGATGTTATTCAATCTGTGTATTGAGCAAGCAGTAAAGGAAACAAAAGAAACTCGGAGTAGGTATTAACATAAGAAATAAAAACTTTGAGGTTCGCCGATGACATTGTAATTCTGTCAGACAGTAAAGGACTTGGAAGAGCAGTTGAACGGAATGGACAGTGTCTTGAAAGGAGGATATAAGATGAAAATAAGCAAAAGCAAAACGAGGATAATGGAATTTAGTCGGATTAAGTCGGGTGATGCTGAGGGAATTAGATTAGGAAATGAGACACTTAAAGTAGTAAAGGAGTTGTGCTATTTGGGGAGCAAAATAACTGATGATGGTCGAAGTAGAGAGGATATGAAATGTAGACTGGCAATGGCTTGGAAAGCGTTTCTGAAGAAGAGAAATTTGTTAACATTGAGTATAGATTTAAGCGTCAGGAAGTCATTTCTGAAAGTATTTGTATGGAGTGTAGCCATGTATGGAAGTGAAACGTGGACGATAAATAGATTGGACAAGAGAAGAATAGAAGCTTTCGAAATGTGGTGCTACAGAAGAATGCTGAAGATTAGATCGGTAGATCACATAACTAATGAGGAAGTATTGAATAGGATTGGGGGAGAAGAGAAGTTTGTGGCACAACTTGACCAGAAGAAGGGATCGGTTGGTCGGACATGTTCTTAGGCATCAAAGGATCACCAATTTAGTATTGAATGGCACCGTGGAGGGTAAAAATGGTAGAGGGAGACCAAGAGATGAATACACTAAGCAGATTCAGAAGGATGTAGGTTGCAGTAGGTACTGGGAGATGAAGAAACTTGCACAAGATAGAGTAGCATGCAGAGCTGCATCAAACCAGTCTCAGGACTGCAGACCACAACAACTACAACAATGAGCGATGAGTTGACATTAGTGTAAAGTTCGGGAATATAGGCGCTCGCTTACTGAATTACGATGGTAAGTGCATTATTATCCGCAAAGTATTTATTAAATTTTATTGTAATCAAATAGGAAACTTTAAAGAATATCATTTTTCTACATAGTCTCCTTGCGTTTCAACGTCCTTGTCCATTGTTGTACTAGATTCCTGATGCCCTCATAAAAGAAGGTTCTCGGTTGAGATGCGAGCCAGGACTGCACTGCTTCTTTCGCTGCTTCGTCCGAGGCAAATCGAGCGGGGACTTCAGATTTGAGTTTCTGGAGTGTTTCAGCAGTGTGGGCAGCAGTATGCGGACTGGCTTTGTCGTGCAACAACACAACACCTTTTGACAGCAATCCTCGGCATTTACTTCGAATCGCAAGCCTTAGCCTGGCAGTAAGCATCTCACTGTAACGTACACTGTTCATTGCTGTGCCCCTTTCCCCGTAATGTTCCAGTACTGGATTTCGTGCGTCCCGAAAAACCGTAAGCATCAGGTTTCCAACGGACGGTTGGGTGTGAACTTTTTCTTGCACGGCGAATTTGGATGTTTCCATTCCATACTCTGCCATTTAAACTCCGGCTCGTAATGATGGACCCATATTTCGTCACCAGTAATGATTCTGCCTAAGAAGTTGTCCACTTCGTTGCCATATTGATCCAAATGATTTTTTTGCAGATGCCCAAGCGTGTTTGTTGATGCAACTGTGTGAGTTGTTTTGGGACCCATCTTGTACAGACTTTATGAAAACCAAGTCTGTTGGTAATGATTTCGTAGGCAGAACCGAGACTGATTTCTAGACGATGTGACACTTCGTCAATAGTTAAACGTCTAAGAGAATCATTTCACGTGAACGCTCAATGGTTTCTTCATTTGTGGCTGTAAACGGTCGTCGGGCGTAACACTTGTTCGACCATTTCGGAATTTTTCAATCCATTCGTAGACACTCCGTTGTGGCAAAACACTGTTCCAGTACTTTAACGAAAGTCTTCCATGAATCGGCCCCTGATACGCCTTCCGGATCACTGAACGTTGCTCTTCTTTGGCGCAAATAGACAGCGGAGCAGCCATGATTAAAAGCACGTCAGCGATAACTAAACTAACCTAGCAGCTTGAAAACTGCGAAGATATAACAACAAATAAACAAAGCCTGCGTCATCAACGTAAAACAATACTACCAAAATAAACAAAAATGTTAATAAATTGCAAATAATAGTTGACTTTCCCTCGTGTATAAAAAACGTAGCCTAAACATTCTTTCAAAGTAAAGAGTGCCTCCTGCCCCATGGCTGACTACTGAACAACGCCAGACAATGAATAAGCGTGAGTCGGCACACAGAAAATTCAGGCAAAAGCCAAGTTCTAAGCTACAGTACGTGAAGGATGTATGAAGGTACGAAACAAAACGGAATGAAACGCGTGCAGCGCCAAAATCAAGCATGTCTGCTCGGTTGTGTTGTAGGTAACGTTGTTGAAAAAAATGCGTAGCTTCGGCATAGGAAGGGCCGAATCTGTTATTTCTGAAGGCTCTGCAGAAAACGCAAAAGATTATTTTCTCTACAACAGTCATTTCTCAAGAAGCGATAAATTAGAGGCTACAATATAAAAAACATTTATCGATAGATGCCTTTTTCTTAAACCCTGTTTCGAGTAATACAGTTCAGAAAGCAATCATGGGAATCTCCTCTGAGCAGTAGGTAATGATGGAGTGACCTTAGATATGATTGAAACCTCGTCGATGTTATAATTTCTGTTCTCACGTACATCTTCAGTCTCTCTCTTGTTAGTGGTAAATATCCTACTGAGTGGAAACAAAGTTTGATTCAACCAGTATCCAAGGATGGTAACCCAAAATTACCAAGTGGCTACGGGCTGATCGGCATATTACCCGCATTATCTCAACAATTGACTGATTATCTCAAATATTGTTACATCCACGATAAACATCGATGTGACACCAGAGAACACCACAGTACAGTAACTGCATTAATGAAAGTGACTGATAACGTTGAACATGGGCTGGACATATGTGAAGTTAACATTTTAACACTGGTTGATTTTCGCATGCTGTAGATTTCGGTGTATCACCCATTGGAATCAAACAGAGCAATACTATGGTTCGAAAGCTACCCCTGGAACAAACGTTAACGAGACATCTGTGGGTCGGAGAGATCATCTGGCAAAACTGTGCTTTCTAGGGTCTCTCAGGGTTTCGTCCTTCATCCATTGCCTTTGCATCTGTATGTAGTGTTCGGAAACTAGAACTTTAGAGGGAAGTGTGTATATAGTATTCTGGACAGAAATGCATGTCCAGAAACGTACGGTTTTCGTGCTACAGCCGTCTGAAAACATAGACGCTAGATGGGTGTACAACAGGGTGGTCATGGTAGGCGGTGGTGCGTCGAATCGGCTGATATCATTTGACGTCTACCACTCTGGCCTGTTTCAAGCCCCATTCAAGTGTCTGAGTGTTAGAGCAACCTGAGAACACGTTTGCAGAATACATCGGCCTGATCCTTCTGAATGGCGAAGCTCAAAGTAATGGAAGAGTTGCTAGTCGCTCTCTTCGAGATCGTTCTCCACAACGTCCGACTGCAGCACATACCCTTTTCGCCACAATTACGCAACGGCTTCGATAAAACGTGCCTTCATCGTGAACAGGCGTATCTGTGTTGCTCCAAGGAGACGCTACACAACCGAAACCGAAGAGGCCGTATGGAATCGTATTGAAGACAACCCGTCAACGAGCACTCGAGCTATTTCTTCGGCTATTAATGAGTGTAAATGTAAAATTAGCGATGTATTGAGTCACGCCTAATCGGTTACTTGCAAGAGTATTCGCGTTGCCAACATGTTTTCAAATGATTGTAGCACGAAAACAGTACGTTTCAGGACATGGCTTCCAATTTAAAATACACTCCTGGAAATGGAAAAAAGAACACATTGACACCGGTGTGTCAGACCCACCATACTTGCTCCGGACACTGCGAGAGGGCTGTACAAGCAATGATCACACGCACGGCGCAGCGGACACACCAGGAACCGTGGTGGTGTTGGCCGTCGAATGGGGATAGCTGTGCAGCATTTGTGCACCGCCGCCGTCAGTGTCAGCCAGTTTGCCGTGGCATACGGAGCTCCATCGCAGTCTTTAACACTGGTAGCATGCCGCGACAGCGTGGACGTGAACCGTATGTGCAGTTGACGGACTTTGAGCGAGGGCGTATAGTGGGCATGCGGGAGTCCGGGTGGACGTACCGCCGAATTGCTCAACACGTGGGGCGTGAGGTCTCCACAGTACATCGATGTGGTCGCCAGTGGTCGGCCGAAGGTGCACGTGCCCGTCGACCTGGGACCGGACCGCAGCGACGCACGGATGCACGCCAAGACCGTAGGATCCTACGCAGTGCCGTAGGGGACCGCACCGCCACTTACCAGCAAATTAGGGACACTGTTGCTCCTGGGGTATCGGCGAGGACCATTCGCAACCGTCTCCATGAAGCTGGGCTACCGTCCCACACACCGTTAGGCCGTCTTCCGCTCACGCCCCAACATCGTGCAGCCCGCCTCCAGTGGTGTCGCGACAGGAGTGAATGGAGGGACGAATTGAGACGTGTCGTCTTCAGCGATGAGAGTCGCTTCTGCCTTGGTGCCAATGATGGTCGTATGCGTGTTTGGCGCCGTGCAGGTGAGCGCCACAATCAGGACTGCAAATGACCGAGGCACACAGGGCCAATACCCGGCATCATGGTGTGGAGAGCGATCTCCTACACTGGCCATACACCTCTGGTGATCGTCGAGGGGACACTGAATAGGGCACGGTACATCCAAACCGTCATCGAACCCATCGTTCTACCATTCCTAGACCGGCAAGGGAACTTGCTGTTCCAACAGGACAATGCACGTCCGCATGTATGCCGTGCCACCCAACGTGCTCTAGAAGGTGTAAGTCAACTACCCTGGCCAGCAAGATCTTCGGATCTGTCCCCCATTTAGTATGTTTGGGACTGGATGAAGCGTCGTCTCACGCGGTCTGCACGTCCAGCACGAACGCTGGTCCAACTGAGGCGCCAGGTGGAAATGGCATGGTAAGCCGTTCCACAGGACTACATCCAGCATCTCTACGATCGTCTCCATGGGAGAATAGCAGCCTGTATTGCTGCGAAAGGTGGATATACACTGTACTAGTGCCGACATTGTGCATGCTCTGTTGCCTGTGTCTATGTGCCTGTGGTTCTGTCAGTGTGATCATGTGATGTATCTGACCCCAGGAATGTGTCAATAAAGTTTCCCCTTCCTGGGACAATGAATTCACGGTGTTCTTATTTCAATTTCCAGGAGTGTATTATCTACTCACTCCCCTCCACAGGTCCTAGAAGTTTGTAACGGGAATTTCTGAACACATTGTATAGCAATATTTCGTCTGTGCTTCATTGTTGGCTGGTCACTGTGACCGAGTAGTTCTAGGCGGTTCAGTCCGGAAACGCCCTGCTACTACGGTCGCAGGTTCGAATCCTGCCTTGGGTAGGATGTGTATGATGTCCTTAGGTTAGTTAGGTTTAAGTAGTTCTAAGTCTAGGGACTGATGACCTCGGATGTTAAGTCCCATAGTGCTTAGAGCCATTTGAACCAAGCTTCATTGATGTTACTACCGCTCATATCCAGACGATATCCAACTGTACTCAAGTACCAACCAAACGAACGTTGTTGCAGTGGTACAAAGTACGAAAGACGATTTTTGTTCAGTACCGAAATGGGCACAAAACGTGGGTCGTAAACTAAGCCCTAAGAAGTAAAAGGATGTCAACTGAGTAGTGGGCATTTTCATGAAACAGTCCCTGTGGCATCCAGTTACCATTTCAAAAAAAAAAAAAAAAACAGTAAAAGAGATTGGCATAATCTTTGATGAGCATCTAAATGGTCAAAAATAATCTTTACAGCTTGCATAATATTTCTCTCCTGCCTACATGCAATCCAAAAATTTCGAAAATCCTACCATACAAACGACGTGATTATGACACACTCCTCTTACTTCATCGGTTTGCACATCACTATTGTCGTCGGTACTCCTCCCCATACATCACGTAACTGTTACAACTGCATAACTGCAGTACCAGATCGAACACATCCAGAATCATGGCTGTACATTTGTGCAACACTGCATCTGTCTGCATAGCACTTTTCGTTCCAACAAATTACCCTGTAACCTGCATCTTATCCGAAACTACTCTCCAATCAAGAGAATTTTAAAACTTTTCCTTTTATCATTAGTGTAGTCTCCTCTCTGTTTATCTCATTCCTTGTGTAACGTAAACGACCATATGCGGACATATTAGTGTGAGCCTGAGCAGCAGTACTGACAGCGGTTGAGCGCGGTATGTTGTGACTGTAATAATTCAACAAGGCCATCGTAACATTTTGAGGTGGGTTAACTTGCTGAAACAGTAAACTCTGCGATACTGCACCGACTAGTGCAGCAAGGGGCCAGCCAGATTTCCTCACTGTCAGTGGCAGTACGATTTCAAGACACGTGACTGATAATGGTGCATATGCACAACAAGCCCGGTGCTGCCTCCTGGTCGTTTTTGTGATGTGATTATTCTGAGCCTTGTAGCGTGACCAGGACGACAGGGTTGCGACGGACGAGGACGCCACATGGGCCTGCCAGCAGAGGTCGCCGGTTTGAGACCATGGCAGGGCAACACCTCAGCACACTAAATCCCTCCACAGAATTCGTGTCATGGCGCGGCTGGCCACAACAGTAACACGGCAGACGCCTGCTCAGAGCGCAGTGAGCCACAGCAGCCGCCATCTGCCACCGCTAGGCGGCTGTCTCAGAGCGGTGGCCATTAGGCTTCCAGCCGTGTCGCTACCAGACGGCGCCAGGAGCCGAATCGGCCAAAGCAGCGTCTAGTTGGTACATCACTGCCCCACGTGGTGTCCGCGCAGCCGGCTTACGTAGCGAGGGCGCCGGCGCGGTGTTGCACTTTCTCAGTAAACCAGGGGTGTGCGGCCAGCCCGCCACTAACGTGATGTCTGGGGCAGCACTCTACTTTTTCTCGGAAAATTGTTAATGATTTTTTCCTTCACAGCCCACCACCCACACTTGCTGCCATAGTAAGATGCTTCGAGTAGAATTTCGTATTTTTATACAGATTTCAGACACTTATTATAACTACGTGCAAACAATGGGTGAATTGGAACAGTCGTCGAGACGCTACTAACTTATTCAGGTGAAGCCGGCCGCGGTGGTCTCGCGGTTCTAGGCGCGCAGTCCGGAACCGTGCGACTGCTACGGTCGCAGGTTCGAATCCTGCCTCGGGAATGGATGTGTGTGATGTCCTTAGGTTAGTTAGGTTTAAGTAGTTCTATGTTCTAGGGGACTAATGACCACAACAGTTGAGTCCCATAGTGCTCAGAGCCATTCAGGTGAAAAATGTTACGGCGTAAAGTCAGCACTGGCGCTCCAGTAGGGGAACAACAGAGAAGAGACAGCTACGAGAAGAGCAGTTCTCTTAAGTTGTTCGCAGATGGTGCTGTAATTTACCGTCTGGTAAGGTCATCCGAAGACCAGTATCAGTTGCAAAGCGACTTAGAAAAGATAGCTGTATGGTGTGGCAGGTGGCAGTTGATGCTAAATAACGAAAAGTGTGAGGTGATCCACATGAGTTCCAAAAGAAATCCGTTGGAATTCGTTTACTCGATAAATAGTACAATTCTCAAGGCTGTCAACTCAACTAAGTGCCTAGGTGTTAAAACTACGAACAACTTCAGTTGGAAAGACCACATACATAATATTGTGGGGAAGGCGAGCCAAAGGTTGCGTTACATTGGCAGGACACTTAGAAGATGCAACAAGTCCACTAAAGAGACAGCTTACACTACACTCGTTCGTCCTATGTTAGAATATTGCTGCGCGGTGTACGATCCTTACAAGGTGGGATTGACGGAGGACATAGAAAGGGTGCAAAAAAGGGCAGCTCGTTTTGTATTATCACGTAATAGGGGAGAGAGTGGGGCAGATATGATACGCGAGTTGGGATGGAAGTCATTAAAGCAAAGACGTTTTTCGTCGCAGCGAGATCTATTTACGAAATTTGTCACCAACTTTCTCTTTCGAATGCGAAAATATTTTGTTGAGCCCATCCTACATAGGTAGGAATGATCATCAAAATAAAATAAGAGAAATCAGAGCTCGAACAGAAAGGTTTACGTGTTTGTTTTTCCCGCACGCTGTTCGGGAGTGGAATGGTACAGTGATAGTATGATCGTGGTTCGATGAACCCTCTGCCAAGCACTTAAATGTGAATTGCAGAGTAATCATGTAGATGTAGATGTAAAAGAGGTTAGCCACTTGCTTGCTGACCGATCTCCGTCCAGGACGACAACGCGGCAGCAGCGGCCCCTGGGTGAAGATGACATAAGCGCCACGCCCAACTGGTGGCAGCCCACTTCCATAGCAGATTCAATGTTAGCCGCTTCATTAGCCGACGCATCGTAGACTCTTCATTAGAAATCTCTATGTAGCTCAGTTACAGATCACTAATCAGTGCAGTTCAGGTGATTGTATGTTGCCCTTTGCTTGCGACGCATCTGTGTAATCAAAGTATTTATAGTTGTCTAGTCGTAATAAAACTCATTAATACGAGTTGTTTGATTGTTTATCTAGCAAACCGACTATGCAGGATTCCTAGACACAACAACATGGTGACGTGATGTCCGAATAACAGGGTGCCGACGATATAGGAGCAAAACATAGCGACAACCCGTTAACGTTTCGAATCCAGAGCCACCAGCTGCCACAGATTATCTCTGTTTTGTCTGCGATTTACTGGCGCTTTATTTCTACCTTGTTTTTTCATTGAAGGGGTGTGTTTACATGTTTTAACAGGGTCTCTTTTAGTATTTTTTTCTATACATTGTTTCGAGTTGGGCGTTTCAGAACTTTTCTTCGCTTGTGTGCTTATTTTTATTGCTTGCATTGTCTATTTATTGCATTTGCCTATTCCAAAATGAGCAACCCACCTGTCCCACCCCCTGCTCAGACGCCTCAGCTGCAAGCGACAGATGTAGGGCAGCTGACACAGATGTTTCAGTTTAAGACGCAGCAGACTGCAACCTTTCTGAATACAGTCCAGCAGTTACTTTCCAAACAAGCAACAAATGGAGCACGACCAACCGACCAACATGCAACAACTGTAGCTCTAAGTGCCATTCCGCCAGATTAACGAAAAAGAAGAGAAATGGCTCGAGTGGTTGCAACAGTATGAAGCCCACATCATTGCCCACAAAGGTTGAGGTACTGTGAAACTTCATTACTTTTTGTCAACATTGGGAAGTGCAGTATTTCGCCTCATTCAGAAATTGTTCCCTAACGCCACTTCGATTGAACTTTCCTATGATCAAGTAGTCAGCTCTCTATTACGACCAACAAATGAATGTTGTGGCAGCTGGGTAAAAATTCTTTCGTTCCAAGAAAGGTCCGAACAAACTTATCGCGAGAATTTGGTAAATATTTGCAGGGCATGACGAGGAAATGCAAATTCAAATGTGTTTGTGGTGCTTTATATTCAGGTGTTACGCTGCGTGATGCGATCAAGTACAATGTAAATGATATCAAACTTAGGGAACAGGTTCTGAAACAGTCAGGTCTATCATTTCATCACGTGGTGAAAATTCTAGATCAGTATGAATCAGGTGCCGTAGTGGCCAATAAAGTTGAGTAGCCACCAGTTTGTCAGGTTGCGTCATCCCTTGCTCACGACTGGCCCAGTAGGCAACAACAGCATGTGCACACCAAGCCGTGTAAACATTTCTCTAAGCAGGCGGCTACATCAGTGAACAGAATTAAGCCATGATCGAAGTGCTATTCACAGCACAAACACTAAGATTGCCCTTCCAGACAAGCACAGTGATATGCTTGTGGCAAGAAAGGTCACATACAGTCTGTATGCTTGCAACGGAACAAATATAAGACATCTGCACACTCACAAAAATTTAGTCAAAGGCCCATGTAATCGATGCAGTGTATTCAAAGCCTGCGGCAGGCATTAGGTAAACGAGCAAGCAAACAGTTTCTTGAGTGCTATGCCAGTCCAACAAACTTTTTGTTAATTTGCATCTTAGTGGAAAAAGTGTGAAATTTCAGTAGGATACAGGTGCCTTTGTTACATCGCTGAAACACAATACATATGAACTGTTAGGCTCCCCATGCCTGTCCAAAGGTAGCACGAACCTGATGAGTTATAATGCACAAGACATTCCGGTTCCCCGAAAAGGTACTTGGCCTGCTATGTATCTCTCACATATGCGAACTGTGACTTTCACTGTGCTACAATCACGCGATTGTTAGAACATATTTGGCGTTGATTCGCTTGATTTGTTTCACTTTCAAATTCAGGATAATATGTTGTCAGTGACTGCATTCAATACCGAAAACAGTGTAAGCTGTCTTGCTGAAAAAATTCTGACCTATTTTCTGAAGGTTTAGGCAAGGTTAAAAATTTTGTTGCACATATTACTATGAAAGGCAATGCTCAGCCGAAATTCTGCCTGGCCAGAACTATTCCAGTTGCGTTACGGGACAATGAGGCAGCTGAACTTAAAGAATTACAAGACAGCGGAGCTATTGCGCCCATACAATCTATTCAGTGGCCAAGACCACTGGTTTTGCTCCCCAAACGTGCAGGTCGCATTCGCCTCTGTGTTGACTTTAAGTCTACAGTCAACCCACAAAATGTGATTGATCTTATCCGTTAACACACCCAGAGACTCTTATAGATAGGTTAGGCGCTGGTCACTACTTTTCAAAAATTGATTTGCGCCACACATCTTCACATAACACTAGATGAATAATCTCAAACCGCGTGTGATGTGGACACTGAACTGGACTGGTTTAAATGTTTGCGTTTGCCTTTTGGCAGTGCTTCCGCACCTGCCATTTTCCAACGTAATTTGGAACAGCTGACAGCTCAAGTACCAAACTGTTCAAACTATTTGGGCTACATTGTCGTAGCAGGTTATATACCTGCGTGCTTTGTTTCGTGTGTTATCTGATGCAGACTGGACAAGTGTGATTTTTTTAAAACCTGAGTTGCAGTATCTTGGTCATGTCGTAAACAGTCGACGTGTACATCCTCTTCAGTCACATTTGTTAGCCATACGTGCCTTGCTAGTTCCTCGCAATGTCACAGAAATGCAGTCAGTCTTAGGAAAAATGAACTATTGTATTCGGCCCATACCGAATACTGCACAAATCGCAGCCCCATTGCACGCTTGCGTCGCAAGAACGTCCCTTTTGTTTGGATAGATGAGTGGCAAGAAGCTTTTAAAAAACTTAAAGGTGCATTCTTCAGTGAACGATGCCTGGTTGCCTTTGATCCCCACAAAACAGTTGTGTTGCAAGTTGACGCTTACTCTCTCGGAATCGGTGCAGTGCTTTCGCACGGATTCGGTGATAAAGACAGGCCTGTTGCTTTCGCGTCAAAAGTGCTGTCCAAATCTCAGTGTAACTATTCACAAATTGAGAAAGAGGCTTTAGCTATTATGTATAGTGTTACCAAATTCCACCACTATTTGTATGTCAGAAAATTTTACTTAGTAACGAATCACAAGGCTTTGCAATCCTTGTTTATCCGATGAAACCGGTTCCGTTATGAACCACCCAAAAATTGTAAAAATGGGCATTGCTGTCTCAATACCAGTACGAGATTGTGTATCATCCGACAGCTTAACGTGGTAATGCGGACGCACTTTCACGTCTTCCGATTGGCCCTAACACAGACTTTAACGCTTCCGGCGCGTCTTGTTGTCGCATCGATGTTCATGATTCTGAATTGCTTCAATATTTTCCGCTGAACTGTAGGAAAATTGCGTAGACCACGGAAGCTGATTTAGATTTAACATTTTGCTAATATACATTCGCACATTTTGGCCTCGTTCCTTGCGTAGCATAAAGAACTCTGTAGTGCGCCGATACTTTGCACATCGGCATAGCCTCGCTATACCGAAAGGTGTGATCCTTGTACAAAATGACAGAGGACAGACACATGACTTCATTCCCAACGCTTTTCAATAAGAAGTGCTGCAGTTACTTCATCAAAGACTGGGAGATTGTTCGTACGAAACAGCATGTCGACATTGTACTTGCCAGGGTATGGACACCCAAACAGAACAGATGGTGTCACAGTGTCAGGCATGTGTGGACAATCGGGCCACTCCGCCACAAGAATTCTCTCCTTGGCGTAAGTCGCAATCACTGTGCAACGGGTGTGCATAGATTTTGCGGGACCTTTGTGGAGCACTTGTTAGTTGTTTGTGGTTGACTCGTATAGCACGTTTCCTTTTGCTGTGCCAATGAACTCGACAACGTTACTGTTGTGTACATAGTCCCGCGTAGTCAGCGCGTACACAACTTTCCCACTAGAGCGCGCCCCGCTAAGCACAACAGCGCAGGCGCAGCGCTCGTCTGTCTCCGCTCTACGAGATGGCGCTGCCATAAAGACGGACCAAATTCTGCTTCCTTCGATCCGTATATTAATATGTAACGCAGCCAATGAGATCGCTGCTAACGTAGAACCTTTTCTCCTCGCGGATCACTCTCGCTCAGTGATACCTGAACGCTCGAGGTATTATAACGAGTGTACAGACCTCCGATTAGTCAGTCTGCATTAGCCTGCATTTGTCGGTACCAATCTATAGTCAAGTTTCAGTCTGCGCCTAATAAGATTGTCATATTCCTGTACATAGCCATTAAGATAAATGAATAACGCTTTGTCAAGTATCAGAGATATTTGACAATAAGATTAACGTACCAAGACCAAAGGAACTTCAGATTGTCAATTGTAAACAGCATCCAGAATCAAGGTACGTAGTATCTATGATTTATATTATTTTAATAAATGAGTGTGAATATTAATCAAGTTCTGTTTTAAGTTGGTCACCGTCAATCTGCTACTCTAAGAGTTCAAGTGGCATTTCTATCGTCTGACCTAACGGCAGAAGATAAACACGCCACGATAAGACCACGAGACACATTGCTGACACTCGCCTACTTCGTTAGAGCGACAAGTCAAATAATCTGATGGTGTGTGTACCGAAGGTCTTACAGTACGCACACCACAGTTACGTAGCACAATTCAGAAGTTGTCTTCTATTTTTTCCCTCAAAGATTTACCTGAAGTTATAGTCTCGGACAACGGTCCTAAGTTCACGTCAAATGAATTTGATACATTCTGTGAACGCTATGGCATGCAACATCTAACTAGTGACGCGTTTCCTCCACAGTCAAACGACGAAGTGGAACGATTTGTAAGAACCTTCAAGCAGCAGATGGCCAAACTTCGCTCCGCACACTCCGCAACTGTTTCTCGCCTCCAATCGCCGGTGGAATTGCTTTACGGCTGCCGCCATCGGACACTGCTCCACCTGCTCAACTCTCCTCAGCATAAGGCGCCTAAGAAAGGCCGCATTATGTGTTTTACAGAGTTTTTAGCGGTAGGAGACTGTGGGCGTGAGGCGAAATCCTTCGTCGACTTGGCGCATGCATGTATCTCATTTCAGTCGCAGACGGACTGCAGCGCCGGTATCACAATCAGATACGCCACTGTCATGTGCACGGTGATCCTTCTGTACCTCTTCCCCCAGATTGACGGATCCCGAGGACAGCGCGGCAAAAGCAGCCGCCAGAGGGTGTCATCACAACACTGCGGGACGTCCCCATGGAGACGGAGCCTTCGCCTCTTCTCCTCTCGTCCTACAGATGGAGATGGACCCTCCACGCCGCCGCAGCAGACGCCTTCCACATCTGTGTATGGTCTTCAGGAGGTGGACGCATACACTTCTGGCCCGCAGCTCGTGGTCGTGCGGTAGCGTTCTTGCTTCCCACGCCCAGGTTCCCGGTTTCGATTCCCGGCGGGGTCAGGGATTTTCTCTGCCTCGTGATGGCTGGGTGTTGTGTGATGTCCTTAAGTTAGTTAGGTTTAAGTAGTTGTTAAGTTCTAGGGGACTGATGACCATAGATGTCAAGTCCCATAGTGCTCAGAGCCATACACTTCTGGGCGTTTTCCGGGGGACGTTTCCACCAGAACGAAGGCTATATGGCGGGGTACAGGCAGTCTGACGTCCCCTGGAGCCACAGCTTACGGTCCAGCAGAGCGTCCATGCTCCTGCCTTCCGCACATTGTCGTGCTCCATAAACGATGAGGTTCCATCGCTTTGGTCTGGGAGGAGGGGCGTAGAATGTTATGGCATATGGTCAAGCGCTGCCACGCCAATCGGGTACGACAGAGAAGAGAAGGGTGTGAGAAGAAGTCGGCCAATAGCACACTGACCGACCCCCCTTCCAGGACTACTACGCTACAATTGCGGCTACTACGTGAAGAGGACATAAACTTTGCCCCTACTGGTAAAGGCCTACTTAGATAGTAGGTTCAAGGTTAGCCACTTCGATAGCAGTTCAGAACAGAATTTTGTCAGTTATAGATCAGCAGTCACTGCTAAGACTGATTATTTCGTATGTCACCCTTTGCTTGCAACATATACGTGTAATAAAACTCACTAATACAAGTTGTTTGTTTGTCTAGTGTACCGCGCAAGCAAGATTCCTAGACACAACATATAATTTCCAAAGTAACCCAAGA
Organism: Schistocerca gregaria; assembly: GCF_023897955.1. Classification (NCBI taxonomy): domain Eukaryota; kingdom Metazoa; phylum Arthropoda; class Insecta; order Orthoptera; family Acrididae; genus Schistocerca; species Schistocerca gregaria. Next base: position 598,030,028 of record NC_064922.1, read on the forward strand.
AAGTGTGCTATTTACGATGTATATAAATCAACTAGTAGAAAGTTTCAGAAGATGTTTAACACTGTTCACCGATGATGCGGTTGTGATAAAGAAAGTAGCAGAAGACAGTATCGATTTGCAGAATGGTCTGTAGAGGAATGATGAATGCTGCAGACTCATGGGAGTTAACCATGAACATAAACAGACGAAACATATTGCGTGTACATGGGAAAAGAAAACCACTACTGTATAGCTACACTGTTTATAAAAAATTGCTGGAAATAGTATGTATGTAAAACATCTAGGACTAACTATCCAGAGCGACATTAGGTGGAATGGCCACATAAAAGAAATAGCTGGAAAATCAGATACCAGACTGACGTTAATAGGAAGAATGCTAGGGAAATGTAACTCATCCACGAAAGATGTGGCTTACTAGTCTCTTGTTATACCGATTCTTGTGTACTGGTCATCCGTCTGGGGCCACATACAATGGCGGAATAATAGAAGAAATAGAGGAGATCCTACAAAGGACCCGCCAGGTTAGCGGAGAGCGCTAATGCGCTGCTTCCTGGACTCGCGTAGGCGCGCCGGCCCCGGATCGAATCCGCCCGCCGTATTAACGAGGGCCGGTGTGCCGACCAGCTTGGATGTGGTTTTTGGCGGTTTTCCAGATCTCTCTAGGTGAATACCAGGCTGGTCCCCACGTCCCGCCTCAGTTTTACGACGCAGACATTTGAAACACACCCGCACTTTTCCATGATTTACACTAGACGTAGACAGATAGGGTACTCTTGAAAGGTGGCTTTTATTTGTGACATTCATTTCGCAGATTATTCTGCATATTTGGAGTAAATAAATCCATACAATGGTTAATTAGTCTTATTAGGTGGATTAGAAAGAGATACGTGATGATTAGGCACATGTCTGAAATAATACGGGCTTTGGCAATGACAATAATTAGTTGCATGCTGTAGGTGTAAGCAAAGTGGTTTTGCCAGTGGAGGCGGGGAGGCGAAGGCCGGTGAGCACCGGAATTGCATTGTGCAGGGGCCGGGGGTCCCAGGGGATGTGGCCGCTGACCTGCAAGCATCAAAAGGAACGCCGCCGGGTGCCAGGTGAGAGAGGGCAAATGTCGAGCAGACAGAGAGCGTCCAACGTACGCGCTGGCGTCGCCCGGTCGCGCGCTGTTTCAGCGACAAATGGGCTGAGCTCTGGTTGGGCAGTTCATAAGAAAGTGCGGGAAATGCTGAGGGTCAACGCCCGCTGTTTGGACAGAGAAATTTTTTGGATAGGTGGAGAAATTGTATCACTCCGCGAGGGAGATGTGGGAGGCCTTTGCAGCGTCGGGATTGGCTGAGTAGAGTTTGGAGGCAAGATTGTCGCAAGAGCATCTTGCAGAGAGCGACAGGTGGGAGAGCGTCTTGTGCCGTGAAAGCGGACAGTCGCAAAGTTCGGCAGCTCTGAGATAGGCACTTATATTCTGAAGACTGTGCTGTGTGTGATCTAGAGTCTGCAGCCACAGTAGGACATCAACGTCCACGATAGGCATTGCATTGACTATTAGTATAATTGCAGTTGATTCCGCCTTATAGGCTGGCAGTCACCATTGAACGTAGTCAACCCGTGCACAGAGCTATCATACTGGGATTGCACGTTAGAACAAGACACACTGGGCTGCACCTTGAGGGTTGTTGAGCCAGTCTTGAAAGCGTTGTATACCATTTCGAGGAAATAAAGGGCTCGTGGTATTAGCAGTTTCTGAGTAGTTTATTCTGCTCAAGATATTTGAGAGACTTATCTTAATTCAGCTGCTGTCGTCGCCCCAGCAGTATCGACGGAGCCAGCACGCTGGTAGACGGTATTGTAAAACTTGCAGCAGCGGCAGTAAAGTTCAGAAGTAGTTGTTGGATCGTGTTCTTGCCATCCACTGAGCATCCGTGCAGTTTTGCTTACGATTCGTTATTGGTTATTTGTATTTTTGCACGTTTTTTGGTTTGTTTCTTGGTGGTGGTGTCCGAAGTGCGTATTATTTCAGACACAAAAGAGATTATAGGAACGCAGTCAGATAGCATTTACCATTTGCTTAATCCAGGGGCGTAATTAAATCTAACTTCGGATCAACTTAACATTAAGAGCTGAGAGCCAATGTTACCAGAGTAGTATATCTAAGAACAGTGTACAATTTGTTTGATTTGTTTTCAGTCATGAGTTGTTCAATATGATCTAATTTCTATCGTGAGATAATTTACAATAAATACATGTTATTTACAATGTCGCCTTTGATTCAGTAGTTGGTGGTAGTTAGCCGCCACTGTCACAATAACATATTTTATTCATGTTTAATATCGCCCACTACCCCAATACGAAGCCTTACACTCTCATTCCGTCCCGGGGGGTACGGGGTGGCGGCAGGAAGGCCCTCCGGCCACCCCTTCCAGTTAACACGCCAAGTCCGATTTAACCACGCCAACCCCGACCATAATGCTGGACAAAGGCGCGAGCGATAGATAGATAGATAGAGAAGGTCCTACGAAGAGCGCCACGGTTCGTCAGGGATAGTCTGGTCGGCAGTCAGAACGTTACATAGTTGCTCAACAAACTCCAGTGGCAGGCACTACAAGAGAGGCGTTGTACATCACGGTGAGTTTTACTATCGAAATTTCGAATGAGCGCTTTCTGGGAAAAGTCGGACAACATCTCAGTTCCTCTCACGTTCATTTCGCGAAATGGCCGCGATGAACAAAATCGACAAATTAGAGCTATTACAGAGGCTTACCGGCAATCATTCTTCCCGCGTGCCATTCGCGAATGAAACGGCAAGGATCAGTTAGCGGCACCAGAAGTACCCTCGGCCACACGCCGTCAGGTGGCTTGCTTTATGTTGAGTAGACGTAGATACAGAACTCCTTGTATCATGGTGTGCGGAGCTAGTGGATATGATGACAGGACTCATTCTGTAATTGCTGGAATGAGGCTGGAAGCTCACCTGGAAGTGCTAAGTATGGCGAAACCTGATACCATAGACCCCATCACCAGGGTACGAATTGGCGTTTTTTAGGAGGATAATCCAAGATCCTCCACTGTAACCTTGAGAAATGTACTTATACTTAACCAGCCTACCCGTTCCCCTGATTTATCGCTTAAAGCATATCTGGTATGCAGTCGGAAGATTTATACTTTCATAAAAGCTCCAGACAGCAGTCTCCATGAACTGATACATGTATTCAGGCACGGTAAGAAATTCCCCAAGATAACATTTGGAGGCTATTTGTTTCCGTGGCACAATGACTACAAAAGTGTACTCGTGCTCATGGGGTCACACCTCTTATTGACGTTGATAATAGACATCAGTTCTGAATGGAATTAAAGTTTAGTCGTTTAGTACTCATTATGTAATGAACAACGCCACAAAGCCTGACAAACGTGGACAGTTACTTCATGGAGTAAGTCTTTACACTTCCGCCTGTGTACTTACCCAACGTAATCTCTCTCCCACAAATTTTAACTCGTAGGACCGTGTTTCTAAGAATTTAATGTTGGACGTTTGAGGAGAACTGTAGAAGCCGCAATCAGACAGAAAATTAAACCGTAACCTAAGTGTTGTTGACACATCTGTTATCATTTGCTGCAAAATCGAACACAAAAATTGGTAATGTTCTTCTCCAATGAAAAATGACATCCTTTAATGATGTTTATTCAGCTTCTAACAACAGAAACACGCCTAACGTGTTACACCCATTCGCCTTAATGAAACTGACAAATACAAAAAATCATACTTTCTTAGAAAGCCACGGACGATTTATAGTTCCTGTTTCAATCAAGCACTCCTCTTAATGTATGAAAACTTTCTATCTTAGTTCACGTATTCCTGTCTGTCGACTCTTTCAATAGATATTCACTCAACTGACTGTCCTCTACTGCCTTCGCTACTGACTCACATTGTCGGCGCGTGCTCTGTCCGCACGAAAAGGCAGTAGGCAACATAAAATTCTAGAAGCTAAGGCTCGCGAGCTAGCGCCTGCTGATAAATAACTTGCTGGCAAGGGTATCGATTGCAGTATCATCACACCAACTGACTGAATGAGTCGCTATGCTCATTCATCAGTTATCTGAGGCTGAGAGTTTAGGGTTCAAATGGCTCTGAGCACTACGGGACTTAACATCTGTGGTCATCAGTCCCCTAGAACTTAGAACTACTTAAACCTAACTAACCTAAGGACATCACACACATCCATGCCCGAGGCAGGATTCGAACCTGCGACCGTAACAACCGCGCGGTTCCGGACTGAGCGCCTAGAACCGCTAGAACACCGCGGCCGGCAGAGTTTAGGGATCCGTACTTATTTAAATTTATGAAGGCCTTCAGATGTTGTGCTCTTGTCTGTGGGTACAGCAGAAAGACGGTTGGAAGTGAGGGTGGAGTAATAACCTTGAAGCTCGTCTCGAATTTTACTGGAACGAGTGGACGTGGAGTTGACAGACGTTATCATTCTGATATCACTAGGGCGAGGAAAATTTTGCGAAAACGGTAGCGCAAAAAATAGAGCGTAATTGGCGGTTTCTAGAGAAATATCCAAAATCGGTGATTATTACGAGATATCGTGAAATTTGTAATTTTTCTGTATAAAAATGTTATAAACCTCAGTACGAGAGCTTACAAGTATTCGTAACTGATAGTTATTGAATGTTGAAGTAGAATGTTTCCTTATTTTTTCCTCAAGGTTGAACTCATGCACAGTCTTAAAATTTCTCACTTAACGAACGTTAGTGACATCAAAGATACAGTGAATTTTGTAGAAGAAAAATGTCGAATTTGGCAAAATAAAACACTCAATTTTGCAGTAAAGTGACACCGAACATGACGATAAAACACTGAATTTGGAAATTAAATAACGCCAAAACTGGCAAAAAATATCACCGAAATTGGAAGGAAATAACAACAAAATTGTAAAGAAGTAAAACTCAAATTAGAAAGAAATAACACGAAAAGAGAAAAAACACTGAAGTTGGCAAAAGTAGCAGTAAAACTAGGAAAAATTGTACCGAAATTGAAAAAATGGCAAATAACAATACCAAAATTAGCAAAAAAACATCGAAATTGGTAAAAAATATGAACTTTTCCGAAAAATAACACGGAAGTCGGCAAAACATAACACCGAAATCGGCAAAAAGTAACACCAAACTTGCTCATAAAGTAAAACATTTTTTTCTTGTCTGTTGATAGTCCACATCAGATTCACAAAGAGTCAATAATAGGTGTTGTCAAGAGCTGTGGGATACAGACCACTGGATGACATTAATTGCACATTTGATTGATAAACATGTTTTGTTCACAATTAAGGCAACACGCATTTGTATGAAGTGTCAGAGTATAGCTACAGGCAATAATCTCACAGGACAAAATTTTAGACATCCTTCAATGGAGCACACTGGTCACTTTGGAACTTTCGATGGTGTAGAACTGTGACCCTCAACCGCTGACGTTAGCTGTGATCGTGAAGTGGTGTGGTGAATTTACGAACCTTGTGGCTCCTGCCGCGGCCTGGGAGTCTAACCCAGCAGCGAGGTGGATTTTCATAAGCCTGCCAGAGCAGAGCACTGAGTACAAAGGCGGGCTCTCCAGAAACACAAAGAGAGATATAAAATATGAATCTGATGGACCTACGTAGTAAATGAGGATATCAGATTTTGTCTCGACTTCACAAATACAATGCAGCGTTGCACGACTAACTGCGTGAAGCATAATTTTTTTTACTGATATCGGTGTTTATATACACTAATTGCAAAAAGACTTTCAAGCAGGAATCACAAACTGTGTGTTAAACAGGAGGTGAACTCCACAGTGAACACGTACTGATTGTCAGGATCTTAACTGGATCAGAGTAACAACGATTTGCTTCAACCCAACTGCTACACAATTCAGAACTAAATTTACTCGACAAATATATCAGGAAGTGAGAATGTATTAACCCACACCTTTAGTCTTTCCCCGAATGAATTTGTGTTTAGATACGTAAAATATTACTGTAACAGACTAAATATTTTGTAGGTTGATTAAGACAAGTCTCCAATTAAATCGATTGTAATTTGGTTTGCCGGCCGCGGTGGTCTAGCGGTTCTAGGCGCTCAATCCGGAACCGCGCGACTGCTACGGTCGCAGGTTCGAATCCTGCCTCGGGCATGGATGTGTGTGATGTCCTTAGGTTAGTTAGGTTTAGGTAGTTCTAAGTTCTAGGGGACTGATGACCAGAGATGTTAAGTCCCATAGTGCTCAGAGCCATTTGAACCATTTTTTTGTAATTTGGTTTGGTGTGCGACATAAAAGCCAAGCGGACGGCATAAAGCAGCATGAAGTTGCTCTCTGTTTTGATATAAGACACTTGTACATATATAAATATTTACTTGCAGCAAGGCGAGCTGAAAAGTAATGGCTCCGAATTTCTTATTCTGTTCTCGGTATCGGTTGATGAACTTTTTACACGTGACGCATATTAGTTGGTCGACTTCCCGCTTCGCTGACGCTATTTGCTAGCTTCTGCCGCTAGAGGGCTCCATATTGTTGCGTGTAACATGGCGGTGTGTAACGTAACTACAGTGATAGGCCAAAATATTATACCGCAGACCACCGAGACTTTGGGTGTTGCCTGGTGACATTGCCGGGACATGACGATATAAGAAAAGTATGTACGCGGAGAAGACAGGGACGGGGGACCGTCCTAGCGAAGAAATGGGCTGAAGATGGGGAAATCCATTGAGGAAAGCGACTTTGACAAAGGGCAGGTTATTATTACGCAGAGATCACGAACGACTATCTAGAAAACGGCGAATCCGGTAGAATGATCACGTGTTACAGTCGTATACGTACTGGACGTATGTCTTTATTTAAACAATTAGAGGCAGTACCACCAACGAGTGTGTTCACCACGAGGTCAGGAGTCCAACTGACCTACAGTTCAATTCTTTTATCTTGGCGGCTTGCGTATGCCCGCCCAGACGCTGGAGATTGCTGCGTTGCCAGCTGCTAACGACGCACGCGCCAAGATAAGCAGCGCCATAGTGTAGTATAGTTCGCAAACCTACGTTTAGGGGGGAGCGCGCAGTTTATGAAGTAAAGCCACCACTGCCGCATTAACCCTTTCGCTGCTACAGAGACGTGCTCCCCGCATTCCGCGCTGTACGCAATTTTGTTATCACTGCACTGCTCGCCTGTGCTGACACATGGTGTTCCGACTGCTTCGACACACTTATCATTCGATTTCACAAAAGCTATTTGGCCCAAAAATTTGATTTTTACACATCTTCTTTACTGATACCTTCCCCCCATAAATGACTTAATTCTGTTTCCATGTTCAACGCAGTTATTGTGCAGCATTAAATGTAGTAAACCATTGCACGAAATTTTGAAGAGTTTGCAGAGGTAAAAGCCCATAGCGTATACTTTCCGTACGGTCGATTTTATTTGCCACAATGTTGAGAATGAAATGTGGACAATATACCTAAATTTCATATAAAATTTACTGTATAACAATATCTTATTTAAGTACCAGATAGGTGTCGTATGTAATATTGAGAAATATTCCGTCTTTCGCGACTGTAATAAAATATTTATTTATACCAGAGTAATTTCGATTTTTTCTAAAAAGTTCTGGTTAAAACAAAATTGGCGAAGTACACAAAACTGAACTGTGTACGTAGTCACACATAGAAACTAAAATATATTGCAGTGAGAATTTGTGTTTGTCACAACGGACAACAAATACTTGCCAAAACATAGATCAGTTGACGAAAACATTGAATATGATGATGTTGCCGAAGCAGCGAAACAAAGAATTGCGTCAGACAATCAAGTAGCTCGGCAACGTACGAGCCGAAATTCTGCTCTAAATAATACTTTTAACACTGTCGCAAAGAATGTATTTCAATATGAATAGTAAAGCAGCGACTGCGGAAGAGAAGATATACAAACAAAACAGATAACATGGATATTGTATGTGTGCCTTTTCATTGTTTTTAATTGCTGTGAAAAGAAATATTGGAGGACAAAATATGAAAAGCCAAAAACATATTATGATTACAATGAAGAGACAAAGTACTAGAAATTTCAAAAAATTACATTCAAACGAATAAAATTCGTGAAGTAAGACACTTCGATATTGTTTTTAAATAAACAAAGTAGTAAGCTCCGAATAAGGGTTGAACTCAGAAGCTTACATTCAGTACTCTAACATCTTAACCATTACGCTAGCGCAGCTCGTCCATAAAATTAACCTCTGGGACGAGTCAAAAATCATCGCGCACAGTACTGACAAACACTGTTGGTGTGACTATGAATTACTCACGTTTCGTCGAAGTACAATAGAAAATAAACTATTACCGCTGTTCTTTATTGCGAAAAAGCGGTTCGTGAGAATGATACAAACACTTTCTCTTGCTATCGCCTTAATTAGGAGGCTTATTGCTTTTTTGGTTTAATGAATTAATAGAATATGAAGCAATTGGTATAAAGAATGCTTTTTCCAAACTTTCTATAAAAGAGAGTCTGCTATCAAGACATTGTTTTTGTTCAATTACTTTATTTATGACCGAACGTTTCTAAAACTGAAGTCACTCGTCCGTGCTCTGCACTGCAGTCGAGCTCTGACAACGTCGTTCTCTGTTCGTTGGCTGACTGTGTTTTGTGACGTCAGATGCGCAGAACGAACTTGAAACTCAGCCGCCGTCGTAAATGGCGCGCAATTTAGGCGCTAAACGATTGGACGTCCACCACTCTTCGCAGAACATGGGGTCCGGAGGCTTGTCTTCTCTGTAAAGTAGGATATATGGTGATCTGTGGCATCTTTGCCCAAAGAACACAAAACTGACTCACTCAAAAATGATCAGGAGCACACCGTTCATCGTACAATGTTGAACATGGAGCTCCGCAGCAGACCATCCGTGCTTGTTCACTTGATGACCCAATGTCATAGTCAGTTGTGATTAAAGTGGGCACGTGGTCATTGGATTCGGCCGTCGATCAATGGAAACCTGTCGGCTCTTCGGGTGAATCACATTTCTGGTACACTAGGTCTCTAGTCATCTCCACACATGCCTTTATCGAGATGATAAGCGGCTTGAACCGTGCAGCGCGCCACGGACGCAGGCTGGTGGGAGCTGTATCACGCTATAGGAGACATTGTCCTGCGCTTGAATGTGACCTGTGGCAGCAAATCGATGACACGTTGGCAGGTGCGAACCACCTGCAGCCCTTCATGCTTGATGCCTTCCACGACGGCGGTGTCATCTTTCAATTCTCTGTGCCTTGGTGCTAGAACCGTGCTACAGTGGTTTGAAGAGTATTATAGTGAACTCACTTGATGTCTCGGCTACCAAATTGTCTGATGTAAATCCTTTGGAAGTCATCTTGGTCGCTATTTGGTGCCGTCACCGCGTACGCGAATCAGCGGCCCGGTATTCACTCCAATGACATGACCTGTGCGTAGACATATAATGCCACATACCTCAACAAACCTACTAACACCCTGTCGGATCCCTAATACTCAGAATCGTTCCAAAGACAGACAAACACATTATTAAGGAGGTGGTCATTATGTTGTGGCTTATCAGTGTATGTCGGTGCGTGAGAAGCAGTGTGCTGTAATCAAGTTTCTAACCCCAGGAAACTTCTTCCACACATAGAGCACAGTTTCCTTCAGCCTGACAATGCCAGACAACACACGAGCGCTGCGACATCTGAAACCGTCCGACGACTTGGGCTCGCTGTCATCGATCCTTCACCATACAGTCCCGACATGGTACCATCCGATTTACATCTGTTTCCAAAACTTAAACAACACCTTCGAGGACTTCACTTTGATACTGATGACGCGGTACAAGCAGAGGTGACGTTGTGCCTCCGTAAACGAAGTAAAACATTCTATGCAACAGTATCTCTCATTTGGAGAAATGTTTTTGTTGTCTCGCTGACTGCGTTGAGAAATAAAAATGATGACGTGAAGAATAAAGGTGTATAATGTTAATAACGTTGCTTTTGTTTAAAAAGCTTTGAGAATTTACAAACAAATTCAGCAGCATTACTTTTCACCATGCCCTTGTAACTATAGTTTATTGCGAAATTTCTGAGTCATTTTTTGGTATTATTTTAAGCATTATATAATTTAAAATATTACTGCTTTTGTAAAGTTGTTCATAAATGACTCACGAACTTTGAATAGCGAGAGAAAGTCGAAACTATCAATTGTTACATTGCTGTTCGTTGTTGTCATTATTTATTTCAAGTGTCATGCATATCAGTAGTTCCACATCATAATCGCAAGACCATTAAGTGCGAGAATTACATTATTATTTAGTAGACTATTTATTTCTGAAAATGTTATGAATAGCAAAAGGCTCGAAAATGATGGTATCTGCAGCACCTAAGACTATAACTAGTTTTTTTGTTTATATGTGTCTGTATGACCTGGGTACATATAAAATAGAAAATGTGAAATAGAAGGCCCAAAGCCATGAGGAATGGAGATCTGTTTCGCACTGTAAGATAAAGAAGAATCCCGGAATAATACAAACTTTTAGAAACATCCAGATATCAGCTATTGCGGTGCAATTCACTGGGGACAGAATATTCTATTCCGAGAAAGAGTAAGCTTCCATAGCCTCTCGTTATCAATTTCCTCTGGGAGGGGTCCACAGTCTCAGTAAATTTGAAGAAAGACATTGTCCTACAAGGCTACTAGTTTCGAACGTGGCTCATTCTGAAGTGCATCTATAACAGACGTGGATACATCATGTTCGTCGAACAAAAATCGTGTGCCCCTGCGTAGTTGTGCGTAGCGCTATCGTCAACGTGGGTGAGCTCGCAACGCATAACCAAAAAGCACGGATTCGTAAACAAGGATGTTCACAATACTGTCCTTAAGTGACCTATACAGAGGTGGCGTGTACAGAAGCGGCAGTAACGTGAACAGCTGTGGGTAGATAGCTGAATGCGTAGGTATTAGGCTTGTAATCGTGAAACTGGTGGTTCGGTGCTCAGTAGAGCGTAATAGGAATGTACTAGCTTCACCCACTATGGAGATATTTATGATTCACTCTGAAAGGCTCCAAGGCACAAATCGTCCGTTGCTGACAGTTTTCTGGAGGAAGTTCATAGTGAATTCTGGGATTCACATGGGAAACCCTAGAAAAAATGTGACAATGAAATCATGCGAGGCGGAGTACAAGAGGTGGAATTCACGGTGCTAATCCCAGAAACACTGCAGCCAATAATTTGTGACTGACGACAAAATATTCTGGAGCGTAAATAACAAGCGACTAAAAACTGAATTGTTAGAAGTCTTGGGACACTACCAAAAATCAGCGGTCGTAAAAAGACTGACACATTGGCAGACAGCAGAGATCTCGTCCGTGTTACACTCGCTACTTCGCCTATTGTATTTCTCGATTTCCAAGAAGCGTACAGCTGAGGAGAAGTTGACTACCTTTAAAGTGTCGTGGATAAAAATGGTATTTGATGAGAAGCTCACTGAAATCATTAACGTATGTGTACGAAATGCACACATTAGTGCAGATTTAATAACAATAATTCGGAGCAGATACAGTTATAAAAGGCCCTTCGTCACGGTTTCCCTTCGTCTGTTTCACTCTATGCAACGGGCCTCTTCTGTGAATATTGCAAACCACGTTGACTGTCACACAGAATCCTGCAGGGAGGACGTAGGAATAGGCATCCCTGGCGTAGAGAAGCACTTCAAAGAGTTAAAAACAAGTAAGTCAACCAGGTTCACATCAAATCTCAATTCGATTTCGCTGCAGTTTTGGCCCCTTACTTAGCTTGCATTTACCGCGAATCTCTCTCAGCGCAGTGTCCCAAGCGATTGGAAAAAAGCGCAGATGACTCCTATACATAAGAAAGCTAAAAGAATGTCAATACCCGGAACATCGCTTTGCCGCTTTAACGTTGAACACGTTTTCAGCTCGAATTTCCTTGAAAGGGAAAAGTTCCTGTTTACAAATCAGTACGGATGTAGAAACCACCCTTTGTTCCCAACTCAGTTTGCTTATTTGTCACATGTACTCCTACAAGCTATGTATGGAGGCTACAAGGTGATTCCGTATTCCTACATTTCCGGAAGAAGTTTGACATGGTGCCCCACCGCAGACTGTCGACGAAAGTCCGAGCCTGCGGATTATGTTCCCAGATATGTCAGTGATTCAAACGTTTTTTATGTGACACATAACCAAGTACGTTGTCCTCGATGACGAGTGTTTGTCAGAGACTAGGGTCTCCTAAGTAATGCCAAGATAAATGTGATAGGGCGACTCTCATTCCTTATATACATAAATGATTTGACAGACAGGGTGAACAGTAATTTATGGCTGTTTGCTGAAGACACATCGGTGTACGGAAAGGTATCGTCGTTGATTGACTGTAGGAGGATACAGGATGACTCAGCCAGAATTTCCAATTGGTGTCATGAATGGCAACTTGCTATAAATGGAGAAAAATTTAAGCTAATGCGGATGAGCAGGAAAAATAATCCTGTCACTTTCGAATACAGCATTACTAGTGTGCTGCTCTGCATGCTGACATCCATTAAATACACTCCTGGAAATGGAAAAAAGAACGCATTGACACCGGTGTGTCAGACCCACCATACTTGCTCCGGACACTGCGAGAGGGCTATACAAGCAATGATCACACGCACGGCACAGCGGACACACCAGGAACCGCGGTGTTGACAGTCGAATGGCGCTAGCTGCGCAGCATTTGTGCACCGCCGCCGTCAGTGTCAGCCAGTTTGCCGTGGCATACGGAGCTCCATCGCAGTCTTTAACACTGGTAGCACGCCGCGACAGCGTGGACGTGAACCGTATGTGCAGTTGACGGACTTTTAGCGAGGGCGTATAGTGGGCATGCGGGAGGCCGGGTGGACGTACCGCCGAATTGCTCAACACGTGGGGCGTGAGGTCTCCACAGTACATCGATGTTGTCGCCAGTGGTCGGCGGAAGGTGCACGTGCCCGTCGACCTGGGACCGGACCGCAGCGACGCACGGATGCACGCCAAGACCGTAGGATCCTACGCAGTGCCGTAGGGGACCGCACCGCCACTTCCCAGCAAATTAGGGACACTGTTGCTCCTGGGGTATCGGCGAGGACCATTCGCAACCGTCTCCATGAAGCTGGGCTACGGTCCCGCACACCGTTAGGCCGCCTTCCGCTCACGCCCCAACATCGTGCAGCCAGCCTCCAGTGGTGTCGCGACAGGCGTGAATGGAGGAACAAATGGAGACGTGTCGTCTTCAGCGATGAGAGTCGCTTCTGCATTGGTGCCAATGATGGTCGTATGCGTGTTTGGCGCCGTGCAGGTGAGAGCCACAATCAGGACTGCATACGACCGAGGCACACAGGGCCAACACCCGGCATCATGGTGTGGGGAGCGATCTCCTACACTGGCCGTACACCTCTGGTGATCGTCGAGGGGACACTGAATAGTGCACGGTACATCCAAACCGTCATCGAACCCAGCGTTCTACCATTCCTAGACCGGCAAGGGAACTTGCTGTTCCAACAGGATAATGCACGTCCGCATGTATCCCGTGCCACCCAACGTGCTCTAGAAGGTGTAAGTCAACTACCCTGGCCAGCAAGATCTGCGGATCTGTCCCCCATTGAGCATGTTTGGGACTGGATGAAGCGTCGTCTCACGCGGTCTGCATGTCCAGCACGAACGCTGGTCCAAATGAGGCGCCAGGTGGAAATGGCATGGCAAGCCGTTCCACAGGACTACATCCAGCATCTCTACGATCGCCTTCATGGGAGAATAGCAGCCTGCATTGCTGCGAAAGGTGGATATACACTGTAGTAGTGCCGACATTGTGCATGGTCTGTTGCCTGTGTCTATGTGCCTGTGGTTCTGTCAGTGTGATCATGTGATGTATCTGACCCCAGGAATGTGTCAATAAAGTTTCCCCTTCCTGGGACAATGAATTCACGGTGTTCTTATTTCAATTTGCAGGAGTGTATCTTCGCGCAACGCTGCAAAGTGATATGAAACGGAATGTGTTCTGGCGTAACGAGAAGCGCCAACACGACGATGCAGGACGAAAGAGCAGAGAGGGCTGTGACACTACGTCAGCTAATAGTACGCTGACTAGGGCAACATCGAGACAGGAGTGGAATCTACACGAAGAGGACATAAGCGCCGCTCCGCCTCGTTGCGGGCGCAGTAGAAGACAAGCCGTCATATAAACGCTACAGCAGTGACTTATGAACTGTTTTGCTTACATTGAAATTGTATATACCGAAGGGCATTGATTATCTGCATGTCGCCATTTGCTTGTGACTCACCTTTGTGAATATGCAAAGTTAAGTACTGTCAATTTAACTTACTGTAATAACTCTATTTTCTTGAATTGTTGTCTAGGGATCCGAGAAAACAGCTTCCTAGGCAGGCTATAATAGACGAGTGGTCAGGATACTACATTGGCGACGAATTATAAGAAGAACCCAGTGCTTGGTGGCCACGGAATTTTCTTTTGTTGTTTGCTGGTCCCTTAATTCTCTCTTGTCTTTTCTTTGCAGGGGCGTTTACTTGCTTTACTGGTCTCTTATCTTGTTTTTGCTAATCAGTGTTTCAGGTGGGCATTGCAGAAATTTTCCTCCCTTTTGTACTTATTTTTCTTGCTTTTCTTGTCTGTTAATTGCCTTTGTCTCTTCCAACATGGCCACCCCACGTATCACACTCCCTGCTCAGGCGCCACAGCTGCCAGCGTTAGATTTAATGCAGCTAAACCAGATGTTTCAGTTCCAGACCCAGCAAATATTTACACTGCTCAAGACGGCGCAGCAGCTACTGGCCAACACTCTACGTCGAATGGGACAAGCAACACCTACTCCAAGTGCTATACCGCCTTTTCGCCAGTTTCGTGCACACAAAGAGGAATGGTTCGAATGGTTGCAACAGTTTTAAGCCCACGTAATTGCTCACAACATACTGGGTACTGTGAAACCCCCCTATTTCTTGTCTACAGTAGGGAGTGCAGTGTTCCGCCTCTTACAGAAGCTATTCGCTAACGCCACTCTGAGTGAACTTTCGTATGATCATGTTGTAGATTTGCTAACTATTATGAATAACAAGTGAATGTGGTAGCAGCTAATTATCAATTCTTTAATTGCAAAAAACGGTCAGAGTAATCTTACCGCGAGTGGTTAACAGATTTTCAGGGTATGATGAGGAAATACAAATTCAAATATGTCTGCATTGCTTTATAGTCAGATGTTATGTTGCGTGATGCGATTGTGTACAATGTAACTGATGTCAAATCCAGAGAACAGATTTTGACACATTCTGATTCATCATTTAAGCAAGTAGTACAAATACTACGTAAGTACGATTTAGTTACCCTGTTAGCCGAAAAATTTGAGCAGCCAGCAGTTTGGTTGAGTCCCTTGTTTGCGACTGGTCCATTCGGCAGCGGTAGCTTGTGCTCGCCACACCGCATAAACAACTCCCCACACCGCATAAGCAGCTCGCTAAACGGGCGGGTACACAGGCGAACAAAATTATGTCTTATCCTTGGCACTAATCCCAAGACTCCCCCTCCCGACAACCACAATGTTGTGTTAGTGGCAAGAAAGAAAATGTACAGTCCATATGTTTGCAAAGAACAAACATAAGAATGTGGCTCACTCACAACAGTCAAGTCACAAGGCCCACATCATTAATGCAGTACATTCGAAGTCCACAACCGGCATCAGAAAAACTAGTAAGAGAGCAGTTTCTTCAATGCTACACCAATCCAAAAAGCTTTTTGTTCAGTTGCTTTGTGGAAAACCACTAAAATTTCAGTTGGACACAGGTGCCTCTGTTACATTTCTGAATCGTGAAACACATGAAATATTAGGCTCCCCATGCGTGTCTAAAACTAGCACGCACCTGACAGCTTATACTGGACAAGATATTCCCGTTCTCGAAAAATGTACTTTTCCTGCCATCTATCGCTCGCATATGTGAACAGTGACTTTTACGGTGCTGCAATGAAATGATTGTCAGAACATATTTGGTCTTGATTCATTGGATTTGTTTGGCTTTAACATTCAGGACAATGTATTGTCAGTGTTTGCATTCCATGCAAAAGACGGTGTAGCTAGCTTGCTGAAAGAATTCCCGGAATCCTTTTCTGAAGATTTAGGCAAAGCTAACAACTTTGTTGCACATATTACTCTGAAAGACAATGCTCAGCCGAAATTTTGCCGGGCCAGAACAGTCCTCATTGCATTATGGGACAAAGTCGCTGTTGAACTTAAAAGAATTGGAAGATAGTGGAGCTATTGAGCCCAAGCAAGTTACTCAATGGGCTAGTCTACCGATTTTGCTTCCCAGTCCTTCATTTCGCATTTTCCTCTGTGTTGACTTTACGTCTACGGTCAACCCACAAACTGTGATTGATATTTACCCACTGCCACGCCCAGAGGATCTCGTGGACAGATTTGGCGCTGGTCGCTCCTTTTCCAAAATTGAATTGCGAGACGCGTATCTTCAAATTTCGCTCGGTGAAGAAACACAAAAAGTGTGTAGTGGATATCCATTTAGGCTTGTTTAAAATTTTGCGTTTGCCTTTTCTCAGTGCTTCCGCAAACGCTATTTTCCAACGTTATTTAGAATAGTTGACAGCTCAAGGGCCAAACCGTTCAAACTATTTAGGCTATATTATCGTAGCAGGTCGTAAACCTGCAGATCATATAGTAAGTTTGCGTGCTTTTCTCGTGTGTTATACGATGCAGGACCAAAGTGTAGATTGGACAAGTGTGATTTTTTTAAACCTGAGTTGCAGTATCTTGGTCACATTATAACCAGTCGACGTACACGTCCTCTTCAGCTACATTTGTTAGCCATACGAGATTTGCCAATTCCTTCCAGTATCCAAGAATTGCAGTCAGTCGTAGGGAAAATGTAGAATTATATTCTGTTCACACAGAATGATACACAAATCGTAGCTCCATTGCATTGATTGCGTAGCAAGAATGTCCCTTTTGTTTGGACAGATGAGTGCCAAGTAGCTTTCAAAAAACTTATAGATGCATTGCTCAGTGACCTATGCTTAGTTCTCTTTGATCCTGATAAAACAGTTGTTTTGTAAGTTGGGGCATCCTCTAACCAAATCGGTGTATTGCTTTTGCACAGAAATGGTGATAAAGACAGACCTATCGCTTTTGCAACAGTGTTGTCCAAACCTCAGTGTAACTATTCACAAATTGAGAAAGCGGCTTTAGCTATTGTGTACGGTGTCACCAAATTCCACCACTATTTTTATGGCAGAAAGGTATACTTAGTAACGAATCACAAGTCTTTGCAATCTTTGTTAGTCCGATGAAACCGGTTTCTGTACGAACCACCCAAAAATTGTAAAGATGGGCATTGTTGTCTCAATGCCAGTACGATATTGTTTGTCGTCAGACAGCTTGACGTGGTAATGTGGACGCACTTTCACGTCTTCCGATTCGCCCTAATACAGAATTTGACACTTATGCTGCGTCTTGTTGTCACATCGATGCTCATGATTCTGAACTGATTCAATATTTTCCGCTGAACTGTAGGAAAATTGCGCAGACCACGGAAGCTGATTCAGATCTGAACATTTTGCTAATATACATTCGCCTCGTTCCTTCCATAACATAAAGAACTCTGTAGTGCGCCAATACTTTGCACGTCGGCATAGCCTCGCTATACAGAAAGGTGTGATTCTTGTACAAAATGACAGAGGACAGTCACATCTGATGATTCCTAAAGCTTTGCAAAAAGAAGTGTTACAGTTACTTCACCAAAAATACTGGGGTATTGTTCCTACGAAACAGCGCGTCGACACTGTACTTGCCAGGGTATGGACACCCAAATAGAACAGATGACGTCACATTGTCACGCATGTGATTTTGCAGGACCTCTGTGGAACACTTGTTAGTTGTTTGTGGTTGACTCGTATAGCAAGTTTCCTTTTGCTGGGCCAATGAACTCGACAAATTTACGTAGCACAATTCAGATGTTGTCCTCTATTTTTTGTTGTCCTCTATTTTTTGCCTCAAAGGTTTAGCTAAGTCATAGTGTCGAACAACGCCTCTCAGTTTACGTCAAAAGAATTTGAAACATTCTGTGAACGCTGTGGCATACTTCGTCTAACTAGTGCACCGTTCCATCCACAGTCAAACGGCGAAGCGGAACTTTTTGTTAGAACCTTCAAGCAGCAGCCGGCCGCAGTGGCCGAGCGGTCCTAGGCGCTACAGTCTGGAACCGCGTGACCGGTACGGTCGCAGGTTCGAATTCTGCCTGGGGCATGGATGGGTGTGATGTCCTTAGGTTAGTTAGGTTTTGGTAGTTCTAAGTTCTAGGGGACTGATGACCTCAGATGTTAAGTCCCATAGTGCTCAGAGCCATTTGAACCACTTCAAGCAGAAGATGGCCAAACTCCGCTCCTCACACATCAGGGATCAAGCATTGCAACCGTTTCTCGCCTCCTATCGTTCGTACCCACGAGATGGACCATCGCCGGTGGAATTGCTTTACGGCCGCCGCCATCGGACACTGCTCCATCTACTCCATCCTCCTCAGCATCCGACCCTGAAAGGAGGCCACAAGTATCACTCTGCGCCGCATAGTATTGTGTTTTACAGGGTTTTTAGCGGCAGCAGACGATGGGCTCGAGGTGAGATCGTCCGTCGACTTGGCGCTTGTTGACTCTTATTTCAGGTGCTGACGCCTTGCAGCGTCGACATCACAATGAACTTCGCCACTGTCACGTGCACAGTGATACTTCTGTGCCTCTTCCCCCAGATTGACGGATCTCGAGGACAACACAGCGACAGCAGTCGCCAGAGGGTCTTATCACGACACCGCGGAACGACACCATGGAGACGGAGCCTTCGCCTCCTCTCGTCCTACCGATGGAGCTGGTCGCTACCAAACGGCGGCAGCATCCATCTTCTAAATCCGGTTATTGCCCTCAGGAGATTGACACGTACCCTTCTGGTCTTTTCCGGGAACTTTCATGCTAGAGCGAACGCCGGATGGCTGGGTACGACCGGAAGCTTGACGTCCCCTGCAGCCACAGCTTCCGGTCCAGAGGCGCGTCCATCCTCCCGCCACCCTGGCGTTGTTGCGCTCCCCACACAACAACGGTCCGTCGCTTTGGAGGGGAGGAATGTTCCGGCATAACGACAAGCCCGGCACGACGATGAAGAACTAAAGAGCAGAGAGGGCTGTGAGATGACGTCAGCCAATGGTACGCTGACTAGGACGACACCACGACGGTAGCGGCACACACACGAAGAGAATATAAGCGCTGCTGCGCCTATCCGTGGGCGCAGTAAAGGACAAGCTTTCATATAAACGCCACAGCAGTGACTTATGAACTGAATTGTTTTGCTTGTAATTAGATAATATATATTTAAGGACATTGATTATTTGCATGTCGTCATTTCCCGGCGGGGTCAGGGATTTTCTCTGCCTCGTAATGACTGGGTGTTGTGTGATGTCCTTAGGTTAGTTAGGTTTAAGTAGTTCTAAGTTCTCGGAGACCGATCACAATAGATGTTAAGTCCCGTAGTGCTCAGAGCCATTTGAACCATGTCGTCATTGTCTTGCGACTCACCTTTGTGAATATGCAAAGTTAAATATTGTCAGTTTAACTTACTGTAATAAACTCCATTAATACGATTTTCTTGAATTGTCGTCTAGCGATCCGAGAAAACAATTTCCTAGGCACCCTATAGTAGACGAGTGGGCAGGATACTATAGAATGAGCACGTCAGGCTGGCGGTAGGGAAGGTGAATGCTCAACTTCATTTTATTGGGAGAAATTTGGGTAGGTGTAACACATCTATAGAAATCTACTGCAGTCCATTCTCGAGTATTGCGCGCCGGTGTGGAATTCCCACCAGTTCTGATTAAAGGATGACGTCGAAGCAATTCAGAGGCGTGATGTTATATTTGTTACTGATAGGTTCGATCAGCATACTGATATTACCGAGATGGTTCGTGAACTCAAATGGGAAGCCCTGGGGGCTAGAAGAAGTTCTCGTTGCGAGGCACCACTGCGGAAATTTAGAGAACCAGCATTTGAAGGTGACTGGAGATCGATTCTGCTGCCACCAATGTAGGGGTACATTTTGCTTAAGGATCTCTAAGATAAGATTAGAGAAATTAGGGCTCTTACGAAGGCTTATAGAGAGCCGTTTTTCCTTTGCTCTATTTGGTCTCTAGACCAGGAAAGGAAATGCACCATATGGTGGTTTGCGGAGTGTGTATATAGATGTGTGTGCCGTATTTATGGGGTGATGATAGCAGTAAGTGTGTGCTTAGATGACCTCAGTAAAATTTCAAATGACGAAGAAGATGAGACAGTGCAGCCGACATACTCAACGAATTTCAGAAGTCGAGTG
This sequence comes from Schistocerca gregaria, assembly GCF_023897955.1. NCBI lineage: Eukaryota > Metazoa > Arthropoda > Insecta > Orthoptera > Acrididae > Schistocerca > Schistocerca gregaria. The sequence continues at coordinate 598,050,439 of NC_064922.1, forward strand.
GAGATAAAATCAACACGGATAAAATAGTTTGTATCGATCTTGGATGCAGTTCGCTATATCAGCATACAGTAGACAAGAAACACCATTTTAGCATGATCATCACGGGAGCAAATACTTTACGTGGCGACGGTTCATGTCTGGAGGTTCAGTTTTTTCAAATTTCCTTTTCTCAGTACAGCCACCTAATCTACCGAGGACGGATTCGTGTTGAGAAAGCCGTACCAACACTGCATGACAATATTCTCAAAACATACCTGGCAGTTACTCAGTGTAGGTGTAAGAAGCGTCAAAGGAGAGACCGTGTAAATTTGTCGACGCTCATACTTAAGGCCGCTAATTTCGTTTATCCGGAACAAAAAACTTACAGTTTTGTCTGGATATTCTGACGTAGAAATAGGCACGTAAAAGAGGTCTTACTGAAGCATTCCGAAGCGAGAATCTATCAACAATTAAGACAAGGAATACCTAGGAATCGTATGAAAATCAGAGATCTCTACATAATTTTGTCACAAGTTTGGAGAAATGTACATGCAAAGATTTTACCCGCCAATATTAGAGCTATGTAACTAGACGTCATCACTGAAACCAGCGCAGCTCTTACTAAGCAACATAAAATGAAATTGACTCCTTAAGCTTATGCGAAATGTGTAGTGTTGAAGTGAACGGGGTACAATTATATTCATGCAAGAAAACGCTTACGAATTAGAACTGGATGAGAAAAAACTTTCTGTCGTCGCGAGAACAACTATAAATATGATAAACGTCAACGAAGTTTTGCGAGTACACTGGATAATTTTTCCCTGATCCTGAACTACGCCTTTACTTGGCTTGTTGGATACTTGACATCTTTTCTCCCCAAATTCAATGAACTGATACACAGGAATTTATTGACCATTTTTGCCACTGAAACATAGGAATCTTAAAACTCATCTAGGAGCCACATTTGGATCACCAGCGCACAGTTACCTGTATATTATTCTAGAAACAAATTAAGAACGGAAAACGACGAAGAAGAGAATGCATTAAAGCCAATAATTCAATCTCTTGACAGAACAAGACAGTTGGGGGAGTCAAGCAAAATTTCAAATAAAGTAGACATAAAATGCAGACTGATTTGTCCACATAAGACAATGCAACAGAGACGAAATGTTGTTTTGTCCTTTTTTATTAGTGGTATTATTATATTTTCAAACCCCATTAGAAGGAAATGTCATGTTTCATATCTCACACCTAATTTGATTATGTACACAGTTTACTTAGCAAAAATGAACGATCATATTCACATGCGTTAAACTGAACAAATCGTTCATGTCATTAACATATTACACATTCACGTTTTTGTGATGCATTTGAAGTTCTTATTTTAGGAGAAACATAAATGCTATAGCAGTTGTTGGTGTCCTATTGATTAATTCCGCTGGTTTCGTTGTAAAGCAGTTCAAACGATATATTAACATAGCATAAAAATGTTCTGCATGAAGAACTTTAAAAGAGTTTATATTGTTTAACAATATTCTTCTGGGCACAAAATGTATACTGCTACCGTCGGCCTTTTTAATATCGTTATTATTGTTGTTAATTCCTTGCTTAATGTAAATAATTTGAAGGAATCACTGACGATGGTGGACATATGTACTGATATTTATAATATATTACAATTCATTGTAATACATCCAGGTTAAAGAATTAATCAAAAAAGGAATCTCTGTGCATAGAGCATTAGGCTATCAATCCCGAATTTGGTGATTCCTAACGGAGTAAACTTTTTTCTTTTACGTTTATTTGAATTCTATATTTTTCACGAGTTGGGTATACTATTTAATGAATACTGAATCATAATTTTAATAAAAATGATGTATTTTAGTTATAATTGCTAATCACGTAAAACGTAAGTATTCACAAAAGATTGAAAATTGGTAGCGGAACCTGAAATAAAGGAAAAACAGCTATTCTGTTTTTCGAAATTGCAGAGTACAACTAATATATATATATATATATATATATATATATATTGTTTTAATGTGATCAGTAATTAATAATAAAAGGCTGTTTTACCAAAAATTTGTGATTCAGTATTAATTAATATTTACATATCATAATAAATATAATAATCAAGCAAAAGAAGATAAAATGCTCCTACGTCGAATCGAAACACGTAATTCACGATTAGAATAGTAATGAACTAAGAATCTTTTACGCACTCAGCTACCGGCGGTCTTCTTAAAAATGAAATGAAATGTCGTGTGACGAGGGCCACCCGTCGGGTAGACCGTTCGCCTGGTGCAAGTCTTTCGATTTGAAGCACTGTGAACTTTTTTAATTCACAGCAATCCCCAACTTTAGATACTCAAATGAGATTTTTTCGAATTTGTTTGAGAAACGCGTCTTATTGCATTAGGAAGCGGATGTCTGGGCGCTGGGCATCAAAGCCTAGATTGTCGCACAGGTGACAAAATGGTAGATATCGAAATAGATGACAGAGGGATAGAGAATCAATTAAAATCGCTCAAAAGATGAAAGGCCGCTGGACCTGATGGGATACCAGTTCGATTTTACACAGAGTACGCGCAGGAACTTGCCCCCCCCCCCCCCCCCCCCCCCTTCTTGCAGTTAGAAGAGCGTAGCGTTCCAAGGATTGGAAAAGGGCACAGGTCATCCTCGTTTTCAAGAAGGGACGTCGAACAGATGTGCAGAACTATAGACCTATATCTCTAACGTCGATGAGTTGTAGAATTTTGGTACACGTATTATGTTCGATTATAATGACTTTTCTGGAAACTAGAAATCTACTCTGTAGGAATCAGCATGGGTTTCGAAAAAGACGATTGGGTGAAACCCAGCTCGCGCTATTCATCGACGAGACTCATAGGGCCATAGACACGTGTGAGTGATTTCAGGTGTGCCGCAGGGGAGTGTCATAGGACCGTTGCTATTCACAATATACATAAATGACCTTGTGGATGACATCGGAAGTTCATTGAGGACTTTTGCGGATGATGCTGTGGTATATCGAGAGGTTGTAACAATGGAAAATTGTACTGAAATGCAGGAGGATCTGCAGCGAATTGACGCCTGGTGCAGGGAATGGCAATTGAATCTCAATGTAGACAAGTGTAATGTGCTGCGAATACATAGAAAGATAGATCCCTTATCATTTAGCTACAAAATAGCAGGTCAGCAACTGCAAGCAGTTAATTCCATAAATTATCTGGGAGTACGCATTAGGAGTGATTTAAAATGGAATTATCATATAAAGTTGATCGTTGGTAAATCAGATGCCAGACTGAGATTCATTGGAAGAATCCTAAGCAAATGCAAAACAAAGGAAGTAGGTTACAGTACTCTTGTTCGCCCACTGCTTGAATACTGCTCAGCAGTGTGGGATCCGTACCAGATAGGGTTGGTAGAAGAGATAGAGAAGATCCAACGGAGAGCAGCGCGCTTCATTACAGGATCATTTAGTAATCGCGAAAGCGTTACGGAGATGATAGATAAACTCCAGTGGAAGACTCTGCAGGAGAGACGCTCAGCAGCTCGGTACGGGCTTTTGTTAAAGTTTCGAGACCATACCTTCACCGAAGAGTCAAGCAGTATATTGCTCCCTCCTACGTATACCTCGCGAAGAGACCATGAAGACAAAATCAGAGAGATTAGAGCCCAAACAGAGGTATACCGACAATCCTGCTTTCCACGAACAATACGAGATTGGAATAAAAGGGAGAACCGATAGAGGTTCTCAAGGTACCCTCCGCCACACACCGTCAGGTGGCTTGCGGAGTATGGATGTAGATGTAGATGTAGAAGCCTCTAAGTACGAAGAAAATCGAAGGAGGCCAGTCAGTAAGGTCCCCACAGCAGGTTTGTGCAGGTTACCGTCATTCTGGAAATATCACTGTGAAATCTGCTTGTACGACAACTGCTTTATCCCATCGTGTACACGTGCTTGTTAATCCCAAACACTCGAGCAATCTAAATAGAAGGCGACTTCCTTAATAACTGTTTTACACCTTAGCTTCTTTAATTAATAAACGCTCTTCTATTGCTTCATCGCTTTTTATCTTCTGACATTTGTCGCCATTTCAATGTAACTTTGTGACGTTCCAGATTTTGACTACTTCCTCTCGCGATACTGGCTCACTTTCTCATACCCAGCATATAACTGCGTCACTGCCAAATCTTGAAAAACGCACACTACCAGATCTGAAAACTCATGTTGTCAGCAAGACGATGCCCAACAAATGTTCGATACCCAAAGAACTTGGAACCGATATTTACATATAGTACTCTTACAGAGGGGAAAATGTGTATGTACTAGAGCTACACGACGCTATGCGCCGTGGAAGACGTTGTGTGGCAAAAGAGAAACGACACGAGCTGGAGAATAAAATTTGTTGAAGGAGCAGCGACCACTGCAGTCGACAGGTGCGCTGAAACCGGCTGACGACACAGCGGCCAGTGAGGGAGGGAGTCGCTCGGAAGGCTCTCTGGTATCGAGCTCTGGTATCGACCAAAGAGGCGGCGGCCGTCGCGGTCGCAGTCGCGGTCGAGATGGATGGCCGGTTTATACGCCGCGGAGCCACAGATAGCGCGCTCGGCATCAATCATGTAGGGCAGAGGTGGCCTGCAGGTTATTTATGTCGCGTGTTGACACGGGGCCGCCCAGGTGATAGGGGCGCAATTTACAACCGCCTCTTCTGCGGCCAGAAGTTCCACCTCTGGAACTGCCGGCTGCTCCGCAGAAAGGAAGACAACGGCGACTGCCTGGGGCGAACTGCTGTGAAGCCTCTTTAGACTCCAGCTCTTGCGTGATTCTCTCTACTGGTTATCGTTTACCTGCTGTTATATATATATGAAGATATTTACGCAAAGAAGTAGGAGGTGGAATACAAAAGTTCCAGAAATTTGAATTTTGTGTGTAATTGGGAGTATATAAACTGTTTCCCTATGCATTCGCCAGAGGCAGTGTGACAACTGGATACGGCCTCGGTTATATGGTTAGTCGTTGGTGAGCATATTTGCATTATTGTGCTTCCGTGAGTTTGATGTTTTGCAATAGATGTGTAGCGTGTATGTTTTATTTTAAAAACATCTTTGGAAACACAGCTTTAAGTCAAGCACAGAATTGCACTTGGTATATGTGTCCCATAACCTGACAAACATCGACTGATGGCTGTCAACTGGTGTCATACCAGAAGATGTAAAACAAGGGGGGAGATCCGATTGTCCAAAACTATAGACAGACGATCCAAGACCTCTGCAACACCTCTGGAACACGTTATGGTATATATGAACGTATTTTTCAGAAGGATTCAGTATGAGAAGAATTATGGGGAAGCTTTCTGCCACGACTGCTGGAAGAAGATCAGAATCAAAACCGCGTGGATGTCTGTAGGGATGTAAACAACTATGGCAAGGTGATCACGATTTTCTTTCATAAGATGCAACTGGTGAAGCAGCAGTATTCCCAAGGGAAGAGTCCTTCAGCTCCGCGAGAAGGCTGTACAAGTAAAGGGTTCTTACTCATTCGTATTTTTTTATTTTTTATTTTGACGGGATTGTTGGTAAGTAGTTTATCCCTCCTAGTTTCATCGTGACATTCTAACAATTTTGAGCGGAGACAAGTTGAGAAAACGTCCTTAGAGGTGGCTTACAGACGACAGGGTGCTCATCCATGCACAACTGCATACCACCTACATTATTAAGGAATTTTTGATTAATACTAGATGGTAGTTGTTCTCCATTCGCCATATTCCCCAAACACAGCTTCGTGTGCCTTGTTCCCCTTCCCGAGATAAAAATAAAGTTAAAGAGGCGAAGATTAGATACAATGACTCAGTTGGAACCAGAAATGGAAAGGGTACTGTGCACTCTAACAAAGAAAGACTCCGAGAATGCATTTAAAAATTTGCAGAAACAATGTACAAGACTTGAATGTTTGGCGCTTCGCAGCTTTCAGATATTTGTTAAGAGGTGTCTTATATACACAATGAGCTGTACGTGAAATGTACCAGACGTCATGTACTGACGGACAGGGACCGCTGAGTTTTCCAGAGAGTGATTGTAAGATATGTCGTAAAGTCAGCGGAAGGAACCACACGTGAATTCCAAAGTGAATCCAGCAGTCCAGCGAGAACAGTAACTATGGGCGAGGAGTAAAAATAATGGAGCACAAAGCTCAAATAGCTCCTCACAAGCCACACGTTTCTATGTTCAGCGGTAAGTCACGCTTGAGGTGGAGTAAAGAGGAAAGCAATTGAACCGTGGACGACTGGGAACGAATGATTCGGAGTCGTGAATCACACTGTACTCTGTGGTAATTCTATGGAACGCTCTAACGCTAACTTTGAAGTACGAAGGCGGTTATGTTGTGGTAGGTGTTTCTCGTGGTTAGAGTATGGTGCTCTTATTGCTCTTAAGAAACGTTAAATGCGGAAGGATATGGAAACAGTTTACGTCACCGTGTACAGCGTACAGTACAGGGACATTTCGGAGACGATAGATTGTATCACCCAATCTTAAAGCAACATGTGAGAGGCAATGGTTTCTAGGAATGTCTGAACTTCCAAAGTTCTATGATGATACGAAATATTCTTACTCCCTAAATTGTTCTTCAACCATCTGTTGCCCGTCGTCGTTTGACTAGTGGTTTTGCTCATATTGGTTAGTAAAATAACTACTAGAACAGCTTCCATAACTACGCCTTGCGCTCTGTGGAAACCTCAATGTACACTATGTGATCAAAAGTAACCGGACACCTCGCTAAGAGTGACTTAAAAGTTCGTTGCTCCCTACATCGGTAATGCTGGAATTCAATATCGTGTTGGACCACCCTTAGCCTTGATCACAGCTGCCACTCTCGCAGGCATCCGTTCAGTCAGGTTCTGGAACTTTCTTGGGGAATGGCAGCCCATTCTTCCCGGTGTGCTGCACTGGGGAGAGGTATCAATGTCGGTCGGTGAGGCCTGGCACGAAGTCGGCGTTCCAACACATCCCAAAGGTGTTCTATAGGACTCAGGTCTAGACTCGGTGCAGGCCAGTGCATTACACGGATGTAATAGTCGAGTAACTACTCCGCCACAGGCCGTGCATTACGAACTGATGTTCTTTTCTATTGAAAGATGCAATCGCCATCCCCGAGTTGCTCTTCAACATTGGGAAGCAAGAAGGTGCTTAAAACATCAATGTAGGGCTATGCTGTGATAGTGCCACGCAAAACAACAAGGGGTGCAGGCCTCCTCCATGAAAAACAAGACCGCACCATAACACCACCGGCTCCGAATTTTACTGTTGGCACTACACACGCTGGCAGATGACGTTCACCGGGCACTCGCCATATCCATATCCTGTCATCGGATCGCCACGTTGTGTACCGTGATTCGTCACCCAGACAACGTTTTTCACTGTTCAATCGTCCAATGTTTACGCTCCTTACACCAAGCGAGGCGTCGTTTGTCATTCACCAGCGTGATGTGTGGTACATGAGCAGCCAGCCACTCGACCGTGAAATACAGGTTTTCTCATCTCCCGCCTAACTATCATAGTACTTGCAGTGGATCCTGATGCAATGTGGAATTCCTGTCTTGTGGTCTGGATAGATGTCTGCCGATTACACATTACGATCCTCTTCAACTGTCGGCGGTCTCTGTCAGTCAACAGACGAGGTCGGCCTGTACGCTTTTGCGCTGCACGTGTCCCTTCACGTTTCCACTTCACTGTCACAACGCAAAAAATTGACCAGGGATGTTTATGAATGTGGAAATCTCGCGTACAGACTTACGACACAAGTTACACTCGACCACCTGACCACGTTCAAAGTGCGTAAGTCCGGCGAAGCGCCTCATTCTGCTCTCTCACGATGTCTAATGACTGGAGGTCTCCAATATTGAGTACCTGGCAGTAGGTGGCAGCACAATGCACCTAATACGAAATACGTATGCTATGGGGTGTCAGGATACTTTTGATCGGATTGTGTATGGGCCGGCCGAAGTGTCCGAGCGGTTCTGGCCGCTACAGTCTGGAACCGCGCGACCGCTACGGTCGCAGGTTCGAATCCTGGGCATGGATGTGTGTGATGTCCTTAGGTTAGTTAGGTTTCAGTGGTTCTAAGTTCTAGGGGACTGATGACCTCAGAAGTTAAGTCCCATAGTGCTCTGAGCCATTTGAACCATATTTATAGTGTATGTTGAGTACCAGTAGTATTAAGGACATAGTAATAAGCGTCTCTGGAATAGAGAAGCAAGTCAAAGAGTTGGAAATAAATAATTCACCAAGTCCTAAAGGAATTCCAGTTCGTTTCTACAAAGAATTCTCTGCAGCATTAGCCTCTTATTGCAGCGCAAAGTCTCAAGCGCCAGAAAAAAAAAAATCGCAGAGGCAGACCAATTGCGGAAGGGCTGCACTTCTGTCACGATGAACAATTCTCCTTAGACATCGGTCGCCCCGTTCTTGCATTAATTTTTTTCCGGCCTCAACGATGTTGGAGATTTGATATTTTACCGCATTTATGATATTCACGGTATACTTGTGAAATGGTGGCAAGGGAAAATCCCCACTTCATCGCTGTCTCAGGAATGCTGTGTCCTATAGCTCGTGAGCTGACTACAATGCTACTTTCAAACTCACTTAATTCTTGATAACGTGCCATTGTACCAGCAGTAACCGATCTAACAACTGCGTCTGACACTTGTTGTTTTATATAAGCTTTGCCGACCGCAGTGCTGTTCAATAATGGTTCAAATGGCTCTGAGCACTATGAGTCTTGACTTCTGAGGTCATCAGTCCCCGAGAACTTAGTGCTACTTAAACCTAACTAACCGAAGGACATCACACACATCCATGCCCGAGACAGGATTCGAACCTGCGACCGTAGCTGTCGCGCGGTTCCACACTGTAGCGCCTAGAGCCATTCGGCCACTCCGGCCGGCACGCAGTGCTGTATTCTGCCTGTTTACATGTCTCTGTGTTTGGATAGGCATGTCTGTACCAGTTTCTTTGGAGCTTCATTGTACAAATACATGTGGGGTTAATGAGGAACTCCTTAAGCACCTAAGAAGATATGTCGAAATTGTTTGTTTTGGATCTAGATTCAAAGCCAGCAGCAGTAGACAATGTCAACCAAGCAAAGCCTTCTCGCCTGACAGAAAATCAGGCACAGCACAGATCGTCGTTTCGTAATTGCTGACTACACATAAAGATACGTGAAATATCTAAATTTTGGCCAGTATCAGTTAGCATGTCTCAACTCGAAATTAGATGACGAAAAGTTTGTACTGAATCGGGATTCCTATCGAGCTGCCACTGTCTCTTTTAACTATCAATGATAGATATTTAATATAATTTCACTCGCGGGTAGCGAATTGCGTGCATGTTTAAACTGCAAAAGACGCGAGAATGAGTTTTGTGTTGGGGAGGTACGAATTGCTCTCGTAATAGAATTGAGCCGAGGAATAATTTAATGGACAAATTTCGCTGGGGATCATGACGATTACGAAGGATCTGAATCTCTGACGGAGGCGGTCGTATCATTAGATGTGTGTCCTTCTTACCTCCAGTAAGCACAAGACTTGTTTCTTCAAATAATTGGTTGGTAGTCTTGTACGAGCAGGATTTATAAATCTTTTGCAGAACGCAGCTACCGAAAAAATGGATGAATACTAGACACGACGTGAGTAGAGAAACCCTCAAGTAAGGAAGCAAGCGTAGCGGGTTTCAACATTTCTGACAAATAACAGCTATGTTGGTGTAGTCATTACCCGCAACAAATATACAGGGTGTTACAAAAAGGTACGGCCAAACTTTCAGGAAACATTCCTCACACACAAATAAAGAAAATATGTTATGTGGACATGTGTCCGGAAACACTTAATTTCCATGTTAAGAGCTCATTTTAGTTTCGTCAGTATGTACTGTACTTCTTCGATTCACCGTCATGATTTCATATGGGATACTCTACCTGTTATGAACGGCTATAGAGGCACAATGGCTCAACAAAATTGCAGTGGCCCTCAAGGACATATTGAGCCCATACCACGTCGAGGTGCTGTTCTAGGCAAAAGGACGTCCGATATTAGGAAGTATCACGTGACTTTTGTCTCCTCAGTGTATTACTCGTCAACTTTCGCGCTTAGCTGATGCAAGCTGCAACCATCTGCCGCTGGAGGCCTTCTAACTGTTTTGTATAAATGGCAGTTTTTAACGTAGCTATGTTTTTCTTGGAAAATAGCATACTGTAATCGATTTTCTGGCCGTAGAAAACGTGCATACAATTGAAATCTATAGAAGAATGAAAACTGTGTACTGTGATTACTGTATCGGCATCAGTAATGTGCAACGTTGGGTTGTACGTGCTCCTCATGAAGGAACAGGTAGTGCTAACCTCAACGTATGTAACAGAGCTCGGTCTGCATGACCACGTACTGAAACCTGCGACAGTCATCGGAATCGGATTGATGTATTCATCAGAGAAAATCATCCGATAACACAGACACAGCTCTCAGGTAAATGTGTCAGATCACGAGAGCGTGTGCGGGCCATCATTGCAGAACCGTGGTACAGAAAACGGTGCGCACGGTGGCTGTCTCGAATACTCACCCCTCACATCAAATAGATGAGATTGGACATCTGTTAACAATTTCTATTGAGTTTGGAGCGTGAGTATGATGTGTTCCTTAACAACGTTGTGACAGTTGATGAAAGCCGAGTTCACCATTTTGACCCCAAGAACAAGAGAGCATTTGTTTCCAAAAGTTAAGGCAGAAACATTCTACAGTGAAGTTTCCAAAAAATTGTTCTCTCGTTGGGAGATAACAGCTCACTTGTTTTAGAGCGATGTCGACTCAATTTTGCAGGCTAGTAAATGGAAAACTGTGGACCATAAAATGGAAACCAAACATCGTCGCTATGGTCCTGATGTCAACTGATACTGTGTATATAGCGTTGCGTTATGAAATAATCTGAGCCTGGTGTATTCAGTGGAAGGAAAAGTGAATGAAGAGTGTAGATTGGACGTTTACTTTATGTAATAAGTTCTTTGCTAAACATTACCGCGTGCTAGGAACAAACGGAACAGAGTGGACTGTTTTAAACAAGTTGGCCTAGTATTCCAGAGGATGTAGTTTCTAATCGTCTTCTGATCTGAGAGATCTAGGTTTTCTGTGGCTTCCCTAAATTACTTCAGACAAATACTGGGATGGTTCCTATTATATGGCCACGGCCGACCATCCGTACCATCCTTGTCAGACAAGCTAGACCTTTCGTTACGTGAACGCATATGAATACGAATCATGTTATTTTTCTTGTTCTTAAATTGCAGTTTCATGACGTGTTCAATAAGCATGCAAAAGTGATTCATGGATGAGTAAAACTACTACTACTACTACTACTTAAAAAAAACCTGCTCGTCCCAATAGGCACATCAGTATATACACTGTATTTCAGTTCACTGAGTTATCATAAGAATTAAACATGGTGCAACGCATCGTGAGTTTAAATGTCTTCATGTCACAACAACTTAAGCCTGGTATGAACCATTTCTACCTTAGCAGGAGGAGAGCTCTGTTTCCCTGAGTGCAATGATACAGGAGTTCATTGACTGCCGTACTTGGAAATCAATGAATCAGTTACAGCAATCGGATTTAGTGCATCCAAATAACATAACAAAATTAAGTGTCGAAATTAGTCACGACTGCTCCATTGCATTTCAATTTTTGAAAGATTAATTAATGTGTTAAACATGATATTTTTCAGCATGTACCACGATTTTATACCAATTTGGACATTACAACAAACGGCATTAGTTTTCTGTAGCAATATCTATTAATATACCTAATCCAGATTCAAAATAAGATTCTGCAAAAAAAGGAAAAATAAATTTAAAAAATAAAAGAATATATGCGTCATTATAGGACTCACAACTACAAGATAAAGTTCCAAATGAATGACGAGAGAACGTTGCCAGCATAAAAGTGAGAAAAGATTGGAACTTCGTTGGTGACGCAAACTAGTGTGGCCACATCATTACTAGAATGTAAGGCTTGAACTGTCAGCGTGCTTCACTGAACACTGGAAATCACATAAAGCTACAAGTGGTTCAGCACAAATGGAAGCACAGAGCTTTGTGAGTATTTTGCAAAACACCGATCATTACATCCGATGCCATCAATTCTATGCTTAATTAATGCACTGTTGGCCACAAATCTGAATTGCGAGTGGTAATGGCAATCCATTAAATTAATGTTACTAAATACGCTTCATCGGACTAGTTCATTAAGTGCCACGTGCATATCTAGTGAATTAGTATGGTGCAATTGAAAATGTTTTCAGGACTGTTTTAGCCTTTGTTATCAAAGGTTGCTCTTGTCGGAGAATGTTCAAAAGTGAGTGGACACAGATCATGGGGACTTTGTTGTTGTAGTCTGTCATTTCATTTACTTCAAGACAGTATCATTGTTCTTTTTTGTAAATACACTTCAAACACATGAATGGCGATTTTGATATTAACTGCATATTTGACGGTTTTGCTGTTTGTAAACCCAAACGAAGAAAGGCCAGTCTTTCTTATCATTAAAGGTTACCTTTCTATGTCTCTCAGCCGTAAAAGGTTTCGCAGTCTTAACCGTTTTAGTGCAAAGTTTAAGGAAAGGAAAAGAAAATACTGAGGAAACTATGAATGTATCAATATCAGCCTTCAACAAATAGTTTCTTAGGAGTGGGGAATGAAAACATTCTTACGTTGTTTGTGCTCTGTCCGAAAGAAATGTCTTGCAAGACACCTCCGTGAATATTAATCCTCTGCTTGTGATCGTTAGAGACCTGTAATGAACAAAGAAATTAAGGATTTGAATGTAGATGTGCGCAATTCTCGACGTCAGATATCACTTACGGAGCAAATTCGGATTGGCAGTCTCCGAGTTTCTACATCTACATCTATACTCCACAAACCACCTTACCTTCTCTAACTCTTCTTGTGACTTACTCTCCAGAAATTTCAACACCGCAAAGCTGCTTTGCTAGCGCCAGCTCGTAGAGCTTTTTTAAGTACCGCCTAACGATATCGCGCAGAGGAAACGATCCTGTGACGAAACATATCTCTCTTCGCTGGATATTATCCATCTCTTCCATTAAATCTACTCATTCTTCCGTATACCACACAATGAAACTTGCATTTAACTGTTGTGTCGTCGTGTAGGCCTTTGGAGACGCAGTAATTTTTCAGCAGGGTAAGGATGCTAAAGAATTTCGGGGGGGGGGGGGGGGTGGCTTTGTTGAAGGGACTATTCCAGGATTCACGTCAAAAATTTAAAATCTGAATTTTAATCATTGCCCCACGTCGACTGTGAGTGTACCAGCGGTCCCTCACTCATGGGACATTGCGTCTCGCAAGTCGGGCAGACATTCGGCTTTTTAGAGGTCATCCTCCTGAAGTTTAACAAGTACCACTATGGTCTATTGGTGGAGTTAACACCTTTTGGATGTAACAAAGATGACAGTAACTGGAACACTTCCAAGTACAGGGCACAACGACAGCACAGAGTAAATAAATGCGCACTGTCCAGAACTAAATCATTGGTATAAGGTTCAGAAGCCCTCGAAGAGAAGCTCTCGAAGATAAGCATGTATGCAAGAATGTCACTTAAATATTCAGTTGGTCACAGCTTTTGTCCATTCGTTCCATGCGCAGAATACAGACATATGGATGCGTGTTTACCCCAGATTCACCTGTCGTCAGTCCCGTTTGATGTAGTTCAATATGCTTTTCTCCGATCATCTTTTGGTAACACAGGTGAACTATGGCGAGTTACAGTACAGTCACAGTGCTTTCAGTGGCTCGTGGTGTCCTTAAGATGGGGAGTCGCCGCTGCCACTAGGTTGAAAAGAGAACCTATATTACGTCCAGAAGGTAGACGTAATTCAGTTGCTAAGTGCTTAAATGAGACTGCTGTAATTTTAGGAGGCATTTCTCAGAATTATCTACACTATTGTTATCAATGCTCCGAGTGCAGAAAGAAAATGAGTGGGTTCCGTTGTAGGTGAGAGACTAACAACACTGGTTTGGCGATCTTTAGCTTGATATGAACGTGGGAAAATGTAAATCGATAAAGATGAGAAGGACAAATAGTCCTGTGTTATGCGAACACCGTATCACTGGTGTGCTACTTGAAACTGTCATGTCTGTTGAATATCTAGGTGTGATGCTGCAAAACAAAATGAAACAGAACTAGCACATAAGGTCGATACTTGTTGAATAGTTAACTACAGTTTATTGGGACAATTCTAGGAAAGTGTAGTTCGTCTATAAGGCCGGTCGCGTACAGAAACATTGTGGGAACCATTCTTGAGTACCGATCGAGAGCTTGGGTTTTCCAACAGGTCAGATTAAAGGAAGACATCGGACCAATTCAGAGGCGTGCTGTTCGATTTGTTACCCGTAGGTTCGATCAGCACGCAAGATTTACAGGACTGCTCCATGAACTTAAATGGAAATCGCTGGATAAACAGGATGTAGTTTTAGCGGAACACAATTGAGAAAGGTTACAGAACGACCCTACTGCTACCAACACACATTACTGTTTGTAAGAAATAAAACACTCAGAAGCAATGGTTTACAACACGGCACCGTAAGACGACATGCAGAGTAGTGGAATCATTATAAGGGAATTAAATGGCACAGAGGTGCCGTATACGTAGGCTCAACAGCGGCCTCTATTGTGTGACAGGGTAGGTCATTGTTATGCGACGTTCAGTCAGTGCTGAGCTTCATATGCTGTGGAAACGTGTCACCAAGTGCCGCTATGGCTCGCCTACATCACATGGTGGAATATCGGCACTTGAGTGGGTTCGCCTGGGGCAGAATGACTGGTTTCCGGTAGGCGGGTCTGTCGGTCTCTGACATTGCGACTCGTATAGGGCACGCTGCTTCAACGGAAAGGAGTCCGTGGAACCAGTGGGGAGAAGCGGCGCGTACATGGCTCCTACAGGGTACTGGACGACACAGTGTGAGCACAGTGAGAGATGACAGCCATCTTGTCCGCTTAGCCTCAGCGGACAAAACAGCTCCGTCCACAGCGTTGGCGCGAACGTTAGAGCACTGCAGCAGGTGTGGAGATATCGGCGTCGAAGCCGCCTTCTGTGGGCAGGACTGGTGACATGCATGCCATTGCGTCAGCTTCCACTGACCAGACCTCACAACACCGCAGACTGCAATGGGCCCGTGAACGCGGACACTAGCATGCTGAGTGAAAAAATGTAGTGTTTTTCGGATGAGTCCCACTTCAACTTGTCCTACAGTGATGGACACATACGTTTTCGACGACGCCGTTTTATAAGAAATAGGGTACACTGTACTGTTGAGCAGCATACCGAACAGTCGCCAAGTGTGATGGTTTGGGCGCCATAGCCTGAAACAAGCGAGCTCACCTTTTACATGTGAACGGCTACCGCTATATCGGGGAAGTTTTACAGCCCGATTCACTACCCTTCCCGCAGGCCATTCCACATGACAAACTTCATCATGACGACGCCCAACCATATGTGGAGAGGAATGTGCAAGTCTTCTTCGAAGATCGACAGGTACCACTACTTCCATGGCCTGCCCGTTCGCCTGACAAGCCGCCTATCGAACATGCCTGGGGTAAGGTAGTCGGCAGCTTTTTCGTTCAGGACGCGCACGCAAACAGTGTGGCAGTATATTCAGGCGCTCTTTGATTCCAAGCAATGATGCCAAGCAGCTCTGATTACAACACCTCGTGGCGAAATACCGTACTGAACTTTCACAGTCACAGTGCGTGTACCAAAATGTAATGCTAATTATTTGAGAAGTGTGATATCCATAATCAGTGGAATAAATTTCATCGTGATCATATCTCTCGGTCTTAGCGCTTCACTTTTTTTCAAACAATAGTGTAAGTAAGTCTTGTGTGAGACCACGAGGACAGGAGAGGAGAAATCAGGGCTCCCAAGCGTATGCCATGTAAAAACAGATGTAGGCAGATAGACATTCATTTTTCCCTCGCTTTATTTGCGAGCGGAACAGGAATGGAAATGACTAACAGTGGTACACGATACACTCCGCCATGCACTGTACGGCGGCGTGTGGAGTACGTATATAGATGCAAGTCAACTATAATGTGCCGGATATGTTTTTAGGTTTAGTAGCATAGTGTGATCTTATGGTAAAATAGTCATCTTAATCTGTATGTCTGACTGTAAAGAGGCAATAATGTGACAGTAATCCCTTAATCACTCATTTATTTTGTTCTTTTAACACATCAATTGCTGATGGTGTTGTACCCCATAGATGCAATGGTCACACTGTGGTTCATTAAAGAAGGAGGAGTTTCTGCCCTGAAAACATGTAAAACAATTCTTTAACCTAACGCATCGGAAACAGACAGGACAGTATGGCCTTGTCGAGACAGACACAATGTTTGGCCATACCTCATATATTTCTGACTGTATTGCCTTATGCATCTGGAAATGACATGAGGTAGGGGGAGCGAGGGAGGGGGGGGGGCCTCGAAGTAAAAGCTTGGATTCAATTCTTTGCATTTATTAACAATTACTTTCACATGAAGGAAATTTGAGTTGCGTACCAACTAATGTTCTTAAATGGCACTGTACCTTACTAAATTTAAGACTTGACAGTAACTTAGGAGACAAGAACACCTCGAGGGAAAATTGGATATGAATTACAGTTATTGAAGGAAGAGAACGAATATACTGGTGAACCTAAAAGAGGACGGTGTAGTGAATACACCTTACGACACACGTAGCAAAGATTCCAGGAATTCGGAAAGATTTTGGTACAAAGAACTGTGACTACAAACAAGCGCTGAGCGTGACCTAACAAGTGGTATGTCAGAAAACAGTTGCATTGCGTGTCACCGTCGTTGGTTCATGTTACACTGGCCGACAGCATTCCAACGCGTCCAGAATGTAGCTCGTCCCGTCTTCAGCTGCTCCCACTTCGCTCCTCTACACTCTCAAGAGGACGCACTTTTCTTGGCGCTCATTCCGGTCAATCACGGGCTAATCTTCTGGACGCAACACGAAGATCCAATCGGCTCGCATCAATAAACGCGCCCTACGGATCCTCTGCCGGTTTTAAAGACAGATTTTCTCTAAAGATCCTGGTGCTTCTACCGCGAACCTGCAGCAACAAATGGAAACAACTGTACACGAATTCGCTGGGGAAGATCGTTCCACTTACGCGCCCCAAGTCACATACGCCAAGGTGGAGAGGCCTGGAGCCCTCTGACATCATCTCTCGTCTTGTTCTTCGTTTCTTCCCGCTGCTGATATCCTGTGCATTCCAAAGGTTCAGTTCTAAGTTCCTAAGCTCAGAGAGAGCAGAAAATTAGCCTTAGCTCATAGCCAGACTAACAGAATGGGCTTCATGAAGGACAGGGAGTGTTCATGAAATAGCAGCTTCTGATCACAAAGGGAAAGTTACGACTAAATAATACACATACCCTTCAGACCATTTCCTATGGGCAGTGGTCTGAGGAGTATATTGTGATAAAGATGGCTCTCAAAAATGATAAAATCAGTGCCTATTTGATAGTATATACTCTAATGAAAGATGTAGTCAAATAAATGGATGTATTTCACTCTCGGAAGAATGGTGTGTAAACCATGAATCCCCCGATCAGATCACTGTCTGATAATTTGGCACAGGACGAAACTGCGAAGCTGTCACTGATCAGCATCGCGCAGTTCCATCGGTCTTATCATAGAGTTATTTAATTTCACATTTGAAAACGACGAATTAAAAAAATAAATTTTATTCTCGGTTCATGGACGTGACTGTTGTAGTGAGCTTAACTCTGAGCCCCAATGCTTCAGACGAACAGTGACAGAGATGTGACACCATATCCTGAGGGCTGCCAGGTGTATGGAAGAGACAATAGGTGCTCTCGAGCGCCACTCGGCACTCTGGCAGCAGGCAGAACATTATAGCCGCGTGTATTATTCAGCTCCGTTAAGCGACGGCGCTCCGGGCACAATGCAGCCGGCACGCTAGAGACGCGCACACACGAGCCACCAGGTATCTGGGGAGGCTGCCTACGGCTGCTGCTGCGCGGAAGCGTGCCCCGTGCGTCACGGCGTTGCCTACACTTGCCTGCTGAGGGGGCAAGACGCTGTGCGGTATCGTTTACAGTTGGCATGTGTCTTCTCCGTTTCTCAAGCACAATGGTCTGCAGAATTTAAGGACGAAAGTAATATTCGCATGATTTGTCACCTCCAAGTAACATAGCTGCATGAATCTTGGACAATATATAGAAAGAAATCCTGGACTGTGGTCCAGAAGGTAATGGACAGAAATACGTGGTGGGACGAAAAGAAATGACACTTTCAGACCAAGGAAAAAATTACACTGAAGTAACAAAGACTTATGATGCTGCTCTGGACATTGCAAACTCCGGGATATGGTTTGTTACTAGAGAATATGATCTCCACGGACAAACAACTGCTGCAGTATAGTCCAGAAGGTAATTGACAGAAATACATAATGGGACGAAAAGAAATGACAGTTTTAGACAAAGAAAAAAGCTACTCTGAAATGACAGCGATTTATGATACTCCCCTGGACACTGGAAACTTTGGAGCATGGTTTCTTAATAGGGCGAATGATCATCATGGACGGCAATGCCTATTCTACGGCCTCATCTCATTCTCACCATAAGACTGCTAACGATATCTTGTGATATGGCGTTCTGTTTCTGCACCAGGACAGCTGATAATAGCTGACTGGCCGTTGGTGCCTGGTGACGTGCTGTAATAGGTGTCTCCAACGTGTATCACACTTGCTCGATTCGATAAAACTACCACATCAGAAAAATAGTACAGTGTCACAGTAACATTGAGCGTTGGTGTACCATGTTCAAATACGAAGGTCTGTACGCCCTTGCAACATTGTGACTCCACATACACTATGTGATCAAAAGTATTCGGACACCCCCAAAAATACACGTTTTTCATATTAGGTGCATTGTGCTGCCACGTACTGTCAGGTACTCCGTATCAGCGACGTCAGTAGTCAGTAGAGATCGTGATAGAGCAGAATGGGGCGCTCCGTGGAACTCACGGACTTCGAACGTGGTTAGTTGACTGAGTGTCACTTGTGTCATACTTCCGTACGCCAGATTTCCACACTCCTGAATATCCCTAGCTCCACTGTTTCCTAGGGAATAGTGAAAAGACACGTACAGCACAAATGCATACAGGCCGACCTCGTCTGATGACTGACGGAGACCGCCGACAATTGAAGAGGGTCGTATGGTGATATAGCCAGACATCTATCCAGATCATCACACAGGAATTCCAAACCGCATCAGGGTCCACTGCAAGTACTACGAAACCTATGTGGGAGGCGATAAAACTTAGATTTCATGGTTGATCGGCTGCTCATGAACCGCAAATCACGCTGGTAAATGCCACACGACGCCTCGCTTGGTGTAAGGAGCGTAAACATTGGACGACTGAACAGTGGAAAAACGTAGTGTGGAGTGACGAATCACGGTACACAATGTGGCGATCCGATGGCAGGGTGTGGGTATGGTGAATGGCTGGTGAACGACATCTGCCAGCGTGTATGTTTGCCAACAGTAAAATTCGGAGCCGGTGATGTTATGGGGCGGAGGTGTTATTCATGGAAGGGGATTGCACCCCTTGTTGTTTTGTGTGGCACTATCACAGCTCAGGCCTACATTGATGTTTTAAGCACCTTCTTGCTTTCCAATGTTGAAGAGCAATTCGGCGATGGCGACTGCATCTTTGAACACGATCGAGCACCTCTTCATAATGCACGGCCTGTGGCGGAGTGGCTACACGACAATAACATCCGTGTAATGGACTGCCCTTCACAGAGTCCTGAAATGAATCCTATAGAACACCTTTGGGATATTTTGGAACGAAGACTTCGTGCCAGGCCTCACCGACCGACATCGATACCTCTCCTCAGTGCAGCACTCCGTGAAGAATGTGCTGCCATTCCCCAAGAAGCCTTCCAGCACCTGATTCAACGTATGCCTGCGATAGTGGAAGCTATCTTCATGACTATCGATGGAGGGCACCACGAACTTGTAAGTCATTTTAAGCCAGGTGTCCAGATACTTTTGAGAACATAGTGTACCATAGCACCTGGACTACCAAATTAATCATGTTCGTCAGTATTCCTGCGTGCACTACGTATCCTCAGTTGATGACAGGTGTGAAGATGTAATGCACTCAGGAAAGTTGTCGAAAATTATCGTTTCTACGGTTCAAGTGCTATGGTATGGGGAAAGCAAGCTATACTCACTGGTCAACGTTATTCTGATACTGTACTAAACCCGTATGTGAATTTGCAGGGGTGAATTCGGCCCTGACTTCAGCTTTACGGATGATAATGAGCAAATGCATCTAGCTGCTCATGTGGTGGAGCTTTCGGAACAAGAGTATGTTTCGCGAATGGACTGGCCTGCACGTTTCCCCAACCTAAATCTCTTCGAGAACTTGTGGGATGCTATGGGGAGAGTTATTGGATCACGTCCAAAGTACCAATGATCATCCAGCAGTTGTCAGCCGTGCTGGTGGAGTAGTGGAAAGCCTTACCACTAGAAGTCCTTACCAACATCCTGGACGGTATAGGAGCACTCTGTGGAGCATGCATTACCGTCCGCAATATTAACAACCGCGTTCAGCCTTTGCAGTGTCTAGGAGACCGTCATGAATCACTGTGAGTTTAGTGTAATTATCGTCTTTGAGTAAAAGAGGTATTTCATTTCGCCTCATTGCACATTTCTTTCATTTACTTTCTGTACTATGTAGTAGCAATTCCTTCTACGTATGGTCGAAGTTTAATCTAGCTATGGTAACATGGCAGTAACACACTAAGTCGAAGCAACTTCCGGCTTAACTTCTGCACACCAGTGTAGTTGGAAGTCAAGTGAACATATACTTTCAGTCTCTAGTGACATGAATACTGGAGTTTCTTAACTACAATGAATGGGGAAGGAGATTTCCAAGACGAAAATGCACCTAATTGCTAAGCGCGTTCCGTGTGGGGACTATTTGAACGGCACTGTAATGAGTTTGTTCGCAGATTTCCCTGATCACATTCTTAATGGGCGCATTGTGGTTCCTCATGTGCAAGGAGTAGTTGAATTTAAACCAAGCGATGTGATGCGGTGGTTGCCACACTGCACTGACATTCAGAAGAGTGGCGATTCAAAGCTCTGTCCAGTCAGCCTGATTCAGGTTTCTCGTGGTTTCCGTAGATCGCTTAAGAAAAATGTCTTGACGTTTCTTTTGAAAGGACACGGCCAAATTAGATGGGGCATTAATCAAAATGTTTTTATTTTAAATGCATTTTTACTAAATTGTACAATAGTTCATAATGAAGTCAGGGGTGGCTGATAACTAACATTCACAATTACCTTTGAAACGGATCGTTCACAGATCCATCTTTACTGGGAAAACTTTGTTTCTTTGTCGTATATTATCACCTGTTTCGGGTTTCTCTATTGGAAATGCCATGTGGCTGGGGCCTCCCGTCGGGTAGATCATTCGCCTGGTCTTTCGAGTTGACGCCACTTCGGCGACTTGGGTGTCGATGGGGATGAAATGATGAGGATAAGAACACAACACCCAGTCCCTGAGTGGAGAAAATGTCTGACCCAGCCGGAAATCGAACCCTGGCCGTTAGGTATGACATTCCGACTCACTGACCACTCAGCTACCAGGGGCGGACGTTTCTCCATTAATTATACAACACCCTACATTTTCAAAGGTCCGCCTCCCTAACTGAGTAAAGTAGTATGGCACTATTAGCTGGGATACTCTGAAGGGCAGGTTCAGCCACCTGGATTGGAAAGCTGTTTTGAATCCTTCACACCCGTAGAAACATTTCCTTCGCAAAATGCGAGCGGTTTGTGTTGGTTACGTGTAACTGTTAAGTGTAGGTGATTGTAACGGGTGTTTGTACAGGGTAGCGTCATGGATGTGATGGGTGATGATGAGAGTAGGTGACAAGATGGCAGCCGAGCTTAATGTCCCTGTCCGACAGGAGGATCACCATCAACAGCGTCACATACACTCACACTAAGAGATACAGTGGAGGGAATTTAATCCAGGACACTGGTGCAAAGACTGGTGGTCAGGGACTTTACGCCAACGCCATTCCTGTCCCATTTGCCTTAGAGGTAAAGAGATAATTGCCAATAGCGCTCGGAAAATCCGAACAGCCGTCCATCCAAGTACGGGCCCTGTACATCGGTGCTTAACTATGGTGATCTGAAAGGAAGCGATGTATCCACCACATCATGGCCATTGACCATAGCTAAGAGGACAGTGTAGATGGTTCCCACTTTAGCTTAGGGAGAGATGTGCTACAGGATGCACTCAGCTTTGTGATACTTGAAAGATCCGTTGTGTGGACGTGTGTGTGTGTGTGCACACGCTGTCTGTACCAGAAGGGTGGCGCGATTGTCTTTATGACAACGAGTGGAACAGATGTGAGGTACACTCTGTTGCTTTCATAAGTGAATAGCCTTCATGCTTTACAACATATGGTCACTGACGTGACTGCAAAGTTGTGAAAAAAATGTGAGTGGAACTAAATGCGATGGGGTGCTGAAAAGTAAAATCTCTGAATTTTTACGTGAAAAAGCCTTAAAGCTTGTTAAATACAACAAACGTTATTAATATTCTATACCTTCATTCTGCGTATCTACATATTTGAAAGCCTCTGCCACTAGCAGGCTCCGAATTGTAGCGTGTAACATGGCAGCATGTAAAGAAACTCTGTCGGGGAGTGAGCAACAGCATGCTGATATCGAGTTTGGAATTCGAAGAGTTCGTCCACACATGGAGCGTCCTCTCCTTCACCACGGCAATGCCAGACCAAAAGCGAGCGCTACGATATCTGCCTTGGTTTCACTGTCATCGACAGGGGTGAATGTCATGGCAGCTCCTTATTAGTTAGAGGGCCTGGACTACCGACACTCAAGATGGGTTGCCGACCTCCTTGCAGGAGCGCGCAGAGAAACATCGCCAGTGGATATAAACAAACAAACAAAAACTCCATCCGAACAGGCCATGAAGGCCCAACGGTAACGAACGGCCGCCGTGTCATTCTCTGCTCACAGGCATCACTGGATGTGGATATGGAGGGGCATGTGGACAGCATTCCCGCCCGTATGTGAGTTTAAGAGACCAGAGCCGCTACTACTCAGTCAAGTAGGTCCTCAGTTTTTCTCACAAGGGCTGAGTGCACTCCACTTGCCAACACCGCTAGGTTCACCGGATGGTGACCCATTCAAGTGCTACCCCAGCCCGACAGCGCTTAACTTTCGTGATCTGATGGCAACTAGTGTTACCACTGCGACAAGGCCACTGGCTATATAAATAACACAGGCATTCCGAATAAACACGGAACTACTTCGCCAGACAACATGTAACAGTGTTACAACAATCGGAAGACTCATGTAGCACTCCGTTTACCCAGCTTTGTAAGCACGCCTGGACAGTCAGACTGGCAGTGTTGACCTACCTCTAGGAACAGCTCTGGCCAGTATTTACGCCGGCCATAGCATTGTATACACTCGCCGTATCATTGTTGTAGCTCGTTGTATTTTGTAATTAGTAGAGTAGATTTAGGTCAGTATTTTCTTCCGTTGTCTTGGTTCCTTATCTGGTTTGCCAACACAGGAGTTGTGGGGTTTTCTTGTTGTTCTTGTATTTAAAACCTAGTGTGTGCCAAGAAGGTTTTTTTCTGTAATTTTAATAAAGTGTGTTCCAATTGATTGTTAGTTCTTTCCTGCCGACCGCAGGACACTACAGTGCAAGCTTAGGCAAAATTGTGACTCCGTAAACGAAGTCAAACATTCTGCAGTGCCGGTATCAACAGATTGGTCGTTCGAATGGGAGAAATGTGTTGGCTGCCAGAGTGACTACTTTGAGAAATGAATATGTAGACGTGGGGAATAAAGATGTATAATGTTAATAACGTTTTTTTTAAAAAAAAATGGTTCAAATGGCTCTGAGTACTATGGGACGTAACATCTGAGGTTATCAGTACCCTAGAACTTAGAACTACTTAAACCTAACTAACCTAAGAACATCACACACATCCATGTTCGAGGCAGGATTCGAACCTGCAACCGTAGCGTTCGTGCGTTCCAGACAGAAGAGTCTTGAACCTCTCGGCCACATCGGCCGGTCGTTTAATTTATTTACAAATCTGTAGGAGTTTTTACTTTCAAACTTCGGAGGCATTACTTTTCAGCACGCCTTCGTATTTCTTTGGCTCTCCGATTTCATCCAGAATGACATGACGAAAAATTATCTTTCAGTAAGTTATACGATGAATACACTAAAGTAAAATCTTATTGTTTCTTGCGAGGTTTACTATTAAAATTCTCGTGAGTTTATCATGAAGGAATAAGCAGAAAAAAAGAACGGGGAAGAGGGAAATGAGAGTTATATGCATTACCCACTGCCGCACAACGTAGGGTAGCTTGTTGCAGTTCGGTGTGGAAAAAGGTGAATGCTCCGCCTAACAAACTTCACTGCGAAAACAGTCACTCTACACAAATAACGGACCTGCCATTTCGCTTCAGCACTGTGTTCTGATTTACTTCTATGTTTCATTGTTTGTATTACCACATTGGAATTGACTGGGATGATTTGGAACTGTGGGCAAAAGGCGGCAATCAAAATTCCCGCATTGTGGTACCTCTATATGGTCTCTTCATCCAAGAGCAGCTTCAGCTGGATATGTTATATCTCAAGAAATTTGTGGACTCTTCTCCGCACTGGATTGAGGCCATTATCGAGATTAGGCTTGATGTCTCCCGAGCTGTACGGCAACTTTTCCATTACACGAGTGAACCAGAATGTGCTTCTGCGTCATAGCGCTCTACCCGAGGATCAGCTCGTAGCGGCTCCAAAAACATTAAAAGATACCTAAATTTGATAGACAAGAATCACGCTCTGGAGAGGGATTTCACAATACAGTGAGCTACAACGGTACCACATTAGAAAAGAAGTGCGTTGGATGTCTATAAAAATCACAGTCCATCACTGATGACTGCGTACGGGGCACGTGGGAGCTCGAGGAGAGGGTTGTGATGCACTGGTGCATAGAGCCGTGTGGTGCTTGAAACGTCTGATATCTCGTGTTCTTAGTGCGCACGGCTCACGTGCTTGTCACGGATTAAAACAGCTCCGTAATGCGGGCAGCGTGGCTGTGGGGGGTTACGGTGCACGCAACGTGAAATGGTAGTTAAATCGCTTCGCGTGTCGCGTGAGCGCCGTACCGCACACGAGCCGCAGTGAAGTAGCGCGTGTCGCAAGCTGCACTGCCGTCAACGGACGAATCAAGGCAATTGCTCTTGCTCTCCACTGCGGCGACACGAGCGTTCAGAGTCAACGCCTCTCCGGTCAGCGCAAGAAGCTAAACCAAACTGCTGGGTCAGAACGAAGTAAAGCAGGAGACACTGAAGGGACTTTCAATCTTAGCCGTTCAGACGACTTTTCTACTCATGATTATTATCTATTTATTGTCTTCTCAG
Source organism: Schistocerca gregaria (assembly GCF_023897955.1). Taxonomy (NCBI): domain Eukaryota; kingdom Metazoa; phylum Arthropoda; class Insecta; order Orthoptera; family Acrididae; genus Schistocerca; species Schistocerca gregaria. Next base: position 598,075,992 of record NC_064922.1, read on the forward strand.
AATTTTAATTCAAGCTAAAAGTCCAGAAGCGTTTTGAAAGTAAACATTCGGCGTCAGGCTCTCATACATTAAATTATGATGTAAATAACCATGTAACGTGTGCATTCTCCTTTTAGATCAAGTTGTCTATTATACTGTGTGCATTACGAATTTGTTGCCCTATCTTGCACTTACGTTAGAACAAGAAGTACACTACTGGCCATTAAAATTGCTACTCCTAGAAGAAATGCAGATGATAAACGGGTATTCATTGGACAAATATATTATACTAGAACTGACATGTGATTACATTTTTACGCAATTTGGGTGCGTAGATCCTGAGAAATCAGTACCTAGAACAGCCACCTCTGGTCGTAATAACGGCCTTCATACGCCTGGGCATTGAGTCAAACAGAGAGTGGATGGCGTGTACAGGTACAGCTGCCCAGGCACCTTCAATGCGATACCACAGTTCATCAAGACCAGTGTCAGGCGTATTGTGATGAGCCAGTTGCTCGGCCACCATTGACCAGACGTTTTCAATTGGTGAGAGATCTGGAGAATGTGCTGGCCAGGGCAGCAGTCGAACATTTTCTATATCCAGAAAGACCCGTACAGGACCTGCAACATGCTGTAGTGCATTATGCTGCTGAAATGTAGGATTTCGCAGGGATAGAATGAAGGGTAGAGCCACGGATCGTAACACATCTGAAATGTAACGTCCACTGTTCAAACTGCCGTCAATGCGAACAAGCGGTGACCGAGACATGTAACCAATGGCACACCATAGCATCATACCGAATGATACGCCAGTATGGCGATGACGAATGCACGCTTCCAATGTGTGTCAGCCGCGATGTCGCCAAACACAGATGCGACCATCATGATACTGTAAACAGAACCTCGATTCATCCGAAAAAATGACGTTTTGCCATTCGTGTACCCAGGTTCGTCGTTGATTGAACCATCGCAGGCGCTCCTGTCTGTGATGCAGCGTCAAGGGTAACCGCAGCCATGGTCTCCGAGCTGATAGTCCATGCTGCGGCCAACGTTGTAGAACTGTTCGTGCAGATGGTTGTTGTCTTGCAAACGTCCCCATCTGTTGACTCAAGGATCGAGACATGCCTGCACGATCCGTCACAGCCATGAGGATAAGATGCCTGTCATCTCGACTGCTAGTGATACGAGGCCGTTGGGATCCAGCACGGCTTTCCGTATTACCCTCCTGAACCAATCTTTTCCATATTCTGCTATTAATCGTTGGATATCGACCAACGCGAGCAGCAATCTCGCGATACGATAAACCGCAATCGCGATAGGCTACAATCCGACCTTTATCAAAGTCGGAAACGTGATAGTACGCATTTCTCCTCCTTACACGAGTCATTGCAACAACGTTTCAGCAGGCAACGCCGCTCAACTGCTGTTTGTGTATGAGAAATCGGTTGGAAACTTTCTTCATGTCAGCATTTCGTAGGTGTCGCCACTGACGCCATCCTTGTGTGAATGCTCTGAAAAGCTAATCATTTGCATATCACAGCATCTTCTTAATGTCGGTTTAATTTCGCGTCTGTAGCACATCTTCGTGGTGTAGCCAGTAGTGTATAAACGAGTTTTTGTTGTTCCTTAACTTGTCCTTTAACTGAAATCAGTTTTCTTTGTTGTCCCTTCTTATTCTTCTAAGATCTATATTGACATTTGTAGGTTTTCTTCAGCGATTAGGCATTATTTCAATGCTTTCTTCGTGATTATACACAGCTGACTACTCGTTGACATCATGGTTGCCACACAGCCGACTGCTTGTTGACTTCATGCTCGAAGTGATCGTGTGCTACACGATCTCTTTTGTGAACCATTAATTCCACACTATCTTTATGTTTCTCCAAAATTATTCCCAAAGCGTCCTGAAAATCTTCACAGCGTTGCTTAAAGTTCAGTTTAAAAAAGTGGTGCCGGCCGGAGGGGTCGAGCGGTTCTAGGCGCTACAGTATGGAACCGCGCGACCGCTACTGTCGCAGGTTCGAATCCTGCCTCGGTCATGGATGTGTGTGATGTTCTTAGGGTAGTTAGGTTTAAGTAGTTCTAAATTCTAGGGGACTGATGACCTCAGCAGTTAAGTTCCATAGTGCTCAGAGCCATTTGAACCATAAGAAAGTGGTGATTCCGTAACTCGGTATGTAAAAATGCTACCAACATCAGCCTCCGAAATAAAGTGATTTACACAATACCTGTGTTTATACAATGTCTGTATGTTATATTACAAGGGCCTTCTGACAGGAGAATGCATATCTGAAAGACATAGTAATGTAACATTCACTGTATATAAACACAAATTGTGTAAATAATTCGTATATACGTCTCGACGGACTAAAACACGTAAATAAAAATTTGTCTCTCCCTGTGTGAGAATCACAGAATGCGTGCATAATGGATATAGACAACATGACATACGAAAATTTGGGTCGGTCCCGGAGGCATGGACGAATAGCAGAAATATTTAAGGTGACCCCTCGCTTTAAGCGGGAAATTCGGGTTAGAGTCCCTTCTGTCAAATATGTTCGTGTGTCATTAATCAAATGTACTGCTGACTTCAAACCACATTTTGCAATTTACGAATCCATTTAGTAGTCTGTGTAGTATTCTTTCATAGAGGAGCACTAATCTCGGAAGGTACGCAGGAGATTTTCTTTAAAGTTTGGTAAGTAGGAGAGAAGTACTGGAGAATGTGAAGCTGTGAAGTCGCGTCATGAGTCACTCTTGGATTGCTGTGTCAGTAGAGAGCAAGTTCGGAAGAGGCCAAGAGCCGAGGTTCGAGTCCCGGTGGGACACACAGTTCAAGACATGCAAAAGGATCGACGTCCGTTTGGAAAAAACGGCCATTTCCACAGACAAGGAATAGTTACGAGCAAAGAAACGTCCAGCTAACATACTCCACAGCATCGTCGTACACAATATGGCAGTTTTTTCTTGTGTTTCTCTTAAAAGAGAACGGGAAATAATATGACCTACGTAAATAAAAAGTACGTCGACACGCTTTTCGTACTTGGTACGTGTGACAATAGGGCTGGAGGTGCTGCTTGTGTGTGTGCTACTAAGCATCCAGATCGACGTCATCCCTTCAAAAACGCGTTTTTTTTGTTCTTCTCGTTCGAGAGACAAGTTCTCTCCTTCCATCATCACTGAACACAGATCGTCCATGGACTAACCGTCTTTCTGCTAACAAAGAAGCCGTTCAAAGAGCTAGACATTCCAGCGAACTACACGTTCCGTAGAAAGGTAATTGCGTGTCTCACAACGCATGCTCGTTGACGTGTTACGCTACTATTCGTTAACGCTACACCAACATCTTCAACATAACTTTATACAGGCGCGGTTTTGTGGATGGTTCCAAGGAACAACAGGATGCCAACGATGACTCCATAAAAATTGTAATGAGGTCTGATGAAGTTGCATTTACACGCAAGGATATGTTCAGCACTCGAACTTCGCCAATGGTGGGAACTGAAACGGCACATCACACTTGACTAGGGATATCAGCTCCGCTTCAGCATCAGTGTATAGGGCGGAATATTAGAAGATAGTATTTTGGGTCTCTACACATTCCTGGACCGATTCACTGCATTTCCCACAAAAAGTTTGCCTGAAGGACTGGAAGATAGTACAATTCATATTCGACAGAATGCTGGTGAACTTGCATATTTTTAAAAGAAATCTGTGACAGTATTTAAGCAGAGCCTTTTTCAGCAAATGGGTCTGTCGTGTAGGTTCTAAGACCTCTGAATTCACCCTGACCTGAATCACAAGGGTTTTTCACTGTGCAGACACTTAATGGAGCACATTTAATTTGATTTAATGATGGATGTAGAAGAACTGACGGCATTCATCCATGCTGCTCTTATAACTATGGATGGAGCTATGCTGCAAAGTGTAATGGTATGGTCCTAGACGTTAGTCTGATGTCGTTTTTGGGGCATTTCGCCATAGCAGCAACTTCCTCGATAGCGATCCCGTGATCTAGGTAGTGGCCAGACTTCAGGAAGTTTCGATGGCAGTGAAGTAGGTGGTAGTACATGTCTTCGATATTAACAAGAGCCCTTTAGCCGTGTACGCACCCTGGGGTCAGGCAAGCAGGACATCGGCACAGCAGGGCCGTGCATCGAAACCCGCCACATGCCGGTCTCTGCCAGGTGTCGCCGACACTCTACTGATGCAGCTTATCATTGCAGCCAAGTTATGAACTGCTTGATAGTTTAGCCATCAGATCACCTTGACTCTGTCATCGTCTCCGTGAGACCACTTGCCGGTGACCCTGCGGCCGCTTCCTGGTCCGAGGTACGAACTTAGGTGCTCCTTGCTCCGCGCTATTGGGGTACAGTGCCACCAGGTGCGGTCACGCCACCCTGGCACGGCAACAGCTAGTCTCTGGAATGTGCTGAGAACACTTCTCTTCGAGCAGCGATTACAGTGTCGGGTCCTTTCGGTGTGCCTGGGTCCAGAGCTCAATTCCTGTCTCCTGTAGTCTGCTTTATGCGGGCATGTTGCGCTACGTTCTTTTATGATTAAAACTAAAGAACATTGACAACATTAGGCTGCCTTCATCGTCTACATCTCCACCCAGATCCATCAGAGAACCACTGTTCCACTCTTCAAAAATGGTTCAAATAGCTCTGAACACTATGGGACTTAACATCTGTGGTCATCAGTCCCCTAGAACTTAGAACTACTTAAACGTAACTAACCTAAGGACATCACACACATCCATGCCCGAGGCAGAATTCGAACTTGCGACCGTAGCAGTTGCGCGGTTCCGGACTGAGCACCTAGAACCGCGAGACCACCGCGGCCGGCTTCAAGGACGTACCGTAACTGATAATGTGTTTAAAATAATAGAATCGGTCACTCGTACTGAGTTTAGTATACATTCTTAACCTCTGCACACTGATAAGCTATGTTTTCATTTCTGTCCTATGACGCTTCATTTGTTACTAGCCCATTATTACTATTCATAATATTTCCTACATGTCTGCGCAGTAATTTTTATGTTCAACGGTAAAAATAACTGTAGTTGTGGGATTGTATCGTTTAAGAAACAACATATTGTACAGCCTTATTGACAGGTGAAAATTACTTATTGAGAGGAAATTTTGTTGGAGGCATTTTTGTACTTTAAGTATGCAAGGAATAACGCTGTGCTGTTAGAGTGCGTTAGTTCTGGTCCACCCTGTATATTCTGATAAGCCACTGCACTGTGCATGGTGGAGCGTACAATGTGATTTTCGTTTGTCTTACACTTACGTATCAAGCGAGGGTAAAATGACCGCGTATGCTCGTACGCTTCTGTACGTAACCTAATCTCTTTTATCGTGTTCTCACGATCCGCAGGTGATGTATCCGACTGTGGCAGCATAGTGGTCGCACAGTCTTCACCGTATACTGTCGCCTAAATTTACGCAATAGGGTCGTCTTTATTTGTAGGATTTCTATTTTCCCCAGCGTTTCTGTAAAGACCTTCGTACGGATTTTAACGACTTGTTATAATAGTAACAGTGCGTCTCCGAATTTTTTCGAAGCATCTCGCCATTCTTGTTGATAAGGGCTTCACATTGGAACAATACTCTAGAGCTGGTCGTACTTGTATCTTGTATACGACTTCAATTGCAGGTGAAGTGTGCTGTTCTGATACTTGCTAGCGGGTTAAAGCTATTTTCCGGAATGGACCAAAGCCGGAATGAGGGGAAGAAGTATTAGGGGATCTAAATCTCTGATGGTGGGTCGTGCGTCGTACCTCGATAGCTCAATGTTAATCAATTATCTTGCGAATGTCAGGTTTCTATTTTCGGATTCCAGTCCAGCAAATAGTTTTAATCAGCTGTCAAGTTTCAAGACAGTGGATACTCCGTTGCATAGAGAAAGATTGTTTCTGTCATTTTTAATGACTTACAATTTTGAAATTAGTTTTACAATGCCTTCTATAACTTGATCATGTCCACGACATGCATACACGGCTTCCACGCTACTTTCTATATTTTACGTAAAATGATATAAAATAGTGATTTAGAAACTTTATTATAAATTACGTCAGAAGTATGCAACTGATTTAGGAACACCAAAACTACTAACATTTCTCCTTATAGCAGTAATTTATATCATTTCACCTGAAACTATTTTGCAAGAAGACTGTAGTGAATCTGAAGAGACCATTTTTGCATCCGTCTGAGCGGAACTGAGCGTTATTGCCCTAATTAACGTATACTAATTACAGTGGAATGTTGAGATAAAAACAAGAGACATGATAGACCTCAAGTTGGGAAACCAAACAGACAACACGACGTGAACTGACTATCATTAGCCGATGACACTGTATTGATGGCAAACACGCCACAGAATTCCAAATTCTAATACAAAACTGATTATGCAAGCAGGATAATCAGGTTTAAAAGTTCCTTTCTCAAAGACAGAGTTTATAACAACCGTTATAAATTGTCCACAGAAATTACTCATAAAACAAAATGTAGAATGTTAGCTGGTACAGATATTTAGGTGTGTGGCTAAGGATGAACAGCAATGAAAAGGACAGTTCTGAGATAAGAACAAACAAGATGAACGTTGCATGCCAAAACACTAGAAACGTATAATAAAAGAAGGATTGTATGGCGCTGAAATGCTGACACTACTGTTGAAAGATGGCACAAAAAATCACAGAAACAGAAAGAACCATACTTGCTGCATAGACAGCTGAGTACAACAGGCCATAACCTAACGAAGAAATCTACAAACACCTAGAGAACATTATACACACCATGCGCAAAAGAAGAATGTCGCTCTTCAGGCATCTGGATAGAATGGATGAAGAAAGACTGACGAAGCAAATCTTTAGCAAAATTATAAAGCTGAAAGGACAATCATGGTTTCCGCTGCCACGAACTGACCTCAATGAAGCAAACATCAGTCTAATGTAGACACATAACACGAATTTATTTAGGAACATACCTTATTTAGCAACAAAATTTAGAAAGTGATCTTCAGGAACGAACAAGAAAGAAAATGAAACCAGTCTCATAACATCGAACAGATCTGGAAGCAGAAATCAGAACATATGAAACGAATGTGTACGAAGAGGAAGAAAGAGAAGAGATCATGGAGCAAGAATTGAAATATTGTTTTCACATTCTGTGTCAAATAGCTGTTCGAATGCATAAATAAATAATTATTAAGTCTGCGGAACTGATTTTGACAATTAGACTACAACTCCCTCTTTTGTGGTCTGGTGAAGATGGTCAGAGAAATGTAAAGCCATCGGATATTAAGTATGTGCTTGACCGAGCGAGGTGTCGGATGACAAAAATAAAATTCATGTTACAGAATGACCGGTTGTGTAACAACAGCCCAGCCGCTTAGGTATTTCATGGTTTCATTAAACCGAGACAATTTCTTAAAATGAGAACGGCTAATTTCCTTTTATAATCTGTTCAGTCCAAAGTGTTACAATATCAGTGAGATCGACGTCAAAGGAGCATATAAGTCTATCTTTCTTATTTTTGTTGGTCATAGCGCTGTAATAAGGTCTTTGATAGGAAGGTAAGTATATTGGAGAACGAGCTAACAAACAAAATTAATCAACACGAAAACAAATGTTCTGGGAAATCTACGCCAAAAGTGCGTGCCTGTACAATTCAATTTTCTCATCATAATAAAATTTGCTATTTCTTTCTTTTTGATATATCTCTGTTCATCTCATTCATATTCTGCAAAATATCATTTGCAAATGATAGACCAAGACAATAACTACGTTATCTATTATTGTAGAAATATCTTTCTCGTGTACCTGGGAAAGCATCACAAAGTATTCACCTTCCAAATTTCCACACGTAATTAATTTTATTTGTGACTGGTTGTATTAATAACAGGCTTATATTCCCAGTTGTTGTTTTTGTTGTTGTTGTGGTCTTCTGTCCTTAGACAGGTTTGATGCTTCTCTCCATGCTACTCTATCCTGTGCAAGCTTCTTCATCTCCCAGAATCTACTGCAACCTACATCCTTCTGAATCTGCTTAGTGTATTCATCTCTTGGTCTTCCTCTACGATTATGACCCTCTACGCTGCCCACCAATACTGAAGTTGTGATCCCTTGATGCCTCAGAACATGTCCTACCAACCGATCCCTTCTTCTGGTCAAGTTGTGCCACAAACTTCTCTTCTCCCCAATCCTATTCAACACCTCCTCATTAGTTATGTGATCTACCTATCTAATCTTCAGCATTCCTCTGTAGCAGCACATTTCGAAAGCTTCTATTCTCTTCTTGTCCAAACTATTTATCATCCATGTTTCACTTCCATACATGGCTACACTCCATACAAATACTTTCAGAAATGTCTTCCTGACACTTAAATCTATACTCGATGTTAACAAATTTCTCTTCTTCAGAAACGCTTTCCTTCCCATTGCCAGTCTACATTTTATGTCCTCTCTACTTCGAACATCATCAGTTATTTTGCTCCCCAAATAGCAAAATTCCTTTACTGCTTTAAGTGTCTCATTTCCTAATCTAATTCCCTCAGCATCACCCGATTTAATTCGACTACATTCCATTATCCTCGTTTTGCTTTTGTTGACGTTCATCTTATATCCTCCTTTCAAGACACTATCCATTCCGTTCAACTGCTCTTCCAAGTCCTTTGCTGTCTCTGACAGAATTACAATGTCATCGGAAAACTTCAAAGATTTTATTTCTTCTCCATGGGTTTTAATACCTACTCCGAATTTTTCTTTTGTTTCCTTCACTGCTTGCTCAATATACAGATTGAATAACTTCGGGGAGAGGCTACAGCCCTGTCTCACTCCCTTCCCAACCACTGCTTCCCTCTCATGCCCCTCAACTCTTATAATTGCCATTTGGTTTCTATACAAATTGTAAATAGCCTTTCGCTTCCTGCATTTTATCTCTGCCACCTTCAGAATTTGAAAGAGAGTGTTCCAGTCAACATTGTCAAAAGCTTTCTCTAAGTCTACAAATGCTAGAAACGTAGGTTTGCCTTTTCTTAATCTTTCTTCTAAGATAAGTCGTAGGGTCGGTATTGCCTCACGTGTTCCAGTATTTCTACGGAATCGAAACTGATCTTCCCCTAGGTCAGCTTCTACTAGTTTTTCCATTCGTCTGTACAAAATGCGCGTTAGTATTTTGCAGCCGTGACTTATTAAACTGGTAGTTCGGTAATTTTCACATGTGTCAACACCTGCTTTCTTTGGGATTGGAATTATTATATTCTTTTTGAAGTCTGAGCGTATTTCGCCTGTCTCATACATCTTGCTCACCAGATGGTACAGTTTTGTCAGGACTGGCTCTCCCAAGGCCATCAGTAGTTCTAATGGAATGTTGTCTACTCCCGGGGCCTTGTTTCGACTTAGGTCTTTCAGTGCTCTGTCAAACTCTTCACGCAATATCATATCTCCCATTTCATCTTCATCTATATGCTCTTCCCTTTCCATAATATTGTCCTCAAGTACATCGTCCTTGTATATACCCTCTATATACTCCTTCCACCTTTCTGCTTTCCCTTCTTCGCTTAGAACTGGGTTTCCATCTGAGCTCTTAATATTCACAGAAGTGGTTCTCTTTTCTCCAAAGGTCTCTTTAATTTTCCTGTAGGCAGTATCTATCTTACCCCTTTGTGAGATAAGCCTCTACATCCTTACATTTATCCTCTAGCCATCCCTGCTTAACCATTTTGCACTTCCTGTCGATCTCATTTTTGAGACGTTTGTATTTCTTTTTGCCTGCTTCATTTACTGCATTTTTATATTTTCTCCTTCCATCAATTAAATTCAATATTTCTTCTGTTACCCAAGGATTTCTACTAGCCCTCGTCTTTTTACCTACTTGATCCTCTGCAGCCTTCACTACTTCATCCCTCAAAGCTACCCATCCTTCTTCTACTGTATTTCTTTCCCCCATTCCTGCCATTTGTTCCCTTAGGCCGTCCCTGAAACTCTGTACAACCTCTGGTTCTTTCAGTTTATCTAGGTCCCATCTCCTTAAATTCCCACATTTTTGCAGTTTCTTCAGTTTTAATCTACAGTTCATAACCAATAGATTGTGGTCAGAGTCCACATCTCCCCCTGGAAATGTCTTACAATTTAAAACCTGGTTCCTAAATCTCTGTCTTACCATTATATAATCTAACTGACATCTGTCAGTATCTCCAGGCTTCTTCCATGTATACAGCCTTCTTTAATGATTCTTGAACCAAGTGTTAGCTATGATTAAGTTGTGCTCTGTGAAAAATTCTACCAGGCGGCTGCCTCTTTCATTTCTTAGCCCCAATCCATATTCACCTACTACGTTTCCTTCTCTCCCTTTTCCTACTACTGGATTCCAGTCACCCATTACTTTTAAATTTTCGTCAACCTTCACTATCTTAATAATTTATTTTATTTCGTCCCACATTTCTTCATCATCTGCAGCGCTAGTTAGCATGTAAACTTGTACTACTGTAGTAGGCGTGGGCTTCGTGTCTATCTTGGCCACAATAATGCGTTCACTATGGTGTTTGTAGTGGCTTACCCGCATTACTATTTTTTTTATTCATTATTAAACCTACTCCAGTATTACCCATATTTGACTTTGTACACTCCTGGAAATGGAAATAAGAACACCGTGAATTCATTGTCCCAGGAAGGGGAAACTTTATTGACATATTCCTGGGGTCAGATACATCACATGATCACACTGACAGAACCACCGGCACTTAGACACAGGCAACAGAGCATGCACAATGTCGGCACTAGTACAGTGTATATCCACCTTTCGCAGCAATGCAGGCTGCTATTCTCCCATGGAGACGATCGTAGAGATGCTGGATGTAGTCCTGTGGAACGGCTTGCCATGCCATTTCCACCTGGCGCCTCAGTTGGACCAGCGTTCGTGCTGGACGTGCAGACCGCGTGAGACGACGCTTCATCCAGTACCAAACATGTTCAATGGGGGACAGATCCGGAGATCTTGCTGGCCAGGGTAGTTGATTTACACCTTCTAGAGCATGTTGGGTGGCACGGGATACATGCGGACGTGCATTGTCCTGTTGGAACAGCAAGTTCCCTTGCCGGTCTAGGAATGGTAGAACGATGGGTTCGATGACGGTTTGGATGTACCGTGCACTATTCAGTGTCCCCTCGGCGATCACCAGAGGTGTACGGCCAGTGTAGGAGATCGCTCCACACACCATGATGCCGGGTGTTGGCCCTGTGTGCCTCGCTCGTATGCAGTCCTGATTGTAGCGCTCACCTGCACGGCGCCAAACACGCATACGACCATCATTGGCACCAAGGCAGAAGCGACTCTCATCGCTGAAGACGACACGTCTCCATTCGTCCCTCCATTCACGCCTGTCGCGACACCACTGGCGGGCTGCACGATGTTGGGGCGTGAGCGGAAGACGGCCTAACGGTGTGCGGGACCGTAGCCCAGCTTCATGGAGACGGTTGCGAATGGTCCTCGCCGATACCCCAGGAGCAACAGTGTCCCTAATTTGCTGGGAAGTGGCGGTGCGGTCCCCTACGGCACTGCATAGGATCCTACGGTCTTGGCGTGCATCCGTGCGTCGCTGCGGTCCGGTCCCAGGTCGACGGGCACGTGCACCTTCCGCCGACCACTGGCGACAACATCGATGTACTTTGGAGACCTCACGCCCCACGTGTTGAGCAATTCGGCGGTACGTCCACCCGGCCTCCCGCATGCCCACTATAGGCCCTCGCTAAAAGTCCGTCAACTGCACATACGGTTCACGTCCACGCTGTCGCGGCATGCTACCAGTGTTAAAGACTGCGATGGAGTTCCGTATGCCACGGCAAACTGGCTGACACTGACGGCGGCGGTGCACAAATGCTGCGCAGCTAGCGCCATTCGACTGCCAACACCGCGGTTCCTGGTGTGTCCGCTGTGCCATGCGTGCGATCATTGCTTGTACAGCCCTCTCGCAGTGTCCGGAGCAAGTATGGTGGGACTGACACACCGATGTCAATGCGTTCTTTTTTCCATTTCCAGGAGTGTATTTATAACCCTGTATTCGCCTGACCAAAAGTCTTGTTCCTCCTTCCACCGAACTTCACTAATTCCCACTATATCTAACTTTAACCTATCCATTTCCCTTTTTAAATTTTCTAACCTACCTGCCCGATTAAGGGATCTGACATTCCACTCTCCGATCAGTAGAACGCCAGATTTCTTTCTCCTGTTAACGACGTCCTCTTGAGTAGTCCTCGACCGGAGATCCGAATGGGGGACTATTTTACCTCCGGAATATTTTACCCAAGAGGACTCCATCATCATTAACCATAAAGTGAAGCTGCATGCCCTCGGGAAAAATAACGGCTGTAGTTTCCCCTTGCTTTCAACCGTTCGCAGTACCGGCACAGCGAGGCTGTTTTGGTTATTGTTACAAGGCCAGATCTGTCAATCATCCAGACTGTTGCCCCTGCAACTACTGAAAAGGCTGCTGCCTCTCTTCAGGAACCACGCATTTTCTGGCCTCTCAACAGATATCCCTCCGTTATGGTTGCACCTACGGTACGGCTATCTGTATCGCTGAGGCACGCAAGCCTTCCCACCAACGGCAATGTCCATAGTTCATGGGGGGGGGGGGATATTGCCAGTATGATCACCTAAATATCATATTTATTACATAAAGAAGGAAGAGAGCACTCAGGATGGGCTAAGGGTGTGTGGGGTGGGGTGGGAGAGGGATATGAGATTAGTTTTGTGGAAGTGGGAGAGATTGTGCCGTAGTGAGATGCAATGACGATTGGGAATCTGTAAGTACTTCCTTACTGGCTTTCAGTGGCCCGGTGCCCCACGGAAGGAATTCTAACACTAGAACGTTGCCATCTGCCGTTCTTGAGCACGCAGATGGTACGCTTCGCATAACACATAAATCAAACTACAAAATTTGGAATAATAAAGTCATTTCCCACATGCAGATCCCTATGACATTTATGTAGCCTTTCAGGATAACTATAGTTAAAAGCCGCCCACTCTTTGTAAAAGATTCAAAACGTCTGGATATTCGTAGCTGGATCTCCGGACGAACTTTTACCATGTAGTATGTACTTCTTTGTAGCCCTGAGCTTCCTACTGAACAAAACATTGATTATCATTCCCTAACTTCTAATGAATGTCAAGCCTTCTGAAGTCACATAGGCATTAACTGACTTTGGCCCTTAATTCTATCAGGAAGAAAACGCGCAACATAAATTTGACTACCGATCTTCAGATAGACCAATCGGATAACAAACTTCACTAAATGCTTCCTAGTATCTTTCTCTGACAGTGTAAATGAGGTTAGTTACTATAGGAAGAGGAATGGCGTGCTGATATTCTCATTAGGAAAAAGTTTAATGAATTACACGGATTAGAAATTGACACCTATTTACAAAAGGGAGTGACACTATGGTTCCATAAGGGTAAACTGTTTTTCATTACGTTACTCATCATTATCCAGCAAGGAGTAGGTTAACTAAGGAACGAACCATGGACGCCGATGTGCTCACACGCAAAGATTCAAAAATTTAAAGAGTAACCGAAGTCAAAACGCACCATTTTTTAGTAAAGAGTGAGTCATTATAACTGGCTTGCGACTCGCTGCTGAAAGGAGGACGAAATTTAATAGTGGTCACGGTTCATGGGGTGAAAACACGTTCGCATAAAGAATGAAAGTCAGCCCCATCTAAATCTAGCTAAGCGACAGCGAAGTGACCACTCGCTAGAGGAGCACATGCTTCTGAAAAATGACATTCAGAATTATAGAACGCCCCTAAACGATAAACTGAACCCACCCCCACCCAAAATCATCTTTCAAGTGCGCACGGAAAAGGCATATCATACTAATCGCCACCGTAGACAGAGGTGGAAACAACTTGGGGAGGACGAAATGATTAATCTAGAAGACGAATTTCTCAGTAATATGAGGCGCCTCCTCCACTCAGATGATAAGAGAAACAGCTCGTTATTCCTTTGCTCAAAATTTTCCGTTGGTTCGACGTCCAAAATTTGAACAAGCGCCTGCACATGAGCCTAAGGGAACCAATCGTGAGGCAGGCAGACGCCACGACAAACCAGCTTCCCAAGCCAGTTTCGAAAAAATTAAACTCAACGGCCGTTTCCAGGTTCTGTACAAAGCTGGACCAAGAAATTCCACCTGAATTCCTGTATGCATTTGCAATCACACCCACATTCATACAGTCTAGTAAACGTCGATGTTTAGGACAGGTGGGTAAACGTACATGGACGGCTGAATGTGAAACGTAATAAAAATGAACATGAAATCAACAAATATGGTAAACAGCGTGATCCGCTCTGGCACGATCTGAATGAGAGAAAACACTGGCAGAGAAAAGAAACTCTGCAGAACTTGACAAAAATACAAAATCACACGACCGGTGGATTGACTCGCATCTGACGCAGTTAACTGCTGTACTATTTTAATTCTATAACTGAAATAATTTCTGATACATTCATATTTTCCTAAAACCATCATTTTATGACTCCACGTTATAAATAACATCCTGACATTTAATATGTTTTCGTGAACGTATCAGAAGGTAATTTTTAAACTAAACTTTTATTGCTTAATTATTAATGAATCAGAATTTTGTTCATAAAATATGTCTTATGTAATGTTTTTAGTTTCGAGCAGTAATTACTGTTTTCAGTTGCTTGACACTGTTACTGTTAATTATTATGCTGTCAGAGTGATGATGACGAGGTCCCATACCCCGAGGAGCGTAGGGAACGATGCGGGAGACCCGCACCGCCGACTAAGAAAGGTCCTGGCGGAGGTGGTTTGCCATTGGCTTCCTCCGACCGTAATGGGGATGAATGATGATGATGAAAACGACGCAACAACACCCAGTCATCTCGAGGCAGGGAAAATCCCTGACCCCGCCGGGAATCGAATCAGGGACCCCGTGCGAGGGAAGTGAGAACGCTACCGCAAGACCACGAGCTGCGGACTGTCGGAGTGAGCTGTCAGAGTGAGTGAGGGGCGAATTCAGCACGTACAATATCTGGTCAAAAGTATCCTGATATCTATGAGTGTACCTCAATATGGGATGTGTGCACCCCTCGCGTTTATGACATCTTGAACTCTGCTGGAGACACTTCCAGTTAAGTGTCTTGATGTCTCTGGAGGAATGGCAGACCATTCTTCCTCAAGAACTGAAACCAGTGAAGGTATTGAAGTTGGACGATGGGGTCTGGAGTGAAGTCGGTGTTATAACTCATCCGCAAGAAGAACTACTGGGATTACTTCGGGAGCCTAGGCAGGCCAATCTATTTCAGGAATATCAAAGCCCAGAGATCATTTCTTGACAGAAGATACTTTTTGACAGAGTGCACTGCCATGCTGATCAACAGTCACCGTCTTCGGAATGTTCCTCCACAAGAGGTGACCGAGACGTGTAACCAATGGCACCCCGTACCATCACGCCGGGTGATACGCCAGTATCCAATGTGCGGTCGCCGCGATTTCGCCAAACACGGATCCGACCATCATGATGTTGTAAGGAGAACCTGGATTCATCCAAAAAAATGACGTTTTGACATTCGTGCACAAAAGTTTTTCGTAGAGCACACCATCGCAGGCGCTCCTGTCTGTGATGCAGCGTCAAGGGTAACCGCAACCATTGTCTCCGAGCTGATAGCCCATGCTGCTGCAAAAGTCGTCGAACTGCTCGTGCAGATGGTTGTTGTCTTGCAAACGTTCCCATCTGTTGACTCAGGGATCGAGACATGGCTGCACGATCCGTTACAGCCATGAGGATAAGATGCCTGTCATCTCCACTGATAGTGATACGAGGCCGTTGGGATCCAGCACGGCGTTCCGTATTACCCTCCTGAACTCACCGATTCCTTATTTTGCTAACAGTCATTGGATCTCAACCAACACGAGCAGCAATGTCGCGATACAATAAACCGCAATCGCGATAAGCTACAATCCGATCTTTATCTAAGTCAGAAACGTGACGGTACGCATTTCTCCTCCTTACACGAGGCATCACAACAACGTTTCACCAGGCAACGCCAGTCAACTGCTGTTTGTGTATGAGAAGTCGGTTAGAAACTTTCCTCATGTCAGCACGCTGTAGGTGTCGCCACCGGCGCGAACCTTGTGGAATGCTCTGAAAAGCTAATCATTTGCATATCACAGCATCTTCTTCCTGTCGATTAAATTTCGCGTCTGTGGCACGTCGTCTTCGTGGTGCAGCATTTTTAATGGGCAGTGGTGTAAATCCATTTTGATGGGACTCATAAAGAATTTTCCGCAATCTTAGTGTAAAATTAGACACAGAAAGACCCCGCCTTCACAATGTCATTGACCACCACGCCCTGCACCACAGGAACCTATTTCATCTGCAACCGACCAGAAGTGGAGCGTCACATTCCACGTCTCGTGAATGGCTGGAGCTTGCCGAGTCCTCGCCCATCCAAGTGCACAGGAGTTCTCGATTTGCTGCCATGTCGAGGAGGATAGTACTCCTTATCGATGTATGGTAGCAGGTTTGAAAGTGTTGTGAAGTAACAGCAGATGGGTAAGAAGAACAAGAAACGGGTGACTTTAGGCGCGATGGAGCTCCAAGCGTGACAATTGTCTCAGTCGATTTTGCTCATAATATTGGAGTTTGTCTATTTTTGTGGAAAGAGGACATTCATTATGGTCGGGAATGTTTTGCTTTATTATAGGAGTCTAGATGATGTTAAATAAATAATGGAGCGGACGAGACCCATACAAGAGCGCTGCCAGAGCGTCCTACGTGACTTGCAACAAAGTCTAAGAGAGAGAAGTGTTGAGTGCCTGTCCTGTTATATCTATAGCTACTATAAAGGCATTTCGGTTGGAGGCGCTCCATTCAGCCGGCGGGACTTGCGCTTTCGCGTCGGAATGGGCAGGGAGTGTCGGGGTTGTAGCTCCATTCCGTAGTTTGTGATTGTAGATGGATGCGAAGACAGTCTTTTATGATGAGGATTTCCCTGAGTAGTGTGATGAATGTTTTTTCGCGTCAACTGTGGTAGAGTGTATTGGTTTCGGTTAGGATGATTTTTTAGTAGACATGGGTAGTGAACTCTGACGTCGAACAGCGAAAGATGATATATGCCTGCAGTTTTTAACTCCTATCTGTCCAACACCGGTATATGGTCTGTTTAACGCCCCCACCCCCACCCTCACCCCACCCTAGCTTGTAGGTGTAGGATAGAGTTTTAATGTTTCTGTTGCTGGTTTCGAGTGGTATAATTTTTTTTTTCCGAACAGGGTAACATCAGTTTTTAAACCGTTCTTCTGCAGTGCTATGCATTATAGTTGTTCAACCGATCTTTGTGATTAGGATCGATATTTTGTGTGAGTTTGGAGTGGTATAATTTTTTCCCAGAAGTATAACACGAGTTGTCAGTTTTTACGATTTTAATCGGTCCTTGTGCAGCGCTATGCATATTGTTGTATAATTAGGTTTGATCCTTGTAATTAATTGCGATATTTGCGTGAGTTTGGAGTGGTACTGGGAAACTTTTTTTAAAAAGCAGGTTAAGACCAGTTGTATGGTATAGCTATTTTTTGTCATTTTAAGGCGTCCTTGTACAGCGCTATGCATTAATTGCGTAATTAGGAACGATCATTGTGTTTAATTATGTAATTAGAATGAATATTTGGATCAGTCACACGCATCTGGAGAGTCTGAATGTGTTAGGGGGTGCACTTAGGCTTTCCATCCAGCCGAATCTGGATTCAAGTGGTTGATAAGTTGGGTCTTTTTTTTTTACCTGCACTGAGTGTTTGGCCATTGAATTATTTTCGGGAGTTTAAGCGTTGTGAGAGTGATTGCATGCATTATTTCAGTGACGTGCATGGTGTGTACTGGATTATTTCGGTAATTTAGGAGTTGGGTTGCTTGAGGGAGGAGACTAGACAGAGAGGTCATCGGTCTCATCAGATTAGGGAAGGACGGGGGAGGAAGTCGGCCACGCCCTTTCAAAGGAACCATCCCGGCCTTTGCCTGGAGCGATTTAGGGAAGTCGCAGCATTCGAACCTGCGACCGTAGCAGCAGCGCGGTTCCGGTTTGAAGCGCCTAGAAAAGCTGGGCCACAGCAGCCGACTCCTAAATCAGGATGGTCGGATGCGGGATTGAAACGCCGTCCTCTTGAATGCGAGTAGAGTGATCCCGCCATTGTGCGACATCGTAATTTACGAGTTGTTTCCGTCTTTGCACATCAGCGTAATACATTGTTTAGGAGTACTTTCGAGGTCTGTAAACTGTATATTGTGTTTCCAAGCACTTTAAGGTGATTGTTTTGTATGAGGGTAATAAATAAACTAGGTGACATACGTTCTTCGACTCTCAGCCTCTAAATATGTAGATAATAAATTTAAACAAATTATATTCGAATTGGACGGAAACTCCATACTAACCCCCCCTGAGCTGCAGGAGTAAGCTCTAAGTGTAAAATTGGTGAACATTTTCTAGGCCGGCCGCGGTGGTCTCGCGGTTCTAGGCACGCAGTCCGGAACCGTGCGACTGCTACGGTCCCAGGTTCGAATCCTGCCTCGGGCATGGATGTGTGTGATGTCCTTAGGTTAGTTAGGTTTAAGTAGTTCTAAGTTCTAGGAGACTAATTACCACAACAGTTGAGTCCCATAGTGCTCATAGCCATTTGAACATTTTCTAAGAGGATGGTGAGCACACTTGATGGTGGTACTGCGTATAATTGTTTAAATAAAGACTTATGTCCAGTTGATGTAATACAGCTATCGGTATCTCAGCCTCTTGTGATAACACATGCTGTAGTAAGACAACAAATTTAAAGAAATTTTAACAAGTTTAAACAAATTTAAAGAAATTTATAAAAATTTAAACAAATTTGTGTAAATTATATTCGATTTGAACAGTAACATCATGCCAACTCCCCTCAGCAAACTTCGAGCCCATTTTTCCTAAGAGGATGGTTAGCACAATTGATGGTGGTACTGTATCTAATTGCTTAAGTTCCTAGGAAGAGGTTAGTGGAGGTAACCCAACTGCCCTTTATTTCCCGCCATTTTCTTGGGTTAGTAGATGTATCCCAATCGACCTATCTTCCTGCCGAAGTTCAAACTTCCCACGAGTTCGTAGGACGAGGTGGTGTTCGGGTGACTTAGATTAGTAGAGGTAGTCCAATTGACCTATGTTCCCGTCATTTATGGATACTGGTACTTGCATCATCAGCTGACGTCACGTAACGTCACGTACTTGCACCATGGTAACGGATAACGGTACTTTGGTGTGTGCCACTTGGGGTGGTGTGCGCCTGGGGTGATGGCCGCCATCTTGGATAATGGTATTTGGGGTGACGTTCTTCTTGCCCTACTACTCATGTGTAGTTGGAGTGATACGGGACACCTGATACGTCTAGATACACCTCTGGTAGGTGACACATAGGTAAGCATCCTGTCTGACCTCTTGCATCCATTCATGCCCATTGTGCACTCCGACGGACTTGGGCAATTCCAGCAGGACAATGAGAGACTCCACGCGTCCAGGATTGCTACAGAAACACTGTTTTGAGTTTAAACACTTCCGCTGGCCACAAAACTCTCCAGACATGAACATTATTGAGCATAGATGGGATGCCTTGTAACGTGCTGCACAGACGAGATTTCCACCGCCTCGTACTCTTATGGATTTATGGACAGCCCTGCAGGATTCATGATGTCAGTTCCTTCCAGAACTACTTCAGAAATCAGTAGAGTCCATGCCACGTCTTGTTGCGGCACTTCTGCGTGCTCGCGGGGGCATTACACGATATTGGGCAGGTGTACCAGTTTCTTTGGCTCTTCAGTGTATTTTTCACAAACATAATAACAGGATCTATCCCCACTTGCCGCCCCTCTTCCATCACCGAGCAGACATTTTTAATGCGTCAGTCTAGTGTTACTGCTTAAATTGGGGAATTAAAAAAGCGCGTCTATTGCGTATACAGTGTGGCCCTAGAGGAATGGTCACTTTGCAGGGATATGAAAGGAAAACAGTCCAGAAAACTGTGGCTATAAAACACATGCCTTAAGAGCTATCAGCACTAATTCATCTTCGATACTGTGAAGCAAATCTCTTCTTCTGCAAGCTCTTTGCTTTCCATACTTCTGGTGGCGATAGTATGGACAAAAACAAGAAAAATTGTTTGGTAAACATGGGCTCCAAAACGCATACCTGAAGAACTATGAGCACTTGTTCAGTAGAAGAGGTGCGTTTCACCGTACCGAATATGAACAACTACACTCATGCTCATAAATTAAGGATAATTGCAGAATGTGGTGCCACACAACGTGGCACTACACAATACTGGCGCTAATAGCATTGGCACATAGGGAACACACGCAACACAGATCTGTAAGTCCACGGTATTGGTGACAAGTCGAGAAAACCGTCCCGAAACACATGAACTACAAAACACAACTGTTTCCTGCGCATGTACCCCGACATCAATGTGGGATATGATCACCATGCACACGTACAAAGGCCGCACAACGGGGTGAAATACTCTGGATCAGGTGATCGAGCAGCTGCTGGGGTATAGCCTCCCATTCTTATACCAGTCCCTGTCGGAGCTTATGAAGTGTCCTAGGGGTTTGAAGACGTGTAGCGATACGTCGACTGAGAGCATCTCAGATGTGCTCGGTGTGGTTTAGTTCTGGAGAACAGGCAGGCCACTTCATTCGCCTGGTATCTTCTGTTTCAGGGTATTCCTCCACGATGGCAGCTCGGCAGGGCCGCGCGTTATCATCCATCAGGAGGAAGGTCGGAGCCACTGCACCCCTGAATCGGCGGACATACTGGTGCAAAATGACGTCCCGATACACCTGACCTGTTGCAGTTCCTCTGTCAAAGACATGCAGTGGTGTACGTGCACTAATCATAATCCCACCCCACACCATCAAACCACGACCTCCATACAGATCCCTTTCAAGGACATTAAGGGGTTGGTATCGGTTCCTGGTTCACGCCAGATGAAAACCCGGTGAGAATCACTGTTCAGACTATACTTGGACTTGTCCGTGAACATAACCTGGGACCACTGTTCCAATGACCATGTACGGTGTTCTTGACACCAGTTTTTACGGGGTCCCCTGGGACCAGGGGTCACCGGTTGCACCTTGTAGGTCTCCAGGCGAATAAACCATGTCTGTT
This sequence comes from Schistocerca gregaria, assembly GCF_023897955.1. Classification (NCBI taxonomy): domain Eukaryota; kingdom Metazoa; phylum Arthropoda; class Insecta; order Orthoptera; family Acrididae; genus Schistocerca; species Schistocerca gregaria. Next base: position 598,097,177 of record NC_064922.1, read on the forward strand.
CAGTCTTCTGTAGACTGTGTGTCTAGAGACAACTGTTCCAGTGGCTGTGGTAAGGTCCCAAGCAAAGCTACCTGCAGTACTCCGTGGCCGTTTGCGGGCACTGATGGTGACATATCGGTCTTCTTGTCGTGTTGCACACTGTGGACGCCCCGTACTGTAGCGCCTGGACACGTTTCCTGTCTGCTGGAATCGTTGCCATAATCTTGAGATGACACTTTGTGGCACACGGAGGGCCCGTGCTACGACCTGCTGCGTTTGACCAACCTCCAGTCTCCCTAGTATTGTACCCCTCATAACGTCACCAGTGTGTTCTTTGAGCCATTTTCAACACACAGTCACCATTAGCACGTCTGAAAACGTCTGCACACCTACTCGCTGCACCGTACTCTGACATGCACCAACGTACCTCTGCGTATGTGGAATGCTGCCAGCGCCACCGTGCGACGACCGCAGGTCAAATGCACCGCATGGTCATACCCCAAGGTTATTTAAACCCACAAACCGCCCACCAAAACGTTGTTTCACCATGTATCAGCATTATCCTTAATTTATGAGCATAGTGTATTTATAGGTCTTAACGTAAGCACTTTAGAGCCCATGTCCACTGGACATTTATTTCTTGTTTCGGTCCAGACTACCACCTCTCATAATGTGGAATGGAAAGAACTTGCAGTAAAAGAGATTTGTATCACAGTATTGAAGATGAAGTGCTCTGTCCTTAAGGCATGCATTTTAAAGCCTATGTTTACTGAACTTTTTTGCTTCGAATGGTCGTTCCTGTCATATCCCTGAATATTGAAAATTCCCCCTGGGATAATCAGCAACCTGTATAGATGGTCAGATACACCGCAGAGTGATTCATGTATGTAGCATGAAATGACTGCTTTAAAGTAGCCATTTTGGTATCTTACTTCCTTTCCGGAAAATATACAGTTTCGAACATGATCAACGTAAATGAGGAGTTGTGGATTGGTCAGGTAAGGAAATTATCGCACCGTCTGCGGGAATCTGTGGAGCTGATTGGCTACTGTATGTTCTAGTCTGTCAGAGAGATGGAAGACCTCGCGTTCTGGAAGCAGGAGAGATGAGTCGTCATTGAAGTCGTATTGTGCGGTGCTATAGTAATTTCATAAAAATCTTCTAATTTGAATTTCATAAGAATCTGGGTAATTGTAAATCTGATGAGATGTCCTGTACATGACGTTCGCGAAATTTCTGAACTTTTAGAGAAAACTATGACTTTCTTCAGGTGGGTTATAACGTTTCGCGTGGCATAGGTACTATACATTCGTAACTGAAAGCTTCATATTACTGCGAGGTCATCGGTCCCTTGTTCCCAGTAAAATAATTACACAAGGGAAAGAAGGAAAAAAAGAAAAGAAGACGAACGGCACAATAATAGGAGCAAGGAAAAACCAGAAGAACGACAGAAGGACAACCAACACTACTGTGGACAAAACAGGAAAACAAAACCACAGAGAGAAGCAAGAAACAAGTAGAGGGGGTAAAAACAAGAGAACAGATGACTTTGGCTGGCCGACCACGAGAATAAAAAGGAAAAGCAAGGAACTCTGCAACACATTACAACGTCCACCCTAAAAGCGTTAGAGTGAAGAACACAAAGGCACAACTGACATGAACTGAAACTTACATAGAATGATAAAACCCACCGTCACGTATAAAATATGAAACTAAATTAGCTGATGAGGCATTGCCAGTTAAAATTAATGACAACGAGTCCAGCAACTGAAGAGTCTGTCGCAGAGCAGCCAAAGGAGGACAGCTCACCAAGATATGGACCACTGTCAGCTGGGCGCCGTACCGACGCTGAGGAAGGTCATCACGGCGCAGTAGGTAGCCATGTGTCACCCAATCGTAGCTAATGCGGAGTCGGCAGGGAACAGCAGAGTCCCTGCGACAGGCCTGCATGCAGGACATCCACATATTCCTAGTCTCTTCAATGGCACACAGTTTGTTGTGCGTGCTGAGGTTGTGCCATTTCGCCTCCCAAAGCCCCAAAACCTTGCAGCATAGTAGTGAACGCATGTCAGTTGCAGAGAAGCCCTTCTCCAAAAGTGGTTTCTGCGTAGCCTGTTTGGCCAGCCTGTCGGCAAGTTTGTTGCCTGGGATTTCGACGTGTCCGGGGCTCCACACAAACACCACTGAACGACCGGACCGTTCCAGTGCATAGATGGACTCCTGGATGGTCGCTACCAAAGGATGACGAGCGCTCCATTGGTCGATAGCTTGTGGGCTGCTCAAAGAGTCAGTACACAGGAGAAACGACTCCCCAGGGCATGAACGGATGTGCTCAAGAGCACGAGATATAGCTACCAGCTCGGCAGTGAAAACATTACAACCATCGGGCAAGTAATGTTGTTCAGTATGTCCTCCATGGACATATGCAAAGCCGACGTGGGCATCAGCCATCGAGCCGTTGTTGTAAAACACTTCGTGGCCTCGGTACATGTCAAGAATCGACAGGTAGTGGCAGCAGAGAGCCACGGCGTTACCTGAGTCCTTAGAACCATGCGAAAGGTCCAGGAGAAGCCACGGCCTAGGTGTACACTATGGAGGCGAATGGACCTTAAGTATAGGTGGTAAAGGCAAGGACTCCAGTTCAGAAAGAAGGGATCAGACACCGATGTGGGAGATGAACCGCCGTGGGTGGGAACAGGAGACGGTGATTCGGATACACAGGAGAACTACAAATGTGTGCAACGCATCTGGCCAGCAGAAGTGCACGCCTTACCTGCAATGGTGGGACTCTGGCCTCACAAAGACGCTGGTCACCGGACTCTTCCCAAAAACTCCTGTCGACCGGCGAATGCCAGAGTGGTGCACTGGGTCGAGTAAACGCAACGCTGAGGGCGCGGCCGAACCATAAACCAGACCCCCATAGTCAAGGTGCCACTGAACATGGGCTCTGTAGAGCTGCAGCAGCAGAGAGAGATCTGCACCCCAGTTGGTGTTACTCAGGCAGCGGAGGGCATTGAGGTGCTGCTTCAGCTGACGAAGGTGAGGAAGCCACGTCAATCGGGCGTCGAAAATCAGTCCTATGTCTCCACTACAGTGAGTGGATCGTCCTTAAGTTAAAGTTCTGGATCCAGATGAACGGTACGACGCCAACAGAAGTGCATAACAGACGACTTTGGAAACCGTGGGCTAGACCCCAAGATTGCGCCTTGTGGGTGGCTCCCTGTAGGCGCCGCTCAGCAACACTATTACTGGTGGAGCAGTACGAAATGATGAAGTATTCTGCATACAGAGAAGGTGAGATGGACGGCCCTACAGCTGCTGCTATACCGTTAATATCCACTAAACTTAGAGATACACTCAATACAGAGCCCTGTGGGACCCTGTTCTCATGGATATGGGGGAACTATGAGAGGCAAAAACTTGAACACGGAAAGTACGAAGCGACATGACTTTTTGGATAAAAATCGGGAGCGGGTCTCGGTGACACCACTTGTGTAATGTGGCAAGGATATGATGTCGCCATGTGGTGTCAAACGCTTTTCGTAAATAAAAAAAGACGACAACCAGGCGTTGCAACTGAAAAAGGCTGTTCGGATCGCAGAATCGAGGGGCACAAGATTATCAGTGGAAGATCGACCCTGGTGGAAGATGCCCTGACATGGAGCCAGTAGGCCACGTGACTCCATGACCAAACCCAACCGTCGACACACCATACATTCCAGCAGATTTCAAAGAACTTTGGTGAGTTTGATGGGCCGATAGCTATCCACATCAAGAGGGTTTTTACCGGATTTGATAACTGGAATGATGGTGCTCCCCCGCCATTGCGATGGAAAGACGCCATCGCACCAGATCCGGTTGAACATGACGAGGAGATGTCGCTTGTAGTCAGATGAGAGATGTTTAATCATCTGACCGTTGATCCGATCTGGCGCAGGATCTGTGTCGGGACAAAGTGCAAGGGCACTGAGGAGCTCCCACTCTGTAAATGGGGCGTTATAGGATTCACTGTGGCGTGTAGTGAACGACAGAACTTTCCCTTCCAGCCGCCGTTTGAGAGTTAGAAAAGGCTGGGCGGGGGGGGGGTTATTCTCCGACACAGAAGCGCGAGCATAGTGCTCAGCAAAGTGCTCGACAATCGCGTTTCGCGTTTGCGCCACTTATGTTAACACCGTGAACACCTGTTGGTGGTACCTGAAAGCCCGTTTAATCTTTGCACAGATTTCGGTAGGTGACGTATGCCACCCAATGGTCGAGACATATCTCTCCCAACAGTCATGCTTCCGTCGTTTGGTAAGCTAGCGAACGTGGCCACGGAACTGTTTAAAGGCTATGAGGTGATCCAGGGAAGGGTACTACTTATGCCGCTGTAGAGCTCGCCGACGCTCCTTAATTGCTTCAGTGACTTCCGGCGACCACCATGGGACTGCCTTACGCTGGGGGCACCCTAAAGAGCGAGGGATTGTGTTTTCTGTCGCAGAAACAGTTGTTGTAGTTACCTAGTTAACAATCACATTGATGTTACGATGTGGGGAAGATTCAACAGTGACAGCAGAGGTGAAAGTTTCCCAGTCCGCCTTGTTTAAAACCCATCGGAGCAGGTGTCCATGGACCTGGTGACGGGACAGTGGACAGGAAGATGGGGAAATGGTCATTACAACACAGGTCATCATATGCTCTCCAGTTGACAGATGGGAGAAGTCCTGGGCTGCAAATTGATAAATCAATGGACGAGTAACTACTGTGAGCCACACTGAAATGTGTGGTGTGTGGTGGCCCCAGTTAGAGGCAGAGGTCGGACTGAGACAGTAAAGTTTCGACATTTCTACCTTGGCCAGTAAGCACAGTGCCATCCCACAAGGGGTTATGGGCGTTCGCATTGCTGGGAGCCAGGTTCCCTGGAGGGCAGAAAGCAGGTGCAAAGCGTAACAGTTGCCGTAGCTCAGCCAGGTGGTGGAAAAAAAGCGCCCCAATTCCACAGGAGGGTGACGTCATCGTGAGACTGGGAAGCATGGAATATTCAATGAGGCAATTTATGCCTCAGGATCACCTTCTATCACTGCCTTTTTGCCTGAGCAGTCTATATCCATTGCGTCTGAGGGTCTGGCGAGATCTAGGTAGCGGTGGTGTGGGTGCCAACGTAATTCCCTTGGTCTTTTTGGATTTCTCTCGCTGTTCCTTGGGTTTCTCTGGCTGGGAGGACTTCACTGATTCAGTCTCTGGGACTGAGAATGAGTGTGAAGCCGTATGACCAGCTGCTTTTGGGCTCTTCTGCCACTGGTGGGTGTCCTCTTTCCCACTAGCAGAAACCTGGGAAGGGAGTGACCCAAGGGATCCCTTCCTGGCGAGAGGAGCTTAAGAAGACTTATGCTTCTCTGGCTCAGAAGTGGGGGCTGATATCCCCAATGATTGGGAGGGTGAGGGGTGTTGCTCCCAAAGTAGGTGGTGTGGGAACAACAGAGAGAAAAGTGCCCCCCCCTGTCAAGGGGGCAGGTGTAGTCTTCTGGTTCTGAGAGGCGACAGGAATGCGAGGAACTGATGGGGCGACAGGTAGGAGCTCAAATTTCCTCTTAGCGTCATTGTAGGTCAGTCGGTCCAGGGTCTTATAGTCCATGATTTCCCTTTCTTTCTGTAAAATCCTGCAGTCTGGCGACCACAGTGAATGATGCTCTCTGCAGTTGACACAGATGGGAGGCGGGGCACATGGAGTATTGGGATGGGATGGACTTCCACAATCTCGACATGTGACGCTGGAAGTACAGTGGGGAAAAATATGACCGAACTTCCAGCACTTAAAGCACTGCATCAGGGGAAGTATATTTGGCTTGAAGTCACAGTGGTCACCTTGACCTTCTCGGGCAATGTGCCACTCTTGAAGGTCAAGATGAACGCACAGGTGGCAACCTGATTATCCTTCGGACCCCAACAGACGTGCTGGACGAAATGAAGACCTTGCTGCTCTAAATGGGCGCGCGCAACTGTTAGTCCAGGGACGGCCACGGCGTGCCAAACTGCACGCGTGTACAGATGTGCTGCACGCGTGCCGTCCAGGGCTCGGACCGCCTCGCCACTACTCGGCTTTCCTGAGTCTTTCGCGGCACATCTCGGCACGGCGTGACATTAGACTAGCTGTGCGATGCGACATCTTTTCATCCGGCATAGGGTGCGTTAGTTGATTCGTAGTGGCAGCCATGTTTATTCCTCGCTATTTGTTAGCGATTCGTAGGAAGTTTGTAAGTACTGTAGAGTGGTTGTTGCAATGGAACACACGCTCACAAAGAGGCGGGGTATTGACACAACGTCACGAGCATTCAGAGCTGAATGGGAATTGCAATATTTTTTCGAAGAGAAGGATGAAAATGCTCAATGTGTATTATGCAGTCGCATACTCGCCGGGCACCGCAAATTTACAATAGAACGGCATTATAACACCACACACGAAGGACGTAATGATTTAGTTGGGTTGATAAATCAAACAAGTTGGCGGAATTAAGAAGACGTAGTGTTATGCAGCGAGACGGACCGAACGCGAGAACCACTTCCAAATCTATGTGTTTCTGATGTTTGCATTTTTACATATTTGTCGTTAGAATCGAATTTAGAGTTCACACAATTTTTGTTCCCTTCTTTTAGGCTGCAACCGAACGTAGCGACCTCTCTTTAAGAGCAAGCTACAAAATAGCTCTCAAAATTGCAAGAGCGAATAAGCCTTTCAGTGCCGGTGATTTCATCAAGGAGTGTATTGTTGAGGCGGCGGAACTCTTGACGCCACTGGAAGTAAAGAAGTTTAGTGAAATTAGTCCTTCCAAACAGACAATAGCTCGCCGCATAGTTGGTACGGCATTGGATGTCTACAGGCAGTTAATTGACACTGCCTGCAAGTTTATTGCATTCTCAATTGCTTTGGACGAGTCGACCGACATTTCGGACACAGCACAACTAACGGTTTATGTTGGTGGAGTCGACACAAATTTGCACGTGACGGAAGAACTGTTTGATTTAGTACCAATGAAACACACAACGAGGGGTACCGACTAGCTAAAAGCAGTTGAAGAGGCAGTTGAAGCCGTTGGCGTGAATTGGAAAATGTTAGTTTCAGTCACCACGGATGGAGCGCCAGCAATTCGAGGTGCTCAAAATGGGCTTGTAGCATTGTTGCGAAAAAAACTAGGACGATCGACAGAAGATTTGTTCGGAATTCATTGTTTTGTACAACAAGAAGCTCTTTGTGCTAAGTATGCAAATTTTCAGCAAGTGATGAAGTTGGTAGTCACCATAGTACATTTTTTTAAGTCGCCGTCAGTTTCAACAGTTTCTCATGAAACTGAACGAAGAGTACGGAGATATTATTTACCACTGGGAAATACGTTGGTTAAGTCGAGGATCATACCTCGAAAGATTTTTCAATTTAAGACTTGCTGTTGTTGAGTTCCTGAAGGAAAAGGGAAAGGCAGAGCCAAAATTAGAAGATCCCAAATCGATTTCAGACCTGGCCTTTCTAGTTGATCTGACTGCACACTTGAACGCTGTCAATAAGACTTTGCAAGATGAGTAGCAGCTTATTTCTGATCTGATGAAAAAAGTGGACGCATTTAATAAGAAAATCGCATTGTGGAAGGAACAACTCATGAAAATGAATACCTCTCATTCCCCTACGCTCTCTGAAGTCAGAGAGAACGCAACTTCTGACGAATACGTTTCTGTGTTGGAGGAACTACAGGCACAATTTTCTAAACGTTTTCACGACACTGCTAGTCTGACATCAGTCTTTGAACTATTTTCTAGACACTTTGCCGTTTCAGTTGAAAGTACTGCAGTGCATTTGCAAATGGAATTGATCGATCTGAAGTGTAATTCCCGTTAAAGCACATTTTTTTACGTAAAAACTGTCCAGGAATTTTACGAAGGTTTTTCTCGGGAAGAGTTTCCCCGACTCCACAATGAGGCTGCAAAAGTTATTTCAGTGTTTGGATCGACATACGTGTGCGAAAGGTTTATTTCTATTATGAAACTAAATAAGTCAAGATTACGTGGCAACCTGAATGACGAAAATATGAGAAACTGTCTGCGTTTGTCCGTGTACCGTCAGTTTGTGCCGGATATGTACTTTATTATGTCTACAGTGAACCAAAAATAATTAAATTAATGGTGATAATTTTGTTGTATTTGTCATATGTTTTGTTGAGAATTGTGGTTATTGCAAATTTTGTACAGTAGTTCCAGAATGTAATATTTGCTTGTGTCACATATAGTTGGAATCACTTGTTCCACACCATTCTGCATGCTGTAGACTACTTTCAAGTCTGTTTCTATATATCAACTTAAACATTGTTAAGAATTTTACGAGTGACGATGTGAGGAGCACGGTATTGTTGGTGTAACGCAGTTTCAAACCCAGCGTTATTGTTATTTCTCTGTAGGTGTACGAACAGCCAACAAAGATTCAGTATTGCTCAACATGATGTGTTGTACACAGCTTAATATTATCAAATGTCGTAATATGAAACTAAGCCGCATGCAAGCAGGGCGGTGCTCACGCGAATGCACTGTCGCGTGTGGCGTGTTCGTAGTTCCGCGCATGCGCACGCAGTCAGCTGGTGTGGTAGTGGAGGACGTGTGACGTCGGAAGGGAGCGATCCGCACGGGTGTGAAACCTCGGCACGCGTGCCGCGTTCTTGGCCGTCCCTGTCTTAGTCAGACTGCAAAAGAAGGTCTCTGTGGAATATAATACCCTGGACCATATTTAAGTTCTTATGCAGGCGTGATGGAACAGAAACATCCTCCAACTTGTCACAAGCTAGTAATGCTCATGACTGGGTAGAGAATTCTGTTTTTATCAAGACTGACTCAGAGCGCATTTTGGACAAGCCCTCCACCTCATTGAACTTGTCCCCCAGATGCTCCACAAAAACTGACCCTTCATGGACATGAAAGATTCCCCATCAACTCCCATACGTATGAGGTACCATCAACTCCCATACATATGAGGTACCAGGGCGAACAAGCTTGACTACCATCCTTGGCCTGGCGTTCCTCCCATGGTGTGGCCAGGAAGGGGAACGATTGGGGGTTATATTTGTTAGTATTGAAGTTATACTTCGCCCGCTTAGAGACTACTGGCGGTGGACTACCAGCAAGAGATGACTTACTACACTTCATGGCGTGTCATCCGCCCTTATGCCACCCACTCCGACCAGGGGCCCTCCCCGTGGGCGCCACACAGCCGCAGCAAATGCCACCTGGCAGGATGGCCTTTGCCAGAAGTCCCAATGCCCCTTGGTGACGCACATCTACTCGTTAGCATACGTGGGGGCTTAACGGAGCAGGTATCAGCAGAGCGATTCTATGTAATCAGGGGGCTACGAGCGACGGTGTACATGGCAGCCCCACCACAACAGACTGGCTACCGTGCTGGATATGAGGTGCAAAGAATTCCATGGTCATTGTCTGTGCAGAAAACGACACTTCATAGTGCGTGGAGGTGTCCTCGCCCAAGGAAGGTGTCCTCGCCCAAGAGATGGAGGATGAACGGGACTGCAATACCTTGACGAGAAAGTGGGCTAAAGATCACAATGCCCGATGGACATAATGCACCATGTAAGGCGCCCTTCCCCCATTGGCTCGCTCTTCGGGAAAATTTAGAGAGATGGAGGTCAAAACCTACAGAGGACTATCACATAAAGGCCGAAAGGTGTGAGACACCTTTTAGTCGCTTCTTACGACAGGCAGGTATACCTCGGGCCTATTCTAAACCCCGGACCCGCAGGGGGGAGGGATGTAGTACTGAGAGAAGATACAAAACTCATAAGCGTAGTGTGAACTTTATAGCCATTTACTGAATGGTTAAAGTTGTACTTTGGACAGAAGATCGCGATTTCTGTACTTATGCTGGTTACTTGAGGGCGAATGTGCTATGTGAATGAATGGGATAGAAGTCTAACGGATAAGAAGTCTGCACAATCAAGTGTTGCTTTTACTTTAGAAACTGTGTAATTGATAGCCGCTTGTGTTTTACTAAATTGAGAATACAGAACAGACATTTTGGCAAAGAACTCGTTATATTTAGTAGCTTCAGTCAGACCTGATAGAATGAATTCTCTTATCTGTTACGCCACATAACAATTTATCCACTCTTCTGACACGTGTGAGCAATCTGTCTCTTAAACAGCTTTTCCAGTCTGAATCACCAATACGTTATTTCAGAATAGGCAGTGGTTCTAATCATCTCGCTAAAGAAAGTATGCAAAGCCCGTGATGTTGCACGGCGGTACATACGAAGTCCGATTTCTCACAAAATTTAACTCAAAACTAAAAAAAAAATTTATTTATTGATCTCAGAACATACTAAGTTACCGATAGTTAAATTCTTTGTATTCTCTACGATGTACTTAACTGACAGAGTATAGTTTATATGAGATTCGTATATTTTTTCTGTCTGGTAGGTGAAGCTCGGATATGACAACCGCTTCCCTGTTGTATTTTTCTTGACGGAGGCATTTGGGTGAAGAACTACAGGCGACATGACACGTGGTATTTTATTCTGTGGCCCCTGCTGCTCGAACGTTCTTGTTTTTAGTAAACATTTACTTCATACTGGAGCAACAAAGCAAACAACACAATGCGTATTCTACAGCTACATATAATACACTCCGTGAATCACGTGTAAGCGAGCGACGGAGTGTGCTGTTTATTTTGCCTTAATTAGTATTTGTCTCCGTTCCATTCCTGCTTGGAACGAGGGAAGAATGTCTGTCTGTTCTCTGCGTGTGTTGTTATCCGTTTGTTTCTGCCTGTATTATCTCTAAAAACTGGCCACGAAGAGAAGAATATTCGTAGTTTAAGGCATGTTAATTCTCGAGTAAGAGTATTTTTCACAAACACGAACACACACACACACACACACACACACACACATACACACACACACACACACACAGCTGCATCGCCAGTGTATCCACACTACAACATTGGGGTTAAAACTACTGCGCAGTACCAACAGTGAAACTAGCTAACTCATTGCCACCAGGCTAATGATTTTAACTTATCACGATGTAAGCTAACGTGTAGTTATTAACTTCATATGATGTCGTTATTCACAGATATGATGATTTTTGCCTCTGAAAAGGGAAAAGGGTTATAGTAAATTAAATTGTGTGTGACTTCTGGCTGTTTTATCTGTTCTTAAATATACATATGATTATCCGCTGTCATATGCTGTCATAAGAAATGACTGGTGTACCACAGTATGTGGTAACTGTGGTCTGCAATTACTCACTAGTGCAAACACTTCGTGGGAGAAGTTACGTGACATGTACAAACGCAAATACAAGAAAAAAAGATGTAGGTCGTACAATAAATAGCAGTTCACGTAATAAAGTTTCCGATATTCTTCCACCTCGTTATTTATTTGGGTAACGTTGTGCAGGAACGCGCAGTAAAGACCGCCACTAGCGGATTCCGGCATTTCGTACTGTCTCCGTTGTTGTGACACATGACATTGTGTTTTGTGCAACGTTTTTAGATATTACGAATATTTACGTGCTGAGTAACATATTAAACTTATGTTTAGAATGTGTCAATTCTTCAGTTTCAGATTTATATGGTGACTAAAATTCTGTAGACACTGAGGTGACAAAAGTCATGGGATACCTCCTAAGATAGTGTCCGACCTCCTTATGTGTGGTGCAGTGCAACATTTCGACGTGGCATAGATTCAACAAGTAGTCGGAAGTCTCCTGCACAAACATTAAGCCACGGTGTCTCTAGAGCAGTCCATAATTGCGAAAGTGTTGTCGGTGCAGGATTCTGTGCACACACCAACCTCTAGAATATGTACCATAAACGTTCGGTGCGATGCATGTCGGGTAGATTGCGTGGCCAAACCATTCGCTCGAATTGGCCAGAATATTCTTCAAACCAATGGCGAACTGCGCGGTTATCAGCGCCCGTAAAAATTCCTAACCTTTTCTCAGCCCAATTTCGCCACTTTCATAATGATGATGAAGACAACACAAACACCCAGTCATCACGAGGCAGGGGAAAATCCCTGACGCCGCCGGGAATCGAACCCGGGACCCCGTGTTCGGGAAGCGAGAACGCTACCGCGAGACCACGAGCTGCGGACGAACTATTGTGGCACGGTGAGAAGGCGTATTGTAATCCACAAAAATTCCATCGTTGCTTGGAAACGTGAAGTCCATGAATCGATGTAAATAGTTTTCAATTAGTTCAGTTGAACCAGAGGACCCAGTCATTCTATGCAAACACAGTCCACACCATTACGATGCCACCACCGGCTTCTACAGTGTCTTGTTGACAACTTGAGGCTATGGTTTCGTGGGCGCCACACTCGAATACTATTATCAACTCTTAAAAACTGAAATTGGGACCCATCTGAACAGGCCACGGGTTTCCAGTAGTCTGGGATCAAAGAGATATGGTCGCGAGCCCAGGAGAGGCGCTGCCGGCGATGTTGTGCTGTTAGCAAAGGCACTCGCGTCGGTCGTCTGCTGCCATAGCCCATTAGTGCCATGTCCTGTGCGTCTAGGTCCAACTACCATACCGCGCTCTAAGTTTGTTAATTTCCGTCATGCGGCCATAATCACGTTGGAAAACTTTTCACACGAATAACTTGAGTACAGATGACAGCTCCACTAATGCACTACTCTTTTATACCTTGTGCATGCGATATTACCGCCGTCTGTATTATGTGCAAATCGCTGTCCCAATACTTGTCACCTCAGTGTATTTTTAAAACTAGTTACATTACTTGTTGGCGTTAAACCATATTTAGTTAGTCATGAACCATCTTTCGCCTTGAAAAGGAACTTTCTAACGTACAAACACGTGGTATTTGCTAATAAATTGATTTTCTTTATTGTCTTAACAATTTACCCTCTCTCGACAACGAAAATTTGAGTTAGTTTCAAACAGCTTCCGTTTCAAAATGTGTTTAACCTGTAATTTGTTTTTGGTAATACTTTTTCTTAACGTGGTTTCACTTACTGATTATCACTGTACAACACATTTTAACTTTTTGTCGGCTGTGTGGATAAAATAATGATTTCCCATTTTCATGATTGTGGGAAATACGGATTTGAAACTAAAAATTTCCTATAATATCGCTTTACAAAACTAGAGGTTTCATTGTATATGAAAAATACATAATTTTGAAACCATAGAAAGACATAAGACATACTTCAGACAGGGATGAGTTTACATGGACATTTTTCGTCATTTTCTTTGGTATTCATGTTCTGCAGTGTCCCCAGCTATAGTCTGTCGGTAAACTGAAGAGGGAGCGAGCCAGTCCACACACTGCCTACCCTGTTACGTCACAGGGCGCTTCTACAGGCTGTTTCTCAACGCAGTACCGGCCCTGTCGCCGCGCGCGCTTTGAATCTGTGGCGACGCCGTGCACGGATACGGGCCGACAAATGCGTTAAGAATATAAGGAAAACAAAAGGCGATAGTTTCTTCGAAACAAAACATTACAGAGTAAATAATATCAACGTAAGAACGGAAGTCAGGAATCTACTACAATCATAGACGTTACGGTCGCAGGTTCGAAACCTGCCTCGGGCATGGATGTGTGTGATGTCCTTAGGTTAGTTAGGTTTAAGTAGTAATACGTTCTAGGGGACTGATGACCTCAGAAGTTAAGTCCAATAGTGCTCAGAGCCATTTGAACCATTTGAACAAACATAGAACCGAATGCCTGTTCGCGTGAATGTATGTTTGTCTATTCGTACGACGAACCAGACATGGTGTAATCAATCTGTAGAATTTAAGGCTTGTTCTTACTTTGTGTTTCTACTAAAAAGTAGAAGTTTTCTTTGAAGGGCTGCATTGAATCTTAACCATTTTTTAAAAAGTAACCAGAAATTTATAATTTCGTGTTTTGTATTAGTTCGATTCGCACTGCTTTTTTGTCACTGTCTTCGTTAACATGTCTGAAAAGTATCTGTGCAATGTTTTGCATATTGGGTATTTACTCTGTTGTCAGCTGTCAAAATGGTTGTATGTGTAAGGTAGCATCGACTACTATTTGTTTTGTATAAAAATAGATTAGAGAATCTGTACTACATTTTGTTATAAGAATGGAATAAAGTGTATCAAAATTTTAGGAATTTTAGTATTGCTTTTGGTGAGTCTCTTATGAGTAAACCAAGAGCATACAAGTGGTATAAACATTTCAAAGCAGGCCTTAAAGGACAGCGATTTTACAAGAATGGATATTAAAAATGCACAGTTAAGAGACCTATGAACTATCCTGAGGAAACAGTTCCTAAAGTGTTTTGGGAATGGGGAAAAAACATTGGCATAAGTACTGGGGAATATTTTGAATAGGATAACAGTGTTGTAGATTAACAAATAAAGTTCTTACTAAAAAATAAAAATTAATATGTGAACGCATCTCGTACGTCAAGCTTTTTACACAGAAGTCCTGAATCGGTATACATGTTTCGAAACAAAAATCAGCAGTGTTTAGAATAGCTGTTGCACACATGTTTTAAACAATATGTCTTAGAATCATGTAACTTGTAGCCGAGATAGAGTTTTAGTGACAGAATACATTCAAATGCTGCTGTTCTCTAAGCATCAAAGGTTTTACGTGATTGAATCGCGTTCTACTAGCGAAAAGTTAATTGATTTTACCATGTAGTTCTCAAGTTATTCCTGATTCTGTACAACTAGTGATAAAGGTAATTATTGCTTTGGCCACGTTTTACTGTATTTATCTTGGAAAACTGTTTAACACTTTTATTACCATGTAGTACATTTCTACCAAAAGAAACTTTACAGTGTACGACCAGAGTCAGGGTTGAAAGGACACATAACGTATTTTTTTTAAATATTCATTGCCTGTTTACATTAATCGTATTTTAGAGGTCATCATCAACATTGCCGATGTCGTCCTCATCGTCATCACTTTCTAAATTAATAACTATGGCGTCTATTATGTCTTCAACAACCCCATCCTTAACCCCGTACTCTCTTTCAAGTTTCTCCACGTGGAGGCAGTATGCACGCCAGTTATCTTGAGTTATCGTTACAAGACCTGTAACAATTGGGTCAAATGTTCGTATTCGCTTTCTTTCGGTTACTGCAAAATTTAGTTCGTAAATTTGATGCTCAGAAAATGGCTACATACCTTCTTTCACCAACTCCAGCAACTTCGTCATGCAAATATCTCTAAGAATATTTATTCCTCTGACGAAATTCTTGAGTTTTGCCCACGCCATTTCAATTGGATTTGATCCAGTGTTGACCACTATAATCCTATTGCTTCCGCTAACATTGTCCATAATGCCATCAACTCCAGGGCCCTGCCAACATTTTCTATAAGTAATGTTGTTGTCCTCCCAAGTTTCATCAATATAAAAGAATTTTCTGCCTAGCTCCTTTAATTTCCTCACTTGGATCAGGTACTTACATCGCCAGTCAATTAAATCCGTTCATTCTACCAGAATCTTTCGTTTACTTACAGGTCTTTTCCAGGTAAATCCCATTTCACGCAGTGTCTTGTGTAAAACATCTTTCTGCCAAGGAAAATTTAGTTTTTGTTTCAAGGCAGTAAGTAATTTATGTAATGTCGGCACTACTTTTGGTTTACGTAAAAGTCCTCCATTGTTTGTCAAACCACTGATTTTGGTTCAAATGACTCTGAGAACTATGGGACTTAACATCTGAGGTCATCAGTCCCCTATAACTTAGAACTACTTAAATCTAACTAACCTAAGGACATCACACACATCCATGCCCGAGGCAGGATTCGAACCTGCGATCATAGCGGTCGCGCGGTTCCAGACTGAAGCGCCTAGAACCGCTCGGCCACCCAGGTCGGCAGACCGATTTTGTGAAACTGTCTATAACGATGGGTTTCCTCCCTAAATTATTAGTTTTTCTTCGCGGCGATTCCAGTAAACCATGAGGATTGTTTTCGCGTTCCTCTCTTATGCTTCCTATTGCGGCGAGGCTGACGTTTGCATAAAGTGCAGCTCTTTGATTGGGTTTGGTAATATTAGCCAACAGTTCTTTTTGTGTCGCCTCCTTAACACACGCTGTAATAACGTTAGAGACGATCGAACGTTCGTTACTCCGCAAATACCTACTCTTCTTCGTATTCTGCACATTTTCTTGCAATGTATATTTCCATCAATGTATATCAGTGAGTATACAAAGTCAACTGACTGACATTGGCAACTTAGATCCCACGAAGAGAAATAATGTATATCACTGCACGCCGATCTACACCGCTAGACAGGTAACGGGCGACTGATTTTGGGTGGCCCTGTACGCCAGTGGCAGGGTTCTTCCGGGAAAGGCCACTTCCCTCACCAAAAGCTGTGCTCGCTCTTGAGTTTACAGACAGACTATAACGAAGAACGATTTTCTGCCAGCATGGTGCCGCTCCACCGCCACACAAAGACCTTTTAGATTACTGAAGTAGCGTGGTGGAAACGTTCCCCGTATTCATCACTGTATCTACCAAGTTCTGAAGGAAAAGGTAAACAAGGCAGTAAAGGAAATATAACTTTGGTGACATAGGCCACTTCATACGTTGGAGAATCTTATCATGTTATTCTCAATCTCTTTATAGTCATCCGATTTGTGACTTCAAAGAAAGAAAGCACACAGTGACTTGAGGGAATTGCACACATCTTTTTCAGCGTCACTTAACTAGTTGGTGAGGGAGGGTTGGGTTGATTTGGGGGAGGAGACTAAACGGCGAGGTCATCGGTCTCATGCGATTATGGAGAAATGGGGAAGGAAGTCGGCCGTGCCATTTCAAAGGAACCATCCCGACATTTGCCTGAAGCGATTTAGGGTATCACGGAAAACCTAAATCAGGATGACCGGAAGTAGGATAGAACCGTCGTCCTCCCGAATGCGAGTCCAGTGTGCTACTTGGTGAAATCTGCCGTATTTGGTGAGCAGTAAACACCTCCTCCTTAATCTTTGCACAGCTGATATTGGGAAACTTTATCTTCAGGTGTGAAAAAGATTTCCTTTCTCTGTCTAGCTCTTTTGCAAATATCTTCATTAATCTCATTTTAATATGCAAGAGCGGGAGATAACTTCTTCAGAGCTTACTAGCGTCTCATACGTCACACTCATTTTACCTGGGATGCAGGCGTTAGCTTAGGCCACTCTATAGGTACGTAATGTTGATTCCTGTTGCGATTGTCTCACTTCGTGTAAACTGGCTCCATATCGGCCAGTAGCCCCATTACTTTCATATCTGCACAACGAGTATCCAATTGAAACTGAGGGATATTCACCACCATTATGAAGGAGGAATGCCTATGATTTCGAGGAAACAATACAAAGCCTCCATTCCTCACTGCTGTGGATATGATGCAGTGCTCTGAAAAAACCGCTGATGTCACTATGAAAGTAATTGGGTTAAAAATTGTTCTCTAAGAAACTTATAAGTTAAAACGGTGTGACTTAAATTTCTATTACTGCGTTGTCCAGGTACTCTGATGTAGTGTAGCCTTTGACCTGCTTTTGAATATGGACATTAACTCTATAAATTACTTTCGGAACTTGTGGTGCCAAGTTACTCTAAAATAAACATGACTATCTGTAAATGTAATTGAATACAAGGAATGACAATCAAAAGTATGCAAATGGCTTCATCAAACAACCACTGCGACCCGTTAGAAAATACATCCATTCTTCCTACGAAAATGTTGCAAAAGAGTACAATTGCTAATTCCTCCTCAGAAAGTTCGTTTAGGTCCGACAGTTGTTTCTCATGTTCGCGGAAAACTCAGCTCCACTCTGTCTTGTTCAGTTGTAAGATTATGATGTTCTGCACTGCATGATCCCGAAATAGTTCACCGCGCGGCTAATTGCTTTATTATATACTTCAGGCTGCTCTGGCAAATAAGACTTTTGTTATGTTGGAAAAAAATAAAGATCACTGCCCGTGCATTAGCATTAGGTGTGACAGTACAGTAATGTTAGTACTTGCATTAGAACTGTGAGGAT
The DNA here is from genome assembly GCF_023897955.1 of Schistocerca gregaria. Lineage (NCBI taxonomy): Eukaryota > Metazoa > Arthropoda > Insecta > Orthoptera > Acrididae > Schistocerca > Schistocerca gregaria. The sequence continues at coordinate 598,115,156 of NC_064922.1, forward strand.
ATAACTTTCAGTGAAATATTTGCAAATGAAGAAAAGATTACTTTAAATTGAAGTAGTGTTGAGATCCTGTTAATGACACGGAAGTGAATCGGAAGAACATGAGTTTGTGGTTCTCCGGTTTCAAATTTTCTTTACTTTCACTGTGGCACGTGTTTAACAAAAAGTGGACAGTGACAAATAATGATTAAAATTCGGAACTCTGTCGTCTACTCCCAATACAACCTCGAGTGTCGAAGATTAACATACCATTCCTGTACCCAGCCATGTAAAGACGCTCATAAAGCCCAACATCTAAACAAACTGCTGTTTCTCAGGACTCGGAGGAAGAGAGATGGGTTTGAAATTCACTCTGATGCTACCAACCTGAAGTCACTTTAACACCATGGGTGAGCAAATTCCCGCCTTGCAATCGCTAAGTCATTAACTCAGATTGTGCCTTTGATAATTTCAAGTCCCTACGGAGGTCATTAAGTTCTTCCTGCGTATTGCGATGAGATGGTGCTGATCGTGGTGATTGATAGCCCGGATCTGGATCTACACACTCTCTGGTGGTTGCTGCCGCTGTTTCGCTCCCTGTACTGTCGGACAGCATCTCTGCACGTTGTTCATCAATGGGCCAATCACCTGGTGGCTTAGGAGGTGGAGAAGTATCACGAGGACCAGGTCGCATGGCTGAGAGCAGGTTTGGATTCTGAAGAGCATGTTTCGTTTTTTCATAATATCCTTTCACTTTGCTCAAACAAAAATAGCAGTCAGTGGCACAATCCATCTGTTCGTGCCACATCATTGGTACCATAATGACACTGATGATAGAGACTCCTGCGGCCACTTTCGCAGGTTACTTGTACATGTGCCACAACAAAAATACGTAGCAAAAGGCCTATCTTGGTCTCCAACTCTACAACCAAATTACAGCTCGCATGCCTTCTTAACTACATGAGTGAGGTTATGGCTTTGGCTTTTCATTGTATATTCCACACAAATGTAACAAAACATATTGGAGTTATTTACACTGTCTAGATATTTTGTACAGACATTTATCACAAACTTCACACTAGCACAACATACATCACAGTAGTAATTGCCATTACTGTGTAGCAGTAATATTCATTTTTCGAAATTGCATGAAAACTCACCATATGGCAGCACAAAACAGAGTTGTCACTTCTGTTTATGGTGGGTAACACTAGATCGACACAACAGAGATCAAAATATACATAGAGAGGAAAGTTTCCCTGTTTCATTTGAACAGAAAAGTGTCTAAACTAGAGCATATTTCCGTAACATGGAAAAAACTGATATCCAAAGAAAATTGTAAGTGGTAGAGAAAAACGAAAATCAAATCTGAATTCAGCATACGAAAATTGGTCAAAGACACTGTTTTCATGTGTAGGGCGAAGTGTGTTGTGCGGTGTTATCTGTATGTAACAATGTAATAGCGTAAAACACTGACTGTTAAATACACTGTTGACAAATATTCCTATCCGTTCCTAGAGACATGAACAGATTTTCCTGTTTGGGGAGATCACACTTTCCCCCAATAATTAAAAAAAAAACTGCACCACACATAAAGTGAAAGCCATTATTTCAAACCGGAATAAGAAAAAGTATTAAACTTCTATTACAGGGTGGCTACAGTCTGAAATGCATTCCAAAGTACAACACTTTACCTTACAAAGTAATCTGACGTGGCAAGAAAATCAATAAATCCACGGATGTGACATTTTCTTTCTCTGATTCTGTCTTCCGTTACAAAAATAGACAGTTCTTACTTTATAGCACCATTTTTAAATATACCCGATTCGTGCAGCCTTACACTGTTCTCTGGAATCTTATTCCCAACGCATGTGTGTTGCTGCGGTGTTCTGTGCTTGTCATTCTTGTTATCCATGCCATCGAGTCCTGCAGCAAAACTGGAGGCGCCACCAACGTATAAAGTTTCGTTCTTGAATGATTGAACGTTGCCTAAGATAACGTTTTTCGGATTGTTCCACATATTGCCTGTTGTTATTTAGTTTGTTATCCACATTATGATCAGTGTTGGTAGTTGTGTCGCAGTCGGTGAAGTGGAAGTGTTCAGTAGGTGTGTTATCAGGAGATAATTTTGATCGCATAGGTTTGCCAGCGAAGATCATTGTTTTGGTTTTCTGTACAGAACTTTTCACATTATGTCTCACTTAAACGCGTACAGTGTTACAGCTGCCTTTAGAGGCCATCCACAAGATATTGAATAATAACTTTGTCACCTGCAAATAGCATTGCATATAACTACAGTATTCATTTATTTTAATTACTCGTCTTGTTCTGTGATTTTATTCTCGAATTATACATAGTGCATAAATATTGTAAAGTGTAGGAGATAAGCTACAGCCTTGACGTATTCGTTATTTAACGTAAATTTCTTCAGAGAGTCAGTTTTTAAATAACATATTGCATGTTATTTTCGTGGTGAAAGGTGCTGAAGGAACGCTGAAGAATTTATTTCTAGTTGTGGATATAATATCGCGTAGTACATTAAGCTGCTGTTCAATTTACTCTTTATTGGGCGACCAGTTTTATTCAATTACTGTTTTTCAGCATTCTTTGTAGACACATGGATATAGGAAAATTTCCTGTGACAATGATGTCTGAAAATTATTATAGTAAAAATATGATTAATACTTACAGACTTATGTTAACAGCGAGACTTACATACATACATACATAAAAACATAGTGTCAGAAATGTCAAAGAAAGGGTCTCACGAAAGAGCCATAAATTTTTTCACGTTCTGATGGAGATCCAAAATCGATTTTGAATGAAGCGTTCGAACGAAAATTATAAAATTGATTGCCAATTTTCGTGATACATTGTTATAAAGGTAATACTAGTTGTGAACGACAACTTACTAGAATTGAATTTAAAAGATGGTATTTAGAAGTTAGTGCTGATTAATGTTATCGGTTGCTCATGGTTCTCAGCCATTTTACTTTCTGCATTTTATGGATATTTATCTGTAACAGACACTTCATTCATCTATCTTTGCGCTGCTAAACATTATTTACAAATGCATTTACAAGTGTATTTTTTTGTACTTACTTAAGTCTTCCTCTTAACATAAATCAGTGAGTAATTCTTGAATTTTTACTTCAATAATGTTCAAACATCCCTTCCTGTATTCGTGACGTGTCTATACCAAGTCTGGAAAATGGTCTTCCAGCGAAACCGGTAGCACAATAAAGAACTAATTAAATAGCAGCTTAAGACGTTATAGGAAGAAATGTTTACAGTTTCTAAGAGCTGTGGAACACAATAAAATTTTCTTATTATTAATGTTTCTTAAATTTAAAAATAGGAATTTCTATATTTTCATACTTTTAGATGCACAATACATTACTGTCTCTATCCTGTGGAATGTTATCCACGTGCAGTGGATTTGAAAGTTGTTTGTATTTCCATGCCGTCTTAAATCCTTCTTTCTTTATTTCTTATGTGTCGCATTGCGCCTGGCTTGCCTGTGCGCGCCAAGAAGTCATGAACTCATCTTAACCACTCCTAAGTCCCTCACTGGTATGTATAGAATTGTTTAATTTTATTCCGCTTATTTGTGTGGAAGAAAAAAAATTTTTTTAACCTTTAGCTGGTCACATGCGTCGTTTTACTAGAAAGGGACATTTAGCAGTTTAAGAATATGATGAAGCACGTAAATATTCCACTGATGGCTCACTTCCACGATCAATTTGTAAGCATAACTAAGACCGTCGTCAGCTTTCTTTTCTTGATTCTGCTGGCTGCAAGCGTATTTCCCTATGATTTAGCAACAACAGTTGTTAAAGTAATTAAAATGTTGGAAGTAACAAACGACACACTTCCTTGTTTCAAGGACATTGTTATTTACCAGCTGACCAGGTTTCCGGGCGAGTAGAAAAATATAGATCTGGAACAGGCATTTCTGACAATTTTCTATAATATTATAATATATTGGAAAAATTAGACGCGTATGTTTATTGTGCGTTGTGTTATTTTCTCTGTAGCTGGAAACAATCTGCTAATGGACTTGAATGTAATAGAACTGAGATCTTGAGATCTATTGATATAGCAGCTTTCAGAGTAGATCTCCTTAAGCGTTTCCTCAGGCTGTTAAAAATGCAAGAGATACAGTCATCTCTAGTGAAATCCTGGACCATTTAATTAATCAATAAAGGTTAATAGATATAAATTTACTTTTAAGTAAGCATAGATTTTGTAACGGCATTCTACAACGTCATTTTGGCAGAAAATGCTATGAGCTACTACAAGTAATTCAATTGAAAACTTCCTCTAATGATAATGCAGAAATCACCAGATTCCGTCTTGCGTATCATTATTTAGTGCAGGCTATGAACAAATACTATAGGTGCATTGATTATTGGCTAACTGAGCTTATTAAATGAAGTTTTCCTCACCTAAATAATATTTTCTCGCTCGAAATGGCCTTTTATAACATTTCCAAATGTCTAAAATTTTTGTAACTGTGTGTTAGGACTGCTCATCTCGTTCCAATAATTCTGAAACTATATCTGAATTACTTTTTGAAACATTTGTACCCTTCATTGATTATGTTATCGACTACATACGGAAGGTTTGGAGAAATGGCATATAAAGATACATTAAAAACACACCAAGAAGATACAGTAATATCTAAGATCGGCTATGGATGCTCATTAATTGCCAGAGAAAGCGGGAGTATATAGAATAAAGTGTACCTGTAGACATATATGGGTGGGTATCATGAATTCGGGAACGTAAAGGGAAGGGAGAAACGCTTAGATCAACTGTAACATAGCAGACTTTACAGTCATAAAAACAGAGGGTTGCATCAAAGTGCTGGCAGCCAGAAGGAAGTGTCGGGTGGTTGTAAGTAAAGTGCAGCTACCCACAGGGATTTCAGTGTAGGTTTTAATTATCGTATAGCAGTGAAACTTGATAGATATACTAATGCGTTAATGCGGAATTGATTCGTGCAGGAAAAAAGTCCCAATTTTAGCTACAAGGGGAAAATGTTGCGCAGTGAGTGCAAGAAGGAGATATAAAAATACTTCCATATGTAATGCCTTAGGAACAGAATGTGAGCAAGAAAGATTAAAAAAGTGGCAAACCAATAACGTTGATTTTATTATTAACCACTGCTTTTAAATTTTGTTCAATGTGAACACAAGAGAAGTCGATGAGATGCTGAAACTGTAAACAACAGTTACTTGCAGCAGTTCCTGTACGATCTGAGCGATGTTTTACTGTATATTGGCCTTCAGATCAGGTACAACCCGAACGTGTCCCTGGTAACCGCGATAATTTAGACAGCTCCAGAACCAAAAGTCTTTGGATTTAGGTCAATTGATCTTGCAGGCTACGCATCTGGAAAACCGCTGGAGATAACATGGCCGTGGAACGTTGCATTAAGAAGATCTTTCACTGGGCGAGTGACTTGAGATATTGCTCCATCTTGCATGGAACGTGGTTTCCACACAGTTGCGCTCTTCCAGAGCAGGAATCATATCCTGTGCAAGGGAGATTCCATAGTGTGAAGACGTCATGGTACACAACAACTCCTGGATGCATTCTCTTCAAAGAAAAACGGACCAAGAATAAAGATGCTTGTGAATCCACACCACACTGTCACATACGGCGAGTGCACATGACTCTTCGTGCACAACATGCTGATTAACTGTACCCCAAATTCGGCAGTTATGTGTCTTCACCCTGTACTGTAAAATGTGCTTCGTCGCTCTGTCACATACTGATCAACTTCGATCTGTGCCAGAAACCGAAAAACAAATGCAGAACATTGTTGTGGATTGTGAGGTTTCTGTAGTAGAGGGACAAGGCCGGCGTCACTCCACGTTGATGGTTGCCTACATTAGGGACAAGTATACATTGAGGGGCAAACCTACATTCCGGACATGAAAGAAAAGACGTACTTACACTGTCACAGATCGCTTGAACATATCTAAAAGCTCTCTCACGCCTCGCCGCAAGCGCATTCTGTCCGGAGTTGGCGCGCCGGAGCGACTTGTAAACGCCATCGGGATCGGCAGACCGCTGTCGACCATCGGCTTGTCCACAGCAACGAGAAGTACCACGCTAATCCCCGAACAAAAGCGTCAAGTGGTGGCACCCCTTTGATACTGACACCTAAGAAGTGCCTGTCGAATCATACGCTGTCTACTCTCTCTAGGTACCACATCACGTCGTGTGAAAGTGCTGGGCCAGCACACGCCGTCAGTTGAAGTCGGACTGAACTATATATAAAGCAGCGATCCAATCCATGTTAATAAGCTGTCATGGCTGGAAGTCAGAGATCGCTATCAGTCAATTTGACGTCACGAATGGGTTTCTGAAGTACTACAGAATTTCTAAATTGTTTCCTTCCACACTACTTTTGGAAGGAGGAAGGACCTTCTGTGTGATATGACAGAGACAACAGCAAATACCACTGCAAGACAGACTAACTGCGATGTATTGAGAAGCACTAAACAAGGCGGACTTAAACCTCTATTCAGTCCACAGCAGCAGTTGCCATGACTACATGTCGGAGGTAGCTGAAACGCTCAACACACTTATGACCGGAGGTCCATACGCAGCAATTCAGTCCCCTCATACACCACCAGTGCCAACGTTAGGAGTCTGTGAGAAGTACAGCTGCAGCATCAGCAACAGTCGTGGAAGCGCGTGTGCGCCAGAGTCCACCACCTTCAACCATAAAGGGCATCTGGGGAAGACTGGAGTGGTAGGAATTCAGATGTCATCAATATGTCCAGTGCAAACATCCGTCAGTTTGAATTTTCTTTCATTCAACACACACGTCCGCTCCTCTCTCCACTCGCACACCTCACTGGTCACATCTCTAGCCCCCACTGCCGTAGGTAAGAGCAGAAAAAGTTGGCGCATTCTCTGTACCTAAAGCCCGTCTCACACGGAGCAAGGTTCGGCGCAAGTTTGCGAGATGGCGTGCATGCCTGCCGGCTTGCAGGGAAAGGAGGCGGATATCTTCCATGTTGAAGCTCTCCCACGGTGCAAGATCGACAGCTAGTTGTGATTGGCTGTATGTTGTATCGAACGAAGATGGCTGCTTCAGGTACAGATTTTCAAAGCAAACTGGCGTTTTTAGCTGTTTTGGTGCTAAACGATGCAGAAATGCATGCTAATGAGAAAAGAAGAAAGAAATAATGGACGAAAAACTGTATTAAGAGGAGAACAGGTGGAAAAGGTGTGCTCTCCGTGCTTCACAAAGAATTGAGGTTAGTTCGCATTACACCTACTTTTCTTTGAAAAGTATCACCATTTCATTATTGTTTGACTTTATAAATGTACCAATAATGACTGTTATATACGACTTTATTTTATATGATAAAAGATCGTACATCCTTAGCAAATTTTATACGAATGATCGAACAAGACACACGGCACTTGCAACTCTTTCGAGTGCTTCTGCAGGCAAGTGTTTATTATAATAGTTTGCGCTTTTCACGACGTACAGACACTGTTCTTCCCTGTAAGTACATATAATGCTTCAATCGCTTCCTTGGACCACTGCGGTGCCATTATTTCATAATTATAAGAACTTCCTACCGCACATCACAATAGCAGAAGAGCGACTATCAACATAGGCTTTCCGCATCTGACGTCACAAACAAAAGTCTCCTGATTGGCCAACGCAGGAAGCACGCAGGGAACCTTACAAGAAAAATACCACCGGACCAATCCTGGAAATCCTACAAGGTTCCCAGAAAGGTAGCCCGCTAGCAGACGACGGAGCCCACAAGGTAGCCATCGCGCGAGCCAGCGAGGAAACTTACAGCGAATCTTAATCTGTGTGAGACGGGCTTAAGCGCCTGTCACAGACTGAGCTAACCCGCAACTTCTGGTCGCAAAAGCCTCATGACCACTTCTGTCGATAGCTGCTGTGCACAGCAAAACAAACGCCGCCAGCCGCGGTGCACTGCAAAACAAACAGCTGTGGCTCGGATGTATGCAGTAGTTTTAAGCAATTCTAACTAGCCAGATACTGCCCGTTTAAAAAAAAAAGTCCACTTTACGCAATCCAGGACAACATGTTGTCGGCCATAGACCTCTAATTTCTCACACAAAAAGCCTTTTATGCATTACTTTCGAAGATAGAAGGTGCTGGGGCGATGCAGTCATGGACTGTGCGGCTGGTCCCGGCGGAGGTTCGAGTCCTCCCTTGGGCATGGGTGTGTGTGTTTGTCCTTAGGATAATTTAGTTTAAGTAGTGTGTAAGATTAGGGACTCGTGACCTTAGCGGTGTCTGGGCAGCTGCCACGCCGGACAGTTGCCACGGTTTTACCTGCTCCGAAGGGTCGTGTCCCTTGTCTCGCCCCCACCCTCCTCCTCCTCCTCACACGCCCACCCAGTTTGCTTTCGAAGTTCCTAACGCGACCATCAGTGTGGAAGTTATTACAACGAACAAGGGCAGGCCTCCTGCTCATTAGAAAGGTTACGCGAATCTTAAACAGAGGGAATCTAAAGAAGGTGTTGTTACATGGATGTGCTTACGCCGAAAAGCGGATCATTGCAAGGGAAAGCTGCTTTCGAGGAATGGAGAAGTGTTGAACGTATTAGAACATCTCTGTGGACCACCTGACGAAGCGGCTCTGAAAGTGTGAAAGCAAGTGGAAAGAGCGAAGAGAAGATCTCGAGAAGAAATTACACAGTTATCGGAGATATACTCGGATGAAATGGGAAATCTACATAATAAAGTTTATGACTTTGTTACAGTGATTCCTAATTCAGAATCTATGAAGAGAACCATGCGCCGTCGATGGAGTCAAGAGCGGGGGAACCAACAAGAGCCTAAGAACTTTTATGAAACTGATCTTCATGAAGATCTATTAAATATGGGGGATGGCAGTAGTTTTCTTCTGGAAGACGATAGATTAGAGGTGAGAATAATGATTTTTAGTGGAAGCAAAGGAAAAGAAAGTTTAAAAACATGTTCCCATTTTTTTATGGATGGAACATTTAAGAGATGCAGCAAGCAGTTTGCACAGATCTACACCATACACGTAGACTTAGGAGGCCCGATTAAAGAAACAAACATTCTTCCTACTGTATTTGCAGTGTTCCCTAATAAGAAGAAAGACTCAAATGTTCGTCTGTTTCGTCTGATAAAACAGGCAGTCTCTGAGTGGTGCCCTAAACAAGTAAAGGTGGACTTTGAGGCAGCTGCGATATCGGCCATTCGTCAAGTTTTTCCCACAACTGAAATAAATGGATTCTATTTCCATATGGAGAAGAGTTTATGGATAAGAATTCGAGTTCTCGGTCTAACTGAGGAGTACCGCTAGAACGAGGATTTACGTCAGCATGTGTGCAGCGCTGGCAGTTGTAAAACCGGAGGACGTAAGCAATGGATGGATTGAGATTCATCCAGAAGCTCCTGATAACGGAAGGTTCTCTCAATTTTTGACTACTTTGTAGATATCGCAATAGAAATGTGGGACTGTTACGGAAAAAGACACCGTACGACGAATGCTGTTGAAGGGTGGCACAACAAAATAAACAGTATTATCGGAAACCCTCACTCTAGAATCAACTATTTGGTGGAGTGCTTGAAAATGGAATCTGAGCTCACAGACTGCATGTACATGAAATTGGAAATGAATCTTGGAGGTAAGAAGGGGAAGAAGAAGTACTTGAAGCTGTACGACAGGATAGAGAGAATCGTAAAGAATTATGAAGAGACTGGTTAACATTAGGCCTTGCTTGAAAGTCATTGCCCATATTCATAAACTGGCCTAAAATACGTTAAAAATAAAGTATTAAAAACTATGAAGACCACTGAGTCCTCGCAGATTACTGAGATAAAATTATTAAAACATTCAAGCAGCATTATCGGAGCTAATATTAAGTCGTAATTGTAAATAGAGTGTACATTTGTTCAGCGTGTTTAGGCTGATTTTACACACGTCAGAAAGGTAGATGCTCATTTATCATTTTCACGGTCCAAAGCCTCTGCAAAGTGTGATGCGAATCAGCCTTTAATGTAAATATTAAAAAGTGTTTCAAGCCTCACAGAAGTATCCCTATTGTTGTCACGTTAAGATAACTTTTTTCTACCTTCCAATATTATGGCCATACTATCAAATAATTGTGATCTAAAATAATTTTCTGAAGCTTCAGAATCGCAACTATCATCTAAAATATCATGGTTTGTTAAACTGATAGTATACGCTTTTGTAAAAGAACATGGGAACTGAACCTTTGAATTGCACCTACAATTGACATCCCAAAACATCTGATCCTAAGGTTGACAATTTTGGCACCTAAAATATTTTTTGTTTAAGTTTAGCTGCAAACATTTATAGTAGATAGAAATCTACTTAAGTACATTTAGATATGGTCCTTTAAAATTTCTTACTAAATTGTTGATTATCTTTAAACAGGTCAGTAAAAGCAAGGAGCCTACTACTGAAAATTAATTGTTACTAAAGAGAATCAGAAACAAATGTATTAGACCTACTTTTCTTATACATTAGAGACTTTTTGAAAAGATATTTGATTATTTCCTCTGTCACTGACAGTGTAATTTCAGTTGCTTTCCAACATCAGGGATATCTACTTTTACATTATGTTTTTGGATTTGAGGAAATGTATTATTTTGTTGCTATTTGCCAAAGTTAGAAATGTAAAATTAACTGATTCTTGGTCCAGAGATACACCTTTGAACACAACAGTTTTCAGTAAAATTATGTTCCAAAACCCTTTTTGTCTACTCCTGAGAATATTACAGTTCAGTGACAACTCTGCGAATACTGGAGGTTAAAGTCTATTTAAGATTAGGACGATTGTTGACAAAGTTCGTTAGACATTTCGTAATTCATTTCGTCTGCATCACAAGATTTGTATAGATGAGAGTCTCTTGCTGTTCAAAGAACGATTACCTTTTAAGCAATTTATTCCAACGAATCGAAGTAGATTCCGAAGAAAGACATTTGTACTGTGAGACCGTCGGAGTGGGTATATTTTGGATTTTATAGTATATACAGGCGCGTCAATAGAAACTAGATTCCACAATTTAGGGAAATGTGGTGACGTAGTGGCAACTGTTATAGGACCCTATTTGGAACAGGGTCATATTTTATACTATTGGTACTCCATCGCGGACCTGATCCTCTGGCTTCACAAGCATGGGACAGCTGCATGTGCCTCTGTTTGTAGGAATAGGTGAAACACGCCAAAACTGCAGAAGAAATTAAAACGAGGAGAAACTGAGTTTAAGTCCACTAACAGGATCCTTGCTACCAAATGGTACGATAAGAGAGAGGTGTGCATGTTGATCACAGGTCACACAACAGAAATGGTTGAAACAGAGAAGACCGACAGAAATATTGGCGAAAAAATAAAGAAACCTCAATATATTGTAGATTACAATTCGAGTGTAGGTGCAGTTGACAATTGTGAGATGTTACTGAGCTAAGACTGTGAAATGATACAAGAAATACGCATTTTTGTCACGTTGTGGATTTGTGCATTCTAAATGCTCATGCTCTCCACCGGTCGGTAACAGGACGAAAAATGCATCTCGCAGAGTTTCACCTTTCTCTCATAAAGGAGATAGTAGAAAAATATGCTACAGAACGCACAAAAGCTGGTAGGGGAAGGCACTACGCTGACGAGAAGTCTCTGCGATTCACAGGGAGACATTTGCCGTCTGTTATTGTGAGTGAACATTCGCAGAAAAGTATACTAATGCGCAGGTGCGTAGTTTCCACGAAACAGAAAGTGCGCTGGGAAATTAGATACCAATGAAAAACTTGCAACGTGCCATTATGTGCAACAGGTGAAAAATTATTCAAACAATGCCTGACTTCATATGTAGCAGTTTGCTGGCAAATGAACGGACTTGGTAATTGATATGGCGCAGTATCTGTACTGTGGCAAATGTAATTACTCCGAATACATTGCGCCAGTACGACAAAACCCACGATAAACGTATGATACAGTTATAATCTTTTATTCTTAGTGGTACAGATATGAATTACATTCAGTCTACTTGTACAAAACCTGTTTTCCATAACTGGTTTCAGACGCCTTTGATCAACGAGAAAATAATATGCCACAGTTAAAACTCTGTTCTCAGTGCGATTTTTCATGCTGTTTTGCCTCTGTTGTTAGCCGATATTGCAAATTAAACTCATGTTCAGGGGAGGGTGGGGGCTTAAAAATGGTTGTTCGAATGACACTGGCTTTGAGGCGTTAATAGAACGTATCGAATATACTCTGCTTTCATCTTTTCATAAAAAAAACAAAATCTTTCGTCCAATTTGTTGATTAGTGGAAAATAGTAGGGAAATAAATTTTTTTTATTCCATATCTTTGTGCTATCAATCTATTGCACTATAAATTCCATTTTCATCTTGAATTCACTCTATTAGATATGCGAATCCGGAATTTACATTGTTTTCGGGCCTGATTTTCGCACCCAACTTTCATTCCAATTATACTGCTTATAGAAAATACTTTTTAGCAAAATCATAACGAAAATACGGCATTTTTGATGTTTTGTATAAAATCTTCAATATTGCCCTTAATGCATTCAGTATTGGAAGATGCTACACAGATGGAACTTTATATTTGAGTTTGGTTACTGCATGTCAAGTTTTACGTTCGTCATAGTATTAGTACACGAGATGCAAGAAGCCAAATTTCCACATTTTTTTACGTCTATTTTTCTGGCCGATGTTACCTAATACTTTATGGCTAAATATGGCTCGTAAAATTCTTTTCATTATTATTCGTAAGAGGACGCATGATGTTGTACAAGGCCGGCCGGAGTGGTCGAGCGGTTCTAGGCGCTACAGTCTGGAACTGCGCGACCGTTACGGTCGCAGGTTCGAATCCTGCCTCGGGCATGGGTGTGTGTGATGTTCTTAGGTTATTTAGGTTTAAGTAGTTCTTATTTCTAGGGGACGGATGAACTCAGAAGTTAAGTCCCATAGTGCTCAGAGCCATTTGAACCATTTGTTGTACAAGTTGGTCAAATTTGATTTCCTTACAAAACCGCCAAAAATTCACGCTGGCTCTACGCGAGTCGCCATCAGTCCAACACTTTTCAAGAAGTTCCTTGCAGTGTGGGGGAGTGACTATGTACGTAAAAAACAGTATTCCATTTGAGTCCATAGATGTATCACGACACTGCTCAGAACATATATTTGAATACTGTGCAGGGGCAGGTGAATTTAGTGAAACTAAATTTCTAACTCAGACTTCAGAGCATTTTTGCTCAAGCTAGAGGGGGTTCTTGATTTACTTTTTAGGAAGTACCAAAAATTAGTTATATGTCGTGTCTTCAATATAAATTTTGTATATGGTGGTGCAAAAAAAAGGTTGTTGGTAGATCTCCTAAATTGATATAATCTGACGCAGACTGTGTTTCTTCTAACTAGGGTGCAGGGGAGCAACAGCACAGTTACAGACAATATTTTTATTCATTCTTCGTTAGTAGATGTGCATTCTGTTAGTAAAACCATGAATGGCCTTTCAGACCATGATGCACAAATTTTACCCTAAGAGGCTTTTGTACTCAAGTGTCAAATATAATTACAAACTATAGGAAAGTTTATCCAACAGCAATAGAGAGTTTTTTAAACTTTGTCAAGGAACAAGAATGGCTGCCTGTTTACAGTGATGATAACATAGATGATAAATATAATGCTTTCCTTAACACATTTCTCATGCTCTTTGAGAGTTGATTTCCACTAGGCAGCTTAGATGGCTGACTAGTGGGATAAGGATATCGTGCAGATCAAAGTTGGAATTATATTAAAATGTTAGAAGTAGTCACAATCAAGCTACAGTAGCCCATTACAAACAGTATTGTAAGGTGCTTAAAAAGGTTATGAAGGCAAAGAGTGTGTGGTATGCAAATCGAATAGCGAATTTACAGGATAAAATTAAAACCATACGGTCAGTCGTGAAGGAAGCGGCTGGTCAGCAACACAAGGATGACGATATAGAGTCAGTTTCTAGTAAAAATATTTCTGTTGCTGATAAATCAGATATATGTACAGTATTTAACAATCATTTTCTGACCATTGCTGGCGAATTGAATAAAAATTAAGTTTCTACAGGGAATCATATAACTTTCTTGGCAAATGTATTTCCGAGATTGACGTCTGAAATACTCTGCTGTGACTGAGACAAGGGGGAGATTGAGTCAGTAATTAAACTACTGAAGACTAAGGACTCTTTTCGTTATGATGGAGTGCCTAGCAGAATATTAAAGTACTGTGCTGCACATGTTAGCCTCGTATTTAGCCAAATTTGTAATTTTTCCTTTAGAAATGGTCAGTTTCTTGAACGATTAGAGTACTCAGTAGTAAAGCCACTTTATAACACGGGAGAAAGGGACAACGTAGAAAATTTTAGACCTTTTTCTAGGTCATCAGTGTTCACTAAAGTTACTGAAAAGGCTGTGTATGTAAGGACATCTGATCATTTCACTAACATAGCACATGATTTGCTTTCAAATGTTCAGTTCTGCCTTAGAAGTCATTTAACAACTGAAAATGCTTTATTATCTGTTCTCTATGAGGTACCGGATGGGTTAAACAAAAGGTTTGGAACGTTAGGCATATTTTTTGATTTAACTAAGGCGTTTGATTGTGTGGATCACAAAATATTGCTCCAGGAGTTGGACCATTACGGAATGTGGGGAGTAGCTCACAATTGGTTCACGTCTTACTTCAGCAACAGACAGCAAAAAGTCATTATTCACAATGTTGAGAATGGTTCTGATATGGGGTATGAGTGGGGTACAGTTAAGGGGGGGGGGGGCAGGGATCAGCGTGTTCCTTAATTATATGAATTATAGGCTCTCTAGTGTTACCGATAACTCTAAAGTATTTATTTTTGCTGAAGACACTAGCTTGGTATTAAGGGATGCTGTGTGCAACATTGGTTCGGTTTCAAGTAGTGCAGTTCATGGTCTAAGTTCATGGCTTGTAGAAAATAAACTAGCGCTAAATCACATTAAGACACAGCTTTTACAGTTTCTAACACACAATTCAACAAAACCTGACGTTTTAATTTCACAGAACGGACGTATGATTACTGAAATAGAACAGATCGAATTTCTAGGTGTTCAGATAGATACTAAACTGTCGTGGAAAGCCCACGTTCAGGATCTTGTTCAAAGACTTAATGCTGCAATTTTTACTATTCGAACGGTATCTGAAGTAAGTGATCATTCGAAAAAATAAATAAATAAAAAAATAAAAAAATTCTACTATGCTTATTTTTATTCTCTTATGCCGTATGGTATTACATTTTGGGGTATCTCTCTCCATTCTAAAAGGATATCTTTGGCTCAGAAACTGGCAGTTCACTCAATAAGTGGTGTAAGTTTACGAACCTATTGTGGACCCCTGTCCACTACTCTGGATCTTTTGACATTGGCCTCTCAATATGTGCAGATTCCTTACTGTTATTTCTTGTTAACAGTTTTAGCTTATTCCCAAGAATAAGCAGATTTTACTCAGTTAATACTCGGCAGAAATCAAACCTGCATTTGGATCAGACTTCCTTAACTCTTGTGCAGAAAAGTCTGCACTATAATGCTGCATCAATTTTCAACAAGCTGCCACTAGAACTCAAAAATCTTAGCAGTAATCCACACACTTTCAAATCGAAACTGAAGAGTTTCCTCATGAGTCACTCATTCTGTTCTGTCGAGAAGTTACTTGCAAAATTAAGCTGATTCTTGTTTTATTGTTCATTGCGTTTTTTTAAACTTATGGATTGACTTTTTCGGTTCAAAAACATTTTATTTTTATCTGTTATTACTTTTATGCTATAATTTCATGTACAGACACGTTCCACGACTTTGGAGATTTGCTCCTCAATTTTGTCCTATGGAACTTGATGTGTAAATATAGAAATAAATAAAATAAGTATTCAGCACAGCACGGGTTGGACAGCGAGGGCTGCTCTGGTCACGCCGGCAGTTCCAAGGGACAGACACCTGCCGCAGGCAGCGCCGCCTCTGTGTGCCAGGCAGATATAGCATCTCCAGCAGTCAAAGGGTAAAAAGGTACTGCTGGACCGATAATATGCCTGATTACTGTTCCCACTTCCGAACCGTATCCATGGCAATTAAACAGATCGTGAGAGTGATTTTGTATGGGGAGTAATTTTTTTCAGCTGTTTGAGTACACTCATCAGATAGTTGATATGGGAATCCGAGGAGTGACGAAGATGTTCTCCTTGGGGACACTACTACCTACATTTTAGATGAATGCAGAGGATTCAACCACCATAACATACATTTTACTTAAGGACGGCGCTATTAAAAATACCATCACAATGACCATGTTGCTGTCACCATGCATAAAAGGCGCACACAAGACTCACTGATAGTGTTAGTCTTTCCAGTAGAAATGCTGTCTACAGTTTGGAATCAAATCTGTCCATTGAATCACATACTTGCCTTGGATCCTATGGAGACGTCTTTTAAGGGTGGTAGGACGTCAAATAGGCCGATTTGGAGCAGAAGAGGCACCACAGGGCATTTCAATTTCCACTGTCTATACTTTTACAAATAAATTCATAAAACTTTGTCAGCATGACCAGGAAGGATTTAGAATTTTCACTCTTCGCAGTGGAAGTTCAAAAGCATAATAATTTTTTTTTTTACATGTAAAGTTTTATGGCTTTTTCACTTACTAATGGTTGCAGTTGTTGCCTTAGGTACACTTTTGTTCATAAGTAAGAGAGATTCTTTGATGAATTTTGGACAGCATAAAAAGAATATTTACACTTGTATGAAACTATAGAATTTTCCAAATCTATTAAAAACTGTGGTAAAAATTGACATAATTAACTACAAAATTTGAGTTTCTTCTAAACACGAAGTTTCAAATGTAACAGCTCATTAACTTTTTCATAAATTAAATAAATTATAGAGTTTCACACATCTGTAAGTATCGTTTGTTTGCTGTGCAAAATTCATCGAAGAATCTCTCCTACTTATGAAGAGAAGTGTACCTACAGCAACAAATGCAGCCAACAGTAAGTGAAAAAATTATGAAATTTCACATTTAAAAAAATGGTTATGTTTTTGAACATCCACTGCTGTGAGTGTGAATCCTATATCCTTCCTGGTCATGCTGACCAAGTTTTATGAATTTATTGTAAAAGTATAGACAGTGGAAATTAAAATGTCCTGTGGTGCCACTTCTGCTCCAAGTCGGCCCATTTGACGTTTTTTAATGATTTGAGCCAGTGTTGAATCATATTTATGCGACTATGGTATCTCGAAACGAGTCAACTTCTTCGAACCTATCTGCTAAGGACATCATATATCAAAGCTCCAGTGTAGTTTTCAGAAAATTCCTCCACTAACGTCAGCTGATAGAGAACTCTATAAGATTTCACCTCATCTCTCTCTTTCTACATATCGGAAACAAATATTGTTTGCATGTTGACATTGATCATATTGTGGTGATTCCATTAAATACACATGTATTGGTCCATTGGAGCAGGTGACCAGTGATTGAAGTCGCTTCCACAGACCAGTGTGAAGTTTTATCGCACCTAGTGTAGGAGGACCATATCCCATAAAATATCAGTCACAAGAGAGGGTCCATGTGTAATAGTTTGATATATTGCTTTTTCTGCTGTAATACTACCAAGCAGTGTATTACTATAGCTTTGTGTACCGCCATAAATTTTGTTTTTCCACCACGACTTGAAGATCTGTGTAGGTGCTGAACTGACATTAATATGTCTCAATCCATTGACTCTCATGGAAAACTAGAAATTGCATGTTGTAAATTATGCAGCTGCTCTTCTCACAACACACAGGATGAATGAAATAAAAGACAGATGCTCTGTTTCTCATTGACAAAAATGTGGAAGACATCGGAACATATGGAAACTGGAACAGTCTTGTGTCATTGTGGAGCGTTTCCAAACAGCTACCAGAATTTGATTAATGACCTCTACATTTAAACTCATCCTTCACGTGAATTGGCAGCAGATGTTCTGCTGTTCTGTTTTGGTTGATTCTTCTCATTGCAATCATGTACATAATCACTGTCTCATGCAGGCCATCCCTGAATGGTATTACTCCCATCAAGAGTCTCGCTACATCTCAAAAAAGTTGCATCACTCCTTCAATATATCGTAATTAACAGCATGCCAGTCGATAGATGGGACTGGAAAGACACCGTTGATATGGTACAACAACACCAACCAATGACACAACAGCATGTTTCTCAATTTTTGTATCATCGCTAAACCACCCCTCCATTACTTTCTGAGTACTGTGCGAAAGTAAATAGTTGACTGTGCAGTCTGCCCATTCACAGTTAATTTTCGAACATACATGTCAAAGTACACCAGACAGCATCATATACCAATTTACGTATTTCCGACACTTCGATTGCAGTGTGTAATTTACTATTACGATTGCCCATCTTTCTCTATGCGGATGGGAGTCACAGAGCATTCTCGCCTTCTTAGGGTAAAGTTAGAGATTGAAATATCTCCCGGCACTGTCCTTGACGAACCCTCCCCACAACACAGGCACCAATTTCATTTGCAGCTGACCAGAAGTAGAAGGCTACATTCCTCATCTTGTGAAGGAACAGAGTGAGCCGTGTCCATAACAGCTATTTAGCAAAGACTGTTCCACACCAGTCTTACTCACGTCACCCATCCAAGTGCATAAGATCTCTCCAGATGCACGCATGTCGAGGTGGTTAGCACCCCTTATCGATGTATAGTAGCTATTAGAGTGCTGGGACGATATACCAGACGGTTAAGAAGAAACATGTGGTTTTATGTGTGACGGAAATCCAGACAGATATAGTTTGAAGCATTTTATGTAAATGAACTGTGCTATTAATTCTAAAATATTGTTCTAGTGTATGGGGTCAGTACCAAGAAGGTATTAGTAACAGGTAGATGATCACAGAACATGAACACATGCACTCCTAAAGCTACATGGTTCTGCACTTAAACATACTATAGTGTTAAAGCCACATGATTTCCCACCTACCAGCCGTGTGGAATACAATGCTGTCAATATTTCAAAGTAAGAAATATGTTTCCAGTGCATGACATCATTCTCCCTGCAATTTTCTCTATGACAAACTATAATGACCAACTAAAAAGTGATAAAACTACTACCTTGCAAACCAAAGAAAACATCGATTCCTTTTAACACACACACTAAAATTTTTCCAAGCAGAACAGCGACGTGCATTGCTTCCACATCAGTGGCCAATGCCCTCCAGGAACTGTCAGCATGCTGAATCCAGATGCGTGACATATCAGGCGATGCGGAGGGGGAGTACAGGGCAATGCTCGACCACGCCAGCACAGAGACAGAACAGAGGAGAGCCGGCACGTGTGTCCACATTGGTCACGTTTCTGTCCAAAGTGAGACGCATAGGTAAAGGACTGAAGAGTCAGTCGCCGCCGTAGCAACTTCGCGACATTGGCGAAAACAACGAACGTGAAAGAGCAGGTCCTTCGAGGGGGGAAAGAAGACACGAAGAAACGTCGCCTGAATGGATGGACTGATGGTTAGCCAGTGGACATCATACTCTGCTACAACGATCTAGCTGCTACAATGCTCGACAGAAGAAGTTTTCGGTTCTGTGCCAGTAGGTGATCCCAGAGCGGTTGGAGGCGCCATGTCACGGATCGGGCCGCCACTCCCGGCGGAGGTTCGAGTCCTCCCTCGGGCATGCGTGTGTGTGTTGTTTTTTTCCGTAAGTTAGTTTAAGTAGTGGGTAAATCTAGGGACCGACGTCCTCAGCAGTTTGGTCCCATAGGAATTCACACACATTTGAACATTTTGCTATCCTTGACACTGCCAGGAAGAAGTTTGTGTGGTACTTACCCAGGTGGCTAGTGAGGACGAAGAGAGTGCAGCCTCGCTAAACAGGTCTCCTGCGAACCTAGAGGTTGATGAAGTTCGCCACAAGATGCCAAACCTGAGGGTCACTGGTTCGATTTCGAGGTGGAGCATTTCCCGCCACGCCATAGTCACTTGTCAATAACACAACGAGCTAATTCACAAAGAGAAGACCGCGCCGTCATCGCACTGAGTGACGGGTACGTTACTGAATGGAAGACTGTGCCACTGATGCACCGCTGCAACACGAGCCATTGCCATATCAGCGGTCACTGGGATCTGCACGCTACGACTCCGCTGCTCCGTAACCGCGAGGAATGGAGTTAGTGAAAACGCGTTGTATTACTTTGTTTGTTCAAATGGACAATGTTTCAATCACATCTCACCCACTGAGCCAAGGGAAGAGCCCATTCCACCACCTTCAAAGTGTTGCTTTACCTTCCACCATCGCTGACAAAATAATGACCTTTACTCCCCTCCATCACTGACACTCCATATGTAGTGTCACTAAACCCCGACCCGCTACGTTTTGTGTCAAGATAACCTTGGCTCTATCTTGATGTGTACATGGTAGGGAATTTGTGGTACAAGAAATGCATGTAGCTGTTGTCAACAACGGGCCGCGACTAACTCACAGTCAGCAGGCGACAATTTGCAGCCAGTGGACAGTAGTTCAGCACATTGGTGAGTGAAAATGGGTTCCAGATGTCTTTCCTTTCCAAGTAACGCTCTCGCTGTGTAAGAAACAAACAATGTAAAGCTTCCATTCTTTTAAAGAAATATGAAACTAGAGAATTTATTTTTGAATGGTATTAGATGTTCGCGTTATATTGATAAGAATTGTACTTAAATTTCTAATGTTATTTGCTGAGTCTATGACCACAAGAACATAGACTCAGTACATTGCAATGGTATTTGTTGTTGCTATCCTATCACACAGTAGGCCCTTCCTCCTTCTGCACGTAGCGGAGAGAACCAAGTTAGCAGTTATATAGCGCTTTAAAAACCAAATTGCGATATAAATTCCGATTGATAGTGATCTCTGATATCTAGTCATGACAAATTGTTACTAGAGATTATATCACAAATGGTTCAAATGGCTCTGAGCACTATGGGACTTAACATCTGTGGTCATCTGTCCCCTAGAACTTAGAACTACTTAAACCTAACCAACCTAAGGACATCACACACATCCATGCCCGAGGCAGGATTCGAACCTGCGACCGTAGCAGTCGCGAGGTTCCGGACTGAGCGCCTAGTATTGGATCACAGTTTAAGTGTTTCGTGTTTAGTGCTTCTCAATACAGTGCATTGGAATCTGTCTTGCAGAGGTGTTTGTTGTTGTTGTGACTATCTCATCATGTTGTAGACCCTACCTTCTCCTTCCAAATGTAGCGGAGAGATCCAGTTTAGGAACTGTATGACGCTTTAAAAACCCAATCGCGATGTCAGACTCGCGATTGATCAATTTATTGTGTTTGATTGTTGTTTTGGAAACACAATTCTGTCCAGCCCCTCCTGCAAATTGCTTAGGGACATACCATGCAACTGAGCTGAAGTCTGAAATTTTGATCGCCTCCAACGTAATGGGCTTCCTACCATATTACCTATCTGCGTCAGTATCCACCGATAGGAGGCAAGGGAAAACAAATCCAGTTGGATTTGTAAACCCGGTGGTTGCAGGATTGAATCTCGCCAAATATTTCATTTCTAGTATCGACTAATAGGAAGCAAGGAAAATCTGTCCCACACAATGGTTACCGATGTAATTACTTAGTCAATCAATCTGATAGAGTGAGGGAATATTTCCAAGACATCCAAAGCTGTTGGTTTACCAGGTAAATACTGCTTTTGTTACGATTCAGGCGGACCGCGACCTACGGTGGGTGCAGGCCTGGCAGTGGCACATAGCCTGACACGGCCTCTTGCAAGAGAGAGAGAGAGAGAGAGAGAGAGAATGTGTTTCGAAAGGAACTTGACGCTGTTGTTCGGGTATTAGCGTGGTACTTCACGTAGCTGTGGAGCGGCCGACAGTTCACAGTGGTGCGGTAAGTTCGCTGGCTTTTCCAAGTCCCCAGGCGAGACGTGAGAGAGTTTTTAGAAATGTTAAGGCGATCTGTGACAGTTTAATTATGTGTGCTTCGCATGATCGGAACGAAAAGGTGCCTCAGTTGTGTAAATATTCCATACACTACAGTCTATTTTCTGACGAATTCTTTAAATAAACTATATTGATTATACCACCCTGTATCCTATAAATTGTTTAAATAAACAATATCCCATAGATTGACTAAAGTGTTAAAATAACATTCCATGCATAAAAACCGATTTCTCGCCAAATGGCCAATCAATTGATTCTTTCTCCTGCCAATTTCCATGTAGAGGAGTGGAGAGGGAAGGCTGGGATGTTCTCCAGAGTGGGTGGCCTTAATTAATTTACTGAGTTTCTTAATTAGTCAATGAAATTGATATCAAAAGTGTGCCTGTATCGGCGAATGGAGTTCCCAGAGAGGTGGGTGAGGATGAGAGGAGGGGAGGAAGGAGGGGGCGTGGTAGGGGATGACACAAAAAACCACTTAACTGAACAATAGGTTAAGGACCTGTCAATCAAAAGGATGGATTATCCCCAGGGGGTCATTATTCTCTTAGCAGAACAATAGTTTACGTACCTGTCAATCAAAAGAGAACTGGTTGTATACTTGCCCCAATGAAGGCAACCCACAATTTGGGTTGATGCCAGTCTTGTCTGCATACCTTGAGTTACTGCACTATCTGGGGTCTTGTTTGGGTACCCATGTAAAACAGACAGTAAAACCTTCCTTAGTGTTGAGCACAGGATGACCTATTATTGTGACGAGTGCTAGCACCACCTGGGGCATGTGCTGCATTGTCATTTACAGCAACAGCGACTTCATCAGTAACTTCCACCAAGATAGGGCACCTTCCTCTTCCAGATGCCACACCGAGCTCACTCATGTTTTGGAATTTCATTATCACTTCTTTAAACCATTTAATGACATCAAGTTTCTCCACAGACCTTTCAAGTGTGTGAAAGTCTCTCAATACATCATATCTGTTCATATAATACAGCACGATCCCACTTCTGGATAGCTGTAGTGTTCACTAGCGTTATGGAATGTAAAACGTCAGCGTGGATATCATACCTCATACAAAAGTTGTACAGCGCGAGATTTGCACCTGGCGGCCACGAGTAAAACTTTTTTAAACCATTTTTTACATTGAAAACGGTTCCATATTAACCTATTTGTATATCTACCAAGTTTGGCTGCTGTATGGTAATTACATACACAGGACCTTTGTCAGTAACTGCACTTTAATTATAGCCACCAGGTACTATGAGAGCGTCTACAGTGAAGCAATAGAGGCTGCCGAATGGGACAGAAGTCCAGTCTGAAAAAGGGAGGTAATAAGCTGAATGTTACTTTTCAGTACTGAGGACTGAATACGCAAGTCGCTCTCTATAGGTCGATAGCGGTATTGTACAAGAAACGGGAACTGTCAGCTGAAAAAAGTGGAAGGTGGACGATTTGAGTATAGAGTCCCATCGACGATAAACACAACCCCGGATTGGGGAAGGAAACAGACCGAGTCTTTTTCGTAGGAAGGCAAATGCCTTATGCCGTTTAGGGAAATCAGCAGAAACTCAATCAAGAAGGCTGGAGTGGTATTTGAACCACCGTCTTCCTGGACTACCTGCGCTCGAAATTAGCGTCTGTGACGTCACGCAGCAGTGTAAATGTACCTCGCTAGGAAATACCTCTTCATTCAGCATTTGCATTGGATCGAAGAGAGGGGTACGAATCGAAGTGTTTATCGTAAATAAACATAATATTCCACAAAATTATAATACTTGTAAAATGGGTGAGACATTAAATCTGATGGCTCGTCATTTGTCTGTGGAGCGAATCACCTGTTCCAGTAACCGTTCTCCATTGTTATGAGGGCCCGACGGGCCTTCTGTGAAGGACTGGCCTTCGAAGCTATAAAATGTTAGCATTCGGGGGAGAAATCAGGAAGCGAGGCCATGAAACCTGGGGTCAGTAGGTCAGCGGGGCCAGGAACTTGGCGTGCCAAGCGCTGCCCCTCGTGTCACGCATCGCCTGCCAGCGGCCGCCACGCCGGTCGCTGAGCGATAAGCGCTGCCGCCAGAAACTGGGTCATCCTTCGCCGCAGGCTTCACGGGGATCGCTCACCGAAGCGGGCGTCTCATGTACAGTTGCTGTTACAGCAAATGAAACTCTGCACGCAGTGTTCTAGCTGGTGTTCATGAACTTCCAACAACACGAGATACGATCTACCGTTATCGCTGTGAGCGACAGTTCAGTATTGAAAATGTGATACAGGGTTGTGAAGGAGGCCGAGATTAAATAAAGGCAGTGGAAAGTCATTTATGCCCTGCGCAGAAACCAGATTAGATTCATAAGCGTCGAAAGACATGAAAGGAAAACGTAACTGGAAAGGGAGTGTGTAGTAAAGAAACTGGTTCTCTTCTTCTGAAAAAAAAAAACCGTTTTAAATAATGAAACGTGACCTATACAAGGAGTCTGACTACCACTGTTAGTCATGGACGAAAAAAAAATTGGCATAGTCTTTGTCAGAACGTGCAGAATCTTATGTGGGGCCAATAAGACGTCAATTTTATTCTAAATATGGTATGCCAATGTTTATGTAATAAGAAAATACATTAGGTAATTCAGCACAATTATTATATAAATGCGAGAAATCACTTTAACGGGGGCCAAATGAACAATTAAAGTCAATATAATTCCAGTAAACCTGCAAAAGTAAAAAAGAAATATTGTAAAGCCTACATAGACATCGCGCATCTGCTAGATGCTCACGAAATACGTAATTTTGTTTTGAAGCTGACAGCCAATACGAAAATAGGTGCCAAAATACTATTGGTCAGTTTTCAACCAGTAATGGCGGACAGCATCAGCTGGGAATATACGTAATTTTATGGTAGCTGATTTTACTGCCCAAAACAATAAAACATGTACTCCCTCCAAAAGAAGTTACAGACAAACATTAAAATAAAATTATAATGAGCAACAAAGTGTTTGAGAAGAATTTAGAGAGAAAATTATTAATTGAACTTTAATTTGGCGGGTTTTCAACACTGTCAACAAAACGAAATAATGGAAAAAATATTTATTGGAACTAAACAAAATTGAACCTTGATATTGTGACAGTATTTTTAAAATAGATAATTTAACTGCAATTTTCTTTAATTTTGAAATGAGAGAGAACGTAATAATTTTCTTTTAATGTTTTAACTGTTGCTG
Organism: Schistocerca gregaria; assembly: GCF_023897955.1. NCBI lineage: Eukaryota > Metazoa > Arthropoda > Insecta > Orthoptera > Acrididae > Schistocerca > Schistocerca gregaria. The sequence goes on from NC_064922.1 coordinate 598,140,365, forward strand.
CAGGCAGTGCGATGACGTCAGCGGAGGTCCGCCCGGAGGATGAGTGAAGTTAATCCTGGTCCGTGGTGTGAAGATAATGATGGATCCTCCTGTTTCATTAATATTCCAGTTACGGCGGTGGTCCACGTCCCCGTTGTAGTTAAATCAGCTGGCAGTACTGGCGCGATAATAATAGTTCCAGTGTGTTCGTTGTCGTTACGCGAGCGACGTTTTATTATTAAAGTTTATTAACCATGCGGCGCGGCTAGGTCGGAATGATGCAATGTCTTTAGTATTTACGATGTATAGCCGGTTAATGCCAATACTTCGCACAGTTCTTTCACCGTATTGCCACAGGAAAACAGTCACATGTGTTTATCACTGTAACAGTCCGTTAAACATCAGTCCAATTTACGTCCTTGTCTTTAAGACAGTTTGGATGATATAATAAATGTTTTCTTGATCAAATCACAGCACTGTTCTTTTACTTAACATTTTGGTTTGCTCCACTTTCATGCAATTCTAACAGTTAGTGTCTCCACACGGCAATGGTGTCTGGTCACACAGTATGTAAAATCGTCACCGCAAACACTCGATATACTTTTCAGGTTTTATTGTTCACTTAATAATGCAAGATTTCCTGTTAACACAGCGGACGCACTGTAATTAATTGTTCCTCCGCATATCACCGTCTTTCACGCCGAACTTTTTCAACGTTTCTCCACCCGCGAACCGGCCACGATGCCGCAACAACTCGCACGTTCTCTATCGATAGTCGTTCGCTCTCTCTCTAACACAGTACACCTCCAAGCCTAACCAAAGATTTACAAAGCATATAAAACGGGAACATTCATATTCGTACAATATAAAATATAAAACAGTATCAAAGTGAATGAAGAAACAATGTGGCGTATTAGCAAATAAAGAGTAATTGAAATAAATGATTCATACGTACTATGGCAATGTAGTGCACAAAAGGGGAAAAAAATATCATCGACTTTCGGGGAAAGAACTGTCTTTACAAGTGAGACAAGGTTTTATCTTACCACTGAAGGTTTTCTATATGAGTACTCGGCTAGCTGTAAGGGAAACCAAGGAGAAATTTCGAAACAAAATTAAAAGTCGTGGGGAACAAACATTACGAGATTTATCGGCGATATCGTAATACTGCCAGAAAGTATTAAAGATACGGATAATCAGCATTGAAAATAGAAGATAATAACAGCAATAGTAAAAGAAGGGTACTTGGCATGGTAAAATTGATGCGAGGGGCAACCACAGCTGCCATAATACATTTCAACAGATGAGGACCTCAAGAGCTACGTCAAAATAATTCGTATACCACGACAAGTTTCATAACATTTCAGTGACATTTTCAGGTGACAATCAGTTGACCTAAATAACACACAAAAAGTCGTAATTACAACTATTTTAAATCATGGGGAACCAAATAGAAACAATATTGATTAGCCAGTAAGGGTATAGCCCTTTCAGTACACAATGTCCTGAAAATTTCCGTAAGGTACACAACAGAAGTTCTCTGTCTTACTGCACATATAAATTTGTTAACACCTAGTGTTAATCCAGATACTGGGCAGTATTTTCTGAATGTGTTTCTGCTGAGTGTAGCCTTGTACGGCTTGAAACGCGGACGATAAATAGTTTAGTCAAGAAGGGGTTGGAATGTTTTTAAAAGTGATGCTACAGAAGAATGCTGGAGATTAGACAGATATGTCGTTACTAATGAAGAGGTACTGAACTGAATTCGACAGGAAAGAAACAACGGAACATCTTGGCTAAAAGAAGGGATCGATTGTAAGATATATCCTGAGACATCAAAGAGTCATTGATTTTGGGGGAAGCATAAGTAATAAAAATTTCAGCTGGACATCGAGACTTCACTACAGTAAGACGGCAGAAATTAAAGTGGGTTACGGTAGTTACTCAGAGATATATAGGCCTGTACAGGATAGACCAGAGTGAAGGGCTGCCGATAGGCTTAAAAACGTTTGGTTTGTTACATCAGCCACTTTTTTCCACCAGTGTGCAGCAGATAGTATAGTGACAGCAGGTACTGATGGAAGGCTATTTTATTTGCAACAGGGTGCTGCAGTAGTAGAACGATACTTCGGAACCAGGTTTCACAGGGAGACACAGACTGCGTGCATGTCTCGGGTCCTGTTACATGATCAATCGTCCACATATAACAGGCACTGTGCCTTCAGGAAGTTTCCCCAAACGATTTGTGGATTGTAATACATGTAGAGTTAACTGATCATTCGAGTTTCTCAGTGACGAACGAAATATTTATATCGACACAGGCAGATATTTGGAAGAAAGCTGCTGTTGTGCGTTATAGTAGAATAGTCGCAGAATTTCCAGTTGTGGAAAAAGACCGTTCTAACACCGAAATGTGCACTTTGATATCTAGTAAGAATCTGACAACCATGCTGCTTAGTGCCCAAAGCCAACCTCATCATCACCACTATTAAGCTATGATATGCACAGTTCATAGCCTGGAATAACGCTGTAAGAGGAAATCAACGCGTCCTCCGACAGTGGCTAAGAAAATGTTTTAGATCGTGAGGGTGAATATACACATTTGCATCTGTATCTACTTCTAGATGTACCACAATTCACTGAACAGTATACGATGAAGTGTACTTTGTACCGCTACTAGTGATTCTGCTAGAAAATGAAACGAGGGAAGAAAGATTGGCTATATGGCTCTGTGTGAGCAGTAATCTCTCTTTTTTTTTGTCTTTGGGGGTCTGACGTGCGAGGGACGTTGAAGCCGGTAGAACAGTTCTACAGTTTAGCACAAACACTGAGTATCTAAAATTCCTCTACAATGTTTCGTCGAAAGATCGTCTTATTCCCTCCAAGGATAGCTACTCTAAACTCTAGGTGGCTCAGGTTACTCAACGAACAAATGAGAGCGATATATATTCCACAACTGACGTCTGTAAGATATTACGGAAACAGTTAAAACAAGAACCATATCGCTGGAATTTACTACAAGTTCTGATGGCCGACGGACAAGTTAATTCGCTACGCGAGTGCAATTTAAGACAAGATGGTACTGTGGAAAGGTATGATGTGCGAATATAGAGCACAGACAGCCTCTTGCAGCACATCTACATTTAATGGTTTGTAGCTGAACGTTTACGGCTTCATTTGCTACACGGGACATATGACATTAGGACTTGTGTATCGGGATACTCTGCACAAGTATCTCATGTCTCGGTTAAGAGGCTGCCAGTGCGGATTTCATCTTTCAACAGTGTGCGGTTCCATCCCACTTCCACTTAGAATCCATACACGCGGCACGAGAAACCAACAGATCAGTCGACATGGAGAAAATGCTCTATGTTCTGCGGCCATCATGCTCACCTGACGTAACTTCATGAGGTTGTTTTGTCTGTGACGGAACTACGACTTCTCATTATCAGAATAGATTAATATGTACATCTTACTTCCATAGTTCCACGATTACAGGCTTCGAAATCTGGAGAATCAACCACGGTGAATGAATAACCAAAATGTTACGAGTTTGAGAGTAAAGTTTCTTTTTAAATCTCTTTATTGCTATTGAAGTTTCTACCCATACAGCCATCTATCTACTTATTCTTCATAATCCTAAATACTCAGTTCTTAAGTTTCCTTAACGCGTTTTAACTAATTTAAGTAAGACAGATAGAATATAACCGCTGGCTGGAGTGGCCGAGCGGTTCTAGGCGCTTCAGTCTGGAACCGCGCGACCGCTACGGTCGTAGGTTCGAATCCTGCCTCGAGCATGGATGTGTGTGATGTCCTTACGTTAGTTATGTTTAAGTAGTTCTAAGTTCTAGGGGACTGATGGCCTCAGATGTTAAGTCCCGTAGTGCTCAGAGGCATTTTTGAATATAACTTGCGTAACTACACTTATACATATAATAAGTTAGTATCAAGGTCCAGAATAGTACGTTATTTGGTATGAACTTAGTTCAGTAAAAATAATTGAGGGAGGAGAAAAGAGGGAGAGGGAGGGAGAGAGAGAGAGAGAGAGAGAGAGAGAGAGAGAGGTAGAGAGATAACGGGGGGAAGGGGAGATAAAACCGTACTGTAAGTTAGCCATTCCATAGATAAATATTTAATAGATTTACGGTGGTGATAAAAGTACTAACAGTATACCAATACACACCGATGTGCTGAAACAGTCTGATCGCCAGATTAATAGCATGCTGATACGCCTTTGGAGCGCAGTATAGCAGCCTTTCTACATTGAACGGCAACGACAAATCTTTGGTATTTTCTAGAGCTATGTGACTCCACAAGTCACGTAATTTCCGTAATTTACGGGTCGGTTGTCTGTAGGCAAGGAGCTAGCATCCAATACTGTCCTACATATGTTCCATCGATTACAGAACAGGTGAATTTGGTGGTCAAGACATCAACTTGTTTTCACAGACATGCTCCTCAAACCAAAGTTGCATGACTTTGGACTTGTACCATGGGCAGTTATTCTCCTGGAAGATCCCATAGTCGTCGATGAAAACATCATGTTTGCACGGATAGAGGTGTTTCACACCGCATCTGTTATGGTGCCTGTGATTACTACCAAAGGTACTGGAATGCGTGTGTGAATGTGCCATATAGAGTAATACTATCCCATATGCCTGCGTCCTTGGTGCGGTACATCTTTCGAGTAGCAGTCACATGGATGACTGCTGATGTGGAAACGTCCATCGACCAGGCTGACCAATAAACTTGATAAATACGACCAGAGGGTACTCTTCCGTTGATCCGAGATCCAAGATCGATGATCCCAAAGCAACTGCAGTCGTAATTAACGAAGTCCATTTCACTCTGTCGTCAGATCTGCACAGATCTCCACCTACTCTCCTTCACAGAACGGGCAGGCCTTCTCCTGGCTTTACCGTTATTAAATCACTTTCCACAGACATTGACGACAGTAACATGTGGACATTGGTCAGCTTCGCCGTTGCCATGATGCTCAATCCCACGCGCTGGAAAATAACAATTTGGACTTGGTCAAAATCGCTTGCATCAGTGGATTTCCACATTTGGGTTCCGTATTGTCACTAGAATGATTTGCTATTCGTTTCTGCTTTTATGCTATGCAACAGAATTAAAGGATCGATATTTGAAAACTCCGCAGTTATTTCCCGTTCCAAAGCATAATTTACAAATTTGGCTCAATGGTGCCTACAACCTTCCTCTATAAAGGCTCAAAAGCGAGGCCCCTGCGAGGTCGTCTTCGGGCTTGGCAACACTTCAAACAGCAAGGTGTCAACACATACAAAGAGAAGGATAGAACTCAGTTCGCGTGACGTGTAAGGTGATTTAATGACATTGGCATTAAATTTCATTACAATTCTGCCCAACGGCACCGTGGACGTTACAGCCCTTCTTGTCCAGATTTCACCCCTTCTTTTGATGCCCACTGCGATGGAGGTCAGAAGTGCGATGCCCAGCGTTGAAATCAGGCGATTTTCTTATGGGTGACCGTGAAAAACGTTGCAGATACACCGCCTCTGAGAATCGAAACGCAAAGGCTTCAGAAGTGGCATCTGATTGTCGTTGACAGTCCGTAATAGGATGAGCAAAAGGAGGACGTTGTTGACAGCCTTTGGCACTGTTAACACGTCCTTGGTGATCCAACCCTTCTTGAAGGACGTTACAAGTCTGCAACCTCATGGAACGTGCTCTCATCCCTTCGGAATTCAGTGCGACCGCAATTTTTGCTCTGGTGTACAGTATGGAACTAGTAGAACCCTCCAAAACCATTCGACGAAATTTGAACGTGATCCGAAGCAGCAAGGGCTCCTATTTCACGCTCTCCTTCGGCATGACCATGGAGGATAGGGGTGGGAACATTGACACATGCAGGACTAAAGGGGCAAAGGGCTCCTCTAAGACGCTAGCTAGGCAAATACTCCTGTGGCGCCCACTCACATCAAGGGGAATTTTCAAAATATGCCTTTACAGACGAAACGTGCGAAACACTCCTAGACGCCTGCAGGCAGGTAGCTGGCCTTGCAGGTGTGTCAAGTTGTTCACTACGTGCAGGTGGTTTGGTCCACTTTACAGTTTTTTCTCTAAAGGAACATTTTTAAAATGTTCACTAAATGTGGGAGGATGCCACGAAGAGTTTTGCCGAACTGGGAGTGTCTTAGAGGGACTCCTTGCCATTTTACTTTCGTGCGTCCAAATGTCTCACCCCTCTATGATCCCGCCACAGGAGGGCGTGAAACAGTAGCAGTTAAAAAGCCTAAGGTCGTTTGCTGCTTCTGATCACGTTAACGGTTGAAACCTTCGAGTGCGTCAGCAGTGTCAGAGGTTGTCAAGAACGTATTCCCGTTGCTCATTGCACAGCGAATTGTCGTTTTTCGATTTGAAATGTGTAGGAATCAACGAAAAGGGAAAGGGGTGCCGTTTATTGCATCCCCTGACACCTTTTCGTTTTGATTCCGAGAGGCGGTGTGTCTGCAATGTTCTCATCGGAGATCTGTAAGAAAACCGCAAGATTTTAACGTCGAGGGTCGCGGTCCCGATCTCCAGAGTAGAGGCGTCAAAAGAAGGGGTGAAATATGGGTAAGAGGGGTTGTGACGACCTTACCATCGTGTGACACATCCACGGTCGCTTTGGGTAGAATTATGGCGAAATTTGATGGCAATGCGACATTATCACCAACCTGACAGCTCATATGAACTTACAGAGTTCTGGACTTTTCTGTTCGCGTGTGGCGACACCTAGCTGTTTGTAGCGTCGCCGAGCCCGAGGGTGGCGTGGCAGCGCTCTACGCTTCTGGAGCATTATACAGGAGAGTGGTAGGCACCTGTAAGCTAAATTTCGAACTTATGCCTAGGAATGAGAGACAATTACGCGCTTCGGAAAGAAGTGATCCTTTAATTCTGTAGCGCAGAGTACTTCCTTTACCGTGTCATGTGCTGGCAGCGCCACCAGGCAGCACTCAAAGTCGTAGCGGGCAGTGGTCATACTGTAAAATTTCATGGTGCAATCTGTACCCTGGAAAAGATATAAATTTCACAATAGTCGTAATTTTTCGGCTCGTCATGCTCCATAGATCCTACATGAGTCTGTTGTAGTTACCGTGTTAAACTGTGTGTAGCTACTGGCGAATTCAAATTTTCTTCTATTATGTTTTAAGAGTTATACATTACACGTTTGTTCCATTCCGCATACAGAGAAAAAGTGGTTTACATCCTTTGTGATTTCAATCTTTCAGGGCGGTAGCTCAACAGCATTAATGTAGTGCTGATGCTGTCTGAATCAATCATCACTGGAACTCGAACATGTTATAGCACATTTAAACATTTTATGCCACTGTAGTTCTTAAGGTACCGATGTCTGTTGGGTATTACTGCTGATATACTGGAATAAAGCCGCATTCTTCTTTTCGAGGATTCCGCCCATTCTTTGTTCCACTGTTACCTCGTTAGTCGTCCATATTTGGTATAATGTCGTTTGCCAGTACATTTAGATGCTTTTCTTCCACAGCTTACGTTATCTGTATAGACAGACTATCCGTAATTTAGTTTCCTATAATCTCATAGTGACCTATGATTCAATACATGCAGAGTTGACGTTTATTGTTTCTGATATTTCTCAGTACGCGCAATACTCCGTGTGCCCCGGGATGACTGAGATTTTCGGTGTCGTTGTCCGTTAGGAGAGAGGCTGGGCAAATGTGGAAACACGGCGAGTAAAGCATGCTTGAACGTACATGCAGACGCTAGCCGAGCCCGCAGGTTGCGCTTTAGTATTTGACCACGCTCGGCAGCTGTGCCGCCTAGTTAAACCATTGCAAGTCTCTGTGTGGCCAGAACAGCGTTCTGTGCAGTTGTGAGTGCATTATGTCGGAGCTAGTGAATTTGAACAAGGAAAAATTGTTGATGCTCCTGTGGTGGATGCGTCAACAATAAAGGTAGCGAAAGCGTTTGGTGCTCCAAGTGGCAAAGTATAGAAGCTTTATAATGCACACAGTAAAAGCGGAAAAAATCACCCGCTACATGAGTGTGACTGTGACTGAAGTGGTTTGTGACGGGTGAAGTGGACTGTCACGAAAAGTACGAGGACGACAGCTGCAAAAGCCGCGACTGAACTGAATATCGCATTCGCGAACCCTGTCAGCAACAAAACGATATGAAGGGAGTCCTCAAGCAGGGAATTGGTGGGAGAGATGGGATTCCAAAATCACACATCAGTGATGCAAAGGCTCCTAAAAGGAAAATGGGGTGCCGAAGCCATAAAACCAGTAGTTTGGAGCAATTCAAGGAAGCCATTTGGTCAGATGAGTCTTGTGTCACACTGTTTCCAACTTCTGGCCCAGTTTACGTCCCAATAGTGAAACATGATGGGTTGGTTCAAAGGGCTCTGAGCACTATGGGACTTAACTTCTGTGGTCATCAGTCCCCTAGAACCTAGAACTACTTAAACCTAAATAACCTAAGGACATCACACACATCCATGCCCGAGGCAGGATTCGAACCTGCTCCGTAGCGGTCGCGAGGTTCCAGACTGTAGCGCCTAGAACCTCTTGGCCACAGCGGCCGGCCGAAACATGGTGGGGTCCACTGATTATCTCGGTAGCTATATCGTTGTATTCCGTAGGCGCCATTGTTACCCTGGTAGATAGCTTAACTGCCAAGGGTTATGTGACCATTAGCTTAACTGCCAAGGGTTATGTGACCATTTTGTCTGATCAGGTCCATCTCATGGAACAATGTATGTTCTCCAAGGATGCCTCTGTGTTTAAGGATCACCCAGCTTGCACCACCCACGGTGGGTTTTGTGAGCACGAACGTGAATTGTCGCATCTTCCGCAGACACCACAGTCACAAGATCTCAGTATTATTGAGACTTTGTGGTCTATTTTGGAAAAGGGAAGGCGTGATCGTGATCTATCTCCATCATCATTGCCTGAACGTACTGCTATTTTGCAGAAAGTGTGATTTAAGAAGGCCTTAAAAACTATACAGGACCTGTATGTATCCATTCCGAGACGACTAGAAACTGTTTTGAATGCCACTGGGTTTCCTACGCGTATTTTGGTTTTTCCATATTTTCGCTCGTCCCTATAAGCGCCAATCAGGAATCGGATTGAATGTTATTGCTATTGATAGTGTATTGCATGGACAAAAGGGGTCCAAAGGTTTATATTAGTTCTGATTTCAGTATCGTGTTACCCTTTGTTAGTTTAAATTTTTTACCGTATTACATTGAAAAGTCTGCACCAACTTCATTCTTGAACCCAGAATGTACAGAATATTCGCACTAAGGATATCAGATACGAGTTCCACAATGTTCAGTCTAAACCCGCAGCTATTGGACACTGGTGAAGGGAAATTAAAGGAGCGTGTCGAACTTCTGGCCGCGAGCCCCCTTCTGGGGAGACAGGCCGTTGGTGCAGCTCTTTTTATTTGACGCCACTTCGGACACTTGCACATCGAATATAATAAAATAATGGTTGCGACAACGTACATCTCCAGTCTCTTGTGGAGAAAGTCCCCGACAAATCTGCAAGACGTGCTGTTCAAATATTGATCAAATAATCAGTTCTTGACACCAGCATAAGTACACAGATATAAGACTACTACTACGAACGCGGGCATCTGTAACACTCCTTGCAATTGTTGTAATTTTAAGGTATGTATCTTTGTTCACGTTTTCAATAACATTTTTCCTACATAATGTAAATGATCCAGAGGAAAAAATAAGAAGCTACTTTGAAATAATCAAACAAACAGTTCAGTCTTTTAGGGCACACGTCGGTGACAGAGGATCTAGTCTCGACAGCTGTACAGCTCAAGGTCGTTCAAGTCGTAAAGTGAGAAATCGTGACGCAGATTTATTTGCTGGATGTATTCCAATCTCTGTTTTGCTCTATGGTTTTTCCCCCATACAGCTCCCTCTAGTACCAAGGAAGTCGTTCCCTCATGTCTTAGAAGATGTTCTATCATCCCGTCCCCCAGTGTTTTCCACATATTCCTTTCCTCTCCGATTCTGCACAGAACCTCCTCATTCCTCACCCTATAAGTCCAAATAAATTTCAACATTCGCCTGCAGCACCACATCTCAAACGCTTCGACTCTCTTCTGCTCCGGTTTTCCAACAGTCCATCTCTCACTGCCATACAATGTGCTCCAAACGTACATTCTCAGAAATTTCGTTCTCAAATTACGACCTCTTGGCCAGGAATCCAATTTTTGCCAGTGCTAGTCTGCTTTTTATGTACTCTTTGCTCCGTAGTAATATTAGCATGTTTAAATGGGTGTTGGTTGCAGTAGTTATGCAAGATGAAAAAAAAAAAACTTGCATAGGAGAGATTAACTTCGAGAGCCGCATCAAAGCAGCCTTCGAACTGAAGAGTATAACAGCCACACCTTGTTTTATCATTCAGCTGCCCCAATTTATTGGAGCTTTTCTAGCTGCTTATTGCAATAATGTGGAACGCGAATTTAAATGTGTTCCAGTATTCCGGACACGTACCTGTAAGCAAGCTAAAAGTGAATGCCGTAAATTTATTTTTCGAGATGATAATTAAAACGTTCTGATTACGTCTTGTAGTATCTAAATATCTAGAAGAAATACTAAACATTTGGTTGAATTAGTGTCGAGCGTATCAGTAGCAGAATATTATGTCTCAAAACGCTTAGTGTTCCCGCAGCCGGTCGCAGGTTCGAATCCTGTCTCGGGCATGGATGTGTGCGATGTCCTTAGGTTAGGTTTAAGTAGTTCTAACTTCTAGATAACTGATGACCTCAGATATTAAGTCCCACAGTGCTCAGGGCCATTTGAACCATTTGTTGCCCCAGCCATGCGTCGACTCTCCTTTTCCATCGCACCTCGTGTCCCCATCATCCGTCACCATTCCTTCCTTTAGTCGCCGAGAAACTGAAATCGATATGCACGCTATCTTCCTCAGAAGGCCGTGAATTTACGCTAGTCACGTGCCATTTATTCGCTTTTCGGCGCTCGTGTATCATATTTCGAAGTCGGTAACACAATTGCCAAATACGGTTTCCGCCCGCATTGCATCGAGTTAAGTTTTGCGGGAGCGTAACGCAATTGCAGCGCTCCCTGACAAGGGAAGCTTTAGCGGCGCGCTACCGGCTGCGTAGGACGCAGCATATCTCCAGCCTTTGCTATACCGTAGGGTCCAGTACTACGACGCAATTGCTAGCTGCACGTGTCTACGGTATTGTCTGCTAAAAAGGTGTTTAGCTAGAGAGAACCGGATGTATTTGTCGTGTGGGGAAAGTGGCATGAAAATGACGACTCATGCATGTCGCTGTTGATATATTTATATTTCTACCGTGTAGGTATCAGCACATTTTGTGCTATCTGAAGTGTGTTTGTAACTCACACATCTGTCCAAAAATGGTATCAAAGGGCAACAACTTTCAAAGATAGCTGTATAAATGAGACTTGTAACTGTTTCTAGAAACGTGAATGATTACTCTGGCTCATATTTGAATATGTACTAAAACTATAGTAGACATCAGGCATCTAACCCAAGCAGTATTCTACGTCGGATTTTAAAATAGGAGTAATATTATTTTTGGAAATAAGAGATTAAAACGTTTGTTTTTCTTAATGAAAAACTAGGTAAAAGTCTAGAAAATAAAAAAAAAACAATGGACTGCCCAATGATCGGTACTTGCACCGCTGCCGTTTAATATTTATATTAGTGACATGTCATCTGTTCTATGTCAGGCTACGCAGACGATCTAGCCATCGCAACGCAAACTAAGTCACTCGAAGAAGGAGAACGGATTATTCAAAAATGACTTGGATTCACCCCATAACCATTACAAAAAATGGAGTTACTATCTAAGCTCGCCAAACGCATATCTGGCGAAGAGACCACGAAGATAAAATCGGAGGGACTTGAGCCCACACAGTGGCTTACCAGCAATCGTTCTTGCGCCAACCATACATGACAGAGACAGGAGCAGGGGGAAATGACAGTGGTCACTAAGGTACTCTTCTCAACATACAGTGAGATGGCTTGCGTAGTACAGATTTAGATGTAGGAACCTGACGTGTCTGCATTTCACACAAATACCTGTCTGGCAATTCAACAATTAAACGTCACATTCTCTGAGAAGAGAGTGCGTCACATCTTCCATTCTAAATATCTCGGTGTTGTGCTAAGCCACTCATTAACATGCAAGGAATACCTTGAACGTGTAAGTCAGAAACTGAAATCAATGTCGATACCAAACTTGCTGGGGTAGCATGCGGGAAGGAGGAGACAAGTAAAAATTCTTCGCACAACAGCCACTGCTATGATCTGTTTGGCCATGGTGTTTCATACTCCCTTTGTTTAGAAAGTACACGTATTAAAAATGGGCTGTGTAACTGAATGGAAGTGCATTAACTGATCTAATGTGGGAACGGGCTACTTCGCAAGATTGGAAGGAAGTCCACGGCCTGACATACCGCAAGGCTTCCTCATCTATATGAGCACGAACAGTCTACCAGATCATCAGTTGTTGGCCCGCAAAACCAACTTAGGAAAATGTCACACGCCCAAATTTCGATATCAGTGAAGAATGGAAGAGGAGATCGGAAAAAGAAGGCTCTGAGCACTATGGACTATGGGACTTAACATCTGAGGTCATTGGTCCTCTAGAACTTAGAACTACTTAAATCTATCTAACCTAAGGACATCACACACATCTATGCCCGAGGCAGGATTCGAACCTGCTACCATAGCAGTCGCGCGGTTCCGGACTCAGGCGCCTAGAACCGCTCGGTTCCCGCGGCCGGCAGGCAACAAGTATGAACAACTCAGGTATCGGAAATCCCACTAAAGAACTTCCAGGAATGAATCTCCCTATGAATACATGAGAACAAGGCTGAACCGGAATAACAACGGACCATTCTAAGCGGAACTTCATGAAGCATAGGTGCGGCATATCTGTTCTGCAGCGTAATACTGTGGGGAACCTGGGCAAACTGTAGATCACGTAGTGCAAGAGAACCCAGCAAGGAAGTATCAAGTACATATCAGATATCTGAATAGAAGTAGTCAAGTCTACAGTTACCTAGTTGATACACTTGGAAATATAATGAAAACTCGCATAACTTCCAGTATGTCATAAAGTTTTATTTTTGTTTATCTTCATATTTTATGTACAGATAGCTTGTATTCCTTTACGACAATGATAATAATAAGAATAATAATAGTTGTAGTAGAGTTGGTGGTAGTAGTAGTAGCAATAATAATTACAACAATAATAACTACAACTAGGTAGTTCATTTGGTTGACAGCATCATAGAATATATACTTCTACAACAACAAAAGATTTTCGCTTTATTCTTTATTTCAGATGAAAAATAATGCATTATACTAGCCCTTTCATTGTAATTTACTTTTGAGCAATAGTTACGTTTATTCTGCTTCTTCTTTTTATTTAAAATCCATTGCATTTGGAAATATATTTAGCTTTCTGTGGTTTTGTTTCAGGATACACACGTGTACTGATATTTCTTGATGAAAAATTCGCAACAGTTTCTACAATTAGACATTGCAATAAATTTTTCCTGTAAATGTCCTGCAACAGACAGTATAAGCCTCCAGGTATCGAGATTTTTCGCGGTCGCATTCATGTATAATATCTGTTCTGTGTTCGACTCGTATCGTGTGTGAATTAAAAGTCAGATATTCGAATATATTTACCATCTACTTTGTCAATAGTTGAGTGACTGAGGCTGTGATATGTGTCTGTTATATAGTAGGGTTCTGACTTAATGTCGGTGAAGTGATGAAATGTGGGAAGAGATACGCAAGAGCAAACGTGCGAAACTGACAATTAATGAAGTGCAAAATGAATGTTGCTGTTAAACGCACTAGAGAAAGAAGAAAGATGGAAAGAGTACGTAGCGAGCGTCTGTGGCGAGAAGGATCTTATTGCAGACGCGCTAGAAGAATACACTATGAGATCAAAAGTATCCGGACATCTGGCTGCAAATGACTTACAAGTTTGTGTCGCCCTCCATCGGTAATGCCGCAATTCAATATGGTGTTGATCCACCCTTAGCCTTGATGACAGCTTCCACTTTCGCAGTCAAACGTTTAATCAGGTGCTGGAAGGTTTCTTGGAGAATGGCAGCCCATTCTACACGGAGTGCTGAACTGAGGAGAGGTATCGATGTCGGTCGGTGAGGCCTGGCATGAATTTGGCTTTCCAAAACATCCCAAAGGTGTTCTACAGGAGCCGGCCGCGGTGGCCGAGTGGTTCTAGGCACTTCAGTCCGGATCCGCGCTGCTGCTACGGTCGCAGGTTCGAATCCGGCCTCGGGCATGGGTGTGTGTGATGTCCTTAGGTTAGTTAGGTTTAAGTAGTTCTACGTTCTAGGGGACTGATGACCTCAGATGTTAAATCCCATAGTGCTTAGAGCCATTTGAACCATTTGTTGTACAGGATTCAGGTCAGGACTCTGTGCAGGCCAGTCCATTATAGGAATGTTATTGTCGTGTAACCGCATGTCGTGCATTATGAACAGATGTTTGATCGTGTTGAAAGATGCAATCGCCATCCCCAAATTGCTCTTTAACAGCGGGTGGCAAGACGGTGCTTAAAACATCAATGTAGGACTGTGCTGTGATAGTGCCACGCAAAACAACAAGGGATGCAAGCCCCCTCCATGAAAAACGCGACCACGCCATAACACCACCGCCTCCGAATTTTACGTACGCTGGCAGATGACATTCACCGTACATTCGCCATACCCACACCCTGCCGTCGGGTCGCCACATGGTGTACCTGATTCGTTCACTCTACTGTTCAATCATCCAATGTTAACGCTCCTTACACCAAGCGAGGCGTCGTTTAGCATTCCCTGGCGTGATGTGTGGCTCATGAGCAACCGCTCGACCATGAAATCCAAGTTTTCTCATCTCCCGCCTAACTATCGTAGTACTTGCAGTGGATCCTGATGCAATGTGGAATTCCTGTCTTGTGGTCTGGATAGATGTCTGCCGATTACACATTACGATCCTCTTCAACTGTCGGCGGTCTCTGTCAGTCAACAGACGAGGTCAGCCTGTACGCTTTTGAGCTGTACGTTTCCACTTCACTATCATATCAGAAACAGTACGGATGTTTAGGAGTGTGGAAAATTTCGAGGACAGATGTATGACACAAGTGACACGCAACCACCTGGCCACGTTCAAAGTCCGTGAGTTCCGTGGCGCGCTCCATTCTGCTCTCTCAAGAGGACTAATGACTACTGAGGTCGCTCATATGGAGTACCTGGCAGTATGTGGCAGCGCAATGCACCTAATATGAAAAACATATGTTTCTGGGGGTGTCAGGATACTTTTGATCACGTAGTGTATATTCGTACTGACTTGTTAGACGTAAATGCATTATTATAATCAGACGTTTAAAGAGCTTCGAAGAAATAAAGAGAAACAAGTTGGAAATAACAGATAGCATTCATTTGCAGTTCCTAAAGTCATAGTGGGAAATGTTTACGAAACATTTATTCAAGTTAGTGAACAGAGTTTGACACTGGAGACATGTGACTGGATTTCAGGGAGAAAATCATCCCTACAGTCCCGAAGGTTATAAAGGCAGATTAACAGGAGACCAAAAGTACAATCAGCATAACCACTCAGACATCAGAGTGGTGACAAGAATAATATACGGAATAATGGAAAAGAAAATTGAGCATTTAGTACATGATGATGAGTTTGGCTTTAGCGCTAAAGAGGCAGTTCTCACTTTGCGCTTGATAGTGGAAGCAAGACTTCAGAAGCATTAAGAGATCTTAATAGGATTAGTGGACCTAGAAGACGCGTTCGTCAACCTAAAATGATACTTGATGTTTCAAATACTCAGAAAAATAGTTATGAGCTGTAGGAGAAGACAGATAATAAACAGCTTGTATAGGAATCAAGAGGGAGCAATAAGAATGGAAGACCAAGGAGGAAGTGCTGGATGTAAGATGCGAATGCACTTACCGCTGGGCCCAGGCTCCTTGCCGCTAACGAAGTGATTGCTTTTGCTGATATCATTTGCAATAGCGACTGCGCGAATTGACGGTAGCTCGTACGGAAAGCAAGAGTAGCTGATGCTACGGAGGACTTGGCCGCGAGCATTTCCGACGACTTCTTGGGCTCTTATTCGTGGTGGCATTCAGACAGGCAAGGGTGCTGTCGAATGTTCCATACGAATGCGAAATACCTGCATTGTGCGTTTCCGCAAAGTGATTTTTACGCCAAAGTTGCGATCGTCCTACAAGTTGTGTCACATGTGGAGCTCAGAGCGTAGCAGTTTCCGTGGTGTAGCGGTTATCACGTCTGCCTAACACGCAGTCTGCTTTCGGCTGCGGTGGGGCGAGGACGTCCGCTGCGCCCCGCCGTGCGCGACCGTGAGCGCTTGCTTGTGTTTACCTTCTCGCGGCGCGAGTTGTATTAGTTTCAAGTTCGGTGCGACTATGGCACACACATGGCGCCACGATACGATCAAAATTACCTTCCAACCAGATCACGCGCGTCCTCGAGCCTATGAAATAGAACAGTTCATACGAGACGATCTACGTTTAGATCCGGCGACTGTCGTCGGAATACATTTTTCTATAACGGCGAGCGTGGTTTATGTTAAAATGACCAGTGCAGAGGTCTGCGCGACAGTGGTGTCTAAATACTCGAACTCTCTCAGATTCAAACATTCTGACGGGCATATCGGTGCAGTGACGGTGGATCATGCAGGCATGGGCCTAAGGACTGTAAGAGTTTTTGAGCTCCCCTTCGAGGTCCCAGAGGAAGTTGTCAAGGCCGCCTTCCGACCGTACGGCAATGTTATCAACCACGTTGCAGAAAAGTGGCAAACTTTCTCGACGTATAAGGTCTACAATGGTGTGCGCCAAATTAAACTTGAGCTCAAGAAACATGTGCCGTCCTATTTGAACATCGGTGGCTGTCGTGCAATCATCATGTACGACGGTCAGCCGCGTACCTGTTCCGGATGTGGGCAGGAAGGCCATGTTCGATCGAGCTGCTTACAACGTAGAATTACGCAGATACCAGTGGGAGACTCCGTTTCCCCGACGGGGACGACAATCCTGCCCCTCACGTACGCTCAGACGACGATGCGCACCATAGTTGAGGACGAAACGGGCGATCAGCCACACACATCGACGCCAGAAGCACCAAGGGAGGAAGAGGAAGGGCCCCCGATGCCAACCCATATGTCGCCCCCTCCACAGCAACAACAGCAGCAGCAGTCCCACGGACTCCAGACGCAACGTAACATCCAGAACGCGATGGACGTGGACGCGAACATTGTCCCGACCGCGGCTTTCCTAGCGGAAGGTGATACGACGCTGGATTGCCTCCCACATTCGGATACGGATGTCCACGTTCGCAAGCAACGTTCGCCTCGACGACGGAAGCGACGTCGGCGGACCCCTTCAGACGATTGCCTCCTACACACGGCCGGTCAAGACGGTGACATCTCCTCAGACGGCATGGATGCTGCGCCTGCTGAGAATCTAAGTGGTGTAGACGGTTCACTTGCCCATACCACGAGTGCCAAGTTACTTCTTGCACCACGGATTCAGCAGGTCGCGTCGATGGATGGCGCTCCGTCTACCTCTAACAAAGACGACGTACGTGCGGGAGATTTAGGTGCTGATCAGCTACACAGCATCGTGTTGCAGCCACTGTGGTCGGACGATGTTGAGGAACTTCCTAAAGAGGGCACGGGTGACAGCGGAGGGGGTGGCATAGGAGATGCCACTCCTATCGTAAAAGACGCATAATTTGTAACGGATTTGGTAGGTCCGGCATCTCTTGCGGTTAGCTTTGATTGCCATGGGGTCTACCCTAGGTGAAGAGGCTAGGCAGCACACCTTTCGCCTAGCCACAATCAATATCAACGCGATAAGGGCACCACACAAACTGACAATGCTACAACGCATGCTTGATGCGGCGGACGTCGACGTGGCCCTCTTACAGGAAGTATGTGCCGCTAGTTTCCCTGACTTCTACGGATATACCGCCCACATCTCCCACGCCTCTTCTACCGATTGTGGTGTGGCTGTTCTGCTACGGGACGGTTTGGAGGCTACGGACGTACTGTACTTACCGAGTGCAAGAGCCATGGCAGTAACTGTCAACGGTGTACGACTCATCAATGTCTATGCCCCTTCAGGATCAGGGAGACGGAGAGACCGGGCCCGCTTCTTTTCGGAAGATATCACACGTCTATTTATGGGCCGCATAGACGATATGGTGATCGGAGGAGATTTTAACTGTACATTATCTCAGTCTGATCAGCAGCCACATCACGTCCCGTGTGCGGAATTGGAAATGCTAGTGCGTGACCTCCACCTGATTGACACGTGGCGCCATATCCATGGCCCAGCTCCTGGTTACACCCACTATACAAGTCATTCATCAAGTCGGTTAGACAGGATTTACGTCACAAGCACCCTTTCGACGGCGACGAGAGGAGCAGAGCTCTGGCCCACTGCATTCACCGACCACACAGCCTATATTTGCACCATTGCCCTTCCAGCTGCACGTGTGTGGCGCAGTAGGCCCCCCTGGAAACTGAACGTCGCCCATCTGGACGAGCCGGCATGTAAACGTGCTATCGAAGAGTCGTGGAACGCGTCCTTACAGCGTCGTGGTCGTTACCGATCGGCCCTCAGTTGGTGGATTGAATGTGCCAAGCCTGCTCTTAGGCGCACCTTCATGGTTTACGGCCGAGAAGCGGCGGCATGGAGGAGGAGCACGGAAAACTTTTATTACACCGTCCTACGGGAATGTCTTGCTATGGAGCCCTCACCTGACCGGCAGATCATAGTCAATCGCGCGAAAGCGCAACTCATCTCCTTAGCACGCCATCATTTACAAGGCGCTGTTATACGGTCGCGTGCTCCAGACATGATACAATCAGAAAGGCCATCTATGCACCATGTGCTCTTAGAACGCAGGAGGCGCCGTAGGGCACTGGTAACCGACATGATAACGGACGACGGACGACACGTGGCAGAACAAGCAGATATAGCAGAAGCCTTCTATGGGCATTACGCTCAACTTTATTCAGCAGTGCTCCCTGATATGGCGACGGTAGACTCCGTTTCAGCACATGTCCACGGTACAGTTCCACCAGACATGGTACCGACTTTACTGGGGGAAGTGACAGAAGAGGAAGTGCTCGACGCCATTGGTAAAGGTGCTCCCCATAAATCACCAGGAATCGATGGATTACCATTAGAGTTCTATCGAGCATTTAAACAACTGTTGGTACCGTGTTGGGTTGAAATTTGTCAGGAATTGATGTCCCCGGGTATACCGCTGCCTGCACCGTTCTTGGAAGGACTGATTGTCCCCATCCATAAGCCGAAGGGACGGAATCATGTCCGCGATTATCGCCCCTTAACGTTATTGAACAGCGACTTCAAGATCTTTTCGAGGCTACTATCAGAACGTCTTCGGGGCACACTATTGCACGTCCTGTCCAGCGATCAGATGTCCTTGGGGGGACCAAACAACATCAGAACTGCGTTATGTCGTTACAGAGATCTCATCTCCCTTGCACGGGTGAGACGTTTGCCGGCAGCCCTGGCGTCTATCGACTTTAGCCAGGCTTTTGACCGTGTGGGCCACACTTTCCTCACTGCCGTTCTACGGCGCATGGAATATCCCGACCCCTTTATCACAGTGTTGACACGCCTTCTGCATGGGGCTACTTCTCGAGTTCTTGTTAATGGAAGACTGACGGCACCCATGCCGATCCGCCGATCAGTACGACAGGGATGTCCATTATCAACATTGTTATTTGCATTGGCCTTAGAACCCTTGTTGTGTGGTCTCCGAGACAGGCTCACTGGGATACAGTTCGGCGGCTCCATCTATCGCTGCACCGCATATGCGGATGATTTGATGATCGTCATACGAGGAGCTGACGATATGGCCGCGACGTTGGACTGGATTGCAACCTACGGTACAGCTTCTGGTAGCCAAATCAACATTGACAAATCTGTCGCCTTGAGCATCGGGATTGGGCTACCGCAGGAACACATTGCCCCCTTACACTTCAGTGATACTGTCCGCTGCTTGGGCTTAGATTTCATGAACGACATGCGACGCGCGACGACGCTCAATTATCGACGCCTTCTTCACCAAATTAGGGCCGGAATTGCAAATCAGCGCTTGCGGTCCCTCAACATCGTTCAGCGGGCGTATTATGCCAATGTATACCTTGCGTCCCGCATACCGCATGTCGCCCAAACGCTACCCATTCCGAAATCCTTGGCTCGTAGCATTATGGCAGCGCTGGGATACTTCGTCACAGCTGGTATGTTACTGAAGATCAGATACGTATCTCTTACTCTCCCCAAGGAAAAAGGTGGTCTCGGCCTAGTCAACGTCCATGATAGGGCCATTGCCCTCTATGTTAGCTCACATTTATGTCTGCTGCGCCGTTGTCCTACGAGCCTCACGAGTCTGCTTCTGACGGCGCTACGACCTACTTCACTAAGAGCGCCGGTGCCACTACAGGACATCCCAGCGCCCCTCTTTTATATAGGACGTTTCTATTTAGAACAAAGTTATTGCAGTGTAGCGCTCACGACACCACAAATGGCCACGACTCGACGTATTTATCACGACATGATGCAACGCCGCCCCCTAAATGTGGTCGAACTAAAATATCCTGACGTACGGTGGCGCGTTGTGTGGAAGACTGTACACGATGCCATGCTTGATTCCGACGTTGTTTCCCAATGGTACGTAGTCGTTAATGGGAAGCTGGTGACGCAAGAACGTCTCTACAATATCCACATGGCAGAATCTCCTAATTGTGTGGGTTGTAACACTGTAGATTCTGACGAGCACCGCCTCAGCTGCGGAGAGGCGAAACCGGTTTGGCACCTAGTGCGGCAGATGCTGGCTTATGTCTTGCGAGTTAGGCCGGAGCATATATCTGCACGCACGTTATTGTTTCCGGATGAGACATTTTACCCCAAGACTCGAACCAACTCCGTCACCTGGATACGTGGACATGCGGTCCATTACCTCTGTCGTGACGGACACAAGAATTTCCTTGACTTCTGGCTCTATTTGCAAGAAAGACATCATGCTATTTCAGGGCATACCAGATATCGACAATGCTTCGCAAACTACCTATGGAGCGCCTTTCACAGCCCCCCGTGCAGCTGGAATGTTCCAGGCAGTGGCAGATGAGGTCAGAACAAACTGCAAACGAGCATATATTGAACAATCTTTATCAGAGGGCGCAGTCAATGGGAAGCCTAACTACGACGTGGTAGTTTTCTTTTTCATGTTATTTACGTTTAATATCTTCGATGGTGTCTTCATTCTGTTTTAGTTTTCCAGGCTTGATTAACTATGACTGTTCGCACATTGATACCTATATAAATAAATAAAAAAAAAAAAAAGATTTAAAAAAAGTGGGCAGGAGACCTGCGTTTAGAATCCTAATAAATACACAAGAACAAAATGAACAACAAATCAAATATAATAACGTATTATACCCTTTCCTTTCTCCTTTTATTATTTTTTTTATATTAAAAGTTCAGAGGCATATTTAATTTTTGTTTCGTTCGCAAAATCTAAAGTGGTGGCGAACGGCCGTCCTAGTTAACTGTAGGATGAAAGTGGCGGTGGCACTATCTCTGTTTTAGTTTTTAGGCTTAAAAAAAAAAAAAAAAAAAAAAAAAAAATCCTGCCTCGGAAAAAAAAAACACGCAGAAGGTCCCCAGTTCGACTCCGGGCGGAAACACTTTTTCGTCGCACTCAACAAGACACTTGCTACAATCAATGAAGAAAACAAATGAAGACTTAACAGTGGGATTAAAATTCACGGCCAAAGAAAATGAGTTATTTGCCGTTTCTTGGTGGATATGAAGCGTTTCTTTTCAGCCAAATGTACTAGCTGGTTGGATGCGAGCCAGGCCAAACACCGGAAGTACTTAGATACAGGGACCATCAGTATAACAGTTTTAAATTGTCTTAGCTGTGTTGGGAGAGTACCAGAACTCCAAAAAAATGGCTCTGAGCACTATGGGACTTAACATCTATGGTCATCAGTCCCCTAGAACTACTTAAACCTAACTAACCTAAGGACATCACACAACACCCAGCCATCACGAGGCAGAGAAAATCCCTGACCCCACCGGGAATCGAACCCGGGAACTCGGGCGTGGGAAGCGAGAGCTCTACCGTACGACCACGAGATGCGGGCACCAGAACTCCAAGCGCTGATAGAAACTACTGTTGCTCCAATTGTTTTAGACACTGAAAGATGGCTAAAACCGGAAATAATTTAGCCGAAATTTTTGCGAAGGACCAAACGATGTCCAGAAAGGATAGGCTAAACACGGTCGGCAGTGGCGTGTTTGTGGCCATTAGAAGTAGTGGTCTCGTAGCGAAATTGAGGTAGATAGTTCCTGTGAGTTTGTATGGGCATAGGTCATTCTTGGCAACAGGAATAAAACAGTAACTGTATCCTTTTACCGACCTCCCATTTCAGATGATACAGTTGCTGAAAGTTTCAAAGAAAACCTGAGTTTCATTTCAAGCAGCTACCCGACTCATACAATTATAGTTGGTCGTGGTTTTAATTTACCCTCGATATTTTGGCGGAAACACATTCCGGAGGTACGAATAAAACATTATCCGAAATTATGCTAAACGCATTATCTGAAAATTATTTCGTCTAGTTGGTTCATGAGCCCCACGCGAATAATAAACGGTTGTGAAAACACACTTGACCTCTTGGCAATGAATAATCCTGGGTTAATAACGAGCCTCAAAACGGATAAAGGGATTAGTGAACACAGGGTTGTCGCAGCGATTGAATATTGTAATCCCTAAATCCTCCAAGTTGAAGCGAAAATATACCTATTCAGAAAAGCAAATATAAGTTCACTTAACGTCTTCCTCATGAAACATTGCACTCCTTCAAAATTAACGATGTAAGTGATGACCAGATGTCGCTTGAATTCAAAGAAATGGTATCGGTAGCAATTGAGAGATTTCTTCAAAAAAATTAATAAACGACGGAGCTGATCCTCCTTTATACTGAAAGTAAGTCATAACACTGTTGCAGAAACAACAACAACAAACATGCCAAATTTAAACGGACGCAAAATTTCAAAGATTGGCGATATTTTACAGAAGCTCAAAATGTAGCGCGGACTTCAATGTGAGATACTTATAATAGTTTCCACAACTAAACTTTGTCTCGAAACTTGGCAGAAAATCCAAAGAGATTATGGTCGCATGTGAAGGATGATGCTAGCGGAAAAACGCAATCAGTGCCTTCTCTGCGCGATAGCAATGGAAATACTATCGACGACAGTGCTGCCAAAGATACTAAACACAGCCTTCCTCAAGTCCTTCAACAAAGAACACGAAGTAAACATTCCAGAATTCGAATCAAGAACAGCTGCCAACATGAGTAACGTGGACGTAGATATCCTCGGAGTGGTGAAGCACTTATTAAAAGAAAGTTTTCCGGTCCAGTCTGTACGTCAGTTAGGTTACTTTCAGATTATACTGATGCAATAGCTCCATACTTAACAATTATATACAACCGTTCGCTCTACGAAAGATTCGTACCCAAAGACTGGAAAGTTGCACATGTTTCATCAATGTTCAAGAAAGGTAGTTGGAGTAATATACTAAATGATTAACGTCGATATGCAGAAGGATTTTGGAACATAAATTGTGTCCGAACTTCATGAATTACCTCGAAGAAAACGGTTTATTGACGCACAGTCAACACGGATTTAGAAAACATCGTTCTTGTGAAACACGACTAGCTTTTTACTCACACTGAGTGTTGAGTGCTATTGACAAGGGATGTCAAATTAATTCTGCATTTCTAGATTTCCATAAGGCTTTTGACACTCTACCTTCAAACGGCTTGTAGTGAAATTGCGCGCTTACGGAATATCCTAACATTTACGTGACTGGATTCGTAATTTTCTGTCAGAGAGGTCACAGTGCGTAGTAACTGACGGCAAGTCATGGAGTGAAACAAAAGTGATTTCTGGAGTTTCTCAAGGTAGTTTTATAGGCCCTTTGCTGTTCCTTAACTATATAAACGATTTAGGAAACAATCTGAACGGTTGTTTGCAGATGACGCTGTCGTTTGCCGACTAGTAAAGTCATTATAACATCAAAACAAACTACAAAGTGGTGTAGAAAAGATTTATTTTTGGTGTGAAAATTGGAAATTGACCCCAAATAACGAAAAATGCCTGGTCGTCCACATGAGTGCTAAAAGGAGTCCCTTAAACTTCGATTACATGATAAATCAGCCAAATCTAAAGACCGCAAATTCAATTAAATACAAAGGAATTACAATTACGAACAACTTAAATTGCAAGGGACAATACAAAATATTGTTGTGAAGGCAACCAAAGACTGTGTTTTATTGATAGGACACTTAGAAAATGTAACAGATGTACTAAAGAGACTGCTTTCACTACGCTTGTCCGCCCTCTTTTAGAATACTGCTACGCATTGTGGGATCCTTACCAGATATGATTAACGCAGTTCATCGAGAAAGTCCAAAGAAGGGCAGCACATTTTGTATCTGCGCGAAATAGGGGAGATAGTGACACTGAAATGATACAAGTTTTGGGATGGACATCATTAAAACAAAGGCGGGTTTCGTTGCGGCGGAACCTTGTCAAAAAAAATCGATCACCAGCTTTCTCCTCTGAATGTGAAAATATTTTGTTGTTGCTGACCTACACAGGGAGAAACGACCGTCATAATAAAATAAGGGAAATCAGAGCTTGCACGGAAAGATATAGGGGTTTCCTTTTTTTCCACTTGCTGTACGAGATTAGAATAATACAGAATTATTGTGAAGGTGGTTCGATGAACCTCTGCCAGGCACTTAAATGTGATTTGCAAAGTATCCATATATATTTAGATGTAGGGCTCCTCATATACATAATAGTTGTAGTATTTATGATTGACTGAACTGTAAACCTTTACATCTGTATATATATTTCAACATTCAGATCTGCTGTTAGCAATTGACGCTGCGGCTACAGTAAAGTTATTTATTACTTTTAGTGTTTGATATCAGTTGTAGAATAAATTAATATCTGAATTCTCCTGTACCCACCAAAGAACCACAAAACGTGCAAAGGAACTTACAACATTTACCAGTACAGGACCTGTAGAAAGGAATGAACAGTCTGATGAACGAAGAATGTTGATTCAAGAATGAACCAAAGGAGGACAAAACTTGTGGGGAATAGCAGAAATAAGATTAGCAATAAGCTTAACTTTAAAACTATAGTACAATAAGTAGACGAAGGAAAGGAATTCTGCTTCCTTGGAAGCAAAATAACGCATGACGAAAGACGCAAGGAAGATGGAACAAGCAGACTAGCACAGATAAAGAGGCATTCCTCGCTACAAGTTATCTTCTGGTGTCAAACACATATGACGAAGAGATTTCATTAAATGTTTGTTTTGAGCACATCACTATATGGAAATGAACCATGGATTGTGGAAGAAGAGGGAAAGTTGAAATATGAAGCTTTGGAAATACATAATTACAGAAGCATGTTGAAAATTACATGGACTGGCACAATAAGAAGTGAGGATAGTCTCTGTAGAATCGTTGAGGTAAGGCATATATGGGAACCATTGACAGGGACAGTATGATAGGACATGTGATGAAGGAATTAATACAATAGCTTCTATGATGGTAGAGGGAGCTCTAGGTGGCAAGAACTTTAAGGGAGACAGGTCGAAATATATAAACAAATAATCAAGGCCACTGTGTGCAAGTGGTACGCTGTGATAAAGTGGTATGCTCAAGGTAGGTAGTCATGGCGACCGCTTCAAACCAGTCTGAAGACTGATGACAAAAATCGTCAGACAACTAAAGTTCGTCTCCCATCTTGAACTACTCGTATATGAATCCGCGGCCAAGGTATGGTCCTGAAGGACAGCGGACACCATCCGTAATACTGCTACTGCTACTTCAGGTTTTTAATTTTGGTTCTTTGTGAACATCCTCTTACAGCGCCTCTCGCAGGCTACAATATGAACGTAGACACTAACTCTGTTAAGTTTACTAGTGCGTATCCGAATGCCTATGGTTTCTCTTTTTACAGAGATATGTTTTGAGGTCCACTTACTCTCTGTGTAGGACAAAATATTACGCCACATATGTGGCTCTCCATTACACGAATGAGTGCAAACTTCTACAGGGAAGATTGCGAAGATCGAGTATTAAACTCTGCTCCATTCTTTGCAACATGTTTCTATCAGTACGTGAACGACAAGTCTGTAATCTGGCATCATGGAACGTACGCGACAAATAAGCTTTAGGACTATACGAATTCTGCACACCAGAACACCGATCTCAAAAGGAAAGTATCAAAAAGAGCAAATGCCGTTTCTCGGTGTGTTGCACGAATGTTGGACGGGTTGCTGGACCTAACATGTACAAAATGAATTGTTTTCTCCACCCCGCCCAGAAGAAAATTGTCCGAGTACTGTTAACAGACTGTCTACAGTCCGAACTGAAGGCAGTTGAAGTATGTATCCGGAAAAAACTTAACACCGAATTAGATCAGCATTCACTGGTAAACGACGTTCCAAACCTATTTAGCCAACGCAAAAAGAGACAGTCTAATGGCACTTTTTCTATGCTGTGGAACACATCACTTAAAACAAGACACGTATACTAATAAATATGATGCCAGACTAGTGTTCCACAGCAGCAGAAAATTATAGACATGCTGCCTTCAGTAAAACAGTTTCCGATGTTCGCAGCTTGCCGTCTGACTCCGAAGAAAAAACGTAGGGCTGACAATCAGATCGATGTCCAAGCTGTACCGTTACTGAACATAAACATCTCATCTACAACTTGGAACAGTAACCATAGGAAAAGGTAGTCTTACTTAAAGCCTTAAGATGCAAAGAGCTTACGTTATCTTTCGTCTTACAGGGACCAGATAATGAAAACAGCATTAGAAATTCTAATGTGTAGCATGAAATTTAACCACAACCGTGACTATAATCGTCGTCGAACCTCGAATAGGGTACAAGAAACACATCATAAAAAAAAAAAATGAATACTTGATATCAAGAAGAAGTGTTGGCTTTGTGAATTGTCTGTTTCCATTCGGGGGCAGAAATTTGGCATACCCGTCCCAGGTGACGTCACTCTTTCACAGTAAATCAGCATGCTACTGTAAAAGAGACTCATAGGTCACGACAATATCGTTTCTTGAGAAAGGAGACTGTAAATATCACCGAAAGCACGACTTTTAATTCAAACGTGAGGCGAAGTAAACACGCACAGTTTGTGCATGCCAATTTCGCAGTATGTAAACCGCGCTAAGTTCTATTGGACAGTCGAACACAAAGTTGAAACTGAATTAATATGGCATTTAACATAAATTCATTACCTGGAATCTGGATACTGTGTCTCGAGGGGATATACGCCCTTTTACAATACAAAACGGTCACACGCGTTGCTCACATTGACAGACGTTAACTTTAGAATATCATGTTTGCAGGCGAAGGGGTTGCAGTGGTTAACCCAGTGGACTCGCATTCACGAGGGTGGCGATTCAGATCCGCGTGTGGCCTTCCAAATTTAAGTTTTCCTTGCTTTCCCCTAAATCGCTCCAGGCAAATTCCCGGATGGTTCCTTTGAAATGGCACGGCTGATTCCTTTCTCCATCGCTGGAACGTTCCTGGCATATGCTCCATCTCTAATTATCTCGATGACGACGGGACGTTAAACCCTAATTTTTCCTCCTTCTGCCTTGTCGAATGCTTCATCCAGACCTGGTCAACGTCGCCATGGATGACGGCAAAGCAGCTACACTCCTTCCCTAAACGGAGCCATCAGGTTGTATTTACAGGCCCCCACACCTCCAAACCAGCTGTTCTGGTTACAGCTTGATTTCAGCTAGAAGTCAACTCGTGGTCGTCGGGAAGCCATCGAGCAACAATCCGGTACTCACTATCAACAAGTGTTTGTTTTTGACTTATCCTATAGCTATCTTCCCATTTAACTTCCTTATTTTGGACTGTGTCAAAATGGATCATTTTACTCTATTGTTTGGACGTTGCTTTTATGTGATAGTTAACGGACCTGGATAATTCACATTCAGAACTGAAAAGTATGCACTAGACTTTTGGGGAAACTCTCAATTTAGAGTGTGCCTTACAGGCCTCTGTTACTACCGTCCCAATAGTGAATTAGTTTTTTTGAGTAAGTTTGGAAATTTATTACATTTCCCATGTTGTTTGGTGCTCATCTGTTTTAGTATCTAAGGTACTAATACTGGACTATTTAAGTAGATTTGCGACAATGGTATTGCTTAGGCTCTCTGATTACGAATCTGAATAATGCTTCCATTGTTGCATCGTCATTACATTTTGTTATGCAGCTTGGAAGATCATTCAGACAGGGAACTTTCCTTATTCTTAACAATATTAGAATCTCCTACCGAGTAACAGCCATGAGAAGAAAAAAAAAAGATTTTCCTTATTATGTAACATGTTGTAGAGAAAAGTACTTTTGTGGTGGTGAGTGTCCCAAAACACTGCTAGCTTTACTGAAGATTTGGGAGAAAAGTACTTTTGTGGTGGTGAGTGTCCCAGAACACTACTAGCTTTACTGAAGATTGCTTATTAAATGTATAACTATCTGTGTGCAATTTGTTACTTATTTACCACTATAACAGAAAATTTCTGCAGTTTCCTGTTTGATTTCTTCTTGTAAATACTTTCTGGCAGTATACCACACCATTTCAATTTTGTTATTTGAATTTATTATGTAGGCTTCGTTGGTAACTCCCTATGTCTAAAAAAAAAATGGCCCAGAAAATTTCTTGTACATTAGAGAGAAAGCATCCAATCTCGGACCCTCTGTAGCTTTACTGTGGACATAGAAATGACTTTTTGTGTTGTAAGATTCTCTTAAAACGTTTTTGAGGTTTCCTAATTGCTTCTGGCAAAGGCGACTGAAAAGTATTTTGAGCTCAGTGAGTTTTCGATATTTGCAAATGAAACTTTAATTCATGTAAAGAAAACAAGAAGCTTGTGATTTACGTTACCGGAACACAGAACAACTCCAGCGAAACACGAACGTGGCGAGAAATATTTGCAGAATAATGAGACACAACTGTCGTCTAGACTAAAAAACGTTTTCAGATACTCATATTCTAGTTTGGAAATAATTGTTATCCGAGTGTTTAATATGTGATATTGAGTCCACGAGTGCAGTATCCTATTCCAGTGACAGTCTGATTATGTTATAGTTACATAAAGTACATGTAAAACTTTCAGTTTCTAGTGCGCGCGATCCGTTTGAGGAGACTCAGAACGAAACGAAGGAACTTTCCAGCAACATTATTTGCTATTTGAATTATTAAAGGATTACGAACAAAGAAATAAGGAATCTAAACCAAATCAAAAGTTTGATGATACTGCTATGAAGACTATCAGCTGGTACTGCATACGACTGGGCAATGTCTAGTGTGTTTGCCGATGGAAAATCGACTCCGTAAAACAGGTCACGGCTTAATGATAATTGTGATGCAACACCTTTCTTCGTGAAACATTCCTAGTTGAAACCCTCTGTAGACAGTTCAAAACCCGTTCTGTGTCTTTAAGAGGATGTCCAGTAACTTAAGATGAAACTCATTCTACAATATACTGAATAGGATAGGAAGTTTCACTACTGGTGGATAATGTCCAAACCTCATAGTGTTGTCGATAGGGAATATGGTAACCTGTCAGGTATGACTGCATGGTCTTGCACCAACAATGAGCAATATGCTGAATCTTGTCATCAATGTAAGTGCCGGAGCGTAATTCCACTTCTCCTAACGGCCGTTGCAGTGATGAGAAAATACTTGTTCATATTAAACATCGATCTTGTCGAGTATCTGATCTATTATGTAAATAGCTGACAAAAATCATCCACAGAAATTCTTACCTTCTGCGGCAGAGCAACAAAGGTCTCAGATTGGAGAGTGGCTTTCGGTATAAATGTAACTGTAAGGAGCCTCGAGATAACGTAGGAAAATTCACAACCAGGCTTAATTCGTCGTAAATGGATAATGCACGTGGAAAATTACAGCATTAATGAAACAAATGCTGTTAATATCATTAAATATCTATAGATGAATCTGAGAAATCCAAGCGGAATGAACACCTGAAATAAGGGACTTGGCTTCTAAAGAAAATTATGGGAAACACTTTAAAAAAAAAAAAACTGAAAAATGGTAGTGAGTAGTTATTTGCTTCTATGTAATTTACAAAGGTAGTGTACTGACATCTGTGTTTCACTACTTTATCTGCTTAGCAACACTATCGAAGCAGCTGAACAAATCCTCTGAGCCACTCTCCAGTTTTTGTTCAACATTTTTCCGAATTTTTTTTGTGATGTGAATATGACTCCAATTTCAAGAGACCCGTTTTACGAACTTTATTTAGTCGCTAGAGTACTTTTAGAGTTTGTTCTATATTTGCAAATGCATATGCTGTGTTGTGTATGTGTACGTCTGTTGTGACGGATTCCATTTAGTGAAACAGTGGTACCACTAAATATCAATTTTCTAGGCAGCTGTGTATTCCCTGTCGCAGAATTCACGTATTATATTCCCAGCACCTCACACATCCGAAAGTTTATGCACAAATACCATAACACACGAAACAACTAAGCTGAAAATTTTAATCTTTCTTTAAGGAATAAATCATTCTTTAAGGAATAGATTAAAGAACATTTACAATGGATAAAATTAGAAATAGAGGAAATACACAGATGTTAATTGTGAAACACAGTTTGAAGGTATTGAGTAGAGTCCCGAGATGAGGATGGAGGACATCAGATGTTTAGTAACCAGTGTGTTGCATTTGTCTGAAAATATTACAAAGCAATGAAGAAAATGAGACGGAATTGTTAGAAGAAAGGGGAAAACGTCTCTGTCACAGAAAACGTTGTGTAAATTTAGTGAACAATAGTTTGAAAGATAGTGCAATGAAATGAAATCATCGTATGGCATTAGCGGCTAGGAGACACCGCCTAGGGTTAGCTTTCTACCTGGCGCCACTTTGACTTGCACATCGATGAGGATGGGATGAAATGATGAGCACAAAACAAACACCCAGTCCGCGAGCGAAAAAAATCTCCGCGCCAAACGATTCTGTTGACACAGACGGGGATTTCAAGTGAGTGAAAAAAAGGAGGGAGGTGTTTAGCGTCCCGTCTTTAGAGATGTTTCACTTGAGTGCCTTAAGGTCAAGTTATTAGAGGATGGTGAAATATCAGAAACAAACAGTAACTGATTCATACACCTTTCAGAATGTTTGGTTTCAAATGCAACGAAAAATTCTCCAGTCACTCGTCTATAATCGTGAAACTTTTCCATTCGTAAGTGTTTACTTTCAAGTTCAGCATAACTTTCGCTAACGTTTGGGAAATACATTGAGGTGACAAAAGTCAAGGGACAGCGATATGTACATATACGTATAACGGTATTATTGCGTACACAAGGTTTAAAAGATCAGCGCACTGGCGGACCTGTCATTTGTGCTCAGGTGATTCAGGTGGTAAGGTTCCCGACGTGATTATGGCCGCATGGCGGAAATTAACAGACTCTGTACGCAGAATGATAGTTAGAGTTAAACCCACGGGACTTTCCACTTCGAAAATCGTTAGGAAATTCAATATTCCGAGATCCACAGCGCCAAAAGTGCGCCAAGAATACCAAATATCAGGAATTACCTCTCACCACGGACAACGCAGTGGCCGACGGCGTTAACGACCGAGAACAGCAGCGCTTGCGTGGAATCGTCAGTGCTAACAGACAAGTACCATGCGTGAAATAACAGAAACCAATGTAGGGCGTACGACGAACGTACTATAACACTTCCGCCTGCTACTGCTATACCATAACCTTAAAGTTGGAAGCAGATCGTAAAATGGAACTATCCTGTTAAAGCAATTACGGTATAAAGCAACTGAGCAGTGTTACCCTTTGAAACGATTTTTATGACCGCGATTTACCTAACGGAGGTGGCTTATCGGAAGTGAAAGTCAGAATTACGCAAATATTAATAAACAATATTTTACCTATCCACACTGTCCAAATGATAAAAAAAGGTCGCCAGCCTAATTAGGCATAAGAATGAGTAACATTCTTGTTCAAGAAACTGAAAATAAGTAACTTCAATGGGCAAACACAGCCGATACTTTGTCACAGGGGGGTGCAATGAACTCTGACGTCTGTATAGGATAACGTTAAGGTTGGATCTGACACCTAGAGCAGAACAAACTATTTGCATAAATATGACGGATAACGATAGACACTACTATCTTCAGGGCTTAGTCAAACTGAATGGTCTATATAATATTACCTCAATATTCACCGTAGAATCATAAAATGGGCATAGGTTCAGTATTTCTTTTACCAATCAATTTTCTATCTGACATGAAAAAAAATATTTCACTAGCAAACTATTCCTCACTGACCTCTGAACAAAAGAAGCTACTGTAATCATAGATAGTGGTCTTTCTGTTACTTGTTATCTAGCATATGCACAATAGACAGACTGAGTATCCAGTTGCCTTATTAATATGTACTTTTAACACACAAGAGGAACCCAATATTGTACAGAATTTGACGTGAATAGCAAGAGTAATTGAAACTTTCTATAATTAAGTAACTGTGTGCATTGTAACTACTTTCAATGGAGGGGCAGCCCTTAATCTTAACCACTGTAGCAGAGCAAACTAAACACACTTTCAATACACTAGAGAAACAAGCCCTTAACAAGTATGAACATGTAACTTTCAAGAGCAATAGTTCTCAACTTTTACTGCAATAGAACACAACTTGACGTGGTTATAAGACAACAACTCACCTTTGGGTGATTTTCAACAGGCTGCACTGTGATCATTTAATTTGCAAAACTCTATAAGACACAGTTTTGAGGACATTCACTTTAGAAGTTGGCAATAAAATGTTAATAAGAAGTTTTAATAGAAAAATTATTTTCAGCAAGCATCATTTACTATATTACTCAGCTCTGCTACATTAACTTTTACTTAATTTCTTCTTACTATCTTCAAGTGGCAGTAATTAGTAAAACACTGGACTGTATCGTTCTTTCAATAACGACACTCGGTAATCACTTTATCATGGGAGGATCCTAAGTGGAAATGTGACAGAGGATAAATCAAGGTAAATTTTCATAAGTAGTCTTTTGGTTATCTTATTATTGAAAACAAAAAAAATCATCTACATGAGCTGATCCTTCACTGTACATTTTTATAATTCCATGGTTCCTTTTCAGTGATTGCGCAACGTGGTGGCGATTGCATGTTGGTGGGTGGATTTGCAGGTAGAATTGTTGGACTCTGTTATTTCTTGGTGGCGATGATAAATACCAATTTCAGAATAGTTCCAGTTCTTTATCCATTCATCCCAGGCATTGGAAAGCGGCACGAAAAGCCTCTCTTGGCACCAGCACAATACACAACTTTTACATGAGCAGTTGATAGTTTGGTAGCTCGTCCCTGACTGACTCTTGGTTCCACCTTTCTATCCATGCTAACCACATTTTGCACGCGCTACACAGTTCCGTTCCCAAGGGGAACAACTCCATCTTCTACATACAAAATAACTAAAAACCCTAAGTGAGGATCAGCAATTAAATAACAACAACCAAACATTAATCAAAACAGAACATTCGTACATATTGGTATCTCTACAAAAAAATTATTCACACAGACATTACAAATATACAGTAAGTTTTGTTCCCTTCAAATGAGACAAAGAATTTAAATTATAGATACACTACGTTGCAAAGAATCATACCATGACATCAAAGTTTTTACAAGGAAAGGAGTATAAAATTTTGTGTTATCGATTCAGTCAAACAACATTTACAGAAGCTCAACGATGGAATGTTGAACAAAACAGAAAGCAAAATGAATAACAAAAGGTATGCAGTGTCTAAGCTATGGTGTTACAGTATCTGTTAGGACACTGCGGAGAAATTTGGTGTTAACGGGCTATGACAGCAGAAGACAGAAGCGAATGCCTCTGCTAACAGCACGACATCGTCTACAGCGTCTCTCCAAGGCTCGTGATCATACCGGCTAAACCCAAGACTACTGGAAAATCTTGGCCCGACCAGATGAATCCGGATTTCTGTTGGTAAGAAGTGACGGCAGAGCTCGGGTGTGGCACAGATCCCACGAAGCCATGGATCCAAGTTGCCAATAAGGCACTGTGCAAGCTCGTGGGAGCTCCATAATGAATGTGCTTACATGAAATGGACAGGTTCCTCTGGCCCAATTGAACCGATCGTTGACTGGAAATGGTTATGTTCCGCTACTTGGAGACAATTTGCAGCCAGTCATGGACGTCTTGTTTCCAAGCAACTATGGAATTGCGCCGTGTCACCGGGCCACAGTTGTTCGTGGTTTGAAGAACATTATGGACAGTTCGAACGAATGATTTGGCCACCCAGAACTCTCGACATGAATAGCATCGAATATTTACGGGACGTAATAGAGAGATCAGTTCGTGTGCAAAATCTTGCACCGGCAACACGTTCGCAATTACGGTTGGCTATAGAGGCAGCATGGCTCAATATTTCTGCTGGGGACTTCCAGCTACTTGTTGAGTCCATGCCACGTCGGGTTGCTGCACTAGGGCGCGCAAAAGGAGGTCCGATACGACGTTAGGAGGTATCCCGTGCCTTCAGTGTAATTCACTGTAAACTCCTGTATTTAGGCGCTTTTAAATATTATTTTAGTTGGGGTCATATAATTGAAGACTGACATAGTGCTTCAATATTTTGATGGCTACAAACGCAGTTAACCTATAAACTCTGCTTCGGTACTACACCGCAGATACCGGTAATCTTTTTTCCAAATAGTGAAACTTTAATGCCATTTGAGGAATTTATACAGCATGTGTATTACAAATGTGCAGCTGTAGCAATGTGGGGTCAAGTTTGAATTACCTATTGGCTGGGGGAGTCAATTCAATTGTGCTAATTCATTATGAAACTCAAATATTGCCCTTTTTCTAGTTGCTAAGTGGTAATGGTTACAGTAATGGTTATTACACTGTAAAGGAGTTTTTCCAATGAAGCTCTCTGTAATTGGCTCGAATTAATACATTCGACTTCTCGGTTTAATTGTCCTGTGGGCATTACCTTAATGCAGTTATGCTGGTGCCAGAAACGCAGTTATCGTTTACGCTTAGAAACAGTTTATAGCACATAAACGAACTTAATCGGTAATAGCCTGAATGGTGTAGTTTTTGTTTTCTGCAGTTATGCTCTTCACGGCTCCCACAGAATTCTGCGTAATTTTAATGTGGAGCTTAAGCTGCCAGAAAGCAGATGCAGATGGCATTAAAATAAAGCAGTTTCAGACGTGAAAAGCAACAGAGGCAAGATTCACGGTACTATAATCCTGATAGACCAAATAGAAGCCTCTAAAATTTAAACCTTAACGTCATTAAAGAGTAAAGCGTCGTAATTAGTTCGTTCCTTTATAGTCATTTTATTCGAAGCTTGATGTCTCACGCTCAAAGTGAGACAACATGATGGAAGCAAATTAAGTTAAGTTGCCATTTACGTGCTTAGGAATCGACGAATCAGAGATAAAGTCTGGTCTGAAGATGTATTTCTGTGCACCACTAGGAGGAAGAAACAGTTAGCTTCAGAAGACGCTGTCCGACATTGGCCTGATCGTATGGGCGACTGCCAGGATCAGGATGTGCAAGGCACCTCACACCTATGTGTTCCTTGCACCGAGGTTGCAGAGCCAGATGCATGCCTCATCTCGTCAGTGAATACGACCCAGCCAGCTCACGAAGCACCATCTTGCACCAGTCCGTTAGAAGTACCGCCCTTAACCTTAACAAATACATTACCTCTCTTGAATCCAGAACAGTTACAAAATATGCAAGCATTATTTTATAAAATGGAGAAATATAAATTATGTACACGTTTTTAAAATGTTTAAATCTGGTGGACGTACAATGAGCGCTTTAAGTACAGATTTGTAACTTACAAAATTACAGCAAATTGGTGATGGCCTTTATCAAAATCATAGCACTTCACCCTATTGTACTAGCTTACAGGAGGAGAGCAGTAGGTCAGTAGAGCGTTTAAGAATGTGTTTTGGAGAAGATGTGGGAAGGAAACCAAACTTACGGAAAGGGGGAAATTTGGGGTATTCCTGTCCCAGACGTGGAGAGGATAAGGAATAGTCAGTTAAAGTTGGAA
This sequence comes from Schistocerca gregaria, assembly GCF_023897955.1. Classification (NCBI taxonomy): domain Eukaryota; kingdom Metazoa; phylum Arthropoda; class Insecta; order Orthoptera; family Acrididae; genus Schistocerca; species Schistocerca gregaria. The sequence goes on from NC_064922.1 coordinate 598,176,676, forward strand.
GGATGAACAGTCTCTGGGTGGTTTCCGTGGGCAGGTTGGTACAAATGGTTAAATCTCTTTCGAATACGACGTGGAGAATGTCTAAGTGTGTAGTTGAGGGTGTGTGTTGCTACGTTTGGGGCAGGGGTGAAATGATGGTGTGGTTGCCGTCAAGTCTGCGGGGAGTGTAAGAAATTCGGAGGAGGAGGAGGAGGAGGAGGAGGGAGTAAGGGTAAACACATACGAGAGTCGAGGTGGAGTACTTGCTGGTGTTCGAGGATTTGGAGGGAGTGGTACAAGCTTGTTGAAGCTGAAATCTAGACTTCACTGGCGTAAGAGAGGATTCTATGATGTTTCGGTCTCGCACCCGGTAAAAATCTACATCTTGCCGCGGTATTTCAGCTGACAAACGTTCAACAAATTTTGGGTCTGTTTTATATGGAGATTGGTGGTGGATGACACTGTCTTTAAACGTAATACGTTGCCACTGCCTGAGCACTCGTTGTGGAGTTTAGCGTCCTCTGTCGAATGTTATTTCATCTGAGGCTAGCAGAAACATGCGTAACGATGATATATGAGCATGGACTCCCTATGTCAGACTGAGGGCTTGATAATTAAAATTAATTGGTAAAAATATTAAAACAATATGCGTGTCATTAGGACTAAAATGTTGATTTGCTGCACGGACTAAAGAAATCATCGAACGTCTTATCAAGCTATAGTGGCAGACTCTGCAAGGGAGGCTGTCTGCATCGCGGTGTAGCTTGCTGTACAGGTTTCGAGAGGGTGTGTTTCTGGATGGGGTATCGAATATATTGCTTCCCCCTACTTATACCTCCCGAGGAGATCACGAAAATAAAATTAGAGAGATTCGAGTTCGCACGGAGGCTTTCTGGCAATCGTTCTTCTCGCGAACCATACGCGACTACCCACCACACACCGTTGGGTGACTTGCGGAGTATAAATGTAGATGTAGATGTAGATGAAGCTGAAAGCCACCATCACGAGCAAATAACATCTGCTGCCAAACGTATTTACACAGACTGATTTATAGTTGAATCCGAGAGGGGTCTCTTCATGGTCAAGTTTTGCGTGGCGAGATGTCGACATCACCCGGCAGCTAGGTCGAAGCCTCGCGTAGCACTCATTAAGCCGGAGGAACTTCAAGAATCATATAAGAGAGAGCTGATCGCATTAAGACTTTATAGGTATGGAATATGGAGAAGGGATGTAATCCAGTGCACTTTTTGAGATGTGGTTTGTAGATGCAGCTTCTATGTTAGTTTACTGTAAAGAGTTAATCCGAGTTATTGTAATGTGTTATCTAATTACGTGGGGTAGTTGTAAATGTTTAAGAAGCGAATGGTTCTTCCTATAATTATTGACTGGGGGTAGAGACAGAGGTGTACAAATTCTCCTTCCAGCCTGCTTGCCCCTGTCTCCACCGCAATCGTTAAAGCAGCTCAACCTGCCACACGGAGACACAATAGTATATTTATACCGAATCACAGTGGATAAGCAAGCGAACTTGGTTTCCACTAGCCTGGCAAGCTTCATGGGACCCGTGCAGCCTGCTGCCTCTGACAACAGATTGTGCTAGCAATTCAACGTGACAAGCCAGATATATGTTTGCGAAGGTAGTTTCATTGCATTCTATTTAACATAACGGTGAGAGCAGCAATATGAAGAAACCAAACTTAACGGAGATTGAGCGAAAATTAAGAATTTGGGATACATCAAATCAGCCAAGAAACAGAGCGCTAGTCAAGCAGGGTAAAAGTTGTCCTGTGTTTATGAGGCAGCATCAAATAAATCGGCAGGTGTCTCGCAATGCAAACTGTGTAAAAAACTATTAAACACTCATTCGGGAACCTCGGGTATGTTATAACATGTCTGTAAACCTGACCATCAGTTTCCTACGTTCATAAATACAGGGTGATAGTTACTAAACTATATGAAATAAAAGCGTCATAATTTCTGAACGGTTTGTGTTAGGATGTTCAGATTGCACGGTTGGCAGCAGGGCATGGTGGAAATTAGTATGCGCAGTATGGTTTGGTTTTGCGACGAATCCCACTTTCATATGGATAGGTTCGTCATAAGCAAAATTGTCGCATTTGGTGAACTGAGAAACTGCATTTCGCGATCTAGAAGTCTCTTCACCCTCAACGGATGACTGTGTGGGTGCAATATCTAGTCACGCAATATGGGGACCGCTCTCTGGCTCTGCGGTACCCTGCGGCCGCTACCAGGGGCCGCGATTGGCCGCGATGTTCTCCGGATCTGAGCACATGCGACTCCTTTTTGGGGTCTATATTAAAGACAAGGTGTACAGCAATAACTCCAAAACCATTGCTGAGCTGAAAACAGCCATTCAGGAGGTCTTCCACAGCGTCGATGTTCCGACACTTCAGCAGGTCAGGCGGAATTTCGCTGTTCGTCTGCGCCACATCATCGCCAATGGTGGCAGACGTATCGAAAATATCATAACCTAAATCCGAAAATCTGTACTGACGTTTGCATGTTGAATAAAGTGTGTGCACACCATAGTTTGTAACTAATTTACGTTTTTTCCAAGTAGCTCAATAACTATCACCCTGAATTTTGAAACAGCAAAGATTGAGTGTCTGACAAGTGTGTGCAAATGTGTGCTAAGGACTTGAGACCACTCAGAAATATACATGTTTTCTAAATTTAGGGCGAACATTGATTGAAATAGGAAAAAATGTGGCTCAGGGGATACTAAAAACTACCTTCTGGTGGTATGCAACATAATGGGAAGAAAGCTTAGTATGAAAGAGAAGCCTCTTTTTTCAGACATGTTCTTTTTAGATTAGGGTAATATGAAAAACGTACTTCGTGCTTAATGAAATGCGTTTCAGGGATTTAGAAGGAACTATTTTGGACATTTAGAACGAATTCAGCAAACCAGAATACACATCCTGGAAAAGTAATTAAAATTGGTGTAACTGAGATCATATTTTGTTGGAACACTCCTTGGTTACAGAAATGAGACTTCTAAAACGTTACTTTTATTGACGCTTCAGTATAATACACTTCGTCAGGTTCTTAGGCGGAAAGGATTTCGGCTTTCAGATTGATTCTCACTAATGTAGAAAACATGTATCAGAAGAGACCTGATGATTTCGAATTGAGAATAGCCAGTAACAGTCGAAAGAATTTGCAGTTGCAGAGAAAACCAGTCATATCGAAATTAATAAACACGCCAGAAATACCAGAAAGAGATTTTCACTCAGCAGCGGAGTGTGCGCTGATATGAAACCTCCTGGCAGATTAAAACTGTGTGCCCGACCGAGACTCGAACTCGGGACCTTTGCCTTTCGCGGGCAAGTGCTCTACCATCTGAGCTACCGAAGCACGACTCACGCCCGGTACTCACAGCAGAACTCCCGAGTTCGAGTCTCGGTCGGGCACACAGTTTTAATCTGCCAGGAAGTTTCAAGCCAGAAATACGTCGAAAAGAAGACAAAGAGCGAATAACCATCATTTTCTGGCCTGCGACGACCCAGAATGAGTATATATTTCACTGAGCTTCGTCTTGTAATACTCGAGTATTTTTCATCAACTGTCCGAACCTACTCATAACACCACAGTGAAAGCGTACAGAATACACTGCTACGAAGCGTAGCACCGCAGGAAGAAGGGCAGGCAAGAAAGAGTCCCATAGCCTTCTTGGGTTGGGCATAGCTTGGCTTGGATGGGAGTAAAGCAGCCTGCCCGTCCTTTTAATAACGAAAGGCAGCTGACCTGCCTGCCTGGTTGGGTGGTTTAAAAGAGGGGGGAAGGAACGAGACTGCTAGTTCATTGGTTCCTTGCTCCAAATAAAACAATGCCACAAGGATGAGAATAAAACAAGCGAGATTGAAAACACAAAGCGGAGAGAAAGATAAAACCACAAGAATGACGGAAGGGCAATAAACACTTAAATGGACAAAAGGGGAGAAGAAAACCACAGAAACGCAAGAATCAGGTAGAAGAGATTAAAACGACAAAACAGATTACCATGGCTGGCTGACCATGTGAATAAAAAGGAGAAGCCAGCCATTTTGCAGCACATTGAAACCTTCACCCTAAAACCAATAAGGTTGAAGACACAGAGGGACAAAGGACACGCTCTAAAACTTAGATCAAATGGTGAAACCCAACCTCACGAATAAAACGTAAAACTAGTCAGCCAATGAGACGTTTCCAGATAAAATTAGCGGCAACGAGTCTTTTAACCGGTGGTTTCATGGCAGGGCAGTCAAAGTGTGACAGTGCATCAGAATAAGGGCCACTGCCAACCAGGTGCCGCATCGACAATCAGGTGGGTCTCCACGGTGCAGGAAGTAGCAGTGGGTCGCCCAAGCGTGGCCAATGCGGAGCCGACAGAGGACCACGGAGTCCCTGCGAGATGTCCGCATGGAGGACTGCCGCGTATTCGTAGTCTCCCTAATGGCACGCAGTTTTTTGTTTGTACTGAGGCTATTCCAATCCATCTTCCAAAGCCGGAAAACCTGGCCGCATAAAAATGAACGCAGGTCAGTTATTGGAATGCTGAAGTACATAAGCGGTTTTCGTGTAGCCTGTATGGCCAGCCTGTCAGCAAGTTCGTTGCCCGGGATTCCGGCGTGTCCTGGGGTCCACACAAACATCACTGACCGAGCGGACCATTCCATGGCATAGATGGGCTCCTGGATGGTCGCTACCAAAGGATGCCGAGGGTAACACTGATCGATAGGTTGTAGGCTGCTCAAGGAGTCAGTACACAGGAGAAACGACTCCCCAGGGCATGAACGGATGTGCTTAAGAGCACGAGATATAGCTACCAGCTCGGCAGTGAAAACACTGCAGAGATCAGGCAAAGAATGCTGCTCTATATGTCCTCCACGGACATACGCGAAGCTGACGCAAACATCAGCCATCTAGCCGTCGGTGTAAACCACTTCATGGCCTTGGTACATGTCAAGAATGGAGAGAAACTGACAGCAGAGAGCCGCAGGGTGAACTGAGTCCTCTGGGCCATGTGAAAGGTCCAGGCGAAGCCACGGCTTAGGTGTACACCAAGGAGGTGTACGCGAATGGATTTCGAATATAGGTGGTAAAGGCAAGGACTCCACTATAGACAGAACAGACTGGACATGAACTGCAACTGTAAGCCCTGACCTAGGCCGCCAATGTGGTAGATAAAGCACTGTGGGTGGGAAAAGTAGACGGTAATTCGGATGCTCAGGAGAACTACGAACGTATGCGATGTAACTTGCAATGGAGGAACTGCAGCCTCCACCAGGACGCTGGTCAACGGTCTCATCCTAAAAGCTCCCGTCACTAGTCGAACGCCACAGTTGTGCACTGGGTTGAGTAAACACAATGCTGAGGGCGCCGCCGAACCATAAATCAAACTCCAATAGTCAAGGTGGGATTGAACAAGGGCTCTGTAGAGCTGCAGCAGCGTAGAGCGATCTGCACCCCAGTTGGTGTTGCTCAGGCAGTGGAGGGCATTGAGGTGCTGCCAGCACTTCCGCTTAAGCTGACGAAGGTGAGGAAGCCAAGTCAATTGGGCGTCGAAAACCAGTCCTAAAAAGCGATATGTCTCCACTACAGCAAGGGGATCGTCAATAATGTTACGTTCTGGTCCTAGATGAACGGGCCGACGCCCACAGAAGTGCATGACACACGACGTTGTGGCCAGAAACTGGAAGCAGTGGGCTAGAGTCCATGACTGTGCTTGTGGATGGCTCTCTGCAGGTGCCGCTCAGCAACACCAGTACTGGTGGAGCAGTATGAAATGCAGAAGTCGTCTGTATACAGAGAACGTGAGACAGACAGCCCTACAGTTGCTGTTCCACCGTTAATGGCCACTAAAAATAGAGATACACTCAATACAGAGCCCTGAGGGTCCCCATTTTGCTGGATACGGGAGGATCTATGGGAGGCACAAACTTGAACACTGAAAGAACGAAGTGACAGGAAATTTTGGATAGAAATCGGTAGCGGGCCTTGGAGAACCCATTCGTATAATGTGGCAAGGCTATGATGTGGCCAGGTGCTGTCACACGCTTTTTGTAAATAAAAAAAGACGGCAACAAGTTGTTGGCGCCTGGAAAATGCTGTTTAGATGGTAGACTCGAAGGACACGAGATTATCAGTGGTAGAGCGGCAATGGTGGAAACCGCCCTGGCACGGAAGCAGTAGGCCACGCGACTCCAGAACCCAACCCACCCGACGACACACACCATATGTTCCAGCAGCTTACAAAGAACGTTGGTGAGGCTGATCTGCCGATAGCTACCCACATCAAGCGGATTTTTGCCGGGTTTGAGCACTGGTATGATGGTGCTCTGCGATGGAAAGAAGCCATCGCACAAATGGTTCAAATGGCTCTGAGCACTATGAGACTTAACTTCTGAGGTCATCAGTCCCCTAGAACTTAGAACTACTTAAACCTAACTAACCTAAGGACATCACACACATCCATACCAGAGGCAGGATTCGAACCTGCGACCGTAACGGTCACGCGGTTCCAGACTGAAGCGCCTAGAACCACACGGCCACAAGGTCTGGCGCCATCGCACTAGATCCGGTTGCAGATCACGGGGAGATGTCACTTGTAGTCAGACGAGAGTTGCTTAATCATGTGACTGTGGATCGTATCTTGCTCAGAAACTGTGTTGGAGCAATTTACAAGGGTACTGAGGAGCGTTATAGGGTTCACTGTGGCGTGTAGTGAACGAGAGGACTCTCCCTCGCATCCGTCGTTTGAGAGTGCCAAAGGTTGGGGGATAATTCTCTGATGCAGAGCCGCGAGCTTAGTGCTCAGCAAAGTGTTCAGAAATAGATAACACGCCATTTATATTAATACCGGGAACACCTGTTGGTGTCTGGTACCCAAAAACTCGTTTGATCTTTGCCCAGACATGGGAAGGTGACTTATGGCACCCAATGGTCGAGATGTATCAATCACAACACTCCTGTTTCCGTCGTTTGATAAGCTGGCGAATCGGGCACGGAGCCATTTAAAGGCTATGAGGTGCTCCAGGGAAGGGAGCCGCTTATGCAGCTATAGAGCTCGCCGGCGCATCTGAATTGCCTCAGCGACTTCCAGGGACCGCAGAAATGATCGTTGTAGTTACCTGCTCAACCACCACATCAACGTTACCATGTGGGGGAGCTTCAGCGGTGACAGCAGAGGTGAATGCTTCCCAGTCTACCTTGTTTAAAGCCCTTTGGGGCAGGCATCCCTGGGCCTGACGCCGTGGCAGTGACAGGAAGATTGGGAAGAGGTCACTACCACACAGGTCGTTATGTGCTCTCCAGTGGATAGAGGGGAGAAGGCCAGGACTGCAAACTGAGAGATCAATGACCGAAAATGTACCATGTGCCACAAGGAAAGGTGTGGGAGCGCCTGTATTTAAGAGGCAGAGGTGAGTTGTGACAGAAAATTTTCGACATCTCTGCCTCAGCCCAGTAAGCACGGTGCCACCCCACAAGGGGTTATGACCGTTAAAATCTCCCAAAAGTAGGAAAGTTTTATAGAGGTGATCAATCAGTGCAGCCAATGCATTCAGGGTTACTGCACCATCTGGAGGAAGGTATATGTTGCAGACAGTTATTTCCTGCGTCGTCCTTATCCTGACACCCACAGCTTCAAGAGGGGTTTGAAGTGGCACAGGTTCACTGCATATTGAGTTCAGGACATAGGCACAAACTCTATCTGACACTGTATTATAGTCACTATGGTTCTTGTAAAATACCCTATAGCCGTGGAGGGCAGGGGTGTGCATTTCCAGGAACCAGGTTTCCTGAAGCAGGTGACGAGCTTAAGAGTTGCCATAGCACAGCCAGGTGGTGAAAAAAACCGCCGCAATTCCATTAGAGGGTGATGTTATCGTTAGGCTGGGAAGGCATGAAGTGCGCAAGGAGGCATTTTGAGTATTCGTAACCATTTCTATGGTAGATGAGGCATTAATGAGATCCAGGTCTCCTGGGGATGCTTGGATCTTCACCTCATCCTCAGATGCAGAATTGATAAGGAGTGGTGGCTTTGAGGCCAGCAGAGAGTCCTGTTTCTTAGCAGACTACTTCTTAGTTTGCTTGCTCTCTCATTTCTCTTTAGGGTCTTGCTGGGAAGATGTCTCCAAAAGATCTTCAGGCACAGAGGAAGACTGTGAACCTCTTTGCCCATTGGCTCCTTGAGCCACTGGCAAGTGTCCGCTGTGGCATCAGTGGAGAACTTGGGAGAGAGGGCTTCAAGGGACACCCTCTGCACAAGAGGAGCTGGAGGAGGTTGTTGCTTCTCCAGCAGGGGGGAGGGGACCGATGTACCCTGCATTTTGAGGGGCCTTGTTCCCGAAGTAGGTGCTTTGGGAGCAACGGGGGAAGATTTGCCACCTGCCACCAAGGGGTGGATGCATTCTGGTGGCCCAGAGGGAACAATGTTCGTGGCATAGAGTGAGTAACCACTGGAGCTTGGGACAGCGATGGTGACGTAACTGCAGCATATGTCGGCGTCAACCAAATGGGGTGTAATCTTTCAAATTTACGTTTAGCCTCTGCATAAGTCAACTGGTCCAGGGTCTTCTACTCCATTATTTTCTGCTCCTTTTGGAGTACTGGGCAATCAGGTGAGCACGGGGAGTGGTGCTCTCGACAGTTAATGCAAGTGGGATTTGGTGCACAGTCAGTATCTGGGTGCAGTGGATGTCTGCAGTCTCGACATGTGGCACTGGAAGTGCAGCAGGAAGACATGTGACCGAACTTCCAGCACTTAAAGCATGGCACACAGGGAGGGACGTATGGTTTAATGTCACAGTGGTTAACCATCACCTTGACCTTTTCAGGCATTGATCATCCTCAAAGGCCAAGATGAAGGCACCAGTAGCAACCCTGTTGTCTTTGAGGCCCCTGTAAATGCGCCGGATGAAATGAGTACCCCACTGTTCTAAATTGGCGCGGAACTCGTCGTCAGACTGCAAGGGAGATAATGATGGAAAATTATCCCCTGGATCATGTTGAGGCTTTTACGGGGATTGACAGAAACGGCAATATCACCCAGCTTGTTGCACGCAAATAACGCTTAGGATTGGGTTGAAGATGCTGTCTGAAACAGGACTGCGCCATTCCGCATCTTGGATAGCGCTGTCACTTCTCCAAACTTATTCTCAAGGTGGTCATAGAAAAATTGAGGCTTTGTAGGTAGAAAGGAGTCCCCACTAGTCCCACTACATCCTAAAAGGGGGGCGAATATGGCTCTCTCCATTCTGTAGCCCTACGTTCCTCCCATGGTGTAGCGAGGGAGAGAAACGATTTAGGGTCATATCTGTCGGCATTGTATTCGATATTAACCTCAGAGACTGCTGGTGCCGTACAGTCCCGAAAAAGAGATGACTTAGTTCGCTTCCTTGCGGATCATCCGCCCTGTTGCCACCCACTCCGATCAGGGGCTCTCCCCACGGGCGCCACCCAGCTACAGGAAATGCCAACTGGCATGATGGCCACTGCCGGGAGCCCTGATGCCCCACGAAGACAGGTACCTACTCCTTGGCATACATTGGGAGTTTACAGCTCAGGCATCAGCAGTGTGATCCCTGTGTTGTCAGGGGGCTACCACCAAATGGGTATGTGATGCCCCTCCACAACAGACTGGCTACTGTGCTGGTTATTGGGTACAGAGAAATCCAATATTTTCATGGGGGCCAAAGAGGAAGGACACAACGGCAGAAGATGACATTCCCTGGAAAGTGTCCTCGCCCAAATAGCTGATTTGCAGGTGGAGATGCAAAGCCTTGACAAGAGATTCAGGAGATTGAATCTAAGGGCACTATGGATAACTCATGCAGCACGTAAGGCGTCCTTCCCCATATGGCTCACACTTCTGTAGAATTTTGAGAGTGGCAGGTCAAACCATAGAATGGGACCAGAATGCATAGGGCCGAAAAGTATGAGACTCGCTTCTTACTACAGGCAGGCCTATTCTAACCACCAGACCCGCAGGGGATGGCCTGCGTGACTAACAGGTCAGCATGGGCAGGTTAAAAGCGGAATGTGTACACCTCTGCTTGGAAGTGCAGAGTTTGAGACGTGCTGGTTCCACCAAGGAGTGAGGGGATGTGAGGTCGTACGGATTATTAGTATTTCTGGAGGACTATATGATAAGGTAGGAGGAGGAGGCTCAGATGATCCACAGGCTAGAAAAAAATACACTGCGTTGGAGGACGAAGAATTAATGCTGTTCAGTTTTACACAGAAGGGGTTGTTGGATACAAACGATTCAGTAAGGTGGATTTAGATTATTCGAATTCCATATGTCTGGAGTCCACCCGAGAACCATGGACGGCTGGCCGGAGAGGCCGTGCCGTTCTAGGCGCTACAGTCTGGAGCCGAGCGACTGCTACGGTCGCAGGTTCGAATCTGTGTTAGGTTTAATGTCCTAATTTCGTTGAGGTGTCAAAGGAAATGAATGGCAATACGAATCTATGGTACCTGGCTGATCTGTATAGTATGTCGTGATATACGATGATTTTCGCAGTATCCTGCTTGCATCTGCGACTTTGCCGAATATTTGGACGATGTGGTTAGTAGAAAACTGCAGCTGATTTATGTACGAATGAGTATTGTCATTGGCTGACAGCATACTAACGATTTAACACTATCATTTTGTTCGTTGTGATGCTTATTTGAATTAAGTCCGGATACGACTCGATTTCCGAGGAATTATTTCCGTGTATAATATGAGCTACGGTTATTAGCGAAGAAAACATTATTTCCTAGAATCGTGGGAACCATTATCAAAAGTAGCAGATGTTTGTATGATAGTTCTGACTCTTTCGTTTAGTGGCATGGTCTTTTATTTCAGTCACGCGGACTGTGTTTTGAGAAAATTAATGTGTATTTCTTACTTTGATAATATGTTGCGTTTTCAACAGATACCAGTAGTTCTAGTTCTCGGTTATGATTCGATTTCTTGTCCAACAGTTTACCTATAGCATTTGTCAATTAGTAATGAAATTATACATAGCTACGTATATTCTTTTCGTTATAAAAACTATTTCGTTTATTATAATATTCGTAATCAGAAATGTTTGTTTTGCAAAGTTTTTTTAACTCACTATTTCTGTATATTACGGTGAAGAAATCCTTAATTGGTGTGACGGCGCATTGGGCATAATATTTACGACGTTCCTCGCATGTTTTTTACGTCATTCACCAAAGCCAACGACTCGTATCGAAGACTCCTCTCTATCCATAATAATATCCCGTATGCATGCCAGAAAAATGATGTAATAATCAATCCACCGTGAAAATTTCAAGAAATACAGGTAAACCATTGTCATTGCTTTTGTGTGTAGTAACACATTTTATAGTTGCAGCCCGCACTGCATACTATACCGATATCTAATTTAAAGTTCTCCTTTGTTCTGACTAAAACTTCAAGTCATTCCAAGACAGTTACTGAGCTTCAAAATCTTTTATACCATTCACGCAAGATTAACGGATCTGCAGCTCGTTAAGAAATCATCCGTTACCTTTGTTGCTAGCAAAGTCGAAATCGTTACTGTAAACATTGCTTTTAGATATGACTGCAAAGGTTTCCGCGGCCAGAGTCAGTTGTTATGATAGTTTTCTGTGTATCGCACTGCATCATAAAATAAAAAACTGTACTGGACAAACCATCATTGCGGCCACTGTTACAGTAGCCTACTTCTGGGTCCAGGTCTAGCTGTGTGGATTCGAATTAGTCACTGTTGCTCACTGAGCATAATGTTACGTCAAAATTTTAAACAGATCGTAGGTCTGATCGGTCACTTGAGGCGGAAATGGCGGGAACTTTATTATAATAGGTTACTAAGGTGGAGATAGTGTATTGACATTCCAAATACCTTACAGTTTCACATCCATTAAATTTCTCCTTGCTTTTATCGGAATAAAGATGTATACTTCTTACGACAGAAACTTAGCAGTTTAATCATTCTTGTAGTGTATTATGTGTGTTACCATTTCCGTGTAACGTAGGCAGCACTTTTCGGTAGCCTAGAATCTAGTTTCATTCCACATCTTTAAAATTAACATAACTTCCACTAATTCATTGTTGTCTATAAGTATATGATCAGCTTCCTTCTACATTAATAACAATTCTTTGTTTTTCATTAAGAATCATTATGCAATGTATGTTTCCTCTGTCTAATGTTTCGCATCATCTCTTTTCTATCATTACAGTTCAGCTCCAAGATTTCTTACATTATAATTGTTTCATAACTTAATTCACATTTTTCGGAACTTGTCAAATATTATTTCCAAGGAAAATCTGATATTCACTTTCCAGGTCATTCTTGCTGAGGATTATTCAGTTGTAATAATTTTATTTTTCCTTTTTAGTAAGAATACTGTTCTTCTACAACTTCTCTGTATGAAAATACATAACCGATGCCGGCCGCGGTGGTCTCGCGGTTCTAGGCGCGCAGTCCGGAACCGTGCGACTGCTGCGGTCGCAGGTTCGAATCCTGCCTCGGGCATGGATGTGTGTGATGTCCTTAGGTTAGTTAGGTTTAAGTAGTTCTAAGTTCTAGGGGACTGATGACCACAGCAGTTGAGTCCCATAGTGCTCAGAGCCATTTGAACCATTTGAACATAACCGATGTTAATCGTATTTGATTTTCTGTAATTCACCGTACCACCAAAATTCAAATGGTATAGACATTAAATTATTTAGCTCACTAAAACTACTAGCAGATTTTTCGAAGTTTACCACTTTAAATTTGACTAAGATTATTGAATCAATGTTGTACCTCCGTGTCCTATAACATTTTAACTAAAGTAAACTTCATTGAACTGGATGCGTTTTGCCCTGTAGATATACCAAGCGTGGAAAGACGGTTGTTGTTGTTGTGGTCTTCAGTCCTAAGAAAGCTTCAGTCCTAAGAAAGCTTCATCATCTCCCAGTACCTACTGCAACCTACATCCTTCTGAATCTGCTTAGTGTTTTCATCTCTTGGTCTCCCTCTACGATTTTTACCCTCCACGCTGCCCTCCAATACTAAATTGGTGATCCCTTGATGTCTCAGAACATGTCCTACCAACCGATCCCTTCTTCTAGTCAAGTTGTGCCACAAACTCCTCTTCTCCCCAGTTCTATTCAATATCTCCTCATTAGTTAAGTGATCTACCCACACAATCTTTAACATTTTTCTGTGGCACCACATTTCGAAAGCTTCTATTCTCTTCTTGTCCAAACTATTTATTGTCCATGTTTCACTTCCATACATGGCTACACTCCATACAAATACTTTCAATAAAGACTTCCTGACACTTAAATTTATACTCGATGTTAACAAATTTCTCTTCTTCAGAAACGCTTTCCTTGCCATTTTCAGTCTAAATTTTATCTCCTCTCTACTTTGACCATCATCACTTATTTTCCTCCCCAAATAGCAAAAATCCCTATACTACGTAAGTGTCTCATTTCCTAATCTAATTCCCTCAGCATCCCTCAACTTAATTCGACTACATTCCATTATCCTCGTTTTGCTTTTGTTGATGTTCATCTTATATCCTCCTTTCAAGACAGTATCCATTCCGTTCAGAAAGACGGTAGCGACAAATTTTTAGGGGTTCTGGAGGATGTACTGAATTCTTGTGTCTTACCCATCAACTTAGTAATCGTAAGTCAAAACATCACCTAAGCCCCGGCCAACGAGAACGCATCTGATGGTACATCGCACTGCAGTCTGCATATCAAACACCAGACATGTTGCTGTTGTGGTCTTCAGTCCTGAGACTCGTTTGATGCAGCTATCCATGCTACTCTATCCTGTGCAAACGTCTTCATCTCCCAGGATCTACTGCAACTACATACTTCTGAATCTGTTTAGTGTATTTATCTCTTGGTCTCCCTCTACAATTTTTAGCCTGCACGCTGCCCTCCAATACGAAATTGCTGATCCCTTAATGCCTCAGAATATGTCCTACCAACCGATCCGTTCTTCTAGTCAAGTTGTGCCACAAAATTCTCTTCTCCCCAATTCTGTTCAATACCTCCTCATTAGTTATGTGCTCTACCCATCTAATCTTCAGCATTCTTGTGTAACACCACATTTTGAAAGCTTCTATTCTCTTCTTATCTAAACTATTTATCGTTCACGTTTCACTTCCATACATGGCTACACTCCATACAAATACTTTCAGAAACGGCTTCCTGACACCTAAATCTGTACTCGATGTTAGCAAGTTTTTCTTCTTCAGAAACGCTTATCTTGTCATTGCCAGTCTATATTTTACACCCTCTCTACTTCGACCATCATCAGTTATTTTGCCCCCAAATGGCAAAACTCATTTTCTACTTTAAGCGTCTCATTTCCTAATCTAATTCCCTCAGCATCATCCCATTTAATTCCATTATCCTCGTTTTGCTTTTGTTGATGTTCATCTTATACACTCCTTTCAAGACACTGTCAATTCCGTTCAACTGCTCTTCCTGGTCCTTTGCTGTCTCTGACAGAATTACAATGTCATCGGCGAACCTTAAAGTTTTTATTTTTTCTCCATGGATTTTAATTCCTCCTCCGACTTTTTCTTTTGTTTCCTTTACTGTTTGCTCAATATACAGATTGAATAACATCGGGGAGAGGCTGAAACCCTGTCTCACTCCCTTCCCAACTACTGCTTCACTTTCGTGCCCCTCGACTCTTATAATTGCCATCTGGTTTCTGTACAATCTGTAAATAGCCTTTCGCTCCCTGTGTTTTACCCTTACCGCCTTCAGAATTTGAAAGAGAGGGTTCCAGTCAACATTGTCAAAAGCTTTCTGTAAGTCTACAAATGCTAGACACATAAGTCTGCCGTTGCTTAGTATATTTTCTAAGATATGTCGTAGGGTCAGTAGTGTCTCACGTGTTCCTACATTTCTACAGAATCCAAACTGATCTTCCCCGAGGTCGGCTTCTACGATTTTTTCCATTCGTCTGTAAAGAATTCGTGTTAGTATTTTGCAGCTGTGGCTTATTAAACTGATAGTTCGGTAATATTCACATCTGTAAACACCTGCTTTCTTTGGGATTGGAATTATTATATTCTTCTTGAAGTATGAGGGTATTTCGCCTGTCTCATACATCTTGCTCACCAGATGGTAGAGTTTTGTCTGGAATGTTGTGTACACCCTGAGCCTTTGCTTCGACTTAGGCCTTTCAGTGCTCTGTCAAACTCTTCACACAGTATCATATCTCCCATTTCATCTTCATATACCTCCTCTTCAATTTCCATAATATTGTCCACAAGGACCCTCTATATATTCCTTCCATCTTTCTGGTTTCGTTTCTTTGTTTAGCACTTGTTTTCCATCTGAGCTCTTGACATTCATGCAAGTGGTTCTTTTTTCTCCAAAGGTCTCTTTAATTTTCCTGTAGGCAGTATCTACCTTACCCCCAGTGATATACGCCTCTACATCCTTATATATGTTCTCTAGCCATCCCTGCTTAGCCACTTTGCACTTCCTGTCCATCTCGTTTTTCAGACGTTTGTATTCCTTTTTGCGTGCTTCATTTACTTCATTTACTGGAAATGTTTACAATTTAAAACCTGGTTCCTAAATCTCTGTCTCACTATTGCATAATCTACCTGACACCTTCCAGTATCTCCAGGCTTCTTCCATGTATATAACCTTCTTTCATGATTACTGATCCAAGTGTTAGCCAAGATTAAGTTATGCTCTGTGCAAAATTCTACCAGGTGGCTTCCTCTTTCATTCCTTACCCCAATTCCATATTCACATACTACTTTTCCTTCACTTCCTTTCCCTATTATCGAATTCCAGTCACCCATGACTATTAAATTTTCGTCTCCCTTCACTGCCTGAATAATTTCTTTTATCTCATCATACATTTTATCAACCTCTTCGTCATCTGCGGAGCTAGTTGGCATATAAAGTGTATTACTGTGGTAGGCATGGGCTTCGTATCTATCTTGACCACAATAATGCTTTCATTATGCTGTCTGTAGTAGCTTACCCGCATTCCTATTTTTTTTTATTCATTATTAAACCTCCTCCTGCATTACCCCTATTTGATTTTATATTGATAACCCTGTATTCACCTGACGAGAAGTCTTGTTCCTCCTGCCACCGAACTTCACTAATTTCCGCTATATCCTAATTTAACCTATCCATTTCCCTTTTAAAATGTTCTAATCTACCTACCCAATTAAGGGATCTGTGGTTCCACACACCGACCCGTAGAACGCCAGTTTTCTTTCTCCTGATAACGACTTCCTCCTGAGTAGTCCCCACCTGGAGATCCAAATGGGGGACTATTTTACCTCCGGAGTATTTTACCCAAGAGGACGCCATCATCATTTAACCATACAGTAAAGCTGCATACCCTCGGGAAAAATTATGGCTGTAGTTTCCCCTTGTTTTCATCCGTTCGCAGTACCAGCACAGCAAGGACGTTTTGGTTAGTGTTACAAGGCCATATCAGTCAGTCATCCAGACTGTTGCCCCTGCAGTTACTGAAAAGGCTGCTGCCCCTCTTCAGGAACCACGTGTTTGTCTGGCCTCTCAACAGGTACCCCTCCATTGTGGTTGCACCTGTGGTACTGCTACCTGTACCGCTGAGGCACGCAAGCCTCCCCACCATCGGCAAGATCCATGGTTCAAATGGCTCTGAGCACTATGCGACTGAACTTCTGAGGTCATCAGTCGCCTAGAACTTAGAACTAATTAAACCTAACTAACCTAAGGGCGTCACACACATCCATGCATCATGTAACTATACAGATCATCCAGGTACCATAGATTCGAATTGCCATTCATTTCCTTTGACACCTCAACGAAATTAGGACATTAAACCTAACACAGATCTCTTGCTACACTTAAAGGTGAGTCTCTTGACACATGTAGTTTCCTTGGTTTCAACGATAAAAGTGTTGAATTATAACCTAACCTAGCTCTCAGGCTGAGCTACAGATCAGTCTGCCACGGTAGAAATCTTTTCCGCTGTCAGATTCATTCGCTTTGGGAAATTGCAGTGCTCTAATCTAACTTACCTCAGGTTACACCTTTTCAACTGTAAGATTTTCTGGGTTTGCCAACTCACATCCAAACCGTCGCATTCCATCCTAAACTAGATCTCTGGCTAAATCAATCCATTATCGTGACATTAAGCTGTTCTATTGACTCACAAGGTAACCACTCCCTTGGAAATATGGAACTTCTTCAATAATGCCAAAAAATACACCTGTCTTTTCACTCCACCTCCTCCTTGACATATGCTTGATTGCTATCTATAAGTTCGCTAATACTAATCTCAAACAACTGACATCAGTGCACAATGCAAGAACTGACACACAGCATGTCACTGCTAGACTAAACTAGTATGGGAATGAAAAAATAAGATAAATGGGTAGGCACCAGTACTTAACAATAGCCTTCAATAGGCTGACGTCTAATAACTTAAGGCTGTATGTGAACTATTAAAAAATCGTAGTGTTTCCAAACTAAAGATTGAAAATTGAAATAAAATCGAAAAATGCACCTCCATTTCAAACCAGAAACTTAACTTTCCTTCTTTGGCACATACATCATCCCCAGACCTTCCAAAGAAAAATCAAACAAGCATCGGTTTTGTAGAACATTCTTCCTCCAGACATACTCATGTAAAGGACTCTGCAGTACTGTAATCTTCTCTTTCCCCCACCCAATAATACTTCTTATTGCATCCCAATGCCATTTGACTGCATTTGTACATGCCCTGTTTTTCTGTCCACAAATTCAACAGAATGATTCACAGCCAAATGTATGTAACCGATTTCGTCTAATCCCTTATAACAAACCCACCCATCTGACATTATGATTGACCATCTGGTATATTACTTTTCACTAACTGAAACATCGTACAAGTTGTCCTACCTTTAATTACCTTAAAAATCATATCTGGAGAAGACTGGTTCCCTGAAACAACTGCCACCCTCACTCATGGTCCAACAATATCAAGACCTCTCATTCCTTTTCTTTTTTTTCCAATTTAAATTTCGTCAATTCTGTAATAACCCCCAGCCCAGCAAATTTGCCCCTGCTCATAACAAAATTAAAACAAACTTCCCAGCAAAACGAATACCAGGCTATAACAGTTTTACAGTCTTTTTTTATCTCATGAGCAACAAGCCAAATAGGAGATCTTAAACGACTAAAAAAAAGTAATTAAATACTTTTCGTAAGAGGCCTTTATATCTCAAACCACATCCCTCTACGAGCTAACCACTGCAAATGATCTTTTGACAGCACAACGTATATAAATCGCTTGTGCATTTCTTCAAAACCTGGCACAACGTTATCTCGTTGCCAGTGTAGTGGCACCACCGTTTACGATAGGAAATTAGATTTGGTGCAATATTTCGGAGTGCACAAGCTCCAGGCAGGTGTGGGCCTGTTGACAGTAAGTTACGCTACCAGCGGTTGCGAAGTAGAATGGAGGCCACACGGCACTAGACCTGCTGAAAAGAGTAACCGCAGCAGTTTGCATGGCGCAAGTTACAGGCAGAAGGGACCCACTGTCCTACCTAGATGGAGCAGTGCTTTAGCAAAACAGAGGCACGCATCTATGAATAAATAGGTGCCAGTTCACTAACAATGCATGCAAGTGTGGCAGCCCTCCTGGATGGCGGAACGTAACACACTGCCAGCTACACGCAGCAGCTGATGGGGTGCCAGCGTTCCAGTCCACGGCGGGTCGCTGATTCGACCCTCTGAGGCCAACATGAGGTCTATACCCAGCCAGCAGCGGGCCACTCGACGGCTCCCAACACACGGTGGAGGCATCCCGAGGCCAGGGTCGCAGATTTTTTGTAAGATCACTGGCGCTTGTTGTCACCCGTGACCTTAAACCACGACGGCGAAGAATCATGCAGTGGGCCGCCCTGCAGGTAGTGCTGAGGCAACGGGAACTTGCCGCTGAGTCGGCTGCCGGCGCACCCTGACGTCGTCACAGCTCCGCGGCCGTACTAGGCCGACACACAGCAGTGCGCTGCATTGGTCGCTGACGCAGCCTTTCCATGCCAAGCTGTTTCTCAGGTGGCGAAGTGGTGTCTTCAGCATTGTGGGACCTGGTAACACAGACCGAGAGGAATGGGGTCACTGTAGCTGGAAATAATAAATCACTTTGGAAACTCGGAAGAGTTTTAATACGGCGAATCCTAACAGTTTCCATCCTCATCCAACATTCCTCTGCATTTGGTGTCAGAATAGTGGGTGTCATCTGTACAGTACGACGTTCGAGCCCACCTCCTGCATTAGTCACAAAATGAGGTGAGTGTTGACCAATTTTTATTTTTGAGTGTTGGACGTTTTCTTTCTTTTTTTGTTGTTTGCCTTTCGAGTATGGCTCCTGGAAGGCCATTTTAGATGTTTTGCGTAGGCACATTATTTTTTGTCAGAATAAGTGTTAGTGTGTTTGGGGCAGTAAGATGCTGTTTTTTGTGGCATTTGATTACTTTTGTAGGAAGTCAGGTTATTCTTGTACTTAAATGTTTTGTTCTGGGACTAACTGAGAACGAAAGCAATGCAATGGCAGAGTCATGAACGCAAGGTGTGTCATAATTAGATGCAGTACGGATTTTGTTCGAAAAGGTAGCACAACTGACAGCAGACAATTCGCAGTTGAGAAGTGAATTAACATCTAGGAGTGACCAGGAAACCGCATCTGATTAGTCGTTGTTGAATGGGTGCTGCAGCAGGAGATTGATACACCTGCCACGAATTTGATTATTTCCTTTTCTGGCAAGGCATCTGAGTATGTGCTTTCGTTTCTGGAGGACTTGGAAACTTCAGCTGTGATGAATGGTTGGTCTGATGAACAGCTGTTACATGTAGCTAAGATTAGATTAACAGGTGAAGCAAAGACTTATGTAAGGTGGTCTGAGGCGTTAAGGAACGTGGGACAAAACAATGTGTGTGAAATCTTATGAGGCTTAACTGCAACGGTTTTCAGTCCCTAAGCTTACACACTACTTCACCTAAATTATCCTAAGGACAAACACACACACCCATGCCCGTGGGAGGACTCGAACCTCCGCCGGGACCAGCCGCACAGTCCATTACTGCAGCGCCTTACACCGATAGGGTAATAACGAGCGGCCAACGTGGGACAATTAAGTAGTTGCAGGAGGGGCCTTTACAAAGGTACAAGAAACAGAATAGCGCTCGGTACTTCAGGGAGAGGTTGAGTACAATGACGAAAAGGCATGGGGAGACGGTAGAGTAATTTGCGGACAGGATAAAATAAATTAACGAGTATACTTACGAGTTGGGTCAGAGCGATGAGGAGGATGGGGTTCTGTTGCAGGAATCGGTGCAAAGGGCACTTGATGTATTTGTGAGGGTGTTACCGGCGCATATGTCGCGGAAAGTGCGTGAAGAGACTCCAAAGATTTGTATTTGGTCATTCAGCTGGCAATTCAACATGAGGAAATAGAGGTGGCAACGATAGTACGTACGTGATAGACAAGCAGTGTTTACAGCGGGTATAAAATGTTATAAGTGTGGTCGTACAGGACACATGCAGAGGCAATGTACCCAGTCACCGAGGATTAAAGGAAAGGCTAGATATCAACAGCATGGAGGATGGAGAAGTGCAGTTAGTAGAGGTGGACAAACGTTATATGGCGGAAGGGGCCCAAGACCCACCTAATGCAGCACCCGTTTAATTTCAATGCTACAAGTACATATGCAGAGGTGGAATGTTCAGTGTAGGATCCATAGGAAATAAAAAGTTTAAGATTTTGTTGAGCACAGGGGCGCTAGTGTCAGCGGCTACTAAGAGTTTAATGGGATGAAGCAAGTTAGACCCACCACGTTATAGGTTGCGTGGAATGAGGGATAAGGAGGTCACACCTTTGGGGTCAGTGACAGTTGACTTTCGCATAAGGAAATTCCGATTTGGTGCATGCATGGTGGTAGTACCATGGGTAAGCAAGGGCTACGACATGATCCTAGGAGTAGATTTCTTGAATCAACATCATGCCAAAATTGACCTTAAACAACGAACTGTGGAACTTGGTGGAATGTTATTTTAGCTAGGGGAAACTGTTGTCGATGCAGAGCTGTCCCGAGTGGAGTTCAACGTAATGAACAAACCAACTGAAATGCGTACATTAGCATTAATGCTTAATTCTCATGAGTGAGTGTCTTGTGACACCAGGAAGTTGCTTTGGGTAACTGTGAAGTGAAATCTACCCGTGGGTACAGTATGTGTTATTGAACCATTGAAGGGCAATAGAGTTTTTGGTTCATTGGGTTGTTTTGTGAAACGTAGTGTTGTACGCGTACAGGAGGGGAACGACGGGCAAGTAGTACCCGTGACAAGATATGAAAAAGTTTAAATCACTTAGCAGTATGTAATCATAAATTACGTATAGGTTTCAGTTACTACCTGTACTTGACTTTAGCTAACACAAGCTCAGATTTCGTCACAACCCACTGCTTTCGACATGCAAAGTACACAAGCCACCACACTTTTCTGACGAAATGAAGTAGAAATTCCACTTTACCTTGTGATGCATTTTTTTTCTCAACAGTAACAGCGACACACAGCATCCATTACTAAATTTGACTGGTTTACGATTCATATATGAAATCTCATTCTAAATCGGCGAATAAGTTGATGTTCAGATAAACACGAGCTTTTATCACCGAAAAATCTTTGGTTAAAAACATTGAAACCATAAGGATGTTGATTTTTTTGTGCATAAATAAACACAAAAGATAAACATTTGCTTTATAAATAAAAAGTATATTATTACTGAAATTTAATTCCAATTATGTTATGGCTTTCACAAGTTTTGCTAATATGGCTTCTGTACTCGAACACCACTTCACGTTGTAGCACAGACAAAACATGACTGTTACATGTTGTAGCACAGACAAAATGAAACTGTGGCATTTCACGTAATTGCGAGCTGTGTCCATGCTTCTTTGACAAATGGTAACGAAATGTGAAGTGGCAGCTTACCATTTGTGATTCTGAAGGCCACAGGATCTTCCGTTGCACGTATAGCCAGCAATATGTCTCTGGCAGCATGCAGAGCCCCATGAACGACAATACAACAAGTTAGAGCGACAGCTTCTTCAGTAACACACAACTTAGCGGCACTTTTTATAAAATAGTAGCATCACTCAGCAGTCAGCAGGCGCAAATTTGTCCAGTGCTACATTTTCACCATGCAAATACCATTGACGTGCACTGTGTTCACACTACTACTGACTACTTCGACAAACTTTGTTCGAGAAGTATTTCTTTTCAAAAAGTGCGGAATACCACCGTTCATATTAATAAGCGGGAAATTCATTTACAATTATTACTCATATCTGAAACCATAAGTGTTTGTAACACACAATGTATACTTTTACAGTAGTTTTAACACTCTAAGCTTAAAAAAAACGCAACATAAAATATTTATTTATTTCTTAACATGGTTTAGCAAATGTCTAACTTATGTTGTTTGCCATTTCTGCCTCAAGGTGGCTGCACGTTACAGTGATGCGTAACGGACACATTTTTACAACTGGATTGTGTCATGGAACCGATAGATGGCATGAGAGTCTACATTAGGGGTCCAGAATGAGATTTTCACTCTGCAGCGGGGTGTGCACTGATATAAAACTTACTGGCAAATTAAAACTGATCGGTCCGGCACACAGTTCTAATCTGCCAGGAAGTTACATTAGGGATGTCTGATTGCATTGCTTCTTTCAGTGCCAGCGGACCACTGCTTCTGCGGGGCCTACTGTTACTTTTCAGAGCTATGTTGTATAAAGACGAACAATTTACCTATTCGAAATTTAGAAATTCTGTTAATAAAGATATTGTTTAGTGTTATAATGATACCTGTATCGTTACGTACCTCTGCCGGGGCACATTCGCCAATCGAACCACCAGCGGCCCAGGATAAAGCCAGCCGGACAACATACAGCAAGCGCCCAAGTAGCGGACACTGGAGCCATTCTGCGACCACGCAGGGAGCAGCCGGGTGGAAGCCATCGCCTCGATTAAGAATGGACTCGTTGCGAAGAGCCTGGTGGACAATGAGAAGAGTGCCGAAAACTGTTGGACCGCTGCAACTACTAGGATGGAGCTCAAAGAATGCACAATCGAAAGCACGTGAATTCTTCTGGCCCAGCAACAGTCGTTTTACCCGCCTTAGAAAGCAACAACGTGTCCACAATTTCGGCACCCCACAGGCACTGGGAGGAGCGTAGAGAAAGCGCGAAGAATTTGCATAGGGAAGCGTGTGAAAGAACTCAGCCTACTTAAAAAGATATTTCCTGGACAATAAGGACATCCATTATAAATCACAGAGGCCAGCAGACTCTGAGACGAAGTACATATTTGAGACTGTCCAGGCCTCACGTAGAGATACGAGTTAGAAAGAAGTGTTGTTTAGCTGAACTTCAGACTGCTGAAAAACATCGGAAGAGTTTGCCGCCAACGATGGTGAAATCGTGAGTCTGACACCAGCCCACCCAAGACAGGGAATATCCACCCTACATGGAGAGACATGGTCATGGAACAGGGATTGGTCATTTGGCAGCATTGCAAATTAAGTGTGCCAAAGAAAACCCTGTGAGAAGAGAAAATTTCGAGTTACATTCGTATATCAGCCCCTTTAATCTCATAAACTTTTGAATTTGATTTCATTTAATTATTGATAACAATTAATTAATGGCTTTTAGTATGGGGCGATCTCATTGGTAATTTTCATGTTGTTTGATGTCACGCACAATTTGTCGAGTTCAGAAAAATGTAGTAAACCCTTAAACAAAATTTATAATGACATCTTGTATATTTGGGAATCTAGCTGGATATTCGCGTCGTTCTCGCACGATATTTCAACAGTGTGCCTCGCTGTGTTCTTCAAGTGATACCTGAGACTGGTCCTTGGGTCGATCGAGTCCAGTATTTATGCCTGGAAGGAGCTGGGCGTTCCGTCTTCGGTCCGCGCCGAGTCGAGTGTTCCCTCTGTGGTCCGCGCCCACCAGACTCGGCTTCAATGGACCCCTCCAGTCGCGGATGTTCCGAATGCCGTCCGCGCCCGTTTTGGCCGCCCCAACGGTTGTGGTCGTCATCTGAGGTGTGTCAGACCCGATCTGAGATGTTGGGTACTCTGTCTCACGACTGTTACTATGATTTACACTTCTGTTTCGTGCTGGGCGCTCCATAATCAGTCGGCACCGTGTCGTGTGTTCCGTCTGCGGTCCGCCCAGTCGAGTTCATGCTCTGGGATGTGTCATATCTGGACTCTAATGTCCGACACCTTGTCTCACGGCTGTTCTCTCGGTCTCCGCTTCTATTTCTTGTAGAATTCCGGAGTGTCCTGCGTTGAGTTTTCACAAGCTCAAGTGCTGGATTCCAGGCACTGGTGATTTGGTATCAAGAGTCGCGCTTGATTAGATTATCTGTGACCTTAATCTCAATGGCTTCTTCACTGACACTGTCCCAAAATCATGAGGTCTGTGTCACAATCTTGGTGTCATTGTAACTCATTGAGTGACCAAGTTCCAGACAATCCTCTGCTATGGCTGATTTAGTTGCCTGTCTGAGTCTGGTGTGTCTCTGGTGTTCTTTACACCTGATGTCCTCAGTTCTGATGGCCTGGCCAATGTATCACATCCCACACTGGCATGGTATGTTATAAATACCTGGCTTGTGTAGCCCCAGGTCATCTTTTACATTCCCCAGCATAGCCCCAATTTTGGTGGGTGGGCAAAATATGATCTTGATGTCATATTTCTGGAGAACCCTGCTGATTTTGGCAGAGATTGGTCCAGCATATGGCAGGTATGCCATCTTCGTTGTCTAGTCTGGTTCTTCTTCTGGATCCTTTGGCTGATTGGCAGGTTGAAGTGCCTTCTGGATATCTCTAGAGGAGTACCCATTCCTGCTGAACACTGATCGTAAGTGTTCTATTTCTATGACCACACTATCAGGATCTGACAGAGTTTGTGCTCTGTGGACCAGTGTTTTGAGCACTCCATTCTTCCGTGCTGGATGGTGGCAATTGCTGGCTTTTAGGTATAAGTCAGTGTGCATAGGTTTGCAGTACACACTGTGTCCAAATGTGCCATCTCCCTTTCGGTATCAAGAGTCACGCTTGATTAGATTATCTGTGACCTTAATCTCAATGGCTTCTTCACTGACACTGTCCCAAAATCATGAGGTCTGTGTCACAACCTTGGTGTCATTGTAACTCATTGAGTGACCAAGTTCCAGACAATCCTCTGCTATGGCTGATTTAGTTGCCTGTCTGAGTCTGGTGTGTCTCTGGTGTTCTTTACACCTGATGTCCTCAGTTCTGATGGCCTGGCCAATGTATCACATCCCACACTGGCATGGTATGTTATAAATACCTGGCTTGTGTAGCCCCAGGTCATCTTTTACATTCCCCAGAATAGCCCCAATTTTGGTGGGTGGGCAAAATATGATCTTGATGTCATATTTCTGGAGAATCCTGCTGATTTTGGCAGAGATTGGTCCAGCATATGGCAGGTATGCCAACTTCGTTGTCTAGTCTGGTTCTTCTTCTGGATCCTTTGGCTGATTGGCAGGTTGAAGTGCCTTCTGGATATCTCTAGAGGAGTACCCATTCCTGCTGAACACTGATCGTAAGTGTTCTATTTCTATGACCACACTATCAGGATCTGACAGAGTTTGTGCTCTGTGGACCAGTGTTTTGAGCACTCCATTCTTCCGTGCTGGATGGTGGCAATTGCTGGCTTTTAGGTATAAGTCAGTGTGCATAGGTTTGCAGTACACACTGTGTCCAAATGTGCCATCTCCCTTTTGGTATCAAGAGTCGCGCTTGATTAGATTATCTGTGACCTTAATCTCAATGGCTTCTTCACTGACACTGTCCCAAAATCATGAGGTCTGTGTCACAATCTTGGTGTCATTGTAACTCATTGAGTGACCAAGTTCCAGACAATCCTCTGCTATGGCTGATTTAGTTGCCTGTCTGAGTCTGGTGTGTCTCTGGTGTTCTTTACACCTGATGTCCTCAGTTCTGATGGCCTGGCCAATGTATCACATCCCACACTGGCATGGTATGTTATAAATACCTGGCTTGTGTAGCCCCAGGTCATCTTTTACATTCCCCAGCATAGCCCCAATTTTGGTGGGTGGGCAAAATATGATCTTGATGTCATATTTCTGGAGAATCCTGCTGATTTTGGCAGAGATTGGTCCAGCATATGGCAGGTATGCCATCTTCGTTGTCTAGTCTGGTTCTTCTTCTGGATCCTTTGGCTGATTGGCAGGTTGAAGTGCCTTCTGGATATCTCTAGAGGAGTACCCATTCCTGCTGAACACTGATCGTAAGTGTTCTATTTCTATGACCACACTATCAGGATCTGTCAGAGTTTGTGCTCTGTGGACCAGTGTTTTGAGCACTCCATTCTTCCGTGCTGGATGGTGGCAATTGCTGGCTTTTAGGTATAAGTCAGTGTGCATAGGTTTGCAGTACACACTGTGTCCAAATGTGCCATCTCCCTTTCTCTTCACTAGAACATCCAAGAATGGAAGTAGTCCATTCTTCTCCATTTCCAAAGTGAACTGAACATTCAGATGGCAAGAGTTCAGCTGTAGCAGGAATTCATCTAACTTCTCTCTACCATGGGGCCAGATGACAAAGGTATCATCCACATACCTAAAAAAGCAGTTGGGTTGATATGTGGCTGATATGTGGCCTCCTCTTCAAACCTTTCCATAAATAGCTCGGCCACCACTGGTGATAGAGGGCTGCCCATCGCCACCCCTTCTGTTTGTTCGTAAAATTGACACCCGTATAGGAAGTTTGTCGAGTTCAGTACATGCCTGAATAAGTCAAGGAGAGCTCCATCGAACTTGTGACTCCTTCACTGACACCTGAGTGGAGAGAGACACCACATCGAAAATAACCATGTGTCTGTGTCTGTGATGTGTTGCTGGCTCAGCCATTGCAGGAAATCCTCTGAGTTCCGAATGTGATGTGCACATTTACCCACATCTTGTGTCCACATCTTCTTCAGGTATTTCACAGTAGGGTGGGTTGCTGCCTCACTATTGCTGACAATAGGCCCCATAGGAACCCCATCCTTGTGAACCTTGGGGAGTCCATACAGTCTAGGTGGTGCTGGCACTTTGGGGCGCAGCTTCTTGATGACTTGTTCAGGCAGGCCCGTCTCCTCCATAGAGCCCTGGTCTTTTTGTCTGCTTTCTCTGTAGGGTCGCTTCCTATTGACCTGTATGCAGGATCCTCCAGAAGTTGTTGCACTTTTCTGTCATATTCTGTTTTCCTTAGGATGACTGTGGAGTTCCTCCTGTCTGCAGGCATCACTACGATGCTGTCAGTCTCCTGGAGTCGCCTCAGTGCCACCCTTTCATCACATGAAATGTTGGGTTTGGGTGGCTTGGTCTTGCTGAGCACCCTGCAGGTCTCCCTTCATATATCTTCAGCCACGCTAGAAGGTAGCTTGTTGGCCACTTGCTCAACTGCACCGACGAAGGCTGCAACAGGCAAGTTTCTAGGGGTCACTGCGAAATTGAGGCCCTTGCTTAGTACTTTTAAAGTGGTCTCATCGAGCTGCTTGTCACTTAGATTGACCACCATGCAAGTGTCCACCGTCTGTTGCACCTTGTTGTTGAGGCGATCAAACTTGGCTAGTTGGCATGACATTGACTTCTTGGTGGTGCATTCTGCTAGAGACCAGGAGGCACAATCAACATGGTCCCAGTCTTGAGCGGTGAAGAATGCTGCTATAGTTAGATGAAGATACAGGAAATCCCTGGACGTCACATCCAGTCGGTGGTTCAAGTTGCGCACTCTCTCTCTAACGAGAGCGAGACTGGCTTGGTGTTTGATCCTGTTTGCCGCTCTGGAGTTAACGTGATTGTTGATCCTGACGAAAACTGGAACTACCTCCCACTCTCGGCATCTCGGCAGGAAACTGAGATAACTCCGGGTTGGAGGGGTCCATTGAAGCTGAGTCTGGCGGGCGCGGACCACAGATGGAACATTCGACTCAGCGCAGACCGAAGACGGAACGCCCTGCTCCTCCCAGAAATAAATACTGGACTCGATCGACCGAAGGACCAGTCTCAGGTGGCACCTGAAGAATTCAGCGATGCACGCTGTTGAAATATCGTGCGAGAACGGCCCGAATATCTGGGTCGATTCCCGAATATCCAAGATGTCAACAGATGTAGGGGAAAGCATAAAGAATTACAAAAATTTATAATGATAAACTGACATGAATTCAAATTTTAAAACAATCTTCAGATAAAATGAATTTACAAACATAACTTAAAATACACAGTAATAGTTACAGAGGGATCCTTACACGCAAGTTTTGTGGATACAAGTTTCGCTTATGGCACAATTCAAGATTTACTCAAGTACTGTACAGAAATATCAGACAAAGAGCATCTTCAGTGGAACGTCAAATAACGAGATGCGAATTTTTCAGGACGAAAAGTGACTGCTTAACTCAAAGACCGGTCTACAACATTAGAATTCTTCCACGGCTATCTCATTGGGTTTACAATGCCGTAAGCTTCTTTCATAATTTTCTTTACACTTCAGTCCTGCGTACACTTCTTGGCGATAAATTATATACCCTGAGCCATAAGTGAGTTACAACAGGTCACCCCCCCCCCCCCCCCACACACACACACATACACATACACACACACTCAAGCACACTACAAATAGCGCCCACAAGGGTAGACTCAATGACAACCTTTAGAATGTGAACTGGTGAAATAAACAGATCACCAGCTATTGAACAGTAGAATTACTCAGCTTCTCATGGAGTGGAAAAATACTCATCCATAAATGCAACCACGGTGCAGTGACAATGTAGTGAAGCTTGTAAGAACTTCCAGCTTTTCTTGGACTAACAATCTCTTCCGGACAAGGAATACAGGGTTTGAAAGCATAGATGTCCTTAGTAGTGGGATAAGAGAGCGTCACCTTACTCTCCATTGTTGCAAATTTATTCAAGATGGCGGATCCTCTCCCATACCCCCCTCCCCTACCCCAGAAGATTGTGGGAAGTTCAAACTTGGGTGGAAAAAAGGTCACCTGAGAAAAAGGTTGGGAAAAAGGTCAAATGGACTATTTTCACTAACCTAAGTCATCTGACCACCAATTCATCATAGAAATTGATGGGAAAAGGACACAGCCTGTGCTAGGCTGCTGAATAGGATGTATATAAGTCTTCATTTTGCAGGCAATGTGTATTTAAACAATTTGAGGCAGTAGCTTCATCCAGTGTGTTCACCATGAGATCTGGAGTCCAATTGACCACAACCAGAGGCGCTGTCGTCCCTTCCATGACGTAATCCAAGATGGCAGTCTGTGGGAAAAGGACTCGGCCTGTTATGGGCTGCTGGATAGGAAGAAGTTTATATTATTTATTTCGGAACAATTTATTTAGGGATAAATTTCACGAAGTGATACATGTCACTCGCTCCGACATACTTGGGGTCAGAATACACCGCCCACAAGTGCAGACTACTCGAAAGTCACTGAAATAATGCAGTACACTGATCAGCAGACACGAAAACAACTCGTAAATTGTCAAAAGAGCCGGCTGCTGTGGCCGAGCGGTTCTAGGCACTTCAGGCCGGAACCGAGCGCCTTCTATGGTCGCAGGTTCGAATCCTGGCTCAGGCATGGATGTGTGTGATGTCCTTAGCTTAGTTATGATGACCTTAGGTATTAAGTCTCATAGTGCTTAGAGCCATTTGAACCATTTTTTTGTCAAAATAATTCATGTGTAACACTCTGCAGAAACACTCACTAATTCTAAACTATCGAAATAATGTAGTACATAGCCTACAGACCTGCAAAATATTCGTAAATCACCGAAATAATGCAGTACACTGACGTACAGACATTAAAACAACTCGTAATTTGTCAAAAAAGAAATGCATACGAAAGGCTTTGCAAACACGCTCACAATGCTTAAACAGCCGAAAATAATGTAGGGTACAAACATTTAGTGCACGTAAAAACTGCTTTTGAATTATCGTCAACCGCAACATATCAGCGAACTGTTTCAACGCGCGCACATGCCAATGCCACCGACACCCAGCAGGCGCTTTGCAAGGCCACGTCGATGCTGGGGTACGAGCCATTGCTCTAATGCAACTGTCGCCTACAGCCAGCATGGGAAAGTCACGTCTATTTTTGGATATACAGTCAGAAATCGTTGAGTGCTATACTGACGTCACACGTCTATATAAATAAGAGACAAGACACCCTCTGGACGCGCACATGTTTGCCGTTGCTGGCGCAATTCCTCTCTACCTGTGGTCCAGTGAAGCAATAATTGCCAAGCGGCTCCCCCTCACAGATGCAGCTAAAAGGTTCTCAATGTTATATTGACATCACAGGTCGCACTATCGAAATCTGTTCTCTTGAAAGCTATATTGCACATTTATCACACAGAGTCGATGTTTTAATGAAGTAGTTTCTTTCATTTCACAGTTTGTTACCATAGTTTATTGTGAAGAAAGTTGCAGGGACGATGTATGTACTGTGGTGGAAATGTATTTCTTACATTGGGATATTAATAACACTACATTCCACATGAATGATAGGTTGGAAACAGAAGCGATCTAACATTGTAGCCTGTGTTAAGTGCAGAACCACGGAGCCCTGGGAGGGCATGTGTTTATGTTCTCTCTTACCAATACCCTCTGGTTCTCATCCAAGACACTAGAACAATACTTTAAAATTAATTGCGTAGTTGATTTACGTAAAACGCGTCAAACTCCATCTGTCTGGTGCTGCATCGTGCATAAAAACCACCTCTTTCTTGTTCTTTTTAACTGTCTGCTATTGAAACACTTCCAGTTCTGTTACTACACACCAATAAGGGGTGCTAACCTCCTCGACATGGGCGCATCTGGAGAAATCTTATGCTCTTGGATGGGTGAGGACCCGGCAAGCTCCATTCATTCACAAGACGCGGAATGTAGCAGTTTACTTCTGGTCAGCTGCAGATTAAATCTGTAAGTGCTGCAGGGTAGGTTGGTCAAAGACAGTGTGAGGGGGTTTTCAGTCTCTAATTTTATCCTATGACTGCTAGAATTCTCTGTGACTCCCATCTGCATAAAGTTAGATCGTAATAAATTATGCCCTATTCTTGAGGTGCTAGCAACATGCAGAGCGCCATCTGGTCTACTTTAGTGGTATATATGTTCGAGAATTAACAATGAATGGATGTACTTCACAGTCATCTATCTACATTTACAATGATACTCACAAAGTAGAGAAGGGGTAGTTTAGCAGTGATACTGAAACTGGGAAACATGCTCTCGCTTTGTTGGTCAGTGTTGAAATCACTGTAACTTGTTAAAATTGTTCGCACTCGCACTATCAACTGCGATGCTTTTTTTTTTTTTTTAAACAGTTCATTTACAGTGTCTTCTCCATCCCATCCATCCACTCGTACACTGTTGATTACCACATAATGACTGACTGACATTGCATGTCTGAGATGGAGAAGGAGTTTTGGAGGAGGGGCAACACCTTCTAGGGGTGGCTAGCACCGAAACAGTGATCACATACATGACTGAAATATGAGGAATCAGTCGAAAAGTAATGCAGAGCCAATTGCTCTCCCATCACTGTGACAGACGAGCTTAAATGTAGGGGTCATCAATCACCTTCGGAGATCAGTTTCGAAATGCTACACAATGCCGCCAAACTTTTCAAGTTTTTTTTTATATTGTTACTGTCTTTTATTTAAAATCATCCAGTGTGTGCGGTGTGCCATCGTAACAGCAGTAACAACATGATTTACACTGTACGACATCTAGTTTCCTGTGAGAAGCGATGGATCAGAACATGTTAATGTCAGTTTAGAACCAGACACAGACCTCGAAGTTGTGGCTGGGAAAAACAAATGTATGGCAGTGTAAAAAGCCTGTTACAGCAGAAAAACTATGTTTCAAAGAACGACACAGGGTCACAGGGAGCGTCTCTTGTGACTTACAGTATAGTTTGTGGGATATGGTCATCCTCCTACAGTACAGACGATGCAACTTCACACTGGTCTGTGCAATGGATCAGTACTTGTATATTTAATAGGATCGTCACATGTGATCGATGCTGGCATGCATACGGTATTTGTCTTCGATACGTGGGAGGAGAGAGACCCGCGCGGGATTAGCCAAGCAATCTAAGGCGCTGCAGTCATGGACTGTGCGGCTGGTCCCGGCGGAGGTGGAGTCCTCCCTCGGGCATGGATGTGTGTGTTTGTCCTTAGGATAATTTAGGTTCAGTAGTTCTTAGGGACTGATGACCTTAGCAGTTAAGTCCCATAAGATTTCACACACATTTGAACATTTTTTTGGAGGAGAGAGATGCAGTTAAAATGCTGGCATGCATACGGTATTTGTCTTCGATACATGGGAGGAGA
Organism: Schistocerca gregaria; assembly: GCF_023897955.1. Taxonomy (NCBI): domain Eukaryota; kingdom Metazoa; phylum Arthropoda; class Insecta; order Orthoptera; family Acrididae; genus Schistocerca; species Schistocerca gregaria. The sequence continues at coordinate 598,209,101 of NC_064922.1, forward strand.
GAGACCCGCGCGGGATTAGCCAAGCAATCTAAGGCGCTGCAGTCATGGACTGTGCGGCTGGTCCCGGCGGAGGTGGAGTCCTCCCTCGGGCATGGATGTGTGTGTTTGTCCTTAGGATAATTTAGGTTCAGTAGTTCTTAGGGACTGATGACCTTAGCAGTTAAGTCCCATAAGATTTCACACACATTTGAACATTTTTTTGGAGGAGAGAGATGCAGTTAAAATCTTATGGAGTTCTGTATTGGATGAGGTTAATGGAGCTTTTATAGTTCATTGTTTTTCTCTGTTGGATGGTACAGAATAACGATGGTATCGTGATAGACGTGAATGGGGCCTGAGGGACGCGCATCTGCTTTGGACTGCAATATCTGTATGTAGTTTGGGGATGCACTACAATGCAGTAGCAAAATCCTTATACTTCTCCCAGTTCCTGTACTGCCTTTTGTACTATCTCATGTTGCAGGAGTAGGATCCGTTTGCACTGACATTACACATCATAAACTGTTGGCAGAGCTACGACAACTTGTTCCCATTTAAATCGAATGGTCAAAACACAGTCCTATTGCACTAACTCAAGTCACTCTGTTTCTGCACGGGTTGCAAAAGGTGGTGCATACAGCTCTCTCTGACTTCTGTTCAGTTTCAACTTAAATTGGAATGCTCACGTGCGCAAAGCTGCAGCAATTGCAAGGAGCATAGGGACTATCTAAAATTTTACTGTAGCAGATAGGTTCTTAAAAAGTGACTCGTTTCGAGATATTAGAGTGCCAGAAATAGGATTCACTAGTGACTGTAATCATTCAAGGACTTCGCCATCGGATACAATGCACGTATGTGGTTGGGTGGAAATACTTTATTCAAAATCCCAGACAGCATTTCTACTGGAGAGTGTTACACTAGAGATCTGAAAAGGCTGTGTACATTTCTTATACCTCAATCAGCACATCATCTACTGTTTGTGATCTTTCTCAGTCAACCTTCGCCTATAACCCAGTGGATATATCGCAGAACCTCTGACATGGCATCGAGACAGAATGCATTAGAAATACGGGAGTAATATCTAGCTGCGGCATGAGGGAGTTGCAAATACCAGTATCATACCACGTTCCTTAGCTGAATCACTTTCAAAATTCAGTGATTGGTCTGATCACTGTTTATATTCAGTGTCGCAGTATTTGTCTGGAAAAAGGAATTCATTTGGAGGTAAGCCATATGTCGACTTATAAAGCCAGCATAGCTTTTAACATGAATACTTGTGTGCACCTGTAGAAGCTAGACCGATTGTGATAGTAATATGGTCGTTGTGATTTTTTTAAACATATAGCAGTTTGTAAACTGATTACGTCTCTCTTTTTAAGACACAGTGTTAGCACGTGCACGAAGAACTTATGGGACATGTCCACCCATCACTGATTTTCGGTCAGTTTCACTTTGTATCGCCAGCAATCAGTTATTGGCGGAGTATTATACTTAATAGTAGGGGATGTGTGATAGATTCGCCTTGAGCATCAGGCTTATGAAGTATGTGTGTGTGTTCCGACATGTGCAAAGGGACTAGTCCAGTTGTAAGGAAGGTGTGTGTTTGATGTGGAATACTGTGAGAGTAAAGGGGAAAGTATGCAAGTCAAAAGAAGGAGATAGTTTTATTTCCAGAGCCACAGCCGTCAGCAGGGCGAATTTCTGGTACTTCGCTCATTGTCAAATGTCATCCAAATGAGAAAATTCAGTAAGTTTGACCCACTTCTTGTCGTTATCAGAGCGGAATTTACGTAGCAGACATAAATTACAACACAGAAATGGACCTTTCTAATCTTAACAGGCAGTGAAAAAGTCAAGAAAAACTTAAATCCCGAAATTGCACACACCAGCAGTACTTTAAAGATCAAAGTTACCAGGCAACAGAAATATTCAAAAACGTTAGAGCTAGCAGACACTCGCACCCATAGTGCTGGTAAACTTCAAAGATTTTGCAGAAAGACAATATAAAATGTTACCTCCCTTACTCTCGAGTAAACGCTTCAGTCGGGCAAGCCCCCTTTACCGGCAGGCTGATCCGTGTTAAGGACCTTGGCCAAACATGGGTGAGCAGTGCAAACGAAATGAGATTACGGCAAAAAGAAAAAAAATTAAAAGAAATTTAGTAGCGAAGCTAAGGGGTCTTCACTAAACGCGGCGAACATTTACCTGCATGAAGCTCATCCTTGTTCGTCCGTCGGGTGCAGGAGAATAAAAAACGGCGTCTGTGGGCACGTCCACCACCCAAGGCAGCAGGAAGCAGGGTTAGTGGAACTCCAGAGAATGGCTCGGCGCCGCACAGACTGAGGGAAGCGCTGACTCCCCCGTAGGCGTAGAAGCGCAACACAAAGTAAACATTCCACAAGCACACGTCGGCGGCTATTAAGCCCATGCAGCGATCTAGCAGAGCCCCTTCCGAGTTACTCATTCTCCAGTAGGCAGACATTAGAGTGAGATGTGCGGGCGCTTAAATGCCACTCAAGGCGCTGCGAGGCGTCACCTCGTGAGACGCCAAGAAAACCGTTGCTAAGTAACGAAACCCAAATAGGTTTGCAAAGCATACTAAATGACGCGGGCACGCACACGGCTCACAAGAAGTAGCATTTCTCCCTTAGTGTTGATGTGGACATCTCCGTTTCCCAATATTTGAACAGCTCTGTTCACAAAATTTCACGCAAACATTCATAATTTTTCTTTATTTGTAATTTCTGCTACCAGTCACTTTTATGTTATTGGTTTTATGTTTACTCTTAATACAACGCGTTTAGAACATATTCTGTTCATCTTCAGGCGTTTATACATACATACAGAGAAATGTTACTTAAAAATAAATCGTCTTAAACTAGATTAACATAGAACTCTTTGTCCATTGTTTGTTACTTTTGTGGTTCAAATGGTTCGAATGGCTTTGAGCACTATGGGACTTAGCTTCTGAGGTCATCAGTCCCCTAGAACTTAGAACTACTTTAACCTAACTAACCTAAGGACACCACGCACATCCATGCCCGAGGCAGGATTCGAACCTGCGACCGTAGCGGTCACGCGGTTCCAAACTGAAGCGATTAGAACCGCATGGCCACACCGGCCGGCATCCAAATGAGACTGCGATCATATTATTCAATTGTAAGTACAGTGATAAAATATATATGTGGCCAGTTTCCTAGCATGATTCTTTCTGTGCCGGTTGCCTGTGGCGGGAATGATTTACGTTTCTGACCAATGGTAGGAGCTGTCCAAATGGAGAGGTCTATTAAGATGCAGGAATGTAGGTGACTTAACCATGGCATTCTCTAGACGGCCGAATAGTGAACTAATAATTAGTATGTGTTAGGTAGGTTTCGTGATCGTGTGGAAATTTGAGAAGATTCAACATGGACGTGTGTTTGCACTGGACCATTATTCCCTCCCATATAAATTGCTTGGATGACTGCTTCTACACATTTCGCACCTTGCAAGATACCACGTGTGAAAGGGAGAAGGAGGTGTGAATTTTGATTTAAATTCTACAAATGAAATGCAAGGAGTGCTTGTAAGCGTATTGTATATCGCTGACTTAGTTGTGGAGTATCTTTGCGGGCAGCCGCGTCTGGAGTGAGTCGAGCACTGACACGAAACTGTTACGTTGTTTAGCGTGTAGCTCTGCATGTAGAAGCATAGTTAGTATTCAGGTTGAAGTGTTGCTACAAGTGCTGTTACAGTAAAGTGATGACATATGGAAATGGTTCAGAAGAAAGTGCGTCAAGAAGTAATTGAAAATGAGCAGTGGCGTCAATAACGTATTTATGTATCCTCTCGTTGCGTGTCGCATAGCATTGATCATCCGCGCCATGTTAGGTCTCCAAGAGAGAAAAAAATGTGAATCAGTAATACTATTTACCACAAAAGAGTGCAATCAAGTGTGAGTGATTTGTAGCGAGCGTGAGAACGTGCGTTCGATCATCGCGTTCCGCATCATCAACAATCAGCCGCGCGGCGATGGTTACGCGCAGTCTCGTACAAGTGGCAACTGACAAATTAACTTTACGAACAATGTTACATCATTACTACTGACAAGGAGGACTATTGCCAGATATCTGTATGTGTGACGAGCGTAAGAACTTTCGTTCGATCATTCGGCTTCCGCATCATCAACAATCACTCGCATCGTGTCGGTTACGCGTACGCTCGTCTGAATTATATTTTGGACTGTTAATCATCAAGATTGTTAATTGGGCGGGATTACCAGGTACGTGGTGTGGATAGGGCGCACGGTCAAGAAAAGCAAGGGTCACGAAACGACGAAGACAGTTTAAAAGTACAACACCCCACCCATTTGTACTTCCGGGCGTGTTACATGCTGTTCAACATATAAGTGGTTTATTCAGTGAAACTGCATTAAACGGCTCATGCAATAATTATTGAAATTTTATCAAATTCATTTAACAATCACTCACAAATTATTCAATTAATGATAAACAAAAATAAAAAATGGGTCGCTAGATACTGTAGAAAGTATTAAAAAACATAAAAAACAACAACAAATAGGAAACTTCCTGGCAGATTAAAACTGTGTGCCCGACTGAGACTCGAACTCGGGACTTCTGCATTTCACGGGCAAGTGCTCTACCACTTTTTTTTTTTTTAATATATAGATGGATCAGGTAGGGGGCTGACGGAGGCAAGGTGGGCAGGGTTCGCGACCCGAGGCCTGTCCACGATGTCTCCTCCCTCCCATCCTGGGGATGTGATGTGGTACAAAGAATACAGTTGGTGTATTATTGTGACTTTTTTTATTTATCCATTTATTTATTTTTAATTTTTTCTTATTTTTATTTCTTTTAACAGTAAGGAACAGAAAACTAGTAAGTGCACTCGTTGCGTCGAGTTGGGGACGCACGTAATTAAAACCATGCTAATAGTTGTAGAAAAGGGCGTAAAGAAAGAGAGCAAAGTGCGGGGCGAAGAAAACCATGAAACAAAACTGAAGGGTGGAATCCATACCACCATTAACCAGTGCTACATCTTGCACCGGATGGGAAAACTAAAACTGCGAAGACCTTTTCGCACAGGTGACAAAAAGAGGAAATGGGACAAATACTGCTACAGAGTGTGAGGGTTCACAACGAAACTCTCCATCTGCTGTATCATCCAGGTATGACTTCTCGTAATGATGAAAGTAGATCCCACGTTGTACCGTGTAGTGTTCTATTATCGTATTGTAATTTTAGCTTCTCTTACCCGTGATGTTCCAGCTACGTGGAGGGTCGTGGAACGCACTCCACAAAAAATTGGAAAAATATTGTCGATACTTTGGGTTACGGAGGATCTTGCAATGCCGTTCCTGCAAATAGTTCCAAAAGTCTAAAGTGTCCTTAGTGCCGTCTTGAAACAAATAATGCACTGCATGTCCACGAAGCCACGTCATTGCATTAGTTTTAGTGCGTGGGTAATAACGTTTCATCCGGGTATAAGATAGTCTTGGGGTCGATATGATGCGGCGTTACCCGAAGGAAGTATGCTGACATTTGCCTCACTAAGTGCCACACTACTGTAGACTCGCCACAGCTAAGATGGTGTTCATCGTTGTCTTGAACGCCACAGCTCGTGCACATGGGTGAGTCTACCATGTGGATCGCATGTAGCCTTGATCTGGTCACCTGCTTACCGTTGACAGTGATTTACCACATCGCCGTGACGTCAGTGTCTAGTGTTACGTGGTGAATTGTCCTCCACACTACTCACCAGTTGACGTTTGGGTGCTTCCTCTCCACGACGTTATCGGGTCGTCCACGTTGCAGGACCCTATAAACAGTCTTTGCCGTCGCCAGTTGAGTTGCTGGTAAGGCAAGTCGAACGTAACTGAGTTCGAGGTAAAAGACACCGATGTAGAAGAGCGAAGAGGGGACGTGGTGTATCGGCACAGGCGGCAACAGGGAGGGCGGTGCTAGTTCTTCTATTAACAAACTGGTCAGACTGTCCGGACGGCGTTGCCATAGTTTGACTAATGTGCTCACAAATAGGGCGACCGCTCTGTCATAAACGTGATAAAGGCCAAGCCCTCCCCGATCCGGGGGAAGGGTGAGAGTCTCATATTTGATCTTGAAAAGCATTCCAGAACTCACGAAGGACCCAAAAGCCGCAAGTATACGGCGAGCTAACATCACCGGTATAGGTAATATCTGGGCGTAGTGCGGAATGCGTGACGCTAAATGTGTGTTGACATACTGGGTCCGTTGGACGATATCCAGGGCTCGTAGGCGGTTGTTGGCAATTCCAGTCCGAACATTTCGTAAAAGCCGTCTATAAAGTTGTGAGCAGCGGTCCGTCGTATATCGTCTGTAAAATCAATGCCGAGACATTTCAAACTATGACTGAGCTGTAAGGGGGTGACACTGTTCTCAGACAATCCGACCCCGATGTTCATCGCCACCGATTTTGCGACGTTGATACGACTACCAGTGGCCATGCCATATTTCGCTATCCAAGTTAGTGCGCTAGCGGTGTCGTCACCGTTGCGGATGACAATCACCAGGTCGTCAGCGTACGCCTTACATCGGAAAGTGTGGCCTCGTAACGTCATACCCGTTAGTCGTTGGCGCAGGCCGCAGAGGAGAGGTTCCATGGCCACAGCGTAAAGTAAAGTGGACAGAGGGCAGCCTTGGCGTATCGATCGAGAAATGGTGAGGGGCTGCGAATGTCGGCCGTTGACGATCACCTTGGACGTCGCGCCACAGAGTAGTCGCATGACGACAGTGACGAATGGCTGTGGGTACCGCATATGTTGGAGGACCGCTTCCAAATAGTTGTGGTCCACTCGGTCGAAAGCTTGACTAAAATCGATGGCCGCCAGTGCACCCTTCAGACGACATGCCCTCGCCAGTGAGATCAAGTCATGATATTCGCTGAGTGCCGTTTGAATATTATTGTCGCCTCCTAATGACGTCTGATCGGGTGAGATAACATTGCCTAGGGTCTGGCGTATCCGCGCCGCCAACAGTCGAGAAAATATCTTGAAGTCGCAGTTCAATAGCGTCAACGGGCAGTAGTCCTGCAGTCGTGAGCCACCGGACGGTTTGTGAATAGGAATAATCATCCCTTCCACAAGGGCCGCAGGGAGCGGCACGTCCGGGGATAGTAGTTCGCGACAGATGTCCGTCCATCGGGAGGCTAATAAATATTGAAAAGTCCGGTAAAATTCCACGGGGAGGCCATCAGGACCCGGAGACTTGTTGACAGCTCCTTTTCTAATGGCGTTGATCACTTCTTCTTCTGTAATTTCTTCCATCAAGGCCGCTTCTATTACCGGGGTGACGGTGCCGTAAATCGTCTGAGAGACGTCCTCCACTGCTGTCGGATCAGGGGTCTGAGCGGAATAGAGCTAGGAATAATGATTGTAGAACGCTTGTAAGTAGGCTGTTTAGTTTTTTTATTGGTAACGCCGCCGCTACGTAGCGCTCTGTATGAAAATCACTGGCTGTGCCGTGTGCAGTCTTTGGCTGGTTGGCATTGTTGTAATACTCGCCATTGTAGTGTCGGGCAGCGGCAGCTGGATGCTAACAGCGCGTAGCGTTGCGCAGTTGGAGGTGAGCCGCCAGCAGTGGTGGACGTGGGGAGAGAGATGGCGGAGTTTTGAAATTTGTAAGAATTGGTGTCACGAACTGATTTATATATTATGACCATTAAGGTAAATACATTGTCTGTTCTGTATTAAAATCTTTCATTTGCTAACTATACCTATCAGTAGTTAGTGCCTTCAGTAGTTTGAATCTTTTATTTAGCTGGCAGTAGTGGCACTCGCTGTATTGCAGTAGCTTGAGTAACGAAGATTTTTGTGAGGTAAGTGATTTGTGAAACGTATAGGTTAATGTTAGTCAGGGCCATTCTTTTGTAGGGATTTTTGAAAGTCAGATTGCGTTGCGCTAAAAACTATTGTGTGTCAGTTTAAGCACAGTCGTGTATAATTGTTCAAAGAGGACGTTTCACATAGACCAGTCCTGTATAATTTTTCTAAGGGGACGTTTCACACTGTGTTTATGTCTTGTTGCGTGGTGAGGCGATGACCGTTCTCAGTGTCGATGAAGCGTATCAGCGCTCGTTGGCGTCGTTTACGTTCACGAAGGACGTGGAACATTGACGGGCGTTCGCTAGGTATCCGATCCTGCGTTCTCGAGCGGATGTCCTTCCCCTCTAGGTGGCGTCGCATATGAGCGAGGATCTGAGCCTTAGCACGGTGGACCGCCGTTTGTCGTTCTGGAGACGGCGCCATAGTATCGCAGTCGCGCAGGACCCGGAAGTAAAAGTCGAGTGTATGTCTTCGCCAAGTAGCGTGGTCGCGACCGTAGGTTATCAACGTTCGCCTCAGTGCCGGTTTGGCGCAGTCCAACCACCAGCGGATCGTTGTGGGATATGCACGGAGGCGATTTTCACACGAATGCCACGTATCCTCAACGGCTTGGCGGCAATCCGAGTACGACAGGTGAGCGATGTTTAATTTCCACGGGCTGCGGCTTCTCCACACTTGTTGCCGCCGCAGGGTGACGGCACAAATGTAAACTGAGTGGTCCGAGAATGCTGCAGGCCACAGTTCTGCATCCTGTGTTCCAGCGGCGAGAGAGCGTGAGACATAAATCCTGTCGATACGACTGGAAGAGTGACTCGTGAAGTGCGTGAATCCCGGTCGGTGGTCGTGAAGATGTTCCCAAGTGTCCACCATCTGCAGGTCTCGAATTAGCGTCTCGAGTTCCGGGCACGGATTATGTCGTGGGAGTTGGTCTCTGGGCGCCAGTACGCAATTGTAGTCACCTCCAAACAACAGATGGTCGTGGGGGCCTTGGAAGAGCGGGACGACGTCTTCCGCAAAGAATCGTGACCGTTCGCGACGTTTGTCCGTCCCGGAAGGTGCGTAGATATTGATAAGGCAGACACCCAGTACTGTGAGTGCCATTCCTCTTGCCCCAGGCAGAAACAGGATATCGTCCGTCACTATCCCTTTCCAAAGAAGTACAGCGACACCGCTGCCTGTTGGGGAAGCTGGAGAGACGCAAGCAACGTAACCGTACATGCCTGGGAAGTCGTCGACGTACACTTCCTGGAGGAGGGCTATGTCGATGGAAGCAGACTTCAACATATCCTGAAGCAAGGATAACTTAGCGCGCGTCCGTATAGTGTTGATGTTTATTGTTGCAATGCGATAAGTTTGAGGTCTATCCGCAGCATCCGTGTTGGCCATCAGTACCCCTGTAAGGCTGTCTCGTCACTCTAATTGATGGCGGGAAAGCGTCAGCACTGGTGGGATAAATTTCCCCCCGTGTCGTCCGACACGATGGGCAAGGAGTGTGCCTCACAGTCGTCTGCCCAGTCGCCATGAAATACCATCGACTGTTGGTGGCTGTTAGTGGCTGCTGCGGCACTCGGCGCTGACTCCATCGGCTCTTCTGGCTGGGAATCGGCAGCGGCTGTCTGCTTGTGATCCTGCTGTTCTGTGGAGTCGGAGGGGCTGAAACCGTCACCACGGCGATCTGTTGAGTTTGAAGTTACAGCGGCCTCTGTACCGCCGGTACCGTCGTCGGAATTTCCACAGTCCATTGCAGACGATCGCTGCAAACACTCGTCTGATGGAGCACGCCGCGGTCTCTTGTGTTTTCGCGGGGAACGCTGTTTACGGACGTCTGCTTGAGTATCTGAATGTGGGTGGATTTCTTCAGCTGCTCCGGTGTCTGGAAGAAAAGCCGCTGTCGGCACAAGCCGTGGGTCAATGTCCATCCTGGCATCTACGCCTTCTTGCAAGGTCGGTCGGTGATTATCTTCAGGTGGGGGTGCCGTTGTAGAGGCCGGATCCTGTACTGCAGAAGCCATTATGTTCTCGCCATCGGGGGCGGCTATCGGACTAATGTCGTCTGCATCGGTAAAGGTTGCTGCCCGTGTAACTTCGGCGTAATTGAGAGGAAGGGTCATCACCGTAGAAGGAGTCATAGATTCACCTGTCGGGATTTGAGTAAGCCGTCGTCGGAGAAAATCCGAACGGACGTGCCCTACTTGGCCACAACCAGAGCAAGTGCGTGGCTGACCATCATACATAATGATCGCCCTACATCCGCCGATGACAAGATATGACGGAACATGTTTGGTCAATTCAATTTTAATCTGTCGTACCCCGTTAAGAACGGGGTACGTTGTAAAGGTGGTCCATTTTTCGGCCATATGGCTGATCACTCTGCCGTAGAGCTGGAAAGCCGCGGTGACTACGTCCGGTGGTACTTCAAAAGGGAGTTCGAAGACGCGTATCGTACGTAGGCCAAGCCCCGCGTGATCGATAGAGACGGCCCCAATATGGCCATCAGAATGTTTGAATTTAAGACCGTTGGCATGTGCGCTCACGATTCTGTTGCACACCTCGTCACTTACTAGCTTGACCTACGTCAAGCTCGTGATAGAGAGATGGATACCAATTATGTCTCGCGGGTCAATTTTAACGTAGTCACGAAGGAAACGTTCCACTTCAAAAGCTCGCGGTCGTGCATGATCGGGTTGAAAACTCATCTTGATGGTGGTTTGTCTGTATGAATGTGCCATGTTGCATCGGTAGTGATGGACTCTAAACTAGAGACAACGCAATAGTAAACAACTACGAGCACTCGCGACCACGCGGACGGGACGTAAACAAGACGTCCTCGCCGCAGCGCTGCGGAAAGCAGACTGTGACCACTGAGCTACCGAAGCATGATTCAAACCCGGTACTCACAGCTTTACTTCTGCCAGTATCCGTCTCCTACCTTCCAAACTTTACAGAAGCTCTTCTGCGAACCATGCAGAACTAGCACTCCTGAAAGAAAGGATACTGCGGAGACATGGCTTAGCCACAGCCTGGGGGATGTTTCCAGAATGAGATTTTCACTCTGCAGCGGAGTGTGCGCTGATATGAAACTTCCTGGCAGATTAAAACTGTGTGCCAGATCGAGACTCGAACTCGGGAACACAGTTTTAATCTGCCAGGACGTTTCTCTGCCCGCGAAAGGCAGAGGTCCCGAGTTCGAGTCTCGGTCGGGCACACAGTTTTAATCTGCCAGGAAGTTTCATATCAGCCCACACTCCGCTGCAGAGTGAAAATCTCATTCTGGAAACAACAAATAGAATTGAATTGACACCAAGAGCTCACAACAAATGAAATATATAAGGTGCCTACCCTGGTATTTGCCTTTTAACATGAGTATTGTATGAATTCATTCTAATTTAACATATAAATAAATTACACGAGACGGGTTGACCTGGTGTAATAAATGAAGAAGGGAAAAAAAACTAAAAAAAAACAGCTGAACATATGACTCTCTTAACGGGCAAACGATGAATACTGTGTCTTGCGTCTATCACATTGCAAAGAAACTGAAGAAAGCGAAAGAAGAATGCGCAGCTAGGAAAGCTGGCGATTTCTGTATTACCATGTTCATAGCGGGGTCGGAGAGACAGTGGAGTCGGGTGATTGCGTGCGGCTGCATCAAGACTCTGCCGGCGACGTAGTTGATAGCGTCTAACATGCCCTCCGCTGAAAATAGTGACCAAAACCTACTACTGGGAGCTATCATTACTGGACGACGGAATGCGTCCATCTGAAAGTGCAAACCTACGTGAAACTGCATTAAACAAAGCTCAAACCTGTTCTAACAGTACTACCGTCATCGGACATGTAGTAAATCAAAATGTGATCCTCAGTTAAACTCTTGATAACGCGTACAATGAGTGAAGCTCGCCTACTTGGTTCTAGCAAACTTTGCTCTCTACGCTCTTTGCGAAGAATGCAAGGTGCATCGTCTTATGACAAGCGATAAGAGAATCCTTGCGACTTATCGGAAGCAGTCAAGAGTGAACTCCTTCCTCCTCAGATGCAACATTCGGAATCCCTAATACTAGTGCGCTCCTCGCACCTGGAGAGAGAGAGCCGCTCCCCTCCAATGTCTTGTCTCCGCCCTTCCGCAAATTACGTAGCTCGTACTATTTTTCAAAGCGAACATGAGATTCTTGCCAGTGAAGAAGTCCGTTTCATAATTTCCTACCTCCTTGCCGTCGCATTCCGCGACGAAAAGAGAGCGATACCCTGTGTGAGACACAGAGTATACAAATAAACCAAGAATTCTCCCTTTGAGTATTGCCGCTACGTTCCCAGGTGTTCTGCTCGCGGGAAACGGCTAAAATTGCCTGGGTCACTTGAGATTCTTGGACATCCAAGTCGTGTTGTTGCTACTCAACTTGCCGCTCTTTCCGCGTTACCTAGAATCGTGACTAAACTGTTTTTCGTTCTAAGTTTGTAGTTTCCGCTGCCTCGGGCAGATGTACGAATGTGCACGGCTTCTCTTGGCAATGTGTTGATGTATGCGGCGTCTTCGCCTGTCGCTAATCCTCTGGGGGCCTACCCTCTGTGAAGCGTGCCGACATGGGCGCGCGACCGCCGCTCGCCTGTGGGCGCAGTACTTGTGTCCACCTGGTTGCCGGGCTTCCCAGCTAGGAACGCATCAGAAGAAATCCTCTCATGCACAAGGTGTACCACGTTTGCAAAGAGAAGAATCATAGCCCTTTACCGATGCTTAATGACACAATAATTCACCTCCATCACACTTCGTACATTGCAATAAACTAATGACTGATTTTAAAAGCAATTATCTCCTTTAATTAAACACATGAAAAGTTTTGACAGTTTTCATCAGACTCCTGTTGCAAAGAATTTTTATAGGGAGCATGGCTTACTTCATGCATAGAAAGTCATATGTACAAATGCAAATTTTAAACCCTCTATCTCTGGGTGTGTTAGTCAAATCATTGAACAGCTGTTTTTGCGGATTTGGCAAGGATTTACACCTGGCTATCACCAGCATAAATAAATACATTATTAGTTTCCCACTCAAACATAGCATTCATACCTTTACAATGACATCCTATCAAAATCTTATTACATGGCTAAGTGCCACTATTGAATGTCTAACAGAAAAACATATGAAATTTACCGAAAACTGACCGAAATGCCTTAAAAATGTGAGCATATAAATCTTACATCCTACCGTTGCCAAGACAAAAGAAACAATTATCCGGATTGATGTTGTTTCTTGGCCAATGGCTTAAGGAAAAAAAATATGAAAAGCATGTCTATTATTGACTGACAAGAAAAGTTTACCTTCTGCAAAAACATTAATACATTAAAATTCAAATTGCGCTCTTCAGAGTTAATGAAACAAAATTCAAACTGAAGCAAACATATTAAAAATGTCCTACTTATTTCGGCAGAGCGCCTGATGTTATATTTAACAGGTTACGAACGTCCATATTAGTGTTTACATACGGTCAGATGAGGAACACTTGTTTTATGTTGTACGCTTACAGCATCCATACCAGCTCTGCATTCTGTTTGCAGTCATTCATTCATTTTAAGTTTTTACACTCCTGGAAATTGAAATTAGAACACCGTGAATTCATTGTCCCAGGAAGGGGAAACTTTATTGACACATTCCTGGGGTCAGATACATCACATGATCACACTGACAGAACCACAGGCACATAGACACAGGCAACAGAACATGCACAATGTCGGCACTAGTACAGTGTATATCCACCTTTCGCAGCAATGCAGGCTGCTATTCTCCCATGGAGACGATCGTAGATATGCTGGATGTAGTCCTGTGGAACGGCTTGCCATGCCATTTCCACCTGGCGCCTCAGTTGGACCAGCGTTCGTGCTGGACGTGCAGACCGCGTGAGACGACGCTTCATCCAGTCCCAAACATGCTCAATGGGGGAGAGATCCGGAGATCTTGCAGGCCAGGGTAGTTGACTTACACCTTCTAGAGCACGTTGGGTGGCACGGGATACATGCGGACGTGCATTGTCCTGTTGGAACAGCAAGTTCCCTTGCCGGCCTAGGAATGGTAGAACGATGGGTTCGATGACGGTTTGGATGTACCGTGCACTATTCAGTGTCCCCTCGACGATCACCAGAGGTGTACGGCCAGTGTAGGAGATCGCTCCCCACACCATGATGCCGGGTGTTGGCCCTATGTGCCTCGGTCGTATGCAGTCCTGATTGTGGCGCTCACCTGCACGGCGCCAAACACGCACACGACCATCATTGTCACCAAGGCAGAAGCGACTCTCATCGCTGAAGACGACACGTCTCCATTCGTCCCTCCATTCACGCCTGTCGCGACACCACTGGAGGTGGGCTGCACGATGTTGGGGCGTGAGCGGAAGACGGCCTAACGGTGTGCGGGACCGTAGCCCAGCTTCATGGAGACGGTTGCGAATGGTCCTCGCCGATACCCCAGGAGCAACAGTGTCCCTAATTTGCTGGGAAGTGGCGGTGCGGTCCCCTACGGCACTGCGTAGGATCCTACGGTCTTGGCGTGCATCCGTGCGTCGCTGCGGTACGGTCCCAGGTCGACGGGCACGTGTACCTTCCGCCGACCACTGGCGACAACATCGATGTACTGTGGAGACCTCACGCCCCACGTGTTGAGCAATTCGGCGGTACGTCCACCCGGCCTCCCGCATGCCCACTATACGCCCTCGCTCAAAGTCCGTCAACTGCACATACGGTTCACGTACACGCTGTCGCGGCATGCTACCAGTGTTAAAGACTGCGATGGAGCTCCGTATGCCACGGCAAACTGGCTGACACTGACGGCGGCGGTGCACAAATGCTGCGCAGCTAGCGCCATTCGACGGCCAACACCGCGGTTCATGGTGTGTCCGCTGTGCCGTGCGTGTGATCATTGCTTGTACAGCCCTCTCGCAGTGCCCGGATCAAGTATGGTGGGTCTGACACACCGGTGTCAATGTGTTCTTTTTTCCATTTCCAGGAGTGTATTTCAGTGTAGACAATTAATCACATATAATAAACCATAACAAAAAAACCTCTGCATCTCACTTGTAACTAACATTATAACATATATAAACATCATAGTTATGAAAGAAAACTCTGAACTAAACACACAAAACATGTGAAAACATAGTAGGCATCAATTAAATATAAACACATAACCGTTATAAACGGAACATCTTAACTAACACAAGAACACATAGGAAGAGAACCCACAAACGAACTAATGAAAAAACTTCATGTTGGCAGTCCTATTTGTTGCCTGAAGTGTGGTTCTTTGTGTTGTTTGATTTCTGTGTGTAACTGTAGTGCACATATGAAAAAATATGTGTTCTCATATCTGTTTTTTTTAACAGTCACCTGGTGCTGCTGTTGTACTAATCAGGGATCACTACGTATAGGGAGAGGGCCATGAAGCAATTGCAGACTGCTAGGTAAGGGTACAGTTGTTTTTCTGCATCGATGGTACTCCACTCAACTCTTACGTGGCTCGCTGAACGTTGAATAACTTTGACTGGCCTCTTGATAGACAAGCCAAGTCATTGTGATGGGCCCAGGGTGGTAAGCATACCAGCCTGTGCTGTCCACTGCTGTACGACATCTAAGTGTCACCATCATGCGTGCGTTCTACGCTCTTCTTTTCTTCTCATTGATGCCAATAGTATGGCGTGAATTGGGCGTTTTCTTGATGCATGAGAGGACAATTAGGGAGGTACCATTTGTCCTCACTTGCGCGGTATGGCGCCAGGAAGATACATGGGATTTACTGGTTGGTTCAAGATTTCCGATGGCAGATAGGAATACAGATCGACAGACGGAATACTAGGTGAAGTTTTCGCCTTCCAATTCTCCTGTGATGTTGTTCTGTGCCTTCGCCAAGGAATCCTTGGACAGTGACGTGCGTCACCTGTGTTTATCTGTCTGGAGCGCTGAACTGGCTGCCCGTATCTTGGCATTTCCGCCTTCGGCGTCGTCCATTGTGCTACGCTGTCGCTGCTTGGCTGTAACCAGATTACAAGGTATTTCCTAGTGGCCGATCGACCCTTCTGCCCAGGCGCTGCGGAGCCTGGTCCCTTGTGACCAGTAAGCTCCCATTTCTCTCTCTATGTTGTGTTCTGCTTCCCAACGTTCCTTGTCGTTTCTACGTACACAACTTTAAAGTTACATTTTACAAACAAATCCACATCTCCCCTACTTACAACCATTTACATGCTATTACAGTTAAGTCCTTGTTGCTGGTCACCTCCCGTGACCTTTCCATACATTACAATTTGCTGCGGAACTTGTCAATCGTTTCATCATTATTCTCATTTACAAGGACTGAGTTACTTTACTCAATTCAGTTATAAAAGTTACATCCACTGTTATTACAATAATAAACAAAACAATATAAGACATGAGGAAGAGGAAAAAGAAAAACGAACAACAACAGGTAAACGTACAACCTATCCCCACCTAATTATCTAGGCCTTTGTATTACAAAACAAAATATCTTTCTATGAAATGTGCATTTATAGTCTTCTTTTTCTTTTCTAATAGCTTTTAACAATAATATTCCAGCTGGAATCTCGGTTTAGGTTATTTTCTGTCTTCATTTTATGTTTGGGTCAAGTGGGTGTGCTGAGGAATGAAGGATGGCCATTTGTTATTTTCGACTCTCCGATTCTCAATGCGATCTGGAACAGTTATTCAAAGTCAGTTACAACAATTGGCGCTGTTGTTTGGCTGCAGTGCTCGTGTGAGTCCGTTACTTGGTCTTCTTCTTTGTCTCCCGTCTGTAACATTAGAATACATTCAATGGTTAGTGCCTCTATGCGTACTTTTTACTTACATCCTTGTGTTCACGTTCTGCAGTTTATGTTACCCTTTTTTCTGGATTTAGGCTTTTTTTTATCAATTCTTCTTTGGTCATCATTTGGTCCGATTTTGTCTTCCTTTGATCTTCCTTATCGTTCAGTTTTCCTTCTTTCGTTCCCTATCCTAGACATAAAAAAACAGAATATTTAATTGTTAAAGCTAACTACTTTAACCTACCATTGTTTGGTTTTCTGTCGCGTCAATTGGATGTTGTTACATTTCCTAGAATTATTTGTTCGCCACGTTGAAGGTTTGCCCTACAATCCATTTCTCCCCACAAATTACGTGCTCCTGAAATCTAGCTTTCGCGACTGAAACCTCGCCCTTGGCGAACGTCACAGAGCCATGACCAAAAATCTCCTCGCATACGTCGCTCTGTCGGAGGCCGAAAAAACTCACAAAACTTCGTCCTTCAACGCATGTCCGCGCGGACTACTCAAAAACGCGCCTTCTCAACGCCACTAAAACAAGGCTCTACTTCTTCCTGACTGGCAAAAAAAATTCCGGTATTTCATTTCGTGAACGCATCCTCCTTTGCTTTGCTCAGTAGGTCGCTTTCAACCACTCAACATCCCATAAGCTGACTCTGCGCACGCTTAGGCGCTCAAATATCTTCCGTATCATTGCGCCTCCGTTTTCTTTGTCGGAACGTGCTTTTCCGTTGCAGAACAATCTATTACGTAACATGCCCTGTTACAAATTTATCATTGAACAATCTGCTGAGTCTTGTATCGAAGACAAGACACAAAAATAAGACACTACATAAAACATGATATACTTGATACAAGCTAAATATTAGTGATTTCAGAACTTATTATTATCGCAACACGAGAAACAAAAAGAGAAACATATTACTATTTCTAACCGATAAAAGGTTTCATATGCGTTATATGATGTAACCCTAATGATCGTTTACCCTTATGTGCTCTAACTCGTATGAGTTCGGGTGGCCGACACTTCTTACTCTGTATGGTCCATCATAAACAGACAAAAATTTCTGGCACAGCCCCTTTTGCTTGCATGACAGTCGGTGCGATTTCAATAGGATTTTCTGTACAACCTCATCGTGTCTGTCCTCCCCTCTGTCTGCGAACCTTTTGCGTTTTTCTTCTGCCTTTATAACTCGTACTGGAGGTTTCGCATAGCCCCTGGTTTCGGCCAAAAAACTTCTAAGTTGTCCTTTAGAATGTTCCTCAGATCTTCGCGTTCCTTTATCGCTATGTTCCCGCGTGTCTCGTCCTTGCCCTCTATCGCCTGTGTTAGTTCTTCCTCTACCTGAACTGCCTCTTCTTGCCACCTCAGAACGCGTTGTCCGTGTTCTTCTCCCTCACCATTTCTGTCTCCTTGCTCTACAATATGTAGTCGCAGACAGTTAGTAGGGAGTTGTGCCGGAGTAGCCTGTTCTTCTTATCTTGCCCTTCTGGAAAGTGACCGTGCCGCTACCTATATCAAATACGGCCTGGTTCTCGAACAAGAAGTCCATGCCTATTATAATTTCGATCGCCAACTTTGGGGCCACAATGAAACTGCCTTCGAACTGGTGGCCTTGACAGTTAAATTACAGTCGTTCCTGTTGCGATACTTCCATGAATTTTCACGTGATTGCTCCTCGTATTTTAATCTTTTTGATTTTAAAGGTAGACCATGTTTGATCACCCTAGCACCCTTCGAAGGCTGCCTCTGAAATAGCCGAAAGCTGGCTTCCGCTATCTATAATTCCTTGCAAGGCTACTTTTCCAGTCATTCGTGGTGTTTTTCGTTTTCTTTAAGCAAATCTTCAATCACGTCCCCATAGTCCAGCATGCGTGTGCACTTTGCACCGAGTTTCTGCGCGGTTGTTTTAGAATTCTGTTCCGCGTGAGTCACCCGTCATCGTCGGGATGACTCCGGTTCTCTGTCCTGTGGTCTCGGATCCTACCTCGACAGTTTCGATTTCCTGTTGTCTCCGGTCATTGTTTCCCCCTTGATAACGGCCGTCATTTCGACCATATCGATCGTCGTCGCCGTCTTGCGACTGACGCCATTGCCTGCCGTCGTTCCGACACGACGGTCCGTTCCTGCCATTGCCTCCACTGCCGTTGTAATTGCTGTTACGCCTGTACAGCTGTTGGCGCGGACCTCCTCCGCCGGAACTATTATAGTTGTTATTGTCACGCCTACGATCCCTGCGCTGCTCTCCTCGCGTTTGCTCAGCCTGACCGTTGGCTGTACTTGTTGCCTTCTGCGGTTTCTGTCTATCTCTCTCTCTAATGCAAACTCTAATTCTCAGAGAAGGTTTTTAAACTCCTCAATATCCCTGCCACATCGTCCTATCAGTGACTGCTGGTAATTCAATGGCAATTTCATGTAGCAATAACGGATGAGCTTGATATCACTACATGGTGCATCGAGGAAGACATTCTTTTAAATCAGAACCTCGAAGAACTTGACATAGCTTGTGATTCCCGAGTTCTCAAAGTCTTTACAGAGAATAATCTCCTGCTTGATACGTTCTTGGGTAGCCTTTGACCAATAAGTGTCCAAGAAGATCTCCTTGATTTCCTCATAGGAGGTGCAATTTTCTACGACGCCTCGCATTCGCTGGGCCACGCTACCATTTCGCAGTCCGGAAATAATAGATAGCTTAAATATGATGGGCCAATTTGGTGGAATTGGCACTTCAAATTGCTGTAAAAAGGCCTGGGGATGCAGAAAGTTTCCACTATCTTTATAGTGGTGAAAATCTGCACAGAGAGAACGTGTTTGTAATCCATGTGGATTATCATTTGCGCTCCCGAATTCGAGTTCCCACTGTATACAATGGTTTCCTTTCCTTGTGGCGTGTTGCACGTTTGGCTTGCAATAATCACATTGGCCATTTCACCGACAGTTCGCCTAATATCACCGTTGCTGTCGGCTAATTGTTCCTGCTTGGCGGCGCAGGTTGCAAACTGATGTTCTACTCGCTGCTCGAACGACTTGCTATCTCCTGCAACTTCTCGCTAAGTTATTTACTAATTAGCTCCTGCACGGTTTCCGTGGTTAACCGCTCGCGCACTTCTGTCGTCGCTTCAGCAGCCGCCTCAGTCGTCAAATTTGACTCCTTCTGAAGGCGCTGCAGCTCCGTTTCGATCGACCTTTTATTGCTCTCTTTAAGCTTGACCGTTGCGTCTTTTATTCTTTTCTCTAAGTTTTTCTCGATTTCTTCTATTTTTTGTCCGCACTCTTTCACGCCCTTGACGGTCTTGGTTATCTCCGCCTGTAATACCGGAAGCTCCTCTACGGATACCGCTAATTTAGAGATCTTTGCCTCATTATTTCTATTCTGAGTGCCGACCTGCTCAATTTCCCCATGCAGTTTGTTATACATGTTTTTCTGAGAGTCCTTGATCTCCTTAGTGGCATTGTTTAACCGACTTTTCAGATCCTTCTTCATGCTTTCTGTGCTTTCATTCTGTTCCTTCATTTGACGTTCAATACCTTACTGGATGTTCTTTATATCGCCTTTAATTTTTCTTCCTAGGCTTTCGTTATTTTTCCGCATTTGACCTTCTATGCTTTCTCTCACATTCCTTATTTCGTTTTTGATTTGACTTGTTAGTTCATCTTTGATTTCCTGCATACATTTCAACAGCATCAAAAAATTATCTGCTTCCGTTTTTCCTGGTGCTGCGCCAAGATTGTCTAATTGGACACCTATGTGGTGCTGTTGTGGCGACATTGCCCTATTGCTTTCCTCCTCGCTGTCTTCTTCCCCGTAATTAGAAAATTAACGACATCCTCAATGTGTTGTGGGACCCCGCATCAACGTCTTCATTCTGAAGTTGCGGAGCGCCTATCGGGGCCGAGATGGCGACCCTTGTTGTGTACGTCTGGATTTTTCGTTTGTTCGAGCTCAGCCGTCGTTAGCGGCTCCTGACCTAATAATATGATTTGATTTACGTAGCCCGTTTCTGACATCTCGAAGGGAGAATTTGTTACTTTATTAGCCAGAGGTTTAGCCTTGCTTCTAGTGAACATTGACTAATTTCCGCAGAAATTTATCCCCAAAAGACAAATCAAAACCTATCTCGAATATACAGAAGTTGCCTGATTAGCACACAGTGAAACAGCTTACAGCCTCAACGTTGGAAAGCAACCTATTGTAGGACAGAACCTATAATAATCAAAACTGAAAGAGAAGATTTTACAGTTAGTACAATGCGCTAGCTGAAGAGCAAATAAAAGATTAACAGAGTGACAGTAATTCACCGTAGTCGCGGAATCAATTTCTTTAGAATGAATGAAAATTCACGTAAAAACAAACAATTTATGGATAACAGCAAACTAACTACTTCACAAGGGAACCACGTAATTTCGTATCCTGGCAGGGTCGCACATTATTATGCAAGACACCACGTGTGGGAGGGAGAAAGAGGTGTGAAATGCAAGGAGTGCTGTTCAACATATAAGTAGTTTACTCAGTCAAACTGCATTAAACGGCACATGCAATAATTATTGAAATTTTATCAAATTCATTTAACAACCACTTACAAATTATTCAAATAATGATAAACAGAAATAAAAAAACTGGGTCGCCAGATACTGTAGAAAGTATTAAATAAACATAAAAAACAACAACAAATAGAATTGAATTGACATCAAGAGCTCACAACAAGTGAATTATATAAGGTGCCTGCCCTGGTATTTGCCTAACATTGGCATTGTATGACTTCATTCTAATTTAGCATATAAATAAGTTAAACGAGATGGGTTGACCTGGTGTAATAAATGAGGAAGGAATAAAAAAAACAGCTGAACATATGACTCTCTTAACGGACAAACGGTGAATACTTTGCCTTGCGTCTATATGAGCATCTAGCACATTGCAAAGAAATTGAAGAAAGCGAAAGAAGAATGCGCAGCTAGGAAGGCTGGCGTTTTCTATGTTACCATGTTCATAGTGTAGTAGGCGTGGCGGTGGAGTCGGCTGATTGCGTGCGGCTGCATCAATACTCTGCCGGCGACGTAGTTGATAGCGTCTAATATGCCTTACGCTGAAAATAGTGACCGAAACCTGCTACTGGAAGTTATCTTTACTGGACGAAGGTATGCGTCCATCTGAAAGTGCAAAACTACGTGAAACTGCATTAAGCAAAGCTCAAAACTGTTCTAACAGTACCACCGTCATCGGACATGTAGTAACTCAAAATGTGATCCTGAGTTAAACTCTTGATAACGCGCACAGTGAATGAAGCTCGCCTACTTGGATCTAACAAACTTTGCTCTCTACGCTGTTTGCAACGAATGCAAAGTGCATCGTCTCATGACAAGCGATATGAGAATCCTTGCGACTTATCGGAAGCAGTCAAGAGTGAACTCCTGCCTCCTCAGATGCAATATTCGGAGTCCCTAATACCAGTGCGCTCCTCGCACCTGGAGAGAGAGAGCCGCTCACCTCCAGCGTCTTGTCTCTGCCCTTCCGCAAATTACGTAGCTCGTACTATTTTCCAAAACGAACATGAGATTCTTGCCAATGAAGAGGTCCGTTTCAAAATTTCCTACCTCCTTCCGCGAGGATAAGAGAGCGATACCCTGTGTGACACAGAGTTTACAAATAAACCAAGACTTCTCCCTTTGAGTATTGCCGCAACGTTCCCAGGTGTTCTGCTTGCGGAAAACGGCCAAAATTCCCCGGGCCCCTTGAGCTTCTTGGACATCCAAGTCGTGTTGTTGCTACTCAACTTGCCGCTCTTTCCGCGTTACCTAGAATCGTGACTAAACTGTTTTTCGTTCTAAGTTTGTAGTTTCCGCTGCCTCGGGCAGATGTACGAATGTGCACGGCTTCTCTTGGCAATGTGTTGATGTATGCGGCGTCTTCGCCTGTCGCTAATCCTCTGGGGGCCTACCCTCTGTGAAGCGTGCCGACATGGGCGCGCGACCGCCGCTCGCCTGTGGGCGCAGTACTTGTGTCCACCTGGTCGCCGGGCTTCCCAGCTAGGAACGCATCAGAAGAAATCCTTTCATGCACAAGGTGTACCACGTTTGCAAAGAGAAGAATCATAGTCCTTTACCGATGCTTAATGACACAATAATTCTCCTTCATCACATTTCATATACTGCAATAATTTAATGACTGATTTTAAAAGCAAGTATCTCTTTTAATTAAAAACATGAAAAGCTTTGACGCTTTTCAACCTTTACTTAGTTGAGGAGACATTGATTGTTGTGAATACATCTAGCAGTTGATAACCACGTGGAAGACACATTTGCTGGTTCTCTAGACATGAGAAACACCTTAATTGACTTTGTAAACTGTAAGAATTATTTGAAAGCTGTTAATCAGCGATATGGGTATTCAGTTTCTTCTTTTTTTTCGAGTTTTCGCATAAAGGTCTTTGCAGTCAGGGTCAGTTTATATTTACTCAGTGGTTTACAGCATGCATACAGCTTGCTAAAATTTTGGGTTTGTAGAGAAATAATTTCCAGTCTATATCTTTGGAATAATACTGTGCAAGCGATACTACTGCTAATCAAGCAGTATTGCTGTGTGCATGATATTGAGATGTATCGCGTAAATGGTATGATATTCTGGCAAAGCATGTGAAATTATACATGTTCTTGTAATCCCAGAGTGTGGAGATGGGTGGATGACCGGCCAACCTTATGGGAAAATATCTACTGCTGCAAGGAGTATAGCTACTGTGCGTATGCTAATGCTGTCTGTCTTCGCGGTGTATGTTTAAGTGGCTGGCGGTTGACAGCTACATGAATGATGCAAAAGGGGCGATTTTGTATGGTGCAGGATACAAATTGTATGCTGTGATGTATTGTCGGGTTGGAGATTGGTTTCACACTCTAATGTTCAAGCTTCCGTCCTCAGTAGCAGAGTAGTGTAACTGAGTAAGTCTTTCTGTATTTGACGATCTGTAGGCCACTTTTGCAGGCGTTAACTGTCAGTGCAATATAGCGATCTGTACAAAATAGATTTGCAGCTGAAAGTCATGTCTACATTGAGTAAAAGGCGCTTCCACATCAGCAGAAACAGTAATTTGGTGGGTAAATTCAGTAAGAGCTGATGATAATGCACCATTCATTCACAAGACATCATTTGTGACAGGTCGTAGGAGCCTCTCTATAGTGGTGTGAACATTCGTATTTTGGAGATGTTTGTTGAAAGCAGGACTTAACGATTTTCGGGAAGGAAAACATGTGAAGGATGGGGTGCAACGTTAGGACCATCAGGAGGAATGCATTCTGCGTTATTCTGGGCTATTTTATTAAACAGGTTCTGTTAGGACAAGAATTTCCCTCTGGACAAGCTGAGACATCACGAAAGCTACTACAAAAGCGACCGTTAACTATTTGTGCGACACTTTACAATTTCCGAGAGATCGACTTCATTCTTATTTACGTAGTCATGTGACATCAGTATAACATTAAGAACTTTTAGATGCGCCTGTGATGATGAGTTGCTATGTGAACATTTCGTGGCAATGCATCATTTACACTGGGCCGGTAAAATGTATGCACTGCTAGATGCTCCCTCTGGACAAGCTGAGACATCACGAAAGCTACTACAAAAGCGACCGTTAACTATTTGTGCGACACTTTACAATTTCCGAGAGATCGACTTCATTCTTATTTACGTAGTCATGTGACATCAGTATAACATTAAGAACTTTTAGATGCGCCTGTGATGATGAGTTGCTATGTGAACATTTCGTGGCAATGCATCATTTACACTGGGCCGGTAAATGTATGCACTGCTAGATGCAGCTTGCATGTCCGATGCTGCACAGGGCAGCCATGCCGTCTGAGGCGTCTTATCATGGTCTGTGCAGCTCCCTCCGTCAGAGGTTTTAGTCTTCCCTTGACCATGGGTGTGTATGTTGTCCTTAGTTTAAGTTAGATTAAGTAGTGCGTAAGCTTAGGAACCGATGACCTTAGCAGTTTGGTCCCAATAAGATCTTACCAAAATTTCCAAAATTTGCATGTCCCATTAGGATCGCTAAGAACAATGCACCCTGTGCTATACTGGGAAGCATTGGAACAGATATTGATAGCGCGACCTGTGACATCAGTATAACATTGAGATCCTTTTAGCTGCATCTGCGAGGGTGAGCCATTTGGCAATTAGAACTTTGCTGCACCACAGGTAAAGAACATTGTGCCAGCAATGCTAAACATGTGTGTTCTAGAGGGTGATTTGTCTCTTTTGTTCATAGACACGTGAAGTTAGTATAACACTCAATGAATTCTAACTATATACCCGAAAATAGACATGACTTTCACCTGCTGATTGTAGCTGACAGTTGCCTGAGAGCAATAGCTCACACCCCTGTATCCACGTTGCTCCTGCAAAGTCCGGCGGTGTTGGCATGTGTGCACGTTGGAACAGTTTGCTGATATGTTGCAGTTGACGACAGTTCAAAAGTGTTTGTTATGAACACTGAGTGTTTGTACCCTGCATTATTTTCTGCTGTTTAAGCATTGTGAGCGTGTTTGAAGAGCCTTTTACATGCATTAGTGTTTGAAAATTTACAAGTTGTTTGGGCGTCTGTACATCAGTGTACTGCATTATTTCGAAGATTTACGGGTAGTATCAGTGTAATAAATAAACTATGTGAAATCCATCCATAAATAAATTGTTCTGAAATAAATAATGTACATTCCTTCCTATGCAGCAGCCCAGAACAGGCTGAGTCCTTTTCTCGCCATGTTCCCGACAGATCTTGGATTATGTTACAGATGGGACGACAGCGCTCTCTGCTGGTGGTACTGTGCACTAGGTCAGTTGGCCTCCAGACCTCATGTTAAACACACTGGATGGAGCTACTGTATCAAATTGTTTAAATATGCACTGACTGTAAAATAAAGACTTCCCCAACAATTCCTTAGGAAGAGTTGGCGGTCAGATGACTTAGGTTAATGAAGATAGCCCAAGTGACTTTTTCTCCCATCATTTTCTCAGGTTAGTTGCCCAGGTGACCGTTTTTCCACCAAAATTTGAACTTCCCGCCCTTTTCTTGGTGAGAAGAGGGGCGAGGGGAGGTGGTTAGGTTAGTGGAGGTAGCCTGATTGACCTACTTTCCCGCCAAAATTTGAACTTCCCGCAATAACTTCACTGTGATATTGCCCAGGTGACCGTTTTTCCACCAAAATTTGAACTTCCCGCCCTTTTCTTGGTGAGAAGAGGGGCGAGGGGAGGTGGTTAGGTTAGTGGAGGTAGCCTGATTGACCTACTTTCCCGCCAAAATTTGAACTTCCCGCAATAACTTCACTGTGATATTGCCACATCTATCGCCGCCATCTTGGATCCGCCATCTTGAATAAATTTGGCAATGTTGGAGAGTGGCGCGACGCTCTCTTTGTCCCATTACTGTCGTTCACTGTCAGCATGTGTACGAACGGAAGGCCTGCTACATCAGTATCACGCCAGATCCAGATAAGACTGTTCCGACACAAACTCGGATTTGTTCCGAACTTAGCCATCTAGCCATGTTTCTTGTGCTCCTGTTAACTCAAAACTCTTCGCTGACTTCATGTGCCACCTAGCGGACCACGATTAGACGACAAGTTACTATCTTGCAAAGAGAAGCCACCACCGACTCCACCAGAGGGGCAAGTAGTCGGAAAAATACAGAATAACTTTCGTGAGGGTTCCACGAACGGCACATCGAGAAAATAATTAGTGTAAAAGTACGTATGCAGCAGAGCGCACTATGGAAATGATTGATGGACCGTGGGAAAATGGGAAGAGAAGAAAATCCAAGCGTTTGAAAAACGAGGCTACTGTAGGTTGCTCAGAATTATACGGATTGACAGTAAATGAGGAAATTCTCCACAGAGTAGGTAAAATAAGGACTATTTTAAAAGCTCTGTCTAGGAGAAGGGATATGATGACTCACCATGATTTAACCTTAACGGAATAATGTCCATGTTACTAAACGGATCTATAAAGGATAAAGACAGAGATTGTAATACATCCAACAAATAATTGAGGACTTGAGATTAAAGTACATTCTGTGACGACGAGGTTGGCACGGGAAAGAACCTCGTGGTGGGCTTAATCAAACCAGTCACAAGACGGATGACCGAGAATATTCCACTGTGACTTCAGCTGCAGTTGCTCAGACCAGTGACGTGACTGCTACTGCTATGTGCTGTATCAGTCCCTTGTGTTCTGTACATATGGCTTGATTAAAACACGACCACTAGGAAGTTTTCAATTCTGAAAACATCGCCTCCTGCGTACAACGAATAAATGTGAATGAATGAAGTCAGTGGTTGCTCGTAACAACATATTCACAATGATCTCGCAAACGGCCCGCTGGAGATCCCATGTTTACTGGGACACTATCGACAGAAAGAGAAAGAGAGAGAGAGAGAGAGAGAGAGAGAGAGAGAGAGAGAGAACAGTTACTTAGTCACAGGTCTGAACATTGATAGAGTCTTAATATTCAACGTTCTTAGTCTGCATGTCTGTAAATCACGACAAATAGATTTAATTGCATCTCTATGCCATGTTATGATGATTAGCGGCATCATCAATATGACCAGCATCAACACCTAAGAAAGTACCAACTTTCTTCCAGTTTTGCTAAAATATATCGGAATATATTTTTCTCGCCAAGTATAGATCGTTGTTTTGCCATTTATCTTCTTACATTATCTATTTTATGTTTTGTCTTTTACGTTATGATTCTTTAAGAAAATTAGCTATTGTAAATAGTGGCCCCTCTTATCGTCCCGACAGCGTTGTGTGATTTACAGCAAACCACTGGCCTTTCATTATATGACAGACCTACTTGGACAAATAAGCTTATAGATTTTCTGTTATTATTTGTTTGAATTATATTCGCCGTCTTCAATCATCTTAAGTATTTAGACAAAGCAAATGTTCTAGAATAAACATTTCAGTCTGTAGTGAGCGCTCTTTTTAAAGTTTGTAGGAAATTGAACCGTGTACCCGACCGAGACTAACTTTTCGCTGGGAAGGATGTCGCGGAGAGTTTGCTTAGCTGCGGACTAGAGGGTTGTCTCCAGAATAAGTTTTTCACTCTGAAGTGGAGTCTGCGCTGTTCTCTAACAACACGTGCCGCCCGCGGCTCAGTCACCTCTTTGTGACAGCCTTTGAAGCTACGCACGAGAGATTCTGCGAACCACGGACACCAGTAAACAGCCGACAAAGCCGAGGTTCTGAATTCGAAATCCGGTGTAGCACACAGTTATAATCCGCTATGAAGTTTCAACAGACAGACTGCCTATAACTTTGGGAAACATTGTGCTCTCTCTTCTAAAACTGCGTCTCTTGATTCATGAGGTTATCATGCTTAACGTCGCTATTCGCTTTTGCGTATATTGAGAAGTACAGTTTCATTTTCTTACGTTAAATCTTCAGCTTAAGAAAAAGAGAAAATATATATATATATATATATATATATATATATATATATATATTCGATTGTTATAATTTGTTATAATTATTTGGTTCCTAAAATATTTATATAAGAATGAATTTCAATGCTCTAGCGGAGTGTGCTCTTATCTCACCCTCTTTCTACTTCTTCCCTTCAGGTATTAGTCGAAATTACCCATTACTGTACCCATCATTTCAGGGGTCTTTCTGTATCTCTTCTTCCTTGGCACATTATAATTTATAGCCTTTAAGCGGATCTGTCACCTTCCATTCTTTGTAGCTGCTCATTCCAATTTCTCCAACAATATACACTTTTGCCATTTAAACTAAACCTTTTCTTGTTCTTTTCCAACATATTGATTTTTTAGTGTGTCTTCGATTGTGCAACCTTTAACTCGTGTTACGAATTTCATTTCTTGCTAATCACCTATGCGTCGCCTCCAGAGAACAGTGTAAGGAGTGGAAATTTTGTATAATTTAACTAGTGTATTTCCTAGTTTCGTTAATTGTTTTAAATACTCGGCTGAATTTACTAATTGTAAGCTTAATTTCTACAGCTGCGCCTTAGCTATACTTCACCTTACGCACTAGGTACCTGAAGTGATTTTTTTGTTCTAAAATCTGATTTACTACTATTTTGGTTCTAACGTGTTCTTCCCCCCACGAAGGCCATTGGCTTAGTTTTTTGTGTTGAGATCTCTGTCAGATTTTGCACTTATTTGCTATCGGCTGGAATCACTGCCTCGTCAGTACATAGTAATTTATTTAAAAGTATCCTCGTATCTAGGAATATACTTCCTGCAGATTAAATATGTGCGCAGGGCCAGGTCTAGAGCCCGGCTCCTCGGAAAGTACGAGAGAGGTACGGGTGGACCTTAAGGTGTGAGGGCAGGTCGTGAGTCGCTCTTATGTGGCTCAGTCGATAGAGAACTGCTCTCCGGGAGACGACCTGCCTACCCTGGAGTCGTGGTGCAGCGCAAGGATTTAATCTGTCGTGACGTTTCCTTTAGTTAACATCGAGAGGAGAATAATACAGTGCAACATTTCAAACACATATAGTCGGCTGAGAGTTAAAAGTTGACCTAAGCAGACTCGTTTACGTGGCTCCCGCCCACACAGACTAGCTGATTACCTGCAGGCAGCAGGCGACCTGCAATGGTGGAGGTATAAGGTACGCGGTGATTAAGCCAGAGACCCGTTGCCGGCGCCTGAGGGAGTTGTCGGACGTGGCAGTTAATCTGAGGATTACCGCACTGCGCCGCCCCTGCCTGTCACCCCCAACCACCCCTTGCCACCGACCCTCCTCAAGTTCCAAGCTGGAAGCTCCTAAGCACCTTTTTTTACCTCCTGGAACCTGTAGCCGGAAAATTTTCAATCATCACGCGCGAGAAGTCAATCTCATTTGGCGACGTGATTGGTCGGCGCAGTTCGTTTGCGTGCGCTAAAAGCCTGGCGCGCCTTCCACGCTGACGAGGCTGACGGCACCGCTCGCTCGGTTCCGAAGTTTTACGCCGGCGTTTTTTTTTTTTCCAGTAACAGGACTGAAATCACAGCTTCACGAACTGATGGCTCGTTATTTTCTTGATTACACTATTTATTTCGTATGAAGAAGACCTAATGGCAGAAGTCAATTTATAGTTCTCACCACAGGTAAAAGTGATGTTAGGTTTGTAACCTCATGAATCAAAAAAGGCAGTTCCGAAAGAAAAGCACTAATTTTCCAGACGCCGGAGGCAGTCTGACACATTGAAACTGTGCGATAGACCTGAATTTGGGACTTTGGCTTTCGCAGGCAGTGCTCTTGCTCAGCTCAACTATCACTGTGCTGTTAGGAAATGTAGTTCTGCCCTGGGCAAACACAATTTTCATTCCTTTAGTACCAAAACATGTTTCGGAGAAGCTTCTTCATCTTCAGTGGGTTTATTTATTCTCTAAATATTGAACGTTGGTGTTCGCATAGCTGTATGATATTTGCCTCACAGCTGTACTAACTACCTTCCAGTGTGTCCTTTTTTTATATACAGGGTGTTACAAAAAGGTACGGCCAAACTTTCAGGAAATATTCCTCACACACAAAGAAAGAAAATATGTTATGTGGACATGTGTCCGGAAACGCTTACTTTCCATGTTAGAGCTCATTTTATTACTTCTCTTCAAATCACATTAATCATGGAATGGAAACACACAGCAACAGAACGGAACAGCGTGACTTCAAACACTTTGTAACAGGAAATGTTCAAAATGTCCTCCGTTAGCAAGGATACATGCATCCACCCTCCGTCGCATGGAAACCCTGTTGCGCTGATGCAGCCCTGGAGAATGGCGTATTGTATCACAGCCGTCCACAATACGAGCACGAAGAGTCTCTACATTTGGTACCGGGGTTGCGTAGACAAGAGCTTTCAAATGCAACCATAAATGAAAGTCAAGAGGGTTGAGGTCAGGAGAGCGTGGAGGCCATGGAATTGGTCCGCCTCGACCAATCCATCGGTCACCGAATCTGTTGTTGAGAAGTGTACCAACACTTCGACTGAAATGTGCAGGAGCTCCATCGTGCATGAACCACATGTTGTGTCGTACTTGTAAAGGCACATGTTCTAGTAGCGCAGGTAGAGTATCCCATATGAAATCATGGCGGTGAATCGAGGAAGTACAGTACATATTGACGAAACTAAAATGACCTCTAACATGGAAATTAGGCGTTTCTGGACACTTGTCCACATAACATCTTTTCTTTATTTGTGTGTGAGCAATGTTTCCTGAAAGTTTGGCCGTAGCTTTTTGTAACACCCTGTATACGTCGCAATTTCTTTCTTCTACATGGTGGTTGAGTGGAGTTTCCTAACACACATTATTTTACTGTTTGTGTGGCGTTCATTCGTTCAAATGATCTTCACAGTTTCCTTCGTTGTACCTGCATTTGTTTCTCCATCTTACGCGACTGCCCTCTGTAAGAATGTCCAGCCCTCTGCAAATGAACTAGCTGGCCTTAGAGAACTTCAAACTCACATCCTCATTCCTCTGTACGTCTGTAACCCACTTTGATTCTTGCGGGCAATTCTCTTAAACTTCACCCACCTCTTCACCATTACTAAATTGGGATTTGAACCTACATCCACTGCTTGGTACGTCTTACAATCCAGCATCTGATTTCGGAAGCGCTGTCTGTCCACGAAGTAATCCAGCTGGAAGATTGCCGTGCGTCCAGGCTTTTTTTTTTTTTATTCAATAGTGGAATGTCAGTTGTGACGATACGAACCGTCAGCAATCCGAAGTGCTGACCGTGCAGCTACCAATGCGAACATATCCAGGCCTTTACCATGCGTACCTCCTCCTCTTTTTATTTTTGAACAGTATATGCTGTGTTACTTACCGAAATTTATTGTACAACTCCATTAGTACAGCTCCTCTCACATTTCTGCTACAAAATCCGTAGTCTCCTGTAACCCTTTTTTCCTATTCCTTTACCTACTACTTTGTTCTAATTACCCACGACTATCAAATTGTCATATCCCTTTAGATATTGAATTACACGTCCAATAACTTCATACTTTCTCGCTCTGTTCATCTTCTGCTTGTGACGTCGGTATATATACATGAACTAGTGTCGTTATCGGTTGTTTTCTGTATTGTATGAGAATGATCCTGTCACTGAACTCTTCGCAGTAACACACTCTCTCTCTGTCCTACCTTCCTATTCACCACGAATTCTACTGCCGTTACTCGATTTTCAGCTGCTGTTGCCAAAAATCCTTCTTTCTCTTTCTATGGACTGGCCCCTCCACTGCATGGAAACTGCAGCTGCTCTTGCCAAAAATCCTTCTTTCTCTTTCTATTGACTGGCTCCTCCACTGCATGTAAACTGAGCCTTTATATTTCCATTTTCAAATTTTGTGTCTTCCCTACCACTCTTAGACATCTGGAAATCCACGTTCCAACTCGTAGAAAGTTACTCCTTCGTTAGTTATTCAATGTTTATCTCATGATCAACGAGTCCTTGGCCGTCCGAACCCCCTCCCCCCCCCCCCCCCCTCCCCCCCGAGATCCGACCGGGGAACTGGTTTGGAGCTGTCTGCCAATGGAGAGATCATTATGAAACGTTTCAGTTAGAGACCAAATTTTCTACGAACGTGTCCTTAATGCAGTGGTTTCCAGTGCCCTGTTTCCCCACGCCGATACTGGTTGCTGATTCTCCCGCCATTTCGCGGGAGTTTCTCACCACAAGGCCAAGATATTGCACACTTACAGGCCTCTTGCCTAGTATTTTAAAACAAGTACACAGGCGAGAGCGTCCCCCGAGCTTCTGTCTGCTCTTCCGTCCTCTTTGGTAAGGCAGTTGGCTGGACTAATGTGACTCCTTATACCGGAAGCCTTCGGATGCCGTTGACGACGATGTTCATTCAGAATTTAAGGTGTGTCTCGGATAGATCCCGAGACACAGGATGGCTTGAATACTAGTCAGAGATGCTATCTGATTTTTTTTCTTGTCTTTTCTTTTTCTTGGTTGTTTTTGAGCTTCCTTACTTTTCCTTACAGCCTTTCCATTTGCTCACCTTTAGTTACATTCTTCATCTGGCTCCTGTGCCTTTTGTACTGTTTGTTAAAGCATAATAATTCTCCAGGAAGATCGAATTAAGTAGTGAACGCAACTAGTTTGTTTGCTGTGGCAACTTCTTTTTTGATATTTATTTAAATTAGATTTCTCATTAATTGTAAATTAAATGAGAACGATAATTTTTCATTTCACGGAACTGAAAACAGTAATGGTACAGTAAAGTCCCTTTTCATGAGCATATCTTCCTTCATTCTTAAAACTTTAAGTAATTTCTCCTTATTAAATCCTTCACGGTACTCTTTTTCTACATATGAAATTGTCCTGATTCAATTACTCGGTCACCTCTAGAAAGTGAAGTTTATGATTCGTGTTAAGAAAAAAACCATAAATAAATAAAATATAGTTCTTCTCCTTTGTTGTAGCATTTTTTCTTTGTTGCCTTTATCCTGCTTCTTTTGCGTTAGTTAGCTTTAAAATTCAAGTTCCGTAATGGGTGAAAGCATTAATCTTAAATGTGAAATAAAAAGCAGAGTACACATAAATATATACACTTGTCTCAATGTCCCAGATGCAGGGATATCATGCTCTTTAATAATTTCGTTTTCTCCTGTAGTTAGTTAATAATGTAAAGTTATTCGCCTACACTTAAATCCCATTACATTCGGTGTTTCGGATGATATCACGTAGTGAACGAATTGGGCCAATAGCCAAATTACCATATTGTTATTCTGACAAGGGTATCACTTTTCGTTTGGTGTTACAGCCAGTTGTATCTTGACATACTGCATTGCCGTCCTCTGTAATGACGCATTTTTTTTTTTTTTTTGCGTCTCTTCCCAGATTCTGCGTGCTTAGTGACATGTAAATACATTTATAAGTATATCTTCCATATAAGACTTGGCGAAATTGGGAGAATCCGTAAAATGGATAGAGTATAATTTTGTGCGCATTGGAACCGTTTCTTTGATTACTTTGTATCATTGTGTCCTACTATCTGATGTCAGCTGGTTGTTGTGAATGTTCCTCCACATCTCAGGCCAGGTTACATGAGGGTATTAAGCTTTCACTCTGTTAGGACCCGAACTTTTCTGAATATAGTGGTACCACTTCTTCGCCTTGCACATTTTGTCTCTTTGGGTTTCGTAGTTGATCTCGACTGTGGCGGTTGTGAGAAAGCTGAGCTTTGACTATTTTTCTTTTCTTTTTCTTTTGCCATCACTCACGGGTCCTACTTGGTTTTTCTGGCTGAACTGCTTCTCTAAGCATAGTTGTCAGGATGATAGGGCTGAACTTTGACCTTTAAGGACATTACCTGCAAGTAATGGTTTGCACTGCGCATCAATGCCTATTAATCCGGTCGCACCTTCTTCGAATACACTGCGCAATAGAATTAAAGGATCACATTTTCTAAACCCCGTAATTTGCTTCATTGCGACGGAAACGTTTGAAATTTGTCTCAAAGGTACCTAACGTATTCCTCTGTAACGGTGCAAAAGCGTGGCGCCCTGGTACATCACCCTCGAACTCGGCGAGGCTTCAAAAAGGAAGGTATCGATGCACGAGGAAACAGGTCACAGCTCCGAAGTTCATGCCACGTGTAGGGTGGAATAATGATGTCACGTTGGCTGTAAATTTCAACACAATTTTGCCCGGGCCACCGTGGACGGGTCGCACGATGGGAACGCCGTCACAGCCCCTCTTACCCACGTGCCACACCTTCTTTTCAAGTCTCTGCGATGTAGATCAGAAACACGACACCCAACGTTTGATTAACGCGGTTTTCTTATGGGTGGGCGAGGAAAACCTTTCAGATACTCTGCATCACAAAAAACACGAAAAGGCATCAGGCGATGGTATAAAGGGGCTCCACAAAACCACACCTTTCACTGTGGCTTTGATTTCCACACATTTCACGGTGGTAGTGCGATGGACAACATTAAGACGTTCTTGAGAACCTCTGACACTGCTGACACCCTCGAACGTCTCAACATTTCCCTAAGGACTTGTATCTACATCTACATCCATACTCCGCAAGCCACCTGACGGTGTGTGGCGGAGGGTACCCTGAGTACCTCTATCGGTTCTGCATACCCGTCACTGAAAGGATCGCACCCGTTTGGAGTGGAGCGCGACCGCAATTTCTGCTCTCGTGTACGGACTAGAATCTGTAGCAACCGTTCAAAACCATCCAACGAAATGTAAATGTGATCCGAACTGCAAAGAGTACTTATGATTTTTCAATCCTGCTGCGGCTAGTCACGCGGAATTGCAATATTAACACGTGCATGAATAAAACGGCAAAGGGTCCCTCTATGAATCTAATCCCCCCCAATTCCCCCCACTCTCCTCCCTCCCCCCCCAATCCATTTCGGCATCACCCTAGGTTTCATCCACGAAACTTTATTGAGCACATTAGGAATGTTCCTTCCGAAATTTCGACACCAAATGAACCAGGCGGTTGCTCTAGCGCCTGAGGGTTTCGCAACACCTCGACAACTCTTCGGTGGTCTTTGCCTATCTTCAGATGCTGCAGTAGCTTCCTGGCTGAATTGGTGTCGAAGTTTCTGGCAGGTGTATGTAACGTGCTCGAGAAATTTGCATGGGTGGCACCGAGGGTCCTGCTGAAATTGGTGGTAACAGCAGTGTAAAAGGTTGTCAATGACATCTTTTTGTTGATCATCGCGCTGCATGTACCTTTTTCAAGTGTGACATGTGTGGGAATCATCGTCTCAGGGAGAGAGGTGGTTTCATTTGACGCCATTTATGCCACTCCTCGAGATATTTTCGTGTCGATTCTGAACGGCAGAGTGTCTGAAATGTTTTCTTTGGCTACCCGTAAGAAAACCGCGTGATATCAACGTTGGGAGTCGCGATTCTGATCTCCGTCGCATAGATGTCAAAAGAATGCATGAAACGTGGGTAAGGGGAGCTGTGACGACCGTCTCGTCGTGTGACAAGTACACAGTGGCGTTTGGTACAAATTGGGTGCCAATATGGCATCATTAACCCAATTTGCAGCTTATATGAAATTCCGAGCTGTGGCCTTTTTTCGCACGTGAAGACTACTTCGTGTTTCAAACATCGCTGAGACCGACGGACGGTAAGCTTTCGCCCCGTTACAGAGGAACGTTGTAGGCAACTTTGAGCCAAATTCCAAACTTATACTTCGCAGTGGCAGACAATTACGGCGTTTCAAGAAAATGATTCTTCAATTTTGTTGCGCAGTGTTGTAATGTAATGTGCAGTATTTTAATTTGAAAATATTCCAAGCCGTACGGAGTATCCAGTCGCTGATCGTAGATGTTTCGCTACTGGCGGTGATGTTGGTAAAATAGAAGTATGCCTTCCACTTTAGATAAGATGAACTCTTTTACTAGTTTTAGGTTCTGGATGATATCCAGACTTCGCTCGGAATGTAGCTGTACGCTGTTCAATATCGAGCGTCAGTTGGTAGTCTGCCTCAATTGTTGGTCTGAGACCATACCTAACACTAGGCCCCATATCTTTGTTGCTATGGGTGACAATTGTTGTTCGTCCAGCTGTAACAGATTCCCTAAGTTCATTATCCTGGGTTTGCTGCAGTTCATGATTGCTCCTGTTGCTTCATAGTAAGTATTCAGTAAATGTTCGTTCTCTGAAGAATCACAAGAGTAGGAGGTGTACCTGGAAAAGTAGCGGACACATTGGAAGATTTCATCTGGATTACATCACTGTTAGACAGAGATTCCGACATCAGATAGTGGATTGTAAAACGCACCCAGAGGAGATATAAACTCAATTCACAATTTAGTAATGACGAAGAGTATATTGAAGTTTAAGAAAAGCGTCCAAAATAGCCTATGTGGAAATAAGTAGAATACTGAAATACTGAGGAATGGTAAGACTCGTTTGAAGTTCGCTGAAGTTGTGGACCTGCCTTAAGTGATACTACAGCAGACAGTTCAACTGAAAAAGACCGGACACCTCTCAAAAGAGCAATCACAGGTGTTGGACAAACAGACGTAGGTACAAGGAAGGTAACTATGAAGAAACCAAACATCACAGGCGACGTTCTTCAACTGACAGAAATACTTCAATTGACCGACGAAAGAAGGAAGTACAGAAATGATCGGAATATGGGTACATAAATAACTTAGGAATGAAATAAATAGGAAGTGTACGAAAGCCTAGGCGAAATGTCTGCTCGAAAAATGAGAAGGTATCAAAAAGAAATGATTGTCAGAAGGACGGACTCAGCATATGAAAAGTGAAAACAGCCTTCGGTGAAATAAAAAGCAAGGGTGGTAACAGAAAGAATGCGATGGGTATCCCACTGTTAAATAGAGAGGAGAACGCGGACAGATGGAAAAAGTGCACTGAAGGCCTATATGAGGGGAGGAATAGTCTGATTACGTGATATAAGAAGAAACTGGAGTTGATACAATACTGGGGATCCAAAATTAGAGGCAGAATTTAACAGCGCTGTGGAAGACTTGACATAAGGCAGGGTGGACAGACAACAGTTCATGGGAATTTCTAAAGTCAGAGAATCAATCATCCATAAAATTCTGCAGATAGAAGGAGCAGACAACTGCGATAAGTATCACACAATCGCGGTAATAGGTCATGTATTCAAGTAACTGACAAGAACAACATACAGAAGAGTGGATAAAAAAATGAGTATCTGTTAATTGACGATCAGTTTGGCTTTAGGAAAGATAAAGGCAACAGAGAGGCAGTTCTGACATTGCGTTGATAATGGAAGCAAGACTAAAGAAAAATTAGAAGATTGTGATAGGATTTGCTGACCTGGAAAAAGCGTCCGATAGTGTAAACAGGTTCCAGATTTTTGAAATTCTGAGAAAAGCAGGAGTAAAATATGGGCAACTACGGGTAACATATAACAAAAGCAGACAATAAGATTGAGAGACCAAGCACGAACTGCTCTCCTTAAGAAAGTGGTAAGACAGGGTTGCAGTCTTTTCACCCCTGCTGTTCAGTCTATACATACAAGAAACAATTATGGAAGTAAAACAGAGGTATAACAGTGGGATTAAAATTCAAAGTGAAAGGATATCAATGACAAGATTTTGGGATAAGATTGCTATCCTCAGAGAAAGTGAAGAAGAATTACGGGATCTGCTGAATGGAATGAACAGTCAAATGAGAACAGAATATGGTTTCAGAGTTGACGAAAGGAAGATGAAACTAATGAGAAGTAGCATTAATGAGAATAACGAGAGGCTTAATATAAAAACTGATGATGATGAAGTAGCTGAAGTTAAGGAATGTTACTATCTTGGAAGCAAAGTAAACCAGGACGGGCGAAGCAAGAAGGATATAAAAAGCAGAGTAGTACAAGCAGACAGGGAGTTCCCGTCCAAAGCAAGTCTATTAGTACCTACAGCTACATGATAAGTCCACAATTCTCACTCAAGTGCCTGTGTCAGGATTCATCGAACCACCTTCAGACTATTTTTCTACTATTTCACAAGTGAGATTCCTTTTATGGAGAGTATTTATTTTTCAACTCGCTGCCTTAAGCAATGGTACAGAATAAGGCAGCAGCGAGTAGGACATTGGTTCCCATGGAGGCACTGGTAATGACTGGCAGGTTGAATCATGGGAGTGGAGAGAGGAACGCGCGGCTTGCAAAGGAATCGTGCTCGGCAGTCAGTGTAAGATAACTACGAGTGTTCTGGCTCGAGACGCCGATTTTACTTTACTGGTTATGAATAAATAGCTGTTGCATCCGGATTCGTACAGGGAGTTGATATTAAATCCTGTGGTAGTTGCAAAAAAATGGTAAACTTTAAAGAAGAAGAAGTAAAATTTTTTTATTTAAAACAATTTATAGCGAATTACAAGACTTGTTAAAGTATAAAAAGTAAAAACAAAAGATCGAAAACATATTATAACTATTTACAGTATTTATTTATAAACAACATTTTTTGTTTTGTTACTCGAGGGTATATATGTACAAATTTTTCGAATTTCCTATTCTAAAACGAGATGCGTGTAGCTGACCTTGAGAGAAGCAGAAGTTTTTGAGATTGATGGCACAATATTTTAAAGTTTGTCCTTGGGCTTTGTTAATTGTAACACTGTAGGCTAATTTAATTGGAAACTGCAGTCTTTTAAATTGGAATGGAAGTTCAGTAGAGATCAGTGATATTCTGGGGATAAATAGTTTATTTCTGTACTTTACAGTCATAAGTCTGGCTTCAATGACGTTATTCGATAACTGTGTGACGATCACTCTTGTCCCATAGCATAGTTTTGCTGAGTTGAGATTTCTGAGTAGTATGATCGGAGATTCAGTTTTAAGTCGAAGGTATTGCAGTGCCATTATGGTACTTGCAAAGAGTTTAGAAATTCTGTAGAGAAGTTCACACTTTCTTCGACGTTTACCATCGATCCGAACGATCTCTATATTCTCTCTCCACCGAGAATTTTCTTTAGAATATTAAAGCTGATAATGTGGACAAAATTATTTTTAGTTGCCAAAATTGCCCTTTCAGATAGCCAGTCCGGATTGGCATATTTGTGAACAATGTTGGATAAATTTGGTCGAAGCGTTCGTTTTCAGTAGTGGCTATGTTGCAGAAATCATTGCTGAGTTTAATGATGCCGGTCGTCTGGCCTGCAGGATATGTGTCTTCGCCTATCTGTAAAAGCTGTTGAGCAAAGTGTGCCGCTGTTTCGTCTTTCAACAGTTCAACTCTCATATTTTTCGTTGTTCGCAGTACTAGTGTGACCAGAGATGTATTTTTTAAAACGTGCCTTCATCCTATCTGCTGGTCGCCCTCCTCCCATAAGTGTGGCTACAGCGCTGGATGATTCCAGTGCAAATGCGATGCGTTGTTTGGCACGGATTTCCGCCAGCAATAGATTTGTTGGAAACGTTTTAACGTTGCCGCCTGGTGCGTCCAGCTAATTAATTCTGGTAGTGTTTTTGTCCATTTGGGTCTATGAAAATGTTGTAAACTACTTTTTGATTCTCATTCAGGAATGGTCTGTTGTGAGCAGTGTATCGAAGTACACTGAAGCGACAAATAAACTGGTATAGGCATGTGTAATCAAACACAGAGATACGTAAACGGGCATAATACGGCGCTGCTGTCGGCAACGGCTATATAAGACAACAAGTGTTGGGCGCAGTTGTTAGATCGGTTACTGCCGCTACAATGGTAGGTTATCAAGATGTAAGTGAGTTTGAACGTGATATTACAGACGACGCACGAGCGATAGGAAACAGCATCTCCGAGGTACCGATGAAGTGAGGATTTTCCCGTACAACCATTTCACTAATGTACCGTTAGTATCAGGAATACGGTAAAACATCAAATCTCCGATATCGCTGCGGCCGGAGAAAGAACGGGACTAACGGCGATTGAAAAGGATCGCTCAACGTGACAGAAGAGCAACACTCCCGCATATTGCTGCAGACTTCAAAGCTGCGCCATCAACAAGTGTCAGCGTGTGAACCATTCAACGGAACATCGTCGATCTGGGCTTTTGGAACCGAAGGCCCACTCGTGTACCCTTGAGGACTGCACGACACAAAGCTTTATTCCTCGACTGGCCCGTCATCACCGACATAGGACTGTTGATGACTGGAAACATGTTGTCTGGTGGGACGAGTATGGTTTCAAATTCTATCAAACGGATAGATGGAGACAACCTTATGAATGCATGGATCCTGTATGTCAGCAGGGTACTGTTGAAGCTGGTGCAGGCTGTGTAATGGTGTGCGGCGCGTGCAGTTGGTACAGCGATATGGACCCCCGATACGACTAGGTACGACTCTAACATGTGACACGTAGGTAAGCATCCTGTCTGTTCATCTGCATCCTATCATGTCCATTGTGAGTTCCGAAGGACTTGGGCAATTCCAGCAGGGAAATGTGACACCCCGCACGTCCAGAATTGCTACGGAGTGGCTCCAGGAGCACTCTTCTGAGTTTAAAAACTTCCGATGGGCACCAGACTCCCCGGACACGAACATTATTGAGCATACCTGGGATCCCTTGCAACGTGCTGTTCAGAAGAGATCTCTACCCCCTCGTACTCTGATTTACCAGCAGAACTGCAGGATTCATGGTGTCAATTCCCTCCAGCACTACTTCAGACATCCGTCGAGTCCATATGCTTCAGACATTACTCGAGTCCGTGCCACGTCGTGATGCGGCACTTTTGCGTGCTCGCGGGAACCCTACACGATATTAAGCAGGTGTTCCTGTTTCTTTGGCTCTTAAGTGTATAAGGTAATGATACTAAGAGATGGCAGGACAAGCCAAAAAAAGTCAACATTAGTAACTCACTGGAAAATGCAGAGGAGAACATGGCTCAAGAAGCGACAGACGCAGAGGAAGACATATGTGTCTTATAATCACTTGCAAACTTAAGGGGGTCAGGATTTAACTGAAAATGAGGAGCAGGAGATGGCTGGAGAAACTGTAGGTTTAAAAGAATATTGATGAAAGAAGCACTCCAGATGTCAATAATACACTCCTGGAAATGGAAAAAAGAACACATTGACACCGGTGTGTCAGACCCACCATACTTGCTCCGGACACTGCGAGAGGGCTGTACAAGATATGTTCACACGCACGGCACAGCGGACACACCAGGAACCGCGGTGTTGGCCGTCGAATGGCGCTAGCTGCGCAGCATTTGTGCACCGCCGCCGTCAGTGTCAGCCAGTTTGCCGTGGCATACGGAGCTCCATCGCAGTCTTTAACACTGGTAGCTTGCCGCGACAGCGAGGACGTGAACCGTATGTGCAGTTGGCGGACTTTGAACGAGGGCGTATAGTGGGCATGCGGGAGGCCGGGTGGACGTACCGCCGAATTGCTCAACACGTGGGGCGTGAGGTCTCCACAGTACATCGATGTTGTCGCCAGTGGTCGGCGGGAGGTGCACGTGCCCGTCGACCTGGGACCGGAACGTAGCGACGCACGGATGCACGCCAAGACCGTAGGATCCTACGCAGTGCCGTAGGGGACCGCACCGCCACTTCCCAGCAAGTTCGGGACACTGTTGCTCCTGGGGTATCGGCGAGGACCATTCGCAACCGTCTCTATGAAGCTGGGCTACGGTCCCGCACACCGTTAGGCTGTCATCCGCTCACGCCCCAACATCGTGCAGCCCGCCTCCAGTGGTGTCGCGATAGGCGTGAATGGAGGGACGAATGGAGACGTGTCGTCTTCAACGATGAGAGTCGCTTGGTGCCAATGATAGTCGTATGCGTGTTTGGCGCCGTGCAGGTGAGCGCCACACTCAGGACTGCATACGACCGAGACACACAGGGCCAACACCTGGCATCATGGTGTGGGGAGCGATCTCCTACACTGGCCGTACACCTCTGGTGATCGTCGAGGGGACACTGAATAGTGCACGGTACATCCAAACCGTCATCGAACCCATCGTTCTACCATTCCTAGACCGGCAAGGGAACTTGCTGTTCCAACAGGACAATGCACGTCCGCATGTATCCCGTGCCACCCAACGTGCTCTAGAAGGTGTAAGTCAACTACCCTGGCCAGCGAGATCTCCGGATCTGTCTCCCATT
The DNA here is from genome assembly GCF_023897955.1 of Schistocerca gregaria. Lineage (NCBI taxonomy): Eukaryota > Metazoa > Arthropoda > Insecta > Orthoptera > Acrididae > Schistocerca > Schistocerca gregaria. The sequence continues at coordinate 598,251,297 of NC_064922.1, forward strand.
GAGCATGTTTGGGACTGGATGAAGCGTCGTCTCACGCGGTCTGCATGTCCAGTACGAACGCTGGTCCAACTGAGGAGCCAGGTGGAAATGGCATGGCAAGCTGTTCCACAGGACTACATCCAGCATCTCTACGATCGTCTCCATGGGAGAATAGCAGCCTGCATTGCTGCGAAAGGTGGATATACACTGTATTAGTGCCGACATTGTGCATGCTCTGTTGCCTGTGTCTATGTGCCTGTGGTTCTGTCAGTGTGGTCATGTGATGTATCTGACCCCAGGAATGTGTCAATAAAGTTTCCCCTTCCTGGGACAATGAATTCACGGTGTTCTTATTTCAATTTCCAGGAGTGTAGAAAAGAAATTAACAAAAACGAAATGGGAACTATTTTTAATGGGATATCCGTTCAAAATTTTATGAAATTTTTGAAAGAAATTAGTCAGACAACTGTCCATAAAATACAAGACCTTAATCATAAAGTAGGAAAACTGAAAGCATGTGCTAAGAAAACTAACTCTAAAATAGAAGAATTTCCTACGAAAACTATAGATGAAATCGAAGAAATTAACATATCTTCTGAAAGAACTATGGATACATTAGAAAAGATTTCTAGGGAAATTAACCATAAATTCAGTCGTGATAAAGGGAAGATGGCATGTAATGAGTTAACAGCGCTCAGTACAGATCTTCAGTTTACCCATAGTTGCAGCGTGTTCTCTGGCATGCCACTGGCGTGCAGCTCTGCAAATCATGTGGTGAGTGTTTCTAAACAGTCATACACTTCCTTATTTTGCACTTCTGTACGCGAATCTTTAAAATACTTATAAAACAACTAGGAACATTCAACTATCCCACCACTGGCAACGTGAGCAATACGGAAGCTGAGCCAGCTAGGTTGGAATATGCGCCAGCTGAGGGGTGTACCGAGATAGTCCATGCAGTGGCGATAAACACGGTGTCCATGTACCTATAATAAAATTACGATGCCTGGAAATTACGGGAGCTACAACAACAGACCCCCCATGAACCATGGACCTTGCCGTTGGTGGGGAGACTTGCGTGCCTCAGCGATACAGATGGCCGTATCGTAGGTGCAACCGCAAGGGAGGGGTATCTGTTGAGAGGCCAGACAAACGTGTGGTTCCTGAAGAGGGGCAGCAGCCTTTTCAGTAGTTGCAGGGGCAACAGTCTGGATGATTGACTGATCTGGCCTTGCAACATTAACCAAAACGGCCTTGCTGTGCTGGTACTGCGAACGGCTGAAAGCAAGGGGAAACTGCAGCCGTAATTTTTCCCGAGGACATGCAGCTTTACTGTATGATTAAATAATGATGGCGTCCTCTTGGGTAAAATATTCCGGAGGTAAAATAGTCCCCCATTCGGATCTCCGGGCGGGGACTACTCTAGAGGATGTCGTTATCAGGAGAAAGAAAACTGGCGTTCTACGGATCGGAGCGTGGAATGTCAGATTCCTTAATCGGACAGGTAGATTAGAAAATTTAAAAAGGGAAATGGATAGGTTAAAGTTAGATATAGTGTAATTAGTGAAGTTGGGTGGTAGGAGGAACAAGACTTTTGGTCAGGCGAATACAGGGTTATAAATATAAAGTCAAATATGGGTAATGCTGGAGTAGGTTTAATAATGAATAAAAAAAAATAGGAATGCGGGTAAGCCACTACAAACAGCATATTGAACGCATTATTGTGGCCAAGATAGACACGAAGCCCACGCCTACTACAGTAGTACAAGTTTATATGCTAACTAGCTCTGCAGATAATGAAGAAATTGAAGAAATGTATGATCAAATAAAAGAAATTGTTCAGATAGTGAAGGGTGACGAAAAATTAATAGTTATGGGTGACTGGAATTCAGTAGTAGGAAAAGGGAAAGAAGGAAACATAGTAGGTGAATATAGATTGGGGCTAAGAAATGAAAGAGGCAGCCGCCTGGTAGAATTTTGCACAGAGCACAACTTAATCATAGCTAACACTTGGTCCAAGAATCATAAAAGAAGGTTGTATACATGGAAGAAGCCTGGAGATACTGACAGATGTCACATAGATTATATAATGGTAAGACAGAGATTTAGGAACCAGGTTTTAAATTGTAAGACATTTCCAGGGGGAGATGTGGACTCTGACCACAATCTATTGGTTATGAACTGTAGATTAAAACTGAAGAAACTGCAAAAAGGTGGGAATTTAAGGAGATGGGACCTGGATAAACTGAAAGAACCAGAGGTTGTACAGAGTTTCAGGGAGAGCATAAGGGAACAATTGACAGGAATAGGGGAAAGAAATACAGTAGAAGAAAAATAGGTAGCTCTGAGGGATGAAGTAGTGAAGGCAGCTGAGGATAAAGTAGGTAAAAAGACGAGGGCTGCTAGAAATCCTTGGGTAAAAGAAGTAATATTGAATTTAATTGATGAAAGGAGAAAAAAGAAAAATGCAGTAAGTGAAGCAGGCAAAAAGGAATACAAACGTCTCAAAAATGAGATCGAAAGGAAGTGCAAAATGGCTAAGCAGGGGTGGAAGAGGACAAATGTAAGGATGTAGAAGCTTATCTCACTAGGGGTAAGATAGATACTGCCTACAGGAAAATTAGAGAGACCTTTGGAGAGAAGAGAACCACTTGTATGAATATCAAGAGCTCAGATGGCAATCCAGTTCTAAGCAAAGAAGGGAAGGCAGAAAGGTGGAAGGAGTATATAGAAGGTTTATACAAGGGTGATGTACTTGAGGACAATATTATGGAAATGGAAGAGGATGTAGATGAAGATGAAATTGGAGATGTGATACTGCGTGAAGAGTTTGACAGAGCACTGAAAGACCTGAGTCGAAACAAGGCCCCCGGAGTAGACAACATTGCATTAGAACTACTGACGGCCTTGGGAGAGCCAGTCATGACAAAACTCTACCAGCTGGTGAGCAAGATGTATGAGACAGGCGAAATACCTTCAGACTTCAAGAAGAATATAATAATTCCAATCCAAAAGAAAGCAGGTGCTGACAGATGTGAAAATTACCGAACTATCAGTGTAATAAGTCACAGCTGCAATATACTAACGCGAATTATTTACAGACGAATGGAAAAACTGATAGAAGCCGACCTCGGGGAAGATCAGTTTAATAAGTCACAGCTGCAAAATACTAACGCGAATACTTTACAGACGAATGGAAAAACTGGTAGATGCGGACCTCGGGGATTATCAGTTTGGATTCCGTAGAAATGTTGGAACACGTGAGGCAATACTAACCTTACGACTTATCTTAGAAGAAAGATTAAGAAAAGGCAATCCTAAGTTTCTAGCATTTGTAGTCTAGGAGAAAGCTTCTGACAATGTTGACTGGAATACTCTCTTTCAAATTCTAAAGGTGGCAGGGGTAAGATACAGGGAGCGAAACGCTATTTACAATTTGTACAGAAACCAGATGGCAGTCATAGGAGTCGAGGGGCATGAAAGGGAAGCAGTGGTTGGGAAAGGAGTGAGACAGGGTTGTAGCTTCTCCCCGATGTTATTCAATCTGTATATTGAGCAAGCAGTAAAGGAAACAAGGGAAAAATTCGGAGTAGGTATTGAAATTCATGGAGAAGAAATAAAAACTTTGAGGTTCGCCGATGACATTGTAATTCTGTCAAAGACAGCAAAGGACCTGGAAGAGCAGTTGAACGGAATGGACAGCGTCTTGAAAGGAGGATATAATATGAACATCAACAAAAGCAAAACGAGGATAATGGAATGTAGTCAAATTAAATCGGGTGATGCTGAGGGAATTAGATTAGGAAATGAGGCACTTAAAGTAGTACAGGAGTTTTGCTATTTAGGAAGTAAAATAACTGATGATGGTCGAAGTAGAGAGGATATAAAATGTAGACTGGCAATGGCAAGGAAAGCGTTTCTGAAGAAGAGAAATTTGTTAACATCGAATATAGATTTATGTATCAGGAAGTCGTTTCTGAAAGTATTTGTTTGGAGTGTAGCCATGTATGGAAGTGAAACATGGACGATAACTAGTTTGGACAAGAAGAGAATAGAAGCTTTCGAAATGTGGTGCTACAGAAGAATACTGAAGATAAGGTGGATAGATCACGTAACTAATGAGGAGGTATTGAATAGGATTGGGGAGAAGAGAAGTTTGTGGCACAACTTGACTAGAAGAAGAGATCGGTTGGTAGGACATGTTTTGAGGCATCAAGGGATCACAAATTTAGCATTGGAGGGCAGCGTGGAAGGTAAAAATCGTAGAGGGAGACCAAGAGATGAATACACTAAGCAGATTCAGAAGGATGTAGGTTGCAGTAGGTACTGGGAGATGAAGAAGCTTGCACAGGATAGAGTAGCACGGAGAGCTGCATCAAACCAATCTCAGGACTGAAGATAACAACAACAACATAACAACAGAATGACCGGGGCTAAAATAGAAACCGGAGCCTGAGTAAATAAAGAAACACGTGCAGTGGGAAACTGTGTAGTAATGTCTGGAAACAACGAAACATAACGAGAGCGCATAACGCGGGATCAGCGGATTCCATCAGCGAGCGCCAGTGGCGTGGGCCATAAACGAACGACCGCCGAGTCGTAATTCTTGTGAAATGTGTTGAGCACATGGCCAAGTGCTGTTATAAAGTAAAAGGAGAACAAGTATCATGGGTGTAGTGATGTTGAGTATACTGAGTGATAATGAACCGCTAGTAAAGGCTTCGAATTTCATGTTTATGTTTGTGCAACGATAAAATGTGAAAAGAACGCGCTTCCGGATTTCTGTTGGATGATAAACGAATCGACAAGAAAATGAGAGTAAAATGTTTAATTTTGTGTGAATAATTTAATGTAACCAAAGAACACTATTTAAAGAGAATTTTTCGAATTTTATGTTTATTGTTTTCCAGCTTGAATTTAAAATATGTCACTTTGTGTAATGTATATTGTCCACCATCATAAAAAGGGTAATGGGCATAGATATTACAAGAGCATGGGAAATGAAATGACAATATGATGTGGATATTAGTAAACTGAAATTCGATGTGTCTTTCATATTTATGGAACGTTGTGAAATCTATTTGTTTTTGGTAAATGTCCAACGAAATCTATACAATGAAGAATGTAAATGTTCGTTTGTTCAAAATCGTGTGTCTCCTAACATTGTTGAGCGATATGTAGATATACAGTGACGTTTTATAACAATGTTTCCCCATTATCAAAAATTTATACAAAATTATGTATTATACATATAAAAATAGATATATGAAAACACAGGCATATTCGAACTTAACATTGTGCCAAATTTCAGAGCATTCTGTCAAAAACGTTCGGTGATTTGCGATTAGGAACATTTACAAAAAAAAGGCTAAAAAAATGGTTCAAATGGATCTGAGCACTACGGGACTTAAAATCTGTGGTCATCAGTCCCCTAGAACTACTTAAACGTAACTAACCTAAGGACATCACACACATCCATGCCCGAGGCAGGATTCGAACCTGCGACCGTAGCAGTCCCCCGGTCACATTTACAATTTATGTATAAGTACACTTTATATGTAAGTATAAACGCAGACGTTTGTTTCTCCAAAATATCAAATCTCCAAAAGTTCTTCATAGATTTCTTTGAAATTTTGACAATTCATCTGAATATTTATATGTTTTCACATACCTACTGGAATCCCATCTGATATATTTGTTGTGAAAGGGGGAACGCTATAAAAATGTAAAGGTTGGTTTGATCATGTACAATTACTTTGAAATTTTAACATAACATTGAATTTCAAAAGGGTGTGACTTTAGGTATCCAGTTCTTTAATACGTTATATTTTTAATAGATATGTGCTGTATAAAGGAAAACATTGTTAGCAGAAGTCTCAAACTGTATCGTTCCAGTTTACGTAAGATTTTTACACGTTACTGTAGCAAACTTTTAGACACATATAGACTACATACTTTTTAATATGTTATACACTGAGGTAACAAAAGTCACTGGATAGCTCCTCCTATCGTGTCGGAACTCTCTTTGGCTGGCGTAGTGCAGCGACCCGACGTGGCATTGGCTCAACAAGTCGCTTCAAGTCCCCTGCAGAAGTATTGACTTAATCTCCCTCTTTAGCCGTTCACAACTGGCGAAGTGTTGCCGATGCAGGATTTTGTTCACGAACTGATCTATCGATTATGTCCAATAAATTTTCGACGGGATTCATGTCGGGCGCTCCGGGAGGCCAAATCAGTCGCTCGAACTGTGCAGAATGTTCTTCAAACAAATCGTGAACAGTTGTGGCCCGGTGACTTCGAGAATTGTCATCCATGAAAATTTCATGGCTGGTTGGCAACATGAATTCCATGAATTGCTGCAGATTGTCTCCATGTAGCCGAACATAACCATTTCCAGTCAATGATCGGTTCAGTTGGACCAGAGGAACCAGTTCATTCCACGAAAACACAGCCTACATCATTACGGAGCTACCACTAGCTTGCACAGTGCCCTGTTGACAACTTGGATAGTCCGCGCACCAATCTCGCCAGTAGGCAATGGAACATACCCGTAGACTGTCCTTATGTATAGTTGGCTTTACCGTGCTCTAGTGCTTTATTGACTTAATGAGGGGCGTCATTGCATAATAGTGAACTATTACTATTTTACGGTGTTTGCAAATAAAAGCATTCACTCAGCTGTCTTGCGTCACGGCTGGTGTGTGTGTGTGATGGCAGAAAACCACTTTGACACCCATTAGATGGAGTTTGCAGCAGCTCTAAGTCACCATCAATTGAATCAGTGCAAAGACCCTGACAGCTGAATTTTTAAATTGCTCAGGAAAGGTGCTTGGATGGCACCGAGGATATTGCCGAACTGGGGGTAGCGCCTATTGGTGGGTGTGGGGGAGAGGGGGTCCTAAGGGACCCTTTGCCCTTTTATTCACACACATGTCAATGTTGCAACAACCCATGGCCACTCCTCAGGAGCGTACAAAACAGAAGGGCTGAAAATGCATAAATACCTTTTCCTCTTCGGATCATGTTTAAATGTCGTCGAATGATTTTTAACTGCCCCACTTTGTGTAAAAGATCAAAAACGGCCCTAAGATTAGACTCCAAAAAGGTCAGATCACATTCAGTGGGGTTGAGCCCCCACGATGTTGTTAGAGTAGAGGTGAATCGCCAAGGGGGGGTGTCAGCAGTGTGGAACGTTGTCGAAACGTCATCCTGTAGCTCGTCGTACTGTGGGCTTTCGGCACCTACCTCGGAAAGTGTCGGATTAATCGTCCCAAGGAAAGCTCTGGTCATTGACGTAATTTATGCCATCTCCTGATGGTCATTCGTGACAATTGTGGGCATTAGCGTGTCTGAAATGTTTCCCTCGGCCACTCATAAGAAAACCGAGTGATTGCAACGCTGGATGTCGCGGTTCTGACCTCCAGCGCAGCGGCGTCAAAGGAAGAGGTGAAATGTGGGTAAGAGGGGTGTGACGACCTTCCCATGTCGTAACACGTCTACGACGGCGTTGGGCAGAGTTGTGGTGAAATTTGGTACCAAATTGGCACATTAACCCTCGTTAAGCATCACATGGATTTCTGAGTTCTGGTCTCCTTTATGCGTTTGTGGAAACCTTGTTGTTTGAAGCACCGAGGAGCCCCAAGGTGACGACCACCATTACAGAGGAAGATTGTAGGCACTTTTGCACCAAATTTTACACTTCACCGTGCCAATGGGAGACAGTTACAGGGTTTCGAAAAAGTGATCTTTCGTTGTGCAGTGAAGGTTACAGCAGCGTGTCTATGGTAACACAGAGCGAATTATTTCGATTGTGAAATTGTGAATATAGCTAGGCCATTGTTAAATGTCATTGTACTAGCAATGAGGTTTTATGCCTTTCGTTTAGACGCACTTTCTGTTAGTGTGTCTTTGCTTACATTCTTTGTGTCACTGTCATCAATCACCCCCTGCGCTCAGCTACGGTGAAAACAGACAAATGGAGGCAGCAAAAGAAGAGCAAAGGCGTATACTGTGTTTTCTGACAGCGTGAGGAGCGCAGGGTACAGAAATTCATCAGAGAGCGGCACAAGTGGTGCAGTTCCAGTGCAAGGGCCAAGGCGTGCCACAAGCGACTCAAGGAAGGGCGGATATCGGTAGCCGACGACTCGCAATCTAAAATGGTACACGACATTACCGATACCGCTGTCCAGCAGGTGGATAGCCTCTTTATTGAAGACCAGTGTGTAATGGAGGCAGACACTGTCCCAATGGTTGGATTGAAAGGGACATTCAGTGCTCTTCGACATACCTGCAATCCTTCTGCTGTAAGCGAACGCACAACACTCTCGACTCTTCTCTTGAAGCCTCCATTTCTCAGTTTTGAACACTACTGAGTGGAGTGGACGCTGACACGTTTACGCACTCACTCCGTTATAACGTCGGTGTGCACCCGTATCCCTCTATCGGGCCAAGCGGAGTGGATGCGCGGTTAGAGGCGCCCTGTCACTGACTGCGCGGCCACTCCCGCCGGAGGTTCGAGTCCTCCCTCGGGCATGGGTGTGTGTATGTTGTTCGTAGCATAAGTTAGTTTAAGTGGTGTGTAAGTCTAGGAAACGATGACGTCAGCAGTTTGGTCCCTTAGGAATTCACACACAAATCCCTCTATCGGCGGTTTGGGGACACCAGTGGTCTTTCAGGGAGCACACGTTCTTTCATAGGCAATGGCATCACAATCTCTTCAATGGTTTTCAGTTTATAGCCTCTGGTTCGTTATATGGGACTCTATTGTTCATAGAGGCCAGGTTTTGTTTATAATAGATTGTCGATAGTTACAGTATCAGTTCTTGTGTTGGTTTGTTTTAGTGCAATCTTGTAAGGTTATTAACAGCCGAAACTAGTTTGTTATTTTGTTTGGTGACCGATTGTAAAGTAAATCACGGATAGAAAGAGGCTGTCATCTTATTCTGGAGCCCTCTGCTTTGGTCATTCTGGGCCGAAGCAGGATTGTCTTATTTACTCAGGGTCTCTCTCCTAAGAGTCGTTAGGAACTTTTTCTCTGGTGTTTGAGTAGATATTTCCAATTTCGTTTTTTTAAATTGTGTAGAAGGAGTCAGCGCAAGCAATTAGTGCTTATGAAGGCCTTCGTGCTACGCCCAGTGTCGACGGGAAGACAAAACAATTTTTAAAGTGCAATTTTTCATGTCCTTTTCATAGAGCGGTCCCAAATTAGTTTAGTGCGATATTTTTTTGTCGATATGTTTTAATAGGGACAGTAAAACTCAAAGAATACCTATTACTCTAGCAGCGGCACCACAGCCCTGGCTGTGGCGCAGACTGCTACCGCCAAGCATACAGCGCCACAGAGTCACAGCTGGATTGTTGTTTATTCTTCATGTCTTACTGTTCCTGTTATAACACATCGACAAAACGAATATCGGACCGGACTAATTTGAGATTGACCTAGCGAATGGATACGAAAAATTCCGATTTAAAAACAATTTTGTTTGTAACGAGAAACAGACGGACACTTTCTGTTGACACTGAGCGTCGCATGAAAGACATGAGAAGTAGTAAGTGCTCGGGCTGACTTCAGCAGCACAATGCAAAAACCAGATTGTAAATACCTGCCGAAACACAGGAGGAAATGAGCCTGGCGACTCTTCGGAGAGACGCCCCGATTAGTGCGTGCACGTATTTTAACGCAAGCTCTGTTGTACAGTGTTGCTGTTCAATGTGAGATAAGAATCATGGGAAGACAAGGTATAAGACCTATTTTCTGACCCCCGAAGAAGATAAAGGAGATGCTTCGCCACGTTAAGAACAGCAGTGGCCTCAGGATCACTGTGACTTACAACGTACCTTGCGAGTGGGGATGTAATTACATTGGTCACTTCATCCCTACTACACTCCTGGAAATGGAAAAAAGAACACATTGACACCGGTGTGTCAGACCCACCATACTTGCTCCGGACACTGCGAGAGGGCTGTACAAGCAATGATCACACGCACGGCACAGCGGACACACCAGGAACCGCGGTGTTGGCCGTCGAATGGCGCTAGCTGCGCAGCATTTGTGCACCGCCGCCGTCAGTGTCAGCCAGTTTGCCGTGGCATACGAAGCTCCATCGCAGTCTTTAACACTGGTAGCATGCCGCGACAGCGTGGACGTGAACCGTATGTGCAGTTGACGGACTTTGAGCGAGGGCGTATAGTGGGCATGCGGGAGGCCAGGTGGACGTACCGCCGAATTGCTCAACACGTGGGGCGTGAGGTCTCCACAGTACATCGATGTTGACGCCAGTGGTCGGCGGAAGGTACACATGCCCGTCGACCTGAGACCGGACCGCAGCGACGCACGGATGCACGCCAAGACCGTAGGATCCTACGCAGTGCCGTAGGGGACCGCACCGCCACTTCCCAGCAAATTCGGGACACCTTTGCTCCTGGGGTATCGGCGAGGACCATTCGCAACCGTCTCCATGAAGCTGGGCTACGGTCCCGCACACCGTTAGGCCGTCTTCCGCTCACGCCCCAACATCGTGCAGCCCGCCTCCAGTGGTGTCGCGACAGGCATGAACGGAGGGACGAATGGAGACGTGTCGTCTTCAGCGATGAGAGTCGCTTCTGCCTTGGTGCCAAAGATGGTCGTATGCGTGTTTGGCGCCGTGCAGGTGAGCGCCACAATCAGGACTGCATACGACCGAGGCACACAGGGCCAACACCCGGCATCATGGTGTGGGGAGCTATCTCCTACACTGGCCGTACACCTCTGGTGATCGTCGAGGGGACACTGAATAGTGCACGGTACATCCAAATCGTCATCGAACCCATCGTTCTGCCATTCCTAGACCGGCAAGGGAACTTGCTGTTGCAACTGGACAATGCACGTCCGCATGTATCCCGTGCCACCCAACGTGCTCTAGAAGGTGTAAGTCAACTACCCTGGCCAGCAAGATCTCCGGATCTGTCCCCCATTGAGCATGTTTGGGACTGGATGAAGCGTCGTCTCACGCGGTCTGCACGTCCAGCACGAACGCTGGTCCAACTGAGGCGCCAGGTGGAAATGGCATGGCAAGCCGTTCCACAGGACTACATCCAGCATCTCTACGATCGTCTCCATGGGAGAATAGCAGACTGCATCGCTGCGAAAGGTGGATATACACTGTACTAGTGCCGACATTGTGCATGCTCTGTTGCCTGTGTCTATGTGCCTGTGGTCCTGTCAGTGTGATCATGTGATGTATCTGACCCCAGGAATGTGTCAATAAAGTTTCCCCTTCCTGGGACAATGAATTCACGGTGTTCTTATTTCAATTTCCAGGAGTGTATTTCCGACCGCTGTGAAGAACATCAAGGGCATATTAAAAATCGAGAACTGGAGAAATTTGTAGTTTGTGAGGTCAGCCTTACTGTACTAAGCTCACTTGCAGGTGCCTGGCCCTACACCGTTACATTTAAGTTTGGAGTGCCAGTACCAGAGGAGTCACTGGCTGCCCTTATTTCCACTCCCCAATGGTGAGATGGAACGTAAGCTTTGCGAGAAAATACTTTATTCCGCACTACCTTATAGATGCACGTAGTGATATTCAGTACGACAATACAGATTGCCCTCGAGGTACGGTCCTTGGCTGGTCGAGAGATACGTTTGCTGCCTGAAGTGTCCCCTGCTTACCTGAGACGTCCGCTGTGAACGCACGCTCGCCAGCACCTGCTTGAACGAAGGTCCTGGAAAGTCCAGTTCCGCACACACAAAGTTACAATATTTCCTAACAGGGGGTTGATTATAGTGGGCAGTCTGGCCTGTCCGGTTTGCATGAGGCTTGGAACTTTAATAGTGGCAATTATTTACTTACACCTCGTACAAAGTAGATACGTGTTTCAAAGTTCTACTGACTCTCAAAGTACTCACCAGCATTGTGTATAAACCGTTGCCAGCGATGTGGAAGTCATAGGATACTGTTAGCAGTGCCATTTGTGCTGACAGTATGAGCGGCGCGGTCTACTGCCCGACGAATTTTTAGCACTTCTGAAGCGTATCCCGTGAAGTGTTTCCTTCAGTTTAGAAGTCGAGCTGAACTTACGAGAGCTTAAGTTAGGCGAGTGCAACAGGTGTATAATACTTAACAGCCCCATCACTCAGACATATCAGTAACAGCTTTCACTGTACGTGCTTGAGCATTGTCCTCCAAAATGATGGTCAGGTGCAGCAGAAAGTGTCATCACTTCTGCCTCTATGCTGTTCATTTTTGGAACACAACCTACGACCAGCGCAGGAAACACTTCACGCCATTCGCTTCAGAACTACTACAAATTCGTCGGGCGATAGAGAGCGCCGCTCGAACTGTCAACGCAACTGCCACTGTTAGAAGTATCCTACGACTTCCACATATCTGCCAACGGGGTATACACAACGCTGGTGACTGCTTTGAAGGTCAGTAAAACTTTGAAACATGTATCTAATTTGTACGAGCTCTAAATAAATAGTTGCCACAATTAAAGTTCCAACCCTCGTAAAACGCTGTTAGATGACACATGGAGTGCAAGTGAAGCACATAACTCAACACTTACAAATAAGCACAAAATACTATCTGACATACAAAAGTTTTGTTCCAGGCTTCTATATACTGGGATTAGGTAATTAACGAGGCTGAAGAAAGAAGAATGTGCGAGAAGAATTTCAACCTTGACAGCGGATATAATGTTAGCGGTGCATGGAAGCGGATTCCCAATGCAGAGAAGAAGCAGAGACATTTGTCGCAATGATTGTGTTACTATGGAAACGATATTACTACCAGCGCAGACGCTGACACCATCTGCGATAGCATTACGCAATTACCGACCAACTAGAATACGTGTGTGGGCTATACAAGGCCGCAAAAATAGCAGTCTAGACAGTCAATTGCTCCTCACAAAGACGATGAAGGTAACTGTCCATAACTCTTAAGTTTTGCACTGAGCGGACGCTTCAGGAAGTCCGAGAATGTTTCATACAACAGTGCCATCGCGAACGACTTCGTTATCAAGGTTCTTGTATTTCTATTTGGACGGCGTACTGTTTTTGTCTCTTGTGTCATTAGATTCCTGAAACTACTGTTCTTGGAATGGAAACTGAGTGCAAAGTCTTAACATACATTGTGCTGTAAAGGAAGTATTAAGTATACGACCACCACTGCACAATGCCCAACCAAGTATATTTCTCCAAACACCTGCCCACACATCTCAGCGAGATTATTAATAGCTATTTACCTTGACACTATACGTTATACAATTCATATTATTACCATTTCCGGATTTCTGCCGTCATCCGATCGGTTCAATTAAAGAGGAAAAACAAAAATATAACAATAATAGGTTCAATATGGCTGAAAGCCAAGCCCTCATAATATTTTTCGCAACATATAATTCCGTTTTGGGGACCAGTTTTGTGACCTGTAAGTTTGTGTAAGTTTGTGTAAGAGTCAGAGATATTATTTGGTACTTCATCCTGATCCTACTTCAGACAAATTGAACTTATTATGGTTACATTAGTGTTTCCCATAACGTTGTAACACATCTGACAACACTTTGCGTTGTATAATAAAGTACGATCAAGCCAGAAAATTATTAATGAAGTGTGAAATGTGATCGCTAACCTGTGTACAGACGTCGTCTTCACTTGATCAAGATGATTACTTTGAAGGATGTCATATACATGATTATTTCTTTCAATACAAGTTTTAATCTACACCAGTACACTACAAAAGGGCTTTTCCTTCATCACAAGACGTAATAAAACGTCTTGCAGTGGAGGAACGGGTTCCGAAAGGAGAGGCACATCTCCTGGATTCAAGTCATATCGATTCCTTTATGTAGGACGACGCTGCAGTCCCTTTGTGTCCCGGGTATTAACGTAAACATCAGCCGTTACGAATCTGTGGAATTTCCGTGCCGGCTCGCTATAAAATGGAAGACCCTATGAGTCGTGACCGCCAGGATCATAAAAGTCGCCCGAAGGGAATAAACGCAAAGACTGCGGCAAGCGTAAGACAGTCTTTTATTTCGTATGAGGTCATACGACCTGCTTCTGCGTCTGTGTTGCAGATATATGCCGTGGAAAACGTATCTAAATAAACAATAGATAGCTTTTCTTAAAAAATGATGGACTGAATTTATTGTCTAGTGCAGTCTTATTTCCTGAATTCAAATACATAGTTGTAGTTTTTCTACGTTGAGGCGTTCATTTGATTCTCGCCTTCATTTTTTCAGATTTTTAACTTATTCCGGCACATGATGAACTAATTCAACCTTTGCAATGTGTTTGGGGTACTTTACGCTTACCTTCTCAAACTATTGTAATCTTTTCAATTTCTTTATATTTTAAAATTCTGAAAAAAGATTTTTATTGCTCTTAATGAATTCGTCTACTAGGATCCATATATTTTTTAAATTTATGTCTGATTAAGGGATGTTACTTTTCCCAATCAAGGTAATATTATTTCCAGGTTCAGATACACATCAGTATCTCTTTAAAAAGTATGGTGAGGGTAGATGTCAACAACAATGAACGAAATTTTCATTTTTTTTATGTTGCTCATTAGTCGTTGGTAAACGTTATTGAAAATGTACTGATATTGCAGAGATTGTGTTAAAAGGTACTATCTGGTTCCGGAACCTTATTACACATCAGTCCTATTTAAAAACTATGTTTTTAATATAATTCAACAAGAACTAACGAATTTTGTTTTTCTCAATTTTTTAGGATTGGCACAAAGTGTCATCTTCCCCCCCCCCCCCCCAATCCCCCCACCCCTCCCCGCCTTGCTAATGCGAGTTAGAAAATGCCTTGATATTGCTAGTGTTAGCACATACTATCTCTTTGGGCATGTAATTATCGAAACTAGTTATTCTCTGAAATTGGGAAGGAGAAAGACTGATCCCAAAATCTACTCAATGAAGTTCCAGAAAGCAATGTGCATTCGTATCGGAGGACTCACCTAAGTAGCTAACCTCAAAAATCTTCGAAGTTGACAAACTGCTTATTTGCTTCTGTCTCGGGTTCTTCGGCCGACGTTCGTGTGATGATTTTGCTGACGTTTCGCCAGCACGAGTGGCTGGCATTGTCAAAGCTTCACCCTCCATTGCCGGAGGTGAACTGGAGCCGGGCTCGCGGCCGCAGACTATATGTACCTTGCGCGCCAACGTCCGAGGGCTTCTCCGCGGTCATTTCCGCGGTCATTTCCGGTGCGTTTCTCCTCTTGCTACCTGCTACGGTCGTTCTCTGCAGTACGGGAAGCCAGGAGCCGTTTACCTTAAGGCTTTCTTCTTTCTTGTTGAAGCTGTTCCCGTGTTTGTGTATTTCTACAGCTTCTCTGTGTGATAGTGCTTCTCTACAGCCAGAACTTCCGTGTCGGTGAATTTTATTACATGTACCTGGTCGGTCTCACTCAGTGCGTGTTCTGTAGAGAAGCACTATCACACCCGCTTGTACAGAGAAGCTGTAGAAATACACAAACACGGGAACAGCTTCAACAAGAAAGAAGAGAGCCTTAAGGTAAACGGCTCCTGGCTTCCCGTACTGTAGAGAACGACCGTAGCAGGTAGCAAGAGGAGAAACGCACCGGAAATGACCGCGGAGAAGCCCTCGGACGTTGGCGCGCAAGGTACATATAGTCTGCGGCCGCGAGCCCGGCTCCAGTTCACCTCCGGCAATGGAGGGTGAAGCTTTGACAATGCCAGCCACTCGTGCTGGCGAAACGTCAGCAAAATCATCACACGAACGTCGGCCGAAGAACCCGAGACAGAAGCAAATAAGCAGTTTGTCAACAAGTGGCCACGAAAGTCTTAACAATTTTGTATCTTCGAAGTTGTTCAAACTTTGGCACACAATTTTCTACAGATGGTAGTTATATAAGTGAGTGAGTAGGATGGGTGTAGTATTTAACATATGTAGGTGCGTTCTCTGTTGTACATAAATCTTTACAAATATGGTTCAAACTCAGACACAACAATACGATAACCAGTCCAGAAATTGCTTATGCAGTTGAAACCTTCAACATTAATGTCGGGAACAGACGAAACCACTTTCGTCTAGCCATAACTGTGGTTTCCTTGAGAGCTCTAGAAGAAGGCTCACCAAATTAGAACACAAGGAATATTCGTTCATTTATTACATGAAAGAATAAAAAGATTTACTAAACTTTGACACAGTTCTTTGCACAGAATTGCTTCATAATTATAACTATCACTGACTTTAGATGCAACACTTGATGTACTAATTAACAGACTTTCATATTGCAGAGAAAATGCATTTAAGAAAGTCCATTTCACCAGAAACTTCAACAACCGCCACTGACCTGAAGGATGGTATTGACTGCTGTAGCTGAGGTCAAGAACTGGGCCGAACTCTCACATATTCGACACTATATCGACTGCAGAGCGAAGGCGCTGCTATCCTGAGAGGGAGGATGTGTCTTCTGGAGGGTTTGCCAGTGGTTGCTGCTGATTGCAGCTAGCTGTCGCTGATGTTTCTGGCATAGATTAGCGTTACCAACTTGGGTGTGTCACATCAGTCTCTGGACGATACCACAATTAAAAATGAATAATTATGGCAGAAAGAAACTACTGAAAACAAAATACACTGTCTGTAAAGTTGCAGTCATGTGTGGGCTTAGGTTCAACTGGTCCCAAGCATGCTTAATCGGGTTCACGTGAACAGCTACCGCTGACCATTCTATTTGTTGATTCCTCCCTCCCAGAAGAAACGGTTATTGATGTGGAAAACGTGTGGTCACACATTATCATTTTCGAAGACCAATCCATCAACAAAATGTTTATTACAGGGCTGTAAAATAGGCTGATGGATGCTTTTCTCTTCTGCACAGTTCTTAGATGACTCTTGATAGTGATGAGAAGCATATGATACCGGTCTAACACGTAACTAGTGCCCTTTCGTGCTGAACTCATTAGACTGTATGGCTGAGAGCACAATGGCACATGCCTACCTCCACATCCTACTGCGGCTGTCAGATATATCCTGCACTCCTCAGCAAAGAGAACCCAACACCACTTATCGGGTTCCACAACTAGTGTTGCCTTCCCCGCTGTGTTGCCCCAGCACGGTGCGTGTAGAGGCTGCGAGGGATGGAAGGAGGACAACTTTGCCCACAATGAGCGCCTAGAGTCCTAACCGATAGCATGGAGACGATAGTGTACTCTGTGGTTTAACACTACCCTCCTGGTTTCGTTCAACAGGCAACAAGCAGATCTGCTCCCCTCGGAGTCTTCGGAATCATAATTTATAGGTTTCGGTAGTCAGCTGGTGTTGTCCGCAGTCAACCACTACAAGCCTGATTTTCAGTGTTATGTGTCTCAAGTTTGCGGTCTAATTTTCGAATGAGATCGTTGCGATGTACGCCACTTCGGTAGGCAGCTCGTTGTGCTGACTAAATTTCTTACCATAAGGTGGTAATAAACTCACAGTCTCAGCTTGAAAATAGCTTTTCATCCCGTTGAGACTGAACAGTGTACATGTCGCATTATCCCAGTCATGACTGGAGAGGCAGCGCGCTTTATTGAACCGCACTGCGAATGAAGGCATTCTTTTATCTCCATGAACACGTCGCTCAACATAGACATTTTCTGTGGTCAGAAGAGTATTTCGAAAGAGGATACCTACAAGTCACGCAAGAAATGAAGGTGGTGGAAAACATCTTTTGAGCAATTTGCGATAGACATTTTAGGAACTACAACTTAAACAAGTATCCTTAGTGGACAGCATTGTCAAAAGGCGCCTCGGTTTTTAATATGCTTTGAAGATACGGAGTAATCAAAGTTACAAATTCCTTACTGAGCGAAATTACTTAAGATAGGAACGACCCTGTGGTAAAAATAGTGGATGCACGGTGACGAAATGCTAGTTCCTAGATAAACACAAATACAAAAGAGAAAACTTAATGAAAAAAAAACATGTAAGAAGATATTCAAAGCAGTTTTCTAAGCCAGAAAAGATCAGAAGAAACTGCAAAGGTGGGTATTAAAATTTCAACTCCATGAAGGCGGCATGAAACAAAAGAATATTGGAATGAGGCTAGCTTAATGCTTGGATATGAAAATGATTAAGATTCAAGTGAAGCTGCTGAAAGGAGTTACAGGTAACGCCATTTACATTCTTTTTATAAGTAACGATTACACAGCAGGTTCCTCATTTAGAAAACGAATAGGAATGTTTGTGCTAAGCTATATTTTAGTCCACAGTGGCGCCATCGATTAAAAATTGCGTCATGCTTTGTGTAAAAGGAGAAACGTCTATCACTGCGTGTTCAAGGTCGACAGCAGCAGGATCGTGGCTTATAGGCAGTGCCACTTAATCATTCCAAGATACTGTGGCTGATACTGTCAGGCTGGTAAGGAGTCGTGGGCTATGGATAGCCATACTCAACAGCATACAAGACCACGATGATCCCACGAGACTAGCACCTGCACAGAAAGATATAATGTTTACTTTGTCGTGCGGGTCATACAGCCATTCCATGCCTCTATCCGATGATAATTTTGTTTGCAGCAAGACTAGTATCCATACAAAAAGTGAAACGAATTGTGGAGCACCACCAACTGTCAGCACGGAGGCCATTTTTCAGTTTCCGTTAATGCAGCAACAGAGAGAGGCCCATGAACAGTGGTGCACGCAGCGATAACATTAGACACATGAGTGGTACTACGTTGTCTTTTCGGACGGGTTGTGGTTCTGTGTAGAGCATGCTGACGGACGTATCTATGTGCGGAGGTTTCGAGGTGGCCAAAGTCACCAGATTGCGTTTGCATTATCATATTTGACTAGCATATGGCGGGATGGAGTAGATTACCATTGGGTTGGCGAAACGTTCATCTCCGCTTGGCATACCACAGCAGGCGTTACGTATTATGGCCAGTGACCACATCCTAACTTCAAGATGTCTGTGATGTCAGCCTTAAACAAGAGAATGCAAAACCGCAAGTTATCTTTGCTGTAGTAACATTCCTGTATGTAGGGGGTATTATACTTTTGCCAGGGCAATATTTTCATCATATCTATCATCCAAGGAATACACCGGGGCATATGTTACAGACGGACTAGCACATTGCCACTCACCAGCCACTACGATTTATGAAGTCTGAAATAGAGGTGAAGCAGCATGGAATGACGTACCAGCTCTGCAAATAAAATTTTACATTATATATACTCCCGGATTACCTATGGATGTAATCATATATTCTTCCTAGTATTCTGAATGTCTACAGTAAGTAAGTTCGGTTACTTCCTATCGTTCCTGGTGTTGCAGTTTTCATTGTCAGCAGTGTAAAGAATTATCACAAAGGATTCAAGCGATTTCATAGATTTTCTGTAACTTTCTTATTTGACATGTTGTCAGAACGCTTTATACACACATATAAAACTCAACAGGTTTGTTTGACATATTACAAGTGCTCCATCTCTGCCCTCCTACTGATTCTGCAGATATCAAGTCGATAATCAAGCTCTTCCCACGTTTGTTGCACCATCTGTCTATCAATCTGCTCAAATGCACTGTTTATGTGAGCAAACAATTCTGGTAGGTTTGTTGGTGGAGACGGTGTAAACACTAAATATTTCACATAACCTCACATAGAGGTTGCAAGGGGTTAGGTCGGCAGAATGTGAAGGTCATGACATGAACTTCTGATCATCAAACCCACCATGCCCAGTCCATGGGTCTCTCAATTTCCTGTCCCAGAACTCAAGCCCATCGTGATGAAGTCTACGTTTTCGGTCTTCAATTATGACATGAACCGATTTACAAGCATGTGCAGAAACACATGTGCTGTAACAATCTTTACACAGAAGAAAAAAGTAGCGCAAAATTTAAACTGTAACACTGCACAGAACACATTAACTTTTGGCGAATCTCTAATGTGCTACACGATAGTTTGTCGATTCTCGGTCCACCAGTTTCTCCACATTGTGTCTGTCCACTATGCCATTTGCAAAAAATGTTGTCTCCTCACTAAAGATGAATTTTCACAAGACCCATCCTCTTTCTTAAGCTGTTACAACTGTGCTAAAAATTCAAAGCACCTGAGTTTGTCGTCAGAAGTAAGGGCTTGTAGCTATAATAAGGACTAAGGCTTCAGCCTCAGCCGTTTCCTTAAGATCTTCCAAATAGTTGACTATGATATCTTCAGCTATCTGCTTGCTCTGCTCATTTTGTGAGCTGTGTGTGAGACTTGTCTTCTCGAGATCAACCATTTCTTCATTCACTGTAGGCCGACCCATTGATTTCCCCTTTGCAGAGGCATCCTTTCGCTGTAAACTGTGCATTCATAACTGGACTGAGTTGGCAGCTGGTGGATCTTCGTCGTACTTTGTTCTGAAGTGTCGCTGCACTGCATTTGAAGCACGATATAATAAGCTTTCTCGGCGCCTATCACCATGTTGCCTAACTGCTCATTGGTGCACTCTCGTGGCAGAAATCTGAAGCTCAGTTTCAACATTACAATTCTTTTTTTTAATTTTTCTGTATTAGTCTTGAATTTTTTGACAATATTCAATTAATGTAGCTGCAATGAATTTACGAAATTGCTTCAGTCATTTATAATAACCTTGTATACAGCTAAAGAATGAATGCCTGATGAGAAGGGAGGTAGGTATTGATAATACATAAGCTGCACCAGCGACTGAAGCTGAAAATTGCTTTTACCAGCTATTTTAGTCCTCAGTCGCATCGTCGATTTAAAGGTAATTTAGCTGGGAATACATGCATAGTAACTGCAAGTGACCAAATGCACGGCGCAGAAGATTAGAGTGTCTGGTGGGGAGCCAGCTTCTACGTGTCCCGACGAGCCACCGAGTGTGGAATGTGGTCCCTTCAGCCTGCGGGCCACCCGCCTCGCCCAGCATGCGGTCGTTAACATTGTTGTCGTGATAGCAGCTTGGCAGCTCCGGCGTTATTACTGGGCGCGGTGGCCGCGATGGCCTTCACAGCGGCGTTTAATAAGCCGGCTAATAACCGAGGGGCTCTCCATCAGGCAGGACACTCGCTTAGTGGCGCAGCGTAAAGCAGTTACCACGGGCCGGCAACTTGCGGCCAACTTCGCTCCGTCACACTAATGCTATCTCGTCCAGTCGCTGATAGGGTCCAGTCAGGGCACTTTCAGAGGTGGCCGGAAAACACAACCAGTTCGCTCTTCTTAGAGAGGTACCCTGATGTAAGAACAGTGATGTATGACATTATTCACAGACAAATTTGTAAGATTAATTTCGATCTTGTTCATTGTTTCCTAATATCGTGACTGTACATGATTACTATCAACTACATTCTGTGGAACGTATGATACTGCTACCAGACCTTTGGATTGTAATTTTATCCATTTCCATGTGAAAAGCTTCTTTATTGGTCCAGCACTATATTCTGAAAGCCATGGATCAAGACAGTCAGTTGATTTTCTTTCCAAGTAGTAAGTAATACATACGAAGTTTGTTCGAAATTGATCCAGGAGTTTAGGACAAGCTTTTTACTCTTGGCTTTCCAACTGTTGCACTTGACTTTTGAAAAGCATTTGACTCAATATCACACCAACGCTTATTAACAAAATTAGTTTAGTAGCCGGCATTGCCTGGGTATGTATTTATTCCACTCTTCTATTAGTCTATCTCCTCATCCTCCCTCACTCTGTTCACCTCCTGTAACCTCCACTCCGTGACCATCTCATCCTTCCATTTTCTATACCCATCTCTACCTCTTCTATTTTTCTGTCCATGTCCTTCTAGCCCTCTCTCTGTCCATCTCCTTCTCTCCACTCTTCCTACCTATCTCCTTCCCTCTGTCGATCTTCTCACCTTTCCTTTCTCTGTTCATCTCCTCTTCTTCACTTTACCTGTCCATTTCTTCTTGCTCATATCCATCTCCTCCATCCTCCTCTTTGTCCGTCCATGTCCTCCTTCCCCTTCTCTCCCCACCTTATCACCCCTACCCCTGGGGGAGGTTGCTGGTTCTTACCGCCATAGTATTTCTTTCCAACTAGTAAGTAAGCTGTTTACCAAGTTTGTTTGAAATTGATCCAGGGGTTTAGGACGAGCTTTTTGCTCTTGGATTTACCAGTTGCACTTGTCACATGCACACTCTTGTCCAGGAAAAAATAGAACTCCTTGAATAACTAGAGATAGGGCATTGAGATTCTCAGGGTTTGTACATTAGCGTGTTCTGCAGAAATGACAGCATTTCAGTTACATTGGTTCAGTATGTGTCCTGTTGCCTAGTAGGCACAGGATCCACAATGGACCCTGATAATTTGTTCCATGTGTGATGACATCGACATGGTCAAGGCGCAAACGGCATCCTGTGATACAGCCATCCGCGCCGCATGGACTTGGCTCCACAGTTCATCGGTGGACGTTAGCAGTGGGTCACAAAAAAATGAGCGTATTGCAGCGTTGGCCGGGAGGCCCCTATTTGGGGGTATTCGGCCGCCACGTGGAATCTTATTTCATCCGACGCCACATTGGACGACTTGCGCGCAGGTGATGAGGATGAAATGATGATGAAGACAACACAACAACCAGTTTCCGGGTGGAAAAAATCTCCAGCCCAGCTAGGAATCGAACCCGGACCCACTCGCATGGGAGGCAAGCACGTTATCACCCAGTTAAGCAGGCGGACATTGGGTCACAGCATTGCAGTGTCGTTCCATCATTTCACACGCACTTTCTAGGTTAGTTTATGTTATGTTATGTTAGCTTTCGATTGGTGACAGGTCTGGTGATCCGATGGGCCAGGACAAAAGGCTGACATCATGTGACACCAAGAAGCTGAAAAATGGCGGCTGGGATGTTGTGTAGGAATGATATGGCTGTTAGTCGCAGGATGTCATTCAAGTAGGCCACTCTAGTCACAGTGCCCTGGACATGCACCAGTTGTGATTTGTGGTTCATCGCAATAACACCCCACACCATAAGGTCTCGACCTGGCGCTTATGTGTTGTGTGAATGCAGTCACTGTGGTGATGCTCTCCCTCTCCGTATGAAACAAAATGCAGCCTTCATTTTCAAACAAAAAGAACCTGGATTCGTTTGAAAGCACTATCTGAAGCCATTCCTGCCCCCAGTGCCATAGTTCAATACACCATTGTCGTCTATCACATTTCTGCACATTCTTCAAAGGCAGGTGGAGAGGTGGACGACACGCATATAACCCATGTGTTAATAAATGGCGATGGACTGTCACCCCTGATACTGTACGTTGTGTTACACTGTTGCACTGTTACGCCACAGCCAAGGAGGACACACATCAGTCCTGCAAATGCCATACAGATGAGGTGTCGATCTACTCGGGGAGAGGGGAAGGGGGGTGGTCTGGTTGGTGTGACCTGACCCATCGTGTAATTGTTCTATGGCCTTCCATGAACATTTCTGAATACACCCATTGCACTGCCAAAACACTTCGTCCCAGGTGAGAAGCCATTTCCCGGATGGATGCATCACATTTTCTCATGCCAATAACACACCCTATTTGAAACTCACTGATTTGACGCCGTGGTTCTTGTATGTGGCATCTGCACATCTGCTCAAGACACACAGATCCATTACCTTTGGTGTATAGCTACAACGATAGTTGAAGGCACATTTTACCGGTACGTGGTGTTGCACAGTGATATCGATGTTGACCTTCAACCTGTGGGCTGACGTAGTTAAAATGCTAATCATTTCTACAGAACATACTAATATACGTGTCCTGTGAAAATTAACGTCATATCTCTAGTCGTTCAAGGTGTTCTGTTTTTTCTGAACATGAGTGTATTTAAATTTATAGCAGATTTCACTCATATTTGTAGACAAATTTTACCTGTGATACATCTAAATCCATATCTAAATACATACTCCACAACCACCATACGATGCAGTGCAAAGGAAAACCTGTACCACTATTAGTCATTTCTCTAGAGAATTTCGCCCTGACAGATTCAGTTTTCCATGGCGTCCTGCACTTCCTTTGCACAGGTGAACCTCTGAACTATCAGAAACTGTTTTATGGGGCAAAGATATAGAAGTCACACTGGAAATTTAGGGGTTGTGAGGAAGGTGTTCCAGGACCTTCCAGGAGCTCGACACTGTCCTGGATAAGCAGTATCCCCATACAGCCGTAATCTAGGGGCAGCGTCTTTTATTAGTAATCAAAACGTCCTCAGTCCCAGGTTCGAAACCCACCCCCATTTAAATTTTGATTAAGAATCAGAATTGACAGCCGAAGACTTCTGGCATAATAGGTCACCCTTATACTCCTAATGTCCTTGCCGAAGAGGGCGGAGGAGCGGACAGAGGTTAGGGCACTCTCTTGCTCTTGGATGGGAAACTGCCCCTAAAGCCGGAAGAATCAGCAATGATCAACGGTATTAGGATGCAGAAGTCAATGGAACCACTGCATTAGAGACACGTAATGTGTATCCACAGGACATGTGGCCTGTAATTGAAAAAAATTCATGATGATCTCTCCATTGTCAAAAGATTGCGGAATAGTCCCCCATTCGGGTCCCTGGGAGGGGACTGCCAAGGAGGAGGTGACCATGAGAAAAAGATTGAATAACGCACGAAAGGATAACGTTCTACAAGTCGGGGGGAGGTGGGGGGTGTCGGAAGCTTGAACGTGATGGAAAAGCTAGAAAATCTCAAAAGGGAAATTATCAGTCTAGATATAGTGAGGGTCACTGAAGTGCAATGGAAAGAACGCTAGGATTTCTGTTCAGATGAATGTAGGGTAATATCAACAACAGTAGATAATGGTATAATGGGAGTAGGATTGTTTATGAATAGCAAGGTAGGGAAGAAAGTATGTTACTGTGAACAGTTCAGTGACAAGGTTGTTTTTATCAGAATCGATAGCAAACCAGTACTGACAACTATAGTTCAGGTATACATGCCAACATGAACATTAAGAGATGGAGAAAGTATATGAGAATACTAATACTGAATGGGAGAAGAAAATCTAATAGTCATGGGGGACTGGATACAGTGGTAGGGGAAGGAGTAGAAGCAAAGATTACAGGAGAATATGGGCTTGGGACAAGTAACGAGAGAGGAGAAAGACTAATTTAGTTCTGTGATAAATATCAGTTAGTAATAGCGAATACTCTGTTCAACAATCACTTGGAAAACGCCGGGTGATACGGGAAGATTTCAGTTATATTATATCACTGTAAGGCACAGATTCCAAAACCATATATTAGATTATAAGGCTTATCCATGAACAGATATAGACTCAGATCACAATTTAGTAGTGATGAAGAGTAGGCTGAAGTTTAACAGATTAGTCAGAAAGAATCAATACACAAAGAAGTGGGATACAGAAGTACTAAGGAATGACGAGATCCGCTTGAATTTCTCTAAGCCTCTAGATGCAGCAATAAGTAATAGCTCAGTAGGCAGTACAGTTGAAGAGGAATGGACATCTCTGGAAAGGGCAATCACAGAAGTTGGAAAGAAAAACGTAGGCACAAAAAAGGTAACTGCAAAAAAACCACCGGTAACAGTAGAAATACTTCAACTGATTGCTGATAGAAGGAAGTATAAAAATGTTCACGGGAATTCGGGAATACAGAAGTACAAGTCGCTGGGGAATGGAATAAATAGGAAGTGCAGCGAAGCTAAGACGAAATGTCTGCATGAGAAATGTGAAGAAATCGAAAAAGATTGTCAGGAAGACTGACACAGTATATAGGCAAGTGAAAATAGCCTTTGGTGGTGACATTAGAGTGCAATGGGCATTCCACTGTTAAATGCAGAGGAGAGGGTGGATAGGTGGAATGAGTAAATCGAAGGCTTCTATGAGAGGGAAGATTTGTCCGATATGATAGAAGAAAAAAAAGGAGTCCATTTAGAAGAGATAGGGGATACAGTAAAGAATCAGAATTTATTATAACTTTGGAACACCTAAGATCATATAAGGCGTAAGTGATAGACAACATACCACCAGCACTTCTAAAATCACCTGGGGGAAGTGGCAACAAAACGACTACTCACGTTGGTGTGTAGCATGTATGAGTCCGGTGACATTCCATCTGACTTTCGAAAAAATATCATCCACACAATTCCGAAGACTGCGAGAGCTGACAAGAGTGAGAATTATCGCACAATCAGCTTAACAGCTCATGCATCTAAGTTGGTGACAAGAACAATATACAGAAGAATGGAAAAGAAAATTGTAGATATGCTGGGTAACGATAAGTTTGGCTTCAGAAAAGGCAAAGGCACTAGAGTGGAAACTTTGACGTTGCGGTTGATAATACACTACTGGACATTAAAATTGCTACACCAAGGAGAAATGCAGATGATAAACGGGTATTCATTGGACAAATATATAATGCTAGAACTGACATGTGATTACATTTTCACGCAGTTTGGGTGCGTGGATCGTGAGAAAGCAGTACCCAGAACAACCACCTCTAGCCGTAATAATGGCCTTGTTACGCCTGGGCATTGAATCAAACAGAGCTTGGATGGCGTGTACAGGTACAGCTGCCCATGCAGCTTCAACACGATACTACAGTTCATCAAGAATAGTGACTGGCGTATTGTGACGAGCCAGTTGCTCGGTCACCATTGACCAGACGTTTTCAATTGGTGAGAGATCTGGAGAATGTGCTGGCCAGCAGTCGAACATTTTCTGTGTCCAGAAAGGCCCGTACAGGATATGCAACATGCGTTCGTGCATTATCCTGCTGAAATGTAGGGTTTTGCAGGGATCGAATGAAGGGAAGAACCACGGATTGTAGCACATCTGAAATGTAATGTCCACTGTTCAAAGTGCCGTCAATGCGAACAAGAGATGACCGAGATGTGTAACCAATAGCATCTCGTATCATCATGCCGGGTGATACGCAAGTATGGATATGATGAATACACGCTTCCATTGTGCGTTCACCGCGATGTCGCCAAACACGTATGCGACCATCATGATGCTGTAAACAGAACGTGGATTCATCCTGAAAAATGACGTTTTGCCATTCGTGCACCCAGGTTCGTCGTTGAGTACACCATCGCAGGCGCTCCTGTCTGTGATGCAGTGTCAAAGGTAACCGCAGCCATGATCTCCGAGCTGATAGTCCATGCTGCTCCAAACGTCGTCGAACTGCTCATGCAGATGGTCGTTGTCTTGCAAACGTCCCCATATGTTGACTCAGGCATCGAGACGTGGCTGCACGATCCGTTACAGCCATGCGGATAAGATGCCTGTCATCTCGACTGCTAGTGATACGAGGCCGTCGGGATCCAGCACGGCGTTCCATATTACCCTCCTGAACCCACCGATTCCATATTCTGCTAGCAGTTATTATATCTCGACCAACGCGAGCAGCAATGTCGCGATACCATAAATCGCAATCGCGATAGGCTACAATCCGACATTTATCAAAGTCAGAAACGTGATGGTACGCATTGCTCCTCCTTACACGAGGCATCACAACAATGAATCACCAGGCAAGGCCGGTCAAATGCTGTTTGTGTATGAGAAATGGGTTGGAAACTTTCCTCATGTCAGCACGTTGTAGGTGTTACCACCGGCGCCAACCTTGTGTGAATGCTCTGAAAAGCTAATCATTTGCATATCACAACATCTTCTTCCTGTCGGTTAAATTTCGCGTCTGTATCACGTCATCTTCATGGTGTAGCAATTTTAAAGGCCAGTAGTGTAGAAGGAAAAGTAAAGAAAAATCATGACACCTTCGCAGGATTTGCTGACTTTGAAAAAGCGTTCGACGATGTAAATTGGTGCAAGATGTTCGAAACTCTGAGGAAAATAGGGATAAGCTATAGGGAAAGACGGGTAATATACAATATGGGCAAGAGCCAAGAGGGAATGATAAGAGTGGATGACCAAGACAGAAGTGCTCGGATTAAAAACGGTGCAAGACAGGAATGTAGTCTTTCGCCCCTACTGTTCACTCTGTACACTGCAGAAGCAGTGAAGGAAATAAAAGAAAGGTTTAGGAGTGGAACTGAAATTCAGGGTGAAAAATATCAATAATACATTTCACTGATGACAATGCTGTGGTGGTGGTGAGTTTCTATGGGACCAAACTGCTGAGGTCTTCGGTTCTTAGGATTACACACTACTTAATCTATCTTAATCTAACTTTCGTTGATGGCAACACATACACACATGCGTGAGGGAGGACTCAAACCTCCTATGCCTGCACGGCAATAACTCTGATATCCCGAGCGACAGTGAAGAAGAATTACATGATTTGCTGAATGGAATGAAAAGTCTAATGAGTACAAAATACGGACTGAGAGTAAATCGAAGAAAGCCAAAAGTAATGAGAAGGAGCAGAAATGAGAACAGCGACAAGCTTAACATCAGGGTTGATTTCTGAGAACATGTGTTTGGAGCACAGCATTGCATGGAAGTGAAACATAGACTGTGGGAAAACCAGAACAGAAGAGAATCGAAGCATTTGAGATGTGGTGGTACAAACGAATGTTGAAAATTAGGTGGATCGATAAGGTAAGGAACGAAGAGGTTCTGCACAGAATGGGAGAGGAAAGGACTATGCGAAAAACACTGACAAGGGAAGGGACAGGATAATAAGACATCTGTTAAGACATCATGAAATGACTTCCATGGTACTAGAGGGAGCTGTAGAGGGAAAAAATCTTTAGAGTTGTGTCAACCAGTCAGAAGATGGATGACTAAAACAAACAAACAAACAAACATTATCCTATATGAGAGCTTGCACCTGTGCTTCTTCTTCAAGACCTCTTCGACCCTGAGCAATGTGTTACAATAGTGCTCAGTTTAATAGTGGTACCCAGTCTATGAGTAGAGATTTCTGATCATCTCCCCTTAACTTATTATTCTACTAAGCGGTTTGTGATTCCCTGGGGGTTGATTTATTATCCCCAGGAGATAACACATTCTTCTGAGAACCCACCACCCATTTTCCTCCTGCTCCTCCTGCCCCACCCCTCTGAGAAACTCACAACTGCTCCCCCTCACCAGTATCAGCACACGTTTGATAACAAACTAATTGACTCATTAATTAAATCGATTAGTCACTTAAAGGAAAAATATCTGATTACAGCTTCCACTTCAGGATCATATTCGTGGTACCATAAACGCCACTTCGATCCACTAGGCAGTAAGTCATTGATAAAAATTGATATGCTAATTAATTAAATTGCCCATGAGAGTCACTTTGCATGGTGAGTAATTTTTTTCCAGCAGGCGGATTACACTTTCCAGGTAGCTGAAATAGGAATTCATGGAAGGAAGAAGATGTTCTTTTTGAGGAACACTATTGAGGACTGACATTTAAAGCAGACTGCAGAAGGATTCTACTGTTGTAAAAGTGGTCTTGATTCTAAAGGCGTCACAAGAGCTGCTGATGATATGCATGTTAAAAACTATACACATAATTCGAGGTATGGTACTGGTTGCTGAATAAATTTTTCTTCTACACAAATACCACAACATCGAATATAGACAGCGTTTGCTGAGGTGTGTATTAACGAACCGAAAGTGTAGGTTCACATCGCCAAGTGTGTAAGTTTGTAATAAAATCACCCTTCTCACTGAATTTAGAAAGTGATTTGGCTAAGGAACGTGATATTAAGCCGGTATTTGCAATTCCCTCACGCTGCTGCTACATATTACCCGCACACCAACAAACTGTATTTGTAACACATTCTGTCGTGATATCATGTAGACAGTGTGACAGAAGTTCCACAATATATTCGTGGACTATAGGCGAGAGAGGTTTATGGTTGCCTGAGAATGATCACAAACAGTAGATGACGTGCTATGTGAGGAATCACTTAAAATACCATGCTGTTTTGAAGTTGTAAGAAATGTGCAAAATCCAATGACCAATACACCGGCTTTTCAGATCTCTAGTGTTACGCTTTCCAGTAGAAATCATGTCAGCGATGTGGAATCAGATATCTCCATTCAACCTCATACTATCATAGGATTGTGTGGAGATGTCTTTTAATTATTACAGCCATTGGTGAAGCAGATTTCCAAATTTTATTGAACCTATTTACTATCGACCTCTCACAGCAAAACTCCAGCATGGTTTTAGATAATCTTTTCATATCTTGTAACTGCTCATCAGTCTCTGCCCCACCCTCCCTGTAGCATTGTCCACGTGATCGTTCCAAATTACGTCAGAACTGGGAGGAACTAGGAAAAAGCTATATCTATTACCCTCTGCATCCTGTGGAGAAACAGGCTGAGCTCAATTAATGCGACAGGACCGTGTTTTGACACTCGGTGGAAATAGGAATATGTTGTCGTAGCTCTGCCAACCACGTATTATTTGTGAGGCCAGTGCCAGATGAACCTTTCTCTCACAACATAATGCAGTAGAAAAGACAGTACAAGCAGTTATGGTGGCGTTTCTTGTTGGGAAAATTAGGAAGACTCCACATTGTACAGTAACTGGAAGGAGGATGAGGATTTTGTTACAGCATTGCAAGGTGTTTCCAAATACAAACAGGTACTGTAATCTGAAGGAGATCTGCGTTCCTCAGGGCGCGTTCATGTCTATCACCCAAACACTCTCTCTATCCTTGTTATTTTGTACCATCCAACAGAGAAAAACTACAAACTATAAAAATTTTGCTAATGCCACTCACTAGAGAACCCGATAATATATTACTCCATCCCTATCTTATGATAAATCTGAAACAAATACTATCTCTGTGTTGACACTGAGCATATGTGGTGATCCTATCAAATATGCAAGTATTGGTCCATTGGTGCTGGTGGGCAGAGATCAAAACTGCTTGCACAGACCAGTGTAAAGCATTGTCCCATGTACTGTAGGATGACATATCCCACAGACTATCAGTCGCAAGGGAGGGTCCATGTATTGCTGTTTCATAAGCAGTTTGAACCATTTTCTGCTGTAACACAGTCAAGCAGTGTATGACTACATCTTTATATATGGCAATACATTTTGTTTTTCCACCTCGACTTTGAGGTAAGAGTTTATGGCATTGTGGGGCGTTCCCAAACAGCTGTCTAAAGTTGATGACCTCTGCATTTAATATCATATTTCACAGTGATGGGGTAGCAGATTTGTATGTGTTCTATTTCAGAGACGCCAAGAGCACTGATTTCTTATACTGCAGCTATGTACGCAATCACTGTTTTGGTGTTGCCCATCCCCGGAAGTTTTTGCTCCCACCAAGAATCTTTTCATCTCAAACACGTGGTGTCAGTCAATCATCATGTGCTAATCAACAGCGGACCAGTGGACAGATGGGATGCAAAACGCACTGTCGATGTGGGACAATGTACTGTATGCAACATGGTTGGTAGGTATTCAGAGAGTGCACAGGATAATATTAAGATTGTGGATGGGGCCGTAAACACTTACTGTGAATTGCACAATCAAACACGCAGCTTTATTTTTCTAAGAACCACTTATTTACACATTGCTTTAAGAGGTCACGTTTGAAAGCCTAGTTAAAAAAAACTTCTTTCTGTGCTGAAGGCCCAAAACCACACCAAAAACCATAACAGCTGAAGGTCCGGCTTAGAAATCAAAAGCAATTAAAAACATCAGCTATTTTTTTCTTTAAAAAACATGCAATTGACAACAATTAGCGGCTGAATGCCTACACTACACCTCTGAAGGTCAACTATAATTAAAACACATTAATAAACAACTTTTCTAACCAAGAAATTTCTTTTAAAGTTACAAGAGAACAGCTGCAAGCTTAATTAAAGAAATATTAACTTACTGCATCTCTGAAGGTCACAAACAAATTTGAGACAACGGCTGAAGGGCTAAACAACAAGTCAGACAAACAATTTAAAATAAACCCCTTCCTTCTTATAAAAATTTTCCTTTAAAGAATACACACAGCTGAAGGCCTTATTAGAAGGGGTTCGTGAAAATCCTCAGCTGAAGGCCACACATAACACATCAAACAACTAATGACTTAGAGCCTGGATTACAACAATGTAAGACGTTTTTTTAAAAATAAAATTTATCTTCAGAATTTTAATTTAACACGGCTAAAGGCATTTATGCAAAATTTAAAAAGAACTGAATTAATACACAGCAGAAGGCCTCACGCAGTACTTCAGACTAAAACGAAAATCACAATCTAAAACAAACGGAACAAGTGGTGCTCAGAAGTGTTCCAAGGGTCGGCCTGAGAAGGTAGGTCAAATGTAAGGTAAGGTGAGACAGGCAGCCAAGAGTTGAAGTTAAGTAATTGGATGGCAACCCAAACTAGGGACGGCCCAAGGACGGACCAACAATTTAACCAATTCCCTTCTTTCTGACCAACAGCACAATGATGGAAAATATCAGCGAATGACCAGGTTACGAACAGCACTATGTCTTCAGAAATTTTCGTCTAAAAACAGCCAAGGGAACAATAATCACTCTAAACAAAATATGAACCAAACAACTTAATAGGCTGTCGAAGTACACGCTGTGCCAGACAGCATCAACACAACGAAGAAAGGCATACTGCCGGAAAACTAGAGTAACGACCAGGGCAGGTAACTGGTGCGTTAATGGCCACAGGGCAGAAAATACCGCTGGTGCACTTCGCTGGTAAGTAACAGTCGATTTAATAATGAATAACAGTATAGGAAAGCACCTGCAAGATTTCGCCGACTCCAACACATCACACATTGCTGCTAGCCCGAACGGCCCAGGGAGCAACAGCTTGCAAATCAGTGAAGAGATGTGACAATAGTTGAGGTTCCATAACAGGTTAACTGATCACCCAACTTCAGCGTCCAGGTTCGGTGCGCAACGAACTTTGTCGCTCTCGCAGCTGGCACCTCACGGTCCGACAGCACATGCACGCTGCCAGCAGTCCCTGCCTGGCCATGCACCACAGAGACTTTCTCGCTGCTCCGTCCCAAGTGCCTGACTCAATCCAGCACACAAACAGCATTAAAGTAACTGCTCAGTCAAAACCACACAAGCAACACACGGTTCCACAAAACACTTCCTAAAACAACCCGTCACTGTGGAACAACTAGGAGGAATCACAAGTCGACACACACAGAGAACCCGGAAGTGGTCAGTGTCCAAATACGTGTCGTCCGATGAGACGACCGACCGAACGACCAACCAAGGTCGTCCCCAATGAAGTCGAGTGCTGGCAACGGTAGGGCGAGTCATGGCTGTCCGGACCCCTCTGCTGCTCTGTCCCCACTGAACTCCTGATACACGACGGCTCTAACATTCTGAGTGGTGTCTGTTTGTTCTACATCGTGTCTCCCTACCACTTTCCCGCAACGACGCTCTGAGCGTGTTTTCTAGGGGAATTGACTATTTTGAACCTGGGACCTGTTGCTGGTAAGGAGACGCCAGACCACACATGACATGTAGAATTGAGAAGACTTCAGTGAGACTAGCGATGATATAACGAAATACTTAATGATTTCAACGTGAGCTCCACTGCACTCCCTGTAAAAGAATCTTAATACTAACTAAATTTAGTGGAAGGGGTTCAAGGCTTTCTTATTTTTAGTTAGCTGGTAAAATAACGTCGAAAAAGCAGTTAAGTTTACCATTGGAAATTTTATTCTACTCACAAAACCTCGTTTATAAATAGCACTATTGATAAAAGGAAATTTTTTAGTACAGGATGGTAAAAACCAACTGCGTTCAACAAAAATGTGAACGGATATTCCCTGAATGGGTTTCCAAGTTCTACAATGGATCGAAGGATGACCTATGCCATATCACATCTATAATCTAGGTTTAAATTAAGTTTCACAAGAGAGAAAGACTATCATAATGGTCTACAGTGACCCTCAATTATCTTTAATTACTTATCTAACTTGTCGTAAATTACAGTGGCTGATGTATCTTCTCAATAACTATATAACAGAAAAATCATCGCGTTTCAGATTTTTACTTCAAGTGGCAAATGCGAACACCATGAGCTTTAATTGACGATCGACACTAGTATTACACAAAATGGGGGTGTAACAGATGAGACTTCTGCAGTTCTGAGTGAAGCTTTATGCGCTGTTATGCGGCACCGCGTACGTTCATTACCTTGTCCGTGTTCGCCAGGGGGCGGGGGGGAACAGCTCCCGTCACCTCGCCGTCTCGGAAGCAACTTCTCTAACTTCTCCTTAGTACAATTTACCGAAGTTGGTTCAAAAAAAAACTATCTGGCTGTGTTTCCATCTGACCAATCAGGGTCTCAATGTTAACCTTAAGCTCTGCCTTCAAAAATTCTGTCTATCCAATGATAATCATTATACTTTTCGTGGTGGGGCAATGTTTTTAAAGTTTGCAACGTAACAGAGACGCGAAAAAGTCTCACGGTAAAACTTACAGCTGGTGTGGTCCTTTTAGCGTTATCGTAAGATCTATACTGTTCTTCTGGAGGGCTCTAGCTTTTAACATGGGCTGGGAGTGGTCCTAACGTAACAGAGACGCGAAAAAGTCTCACACTAAAACTTGCAGCTGGGGTGGTCGTAGTGGTTAGCTGCCGACATGGGTCTCCAGTCCATCCCTTATCGTAGGGCCTTCTAGCTTATCACGGTACTGCTCTCGGCTTGTGTTCTCGTTTCGCCCCTCCGAACTGTGTCTGTCTTACTGTGGGAAGGTATGACATGCATTTAGGCATTCTTGTGTTACTAAGTGGTATTTCATTTGCTCACTCGTTACTCGTATTACTTTGGTTAATTTAATGTCACGATTTATTTGGAGGTTGTGACATACTCCTGGATTTGCTTATTATGTCAGGATTTTCATGGAAGGTGTTGGATTTGCCTGACACCACCCTTCGAACTTAATTTTTGCACTGAATTTAGGCAATGATTGAATCGTTGTCTAAGGCAGTCAAAAATTATTTCATTATCTAAATTTTGTTGCCTACTGTTCAGCCACGTTATTCTGGTTCTATGCTATTTTGTATTACTAATTTATATTTTTATATTCTTCCACATTAATCGCAAAAATGACAAGAGAAGAATATTTTTATGCTGTTATTAATTTTTAATTTTTTTTCTTTATTTAAGTGCGAAGTTTTTTTAAGAAGTTTGTTATTGAAAGTGGCATATTGTTTCTTTATATACTGTTCATTTCAGAACTAATGACTTATTTTTATAGGTAGTCTGCTTTTTACTTAAGTCCATAGTCAATGACTGTTATTTTGCAGTTTATTAGCTGTCTGGTGTGCTTAACTCATTTAGTTTTCCACACGTTTCTTTTGCACTATTCCTACATCACATAATTTGATTTCACACATTCACACAATCCTATGAATGTTTAGGCATGAGGTTGACGAATGTTTTTGCACGAAGGTGATGGACTTGAGCGAGATGGATGTGGGCAAGTATTTGATGTACAGCTTCGTTCGTCGTTCCTTGTTGGCTTTGCAAGTGGTTGTTGCTGTTGTGGAGGTCCCATAATGGAATGGAGATGTGAGTGCAGAATCTCGCGTTTTACTGGCTTTGTATGCATGAAAGTCATCGTTGTGTGTGGCTGAAAGCGGTCGTTTTTCGTTGTAATACTTCGCAGACGACTAGTTTACAATAGGATAGGGATTTGGGAAGGTATGTCGTCTATTCTTCACCCATCTTCTTTTTTGGTCTCAATCTTGCGAATCTTCAACTCTGTTCCTTCTGCTTTTTCTCTGCTTCTTACTTGCTTCTTTGTTCTTCTCCGGGCAGGACATGGAAATATTTGTGTCTTCCTAATTACGTCCTTTTCTTTCTTGATTTTTCTCTCGTTGCAACTAGTGGGTCGTTGCATCTTCTCCTTGCTGGAGTTTTTACAATGTTTCTTACAAAAAGTTTTACTTATAATCATCTAACATATGTCTAGTACCTACATTGTTTTACGCCTTCTTAAAAGCTTTACAAATTTCGGCGCCCTTTTCATGTTACAATTCTAAGATATTTTGAGTCTTAACTTATACAAGATACCTCAAATTCGTTTTTTATTTTTGTGTAGTGTTGTGGTGTATAGCATTTTAGTGTCTCATGATGTTAGACTATCTACGCTTTATCCCTTCACCTTAATCTATAGTACAATTGGTGTTATTTTTGTTTTTGTTTTTACTGAAACTACTTTCTTTTTTCCACCTTTCTCTCTCTTCATTCTCATTTCTCCTGACGATCTTATCTGCAACACAATCTTGAAATATTGTGCTGATTATTTTCCAGTAAAAAATTAATCTTCAAACTTGTACTGAAAGTGTTTAATACTGCCAGTATTAGGTAAAAATACCTCTGATTTATCTCGTAAAATACCCTCTAAGTCTCTTTTTCCGTGTTCCGAACTACCTTGAACTTCTTGCAATTTTTTGTCGATTTCTTTATGGACTTCTAACATGAGTTGAGGCGATTCCCCCTTTTGTGCATACCATTCTAATTCTTCATTCCCTTTATCTCGCCTCATTCTTAATTGTTTGTTTATAACTGGTATTTCTTCTAATTTTAGCTTTTGCTCAAAGAGAAGTGTGACATTCCCGAATTTTACGCTACCTTTTCCCATATCTATTATCGCTCGTCTTTCATTTAAAAAATCTGCACCTATAATCAAATCTACAGTTAGTTTGGGTACAATCACGAAGTTGGCTTCGATCTTTTGACCTTGGCACGAAAGAGTTAACCTTGTTTGTCTCGTAACTTCCGCAGCATTGTTTCTAATAGGACCTCTTACTTTAATCTTGCGTGTTTGCAGAACTGGCAATTCCTCATTGGCATTACACTGCATGAATATATTTTCTGAGATCGCAGTCTGTTCACTTCCGCTATCAATTACAATATTGACTGGGATATGCTTTACCAGGGCCTTCGCAATTGGTTGAATTTGAAAGGGTTGGTTCTGTTCTTCTTCTTGCATCAACGAATCCTCTACTGAATCATACAAGAGTCTTTTTAGGAATTCCCCTTGTGAATTCGAACTTTCTGTAGGATAAGCTTCAACTGCTACTTCTCTCTCTTTTATTTCCTCTTCTCTATTTCTTCCTTCATTCACGCTTTCTTCAACATCCTCTACTTTTTCCTCTTCCTCATCTGTCTTCTCCTTCTTCTTCGTCGCTACTTCCACATAATCGCATCTAAATGCTCTAATTATCGCTTTATAACGTCCTTCATTATATACGTTGGGCTGTGTGCCCACTCGTAACTTATTTTCAACTTCTGTCGACTGCGCATTATTCTCATTGAATTCGCTTTCCCTGGTTTCCATCTCAAATAGCTCTGCAATACTCATTACTTCGTCCTTTCCTCCTATATTCGTTGTGCATGCCTCTGGTAATTCATCTTACTCGTCGGTATTCTCCCAATTAATTTCGTCCCAACACAATATTGTTATTTTGTGGTCTTCGTTTTCATCTGGTCCCTGCAGATTTGTTTCTTCCTTCTTCTCTTCTCGTGATAAGATTTTTACTTCCCTGTTCAAGGTGCTGCAGTTGTCCTGGGTCGGTGCGTCATTCTCTTTGGCACGGGCGCTTAGCTGTCTATTCGAAAGTTTATCGGGGTTTGGTGGTCTTACCTCCACTTTGTTCTATCTGTATTCTCTTTTCTTGTTCAGCTTGTTGATAGTGGTTTCTTTGTTGATAATTTGTCGGTCTATTGGTTCTCCAGTACCCGTTCCAGTTGTCGTTATTCCCTCTGTAATAGTTGTTGCCGTTCCTGGGTGAATTATAGTTATTGCCATATTCTATTCTAAATCCATAACCGGTTCTTTGTTGAAATCTATTGTCGTTTCTTGGTGCGAAGTTATCACATGGTTCGTAATTATTGTTTTTTCGCACTGTGTCTTGTGGATTCCACTGCATTTTGTTTTCGTTTTCATGTGCGCTTCGTCTTTTTCTTGCGTCATCTTCCGACGACATGAACTCTAGTTCCCACAGAGTACCTTTAAATGCTTCGACGTCATTGCCTCCGCGACCTACTAATGATTGCTGTTATTTCAATGGTAGCTTCATCGGGCATAATTTAATCAACTCTCTGTCACTGTATGGTACATCTAAGCACAGATTTTTCTTTGCCATTAATTAGAAAAATTTCAAGGGACTCTTCTCTCCTGAATTTTCAAAATATGGGTTCTGTAGTAATTCGTACTTCACTCTGTTCTGTGCTTCGCTGGACCAATATCGTGAGAGAAATTTCTCTCTGAAATCTTCGTACAATCGGCATGTCGCTACAACATTCTGCATGGTTTCTGCGACTGTTCCTGACATGTGTGCACATATAAAGTCTAATTTGTGTGCTAGCGTCCAGTGTTCTGGTAATCTTACTCGGAACTGATCAATAAAAGTTCGTGGATGTAATGAGTTTCCTTCTCGAAAGGGTTGAAATTTTCTGACAGTGAGGAAATGATCGTTGTCGTAGTTCGTCATAGTTCCATATGAAATTCGCGATTCTTCGCCACTTTTGTTTCTGATCATTTCTCCCGTCGTTCTTTCCGGTTGTGGTAGATCCATTGGATATTGTCCACTGTAACTTTCGCCTACCCTTGCGTAGTATCATTGGAGTGGTACGCAATAATTTTCATCCATCGGTTGTGAACGTGTAGCTGAATTCATTCCACTGTATTCTTCGCGACCTGGCTTTCCATTGACACGTACTGGTTGGGTATCTTGTCTGGCTAACCTTGCTGCCTCATTGAACGATCCAAACTGTCTTGAAACATACATTTGTGGTTCCGCATGTGTTTGTGATGACGTTTGTTCATCAAGAATTTCGAAAGGTGTTTGTTGCTGTGAAGGCTGTCTGATTTCACGTATGTTACTTCCCGCCTGTAATTGGAATCGCAAATACGTAATATCTTTGTTAATTGCTTGTTTTTCCGATGGTGTTACAGATACGGATGTGGTTGCAGACTCTGTGCTTGTTCGATGCTGTTCACTTCGCTCTTCAGCGGTTTGCAACAACTCTGTTCGCAATTTCTGAAATTGTGGCTTCGTTTGTGCTTCTATTTTGACTATGCGGTTATCAAATCTTTTCAGCGCTGCTTTTGTGATGCGTTTGTGTAACACACTGTTTTCAACACCTTCACGCGCTGTACCTGCTGCTTGTCTAGTAATTTAGTTTATCTGTTTCTCTAGTTTCTTGACTTCTCCCTAGGTGTTGTTACGTAATGCGTTGATCTCGTCCTGAATGTCATTACGCAATGTTTGTACGCCCGCTTGTACCTTGTCTATGTCTGTTCTCAATTGATTGTGACCTGTTATTAAGTTTCCTATCACTTCTCGAGATTCTTTTGCCTCGTCTTCAATATGACTTAGGTGTAACAATGTTTTTGTTTTATTCTTTAATCTCATGCATTTGTTTCGTGGTTTCTGCATTTTGAATTTGAATTTGGTTCGCTATGTCTTTATTTTGCCTTGTCAGGGTTTCCGTAATTTGTTGTAATAATTCTGCCAGATTGGTGGGTCCTATTGCGTTTTCTTCCGACGTCCTACGCTCTGTGTTTTCGCCCAAGTGTTGGTTCGCAACCGATTGCAATGAACTGTGCTGTGACACGTTTCTGCTCGCATTCCTTGTACTCTGTGGTGAGGGAACTCTGATTACTTGTACTATGGGTTCTACATATTCAAGGCGCAAATTA
Source organism: Schistocerca gregaria (assembly GCF_023897955.1). Classification (NCBI taxonomy): domain Eukaryota; kingdom Metazoa; phylum Arthropoda; class Insecta; order Orthoptera; family Acrididae; genus Schistocerca; species Schistocerca gregaria. The sequence continues at coordinate 598,290,795 of NC_064922.1, forward strand.
GAATCCTCATCGACTGTCTGTCTACTTTCCTGCTCCTCTGTTGTATGCTGACTTACGTTTTCTATGCCTTGACGTACATTATCCTCGTTATGGGTCGTTATCTGTCCTATCTCTCGCGATACTGCATCGTCTGTTGTACTGTCCTCTATTCTCTGTCCATTTTCATTCTGGGTTTCTACCTCAATTCGGTCAAGGTCTCGATCTCCCATTGCTAATCTTTCCGAATCCCTTATTTTCTGTTTTAAAAGCAATTCACGCGTCCTACTTCGCGTCAACATGCGCTCATACGATCTCATGCGTTTCATAAACTTTTTGTTCACACGACTTGACAAACCATTCACTTACTTGTTGGGTTAGAACCAACTTGTCAACGATGTATCCGCCACCTGTGTGCTTGCATTAAGGAGAAAACTTAATTCTAACAATTATAAAATTCATAACTTAAGTATGCTATTGTCGCTGCCAGATTCAATTTCTATTGAATACTTTTACTGTCTATCACTGCAGCTACTGTTTTCGACTATTTATAACGTTCAAAAAAAAAATTCTTTTTATTACGAAAATTTTTCAACAGGATATTTTGCTGACCTAGTTAGGCATGTGGTAGACCTTCAATCATGGTATTTTAGAATCCTGGCAGGGTCGCCATTTTCTAACATTCTGGGTGGTGTCTGTTCTATATCGTGTCTCCCTACCACTTTCACGAACGACTCTCTGAGCGTGTTTTTTAGGGAATGGAATAGTTTGAACCTGGGACCTGTTGCTGGTAAGGAGACGCCAGACCACACATGACATGTAGAATTCAGAAGAGTTCAGTGAGACTAGCGATGATATAACGAAATACTTACTGATTTCAGCATCAGCTCCACTGCACTTCCTGTAAAAGAATCTTAATACTAACTAAATTTAATGGAAGGGGTTCAAGGCTTTCCTATTTTTAGTTAGCTGGTAAAATAACGTCGAAAAAGCAGTTAAGTTTACCATTGGAAATTTTATTCTACTCACAAAACATCGTTTATAAATTGCACTATTGACGAAAGGAAATGTTTTAATACAGGATGGTAAAAACCAACTGCGTTCAACAAAAATGTGAACGAATATTCCCTGAATGGGTTGCCAAGTTCTACAATGGATCAAAGGATGGCGTATACCATATCACATCTATAATCTAGGTTTAAATTAAGTTTCACAAGAGAAAAAAACTATCAAAATGGTCTACAGTGACCCTCAATTATCTTTAATTACTTATCTAACTTGTCGTAAATTACAGTGGCTGATGTATCTTCTCAATAACTATATAACAGAAAAATCATCGCATTTCAGATTTTTGCTTTGGTGCCACAGCTCCAAACTGTTCCAAGTCCTTTGCTTCGCACCGGAATCGGAATCGAACCAAGGATATTCAGGCTCGCGAAACTTCGCCCATGGAGATTAATGTAGTTCATTATACTCCGCCCAGTGCCACTCTCTCTAACAGTGACTGTGTTCGTCCCAAAAACAGTGTGCGTCGACATCGCCGGAACTCCCGTCGCAAGTGATTATGTACCAGTGTCAGTTCACGTTGCAGTCGCTCTTGTCGTCAGCAGGACAATAAACTTTTTGTGGACTTGGACATTAACGGCAAAGTGATACCATTCCAGCTCGATACCGGTGCTGCAGTTTCACTGATCAATCGAGACACTTACAAACTGCTGGCACACCTCCGTTGTGTGCCGCAAATGTTACGTTAAATAGCTATTCAGGACAAGAGATCCCTGTGTTAGGACAGTGCAGTCTTCTTGCAACATACAGAGCACAAACAAAACTTGTGTCATTTTACGTCCTTCGATCTTCTTGTGCAGTGACCTTGTTTGGTTTCGATTTATTTCAGTTGTTTAACTTGTCTATAGTAAATCAAGTCCTATCAGTGAACCAGACGGTGCCTTCAGACAGTGTTTCTCGTCTATGTGAAGAATTTGCAGACATTTTTGCACCGGGCCTCCGTTGCGCTAAGAACTGTAAAGCACATTTGGAACTGAAAGTAAACACGCAACCGAAATTTTTCAGAGCGCTCAATGTTCCCCACGCATTGCGTGATGAGGTCGCAAAAACATTACACGATTTGGAATCACAAGGTGTAATTGAACGTGTGCAGGCTTCTCTCTGGACATCACCCTTAGTAATTTTGCCAAAACCTTCCGGAAAGTTGAGACTTTGTGTGGACTTCAAGGCAATAGTGAATCCACAACTAGTGATTGCAACTTTTCCTTTACCCCGCCCGGAAGATCTTTTTGACAAACTATGCCCAGGTAAATACTTTTCGAAGTTGGACCTAGCAGATGCGTACTTACAAATACCTGTGGACAAAGAATCCCAGCCCGTTTTGGTGGTTAAGACGCATCTTGGTTTGTATCGATTGAAACGACTGTCATTCGGGTGTGCATCCGCCCCTGCAATGTTTCAGCAATTTCTACAAACTCTTTGTGCGTCGGTCCCTACTGCAGCAAATTATCTGGACGATATTGTGAGCTCCGGAAAGACGGAAGAAGAACATTTGGCCAATCTCAGAACATTATTTCAGGTCTTGCGACAAAATGGTCGTCGCTTGCGAAAGGGCAAGTGTGTGTTTTTTGCTCTGGACTTCCCATACTTGGGACTCAATGCCCAAGGCATACATCCTAGTCCCACGCACCTTCGTGCCATACAAGACTTGCCGTCGCCGCAGAATTTGAAGCACCTACAGAGTGTGCTGGGAAAAATAAATTACTATAACGGATATGTTCCACACGCCTCTTCCATTTCAGCTCCGCTTCATCGCTTACGCCGTAAAGGTGTTCCGTTCGTCTGGACGACGGAATGCGAACGCGCCTATCGACAGTTGAAATCAGCGGTGCTTTCCAATACTTGCCTTACGCCATTCGATCCCCAGAAGCCCCTCTTGTTGATGGTGGATGCATCGGATTTCGGGATCGGTGCTGTGCTTGCGCAGAAAGATGGATCGCACGATCGCCCTATTGCCTTTGCGTCCAAATTGCTATCGTCTGGTCAAAGAAATTATTCACAGATCGAGAAAGAAGCATTGGCTCTCGTATTTGGTGTTACAAAGTTTCGTGATTTCTTGTATAATCGTCACTTTACCATAATCACAGACCAAAAACCACTGACATCGCTTTTTCATCCGACCAAGCCTGTACCTCCACGTACAGCGCAGAAATTCATTCGCTGGTCTATTTTTCTGTCGCAGTACGGCTACGATATCTTGTATCGGTCCACTGCTAATCACGGAAACACCGATGCGTTGTCCCGCTTGCCTGTTGCTGAGGATAGGGCATTCGATTCTTCCGAACTTGCTTGCATGTTCATTGATGCGGAAACCGATGACGTCGAACCGTTTTTGATTGCTTTTCGTCGTGTAGCTACAGCCACAGCTGCCGACCCTGTCCTTGCTCCCGTTCTGCATTTTGTTGCTACGCAATGGCCCTTGTCAAAGTCACGGATCGGGGACCCGTTGGTTCACCGATGTTTTGCTCACAAGGAGAGACTTTTTGTACGACGTGGTGTTTTGCTGTTGCGTTCTGATAATGATCAGTCCAGGGTCGTGGTACCACGTTCGTTACAGTCCTCTGTCTTACAGCTTCTCCATCAAGGACATTGGGGTATAGTGAGAACGAAACAACTTGCTCGGCAGCACTGTACTTGGTTCGGAATCGATGCCGCGATTACGAATATGTGCTTTTCTTGCAGGGTGTGTGCCGAACAACAATCAGCACCACTGCGGAAATTCTTTGCATGGCCAAAAGCCACTTCCCTTGGCAACGCTTACACATCGATTTTGCTGGTCCATTCTGGAATGCTCGATGGTTGGTTGTGGTAGATTCATTCAGTAATTTTCCTTCTGTTGTCCGGATGTCTTTCACGACGTCATCTGCCACCATCCAAGCGTTATCCGCTATCTTTTGCATTGAAGGTCTTCCACATACTATTGTTTCCGACAATGGCCCCCAATACATGTCCGTAGAATTTCAGTCATTCTGCAAGGCCAATGCTATTCAACATCTGACGTAGGCGCCGTTTTCGCCACAGTCAAACGGTGCCGCTGAACGGTTGGTCAGGACTTTCAAGTCACAGATGTTGAAGTTGAAAGAGTCGCATTCTCGGGAGGACGCTTTATTGCTCTTTTTGTTCTCGTATCGCTCTCAGCCCCGAGATGGTCACTCGCTGGCTGCGTTGCTCCACGGTCGCCCTCGTCGAACCTTGATGTCTTTGATGCATCCGCCGCATCAGGTTCCTGTGCAGCGGCAGACACCTGCTTTTGCTCCAGGCGACGTTGTCTACTATCGCCACTACCGAGGTCCACGGCGTTGGCTCGAAGTGGGAATTCTTCGCTGCCTCGGACGCGCTATGTATCTGGTTTTGGGGGCCTCTGGTGAGGTGCGTCGGCATCTCAATCAGCTGCGCCTCTGTCGTGCACGGGATCTGCCGCTCGCCGTCTGCTTTCAGCGACGGTGCCGTCCGGTCAGCGCCCCGGGGACCCATCTACTGGCTCGCCTCAGCCCCAGGTGTTACCGACGCTCCCTTCCATTTTGCCCCATGGCGACGCGACGCAGCCACCGCAGAGCCGCCGCCCGCAGTGGACGCGTCGCTGCAACCGCCAGGCGCCTCCCTGGGTCACACGCCGCCGATCGCTTCCTGTGACCAAGTGTCCTCCGCCATAGAACTCTTGCCCGCTCCGGACCATATGTCGTCTTCTTCCGTCGGGTGCCCCGGCCCGATGGAGGTCGACCCTTCGGCCCCTCCTGTCTCTCTACGGGCGCATACACCGCATGTTGGCGTGCACCCTGGAGCAGGTTTTCAGGCGTTTCCTAGCTCCCCGCGGTCCGTATGGCAGGGTGCGGTTGGCACAGCCTCACCTGTTGTTAGGCTTCCCACCTCGTCGCATACGTCAGCATGCGGTCCTCCCCACGGCGGGCGGAAGCCTTATGCCACAACCGTACGCCGATTTGCGGGGGAGGAATGTGGTGTCACCGCCAGACACCACACTTGTTAGGTGGTAGCCTTTAAATCGGCCGCGGTTCGTTAGCATACGTCGGACCCGCGTGTCGCCACTATCAGTGATTGCAGACCGAGCGCCGCCACACGGCAGGTCTAGAGAGACTTCCTAGCTCTCGCCCAGTTGTACAGCCGACTTTGCTAGCGATGGTTCACTGACTTCTACGCTCTCATTTGCCGAGATGATAATTAGCATAGCCTTCAGCTACGTTATTTGCTACGACCTAGCAAGGCGCCAGTATCCGTACTTTTGGTGTTGTGAATCTTGTACCATAAAGAGCGACGTCCTCCATTAATGGATTAAAGTTAAGTATTGCACCGGCTACGTCCGTTTTTCTAAATTCTAATTCCCTTGTCATGTTCCAGACCTCATGCCAGCCTGCGTGAGCTAAAACGCGTGCATTTCGGCCTCTTTTAGCAATACGGTGTTGGCTCTCCTGCCAACCACAACATTTACTTCAAGTGGCAAATGTGAACACCATGAGCTTTAATTGACGACCGACACTAGTATTACGCAAAATGGGGGTATAACAGATGAGACTTCTGCAGTTCTGAGTGAAGCTTTATGCGCTGTTATGCGGCATCGCGTACGTTCATTACCTTGTCGGTGTTCGTCAGGGGGCGGCGGGCATCACAGCTCCGCTCACCTGGCCGTCTCGGAAGCAACTTCTCTATCTTCTCCTTAGTACAATTTACCGAAGTTGGTTTAAAAAAACTGTCTGGCTGTGTTTTCATCTGACCAATCAGGGTCTCAATGTTAACCTTAAGCTCTGCCTTCAAAAATTCTGTCTATCCAATGAGAAGCATTATACTTTTCGTAAGTGGGGCATTGTTTTGCGAGACGCGATAAAGTCTCACACTAAAACTTGCAGCTGGTGTGGTCCGTTTAGCGTTATCGTAAGATCTACACTGTTCTTCAGGATAGCTCTAGATTTTAACATGGGCTGGGGGTGGTCCTAACGTAACAGAGACGCGAAAAAGTCTCACGCTAAAACTTGCAGCTGGGGTGGTCCTAGTGGTTAGCTGCCGACGTGGGTGTCCAGTCCGTGCCTTATCGTAGGGCCTTCTAGCTTATCACGGTACTGTTCTCGGCTTGTGTTCTCGTTTCGCCCCTCGGAACTTCGTCTGTCTTACAGTGGGAAGGTACGACATGCATTTAGACATTCTTGTGTTACTCTGTGGTATTTCATATGCTCACTCATTACTCATATTACTTTGGTAAATTTAATGTCACGATTTATTCGGAGCTATGTGATATACTACTGGATGTGCTTATCATGTCAGGGTTTTCATGCGAGGTGTTGGATTTGCCTGAGACCTTACACGGCCCAGAAATACTATCGGTCGCTCCAAAGATTGTACGACGGTGCTGTTATCGATAAGCACTGCTGCTGCAGCTCATGGGCAGGCAAGCCACCAAATTAGTGACGCCAGTAAATCGAATAAGAAGCGGGGCAGGAGTAGCCCAAAGACAATATGCCAAGCAATAAACGAGCAGTGCACGGCTCACTGTAATAAGTACCACAACTGAAAGCGCGATCAATTTTAGCAATCTTACCAGTTTTTCCGTAATTTCAACACTTATATTTACACAGCAGCATGCTCCCCAGTATACATATCATCGATAAACTAACCCTCTACTGCTTTGCATGCACCATATACTGGATTGCAAATATAGATAGATGCCTGTGCAGTACGTCCAACCATGATTAATTATAGAACATATCGCCATAGTGTACCACACAGCATCTTATACCGATGCAGTTAGGTTATCTACATGTTTATAGCACTTTGATTGTAGCATATCATTTACGATTACCCTTATTTCCCTGTGTGGATGGGATTCATCTACATCTACGTATCCACATCTACATATATGCACAGATAGCCACCAAGCGGTGTGTGGCGGAAGGCACAATTTGCGCCAAAGCCATATTTCCCCACTCTGTTCCAGTCTCGGTCCGCGCGAGGGAAAAACGACTGTCTGAACTCCTCAGTATGAGCTTTAATTTCCCTTATCTCTGAATGGCGATCATTGGGGGATTTGAAAGGTGGTGATAATAGTGTATGCTCTACATCCTCGGCGAAGTTCGGATTTCGGAATTTAGTGAGCAGGCCCTTCCGTTTAACACATCGTCCATCTGCAAGTGTGTCCCACTTCAAACATTCAATGAGATTTGTAACGTTCTCGCGATGGCTGAATGTACCATTCAAGAATCTTGCCGCTCTTCTATGGACCTACTCAATCTCTTGAATCAGACCCAACTGGTAAGGCCGGCCGAAGCGGCCGAGCGGTTTTAGGCGCTACAGTCTGGAACCGCGGGACCGCTACCGTCACTGGTTCGAATCCTACCTCGGGCATGAATGTGTGTAATGTCCTTAGGTTAGTTGGGTTTAAGTAGTTTTAAGTTCTAGGGGACTGATGGCCTTAGAGGTTAAGTTCCATAGTGCTCAGAGCCATTTGAACCATTTCAACCAACTGGTAAGGGCCACATAGAAACGAACAATACTCTAAGACTGGACGAACTAACGTATTGTAAGCAATTTCCTTTGTTGAAGGACTGCATCGCTTCAGGATTCTCCCATTAAACCGCAATCTGGAGTTCGCCTTGCCCCTTGCTTGTCTAATCTGATCATTCCATTTGAGATCATTTCGAATAGTCACACCCACATACTCGACGGATGTTATCGCTTCGAAAGACTGGGCATTTATTTTGTACTCGAACATTAATGAGGATTCTCGCCTTGTTATACGCAGTACGTTGCACTTACTAATATTGAGAGATAACTGCCAGTCATTAGACTACGCATTTATTTTCTGCAAATCTTAATAGATTTGTTCACATCATTCGTGTGGTACTACTTTCCTGTAGACTACAGCATCATCGACAAACAGTCTAATGTCGCTGTCACTACCATCAACCAGATCGTTTATGTAAATCGTAAAAACCAGCGGACCTATTGCGCTACCCTAGGGCATACCTGAAGGTACGTTTGTTTCTTTTGAAGTTACCCCATTCATGACGACATACTGCTCTCTGTCTGTTACAAAACTTTCTATCCAACCTCATATGTCATCGGATAGACCGTAAGCCCACAATTTTTGGATCAAGTGACAGTGTGGAACTGAGTCGAACGCATTTCGAAAGTCGAGAAATATGGCATCAACCTGGGAGCCGGTATCTAGAGCCCCATTGTATATCATGCAGAAAGAGGGCCAGCTGTGTCTCGCATGACCGCTGTTTCCTAAAACAGTGCTGGTTTATGCAGATGAGCTTCTCAAAGTTAAGAAATGTCATAAGTCTTGAACGAAAAATATGTTCCATGATTCTACAACAAATCGAAGTAACTGCAATTGGCCGGTAATTGCTATTGTTGTTGTGGTCTTCAGTCCTGGGACTGGTTTCATGCAGCTCTCCATCCTATTCTATGCTGTGCAAGCTTCTTCAGTTCCCAGTACGTACTGCAACCTACATCCTTCTGAATCTGGTTAGTTTATTCATCTCTTGGTCGCCCTCTATGATTTTTACCCTCCACGCTGCCCTCCAATACTAAATTGGTGATCCCTTGATGCCTCTGAATATGTCCTACCAACCGATCCCTTCTTCTAGTCAAGTTGTGCGACAATTTTCTCTTCTCCCCAATTCTGTTCAGTACCTCCTCATTAGTTATGTATTCTAGCCATCTAATCTTCAGCATTCTTCTGTAGCACCACATTTCGAAAGCTTCTATTCTCTTCTTGTCTAAACTATTTATCGTCGACGTTTCACTTCCATACATGGCTACACTCCATACAATGCTTTCAGAAACGACATCCTGACACGTAAATCTATACTCGATGTCAACAAATTTCTCTTCTTCAGAAACGTTTTCCTTGCCATTGCCAGCCTACTTTTTATATCCTCTCTGCTTTGACCATCATCAGTTATTTTGCTCCCCAAATAGCAAAACTCCTTTGCTACTTCAAGCGTCTCATTTCTTAATCTAATTCCCTCATCATCACCCGACTTAATTTGATTACATTCCATTATCCTTGTTTTGCTTTTGTTGTTGTTCATCTTATATCCTACTATCAAGACACTGTCCATTCCGTTCAACTGCTCTTCCAAGTTCTTTGCTGTCTCTGACAGAATTACAATGTCATCGTCGAACCTCAAAGTTTTTATTTCTTCTCCACGGATTTTAATACCTACTCCAAATTTTTCTTTTGATTCCTTTACTGCTAGCTCAATATACAAATTGAATAATATCGGGGAGAGGCTACAACGCTGTCTTACTCCTTTCCCAACCACTGCTTCCCTTTCATGTCCTTCGACTCTTATAACTGCCATCTGGTTTCTGTACAAATCGTAAATAGCTTTTCGATCCCTGTATTTTACCCCTGCCACCTTCAGAATTTGAAAGGGAGTATTCCAGGCAACATTGTCAAAAGCTTTCTCTACGTAAACAAATGCTACGAACGTAGGTTTGCCTTTCCTTAATCTTTCTTCTAAGATAAGTCGTAAGGTCAGTATTGCCTCACGTGTTCCAATATTTCTACGGAATCCAAACTGATCTTCCCCGAGGTCGGCTCCTACCGGTTCTTCCATTCGTATGTAAATAATTCGTGTTAGTATTTTGCAGCTGTGACTTATTAAACTGATAGTTCGGTAATTTTCACATCTGTCAACACCTGCTGTTTTTGGGATTGGAATTATTACATTCTTCTTGAGGTATGAGGGTATTTCGCTTGTCTCATACATCTTGGTCACCAGATGGTAGAGTTTTGTCAGGACTGGCTCTCCCAAGGCTGTCACTAGTTCTAATGGAATGTTGTCTACTCCCGGGGCCTTGTTTCGGCTCATGTCTTTCAGTGCTCTGTCAAACTCTTCACGCAGTATCATATATCCCATTTCTTCTTCATCTACATTCTCCTCCATTTCCGTAATATTGTCCTCAAGTACATCGCCCTTGTATTGACCCTCTATATTCTCCTTCCACCTTTCTGTTTTCCCTTCTTTGCTTAGAACTGGGTTTCCATCTGAGCTCTTGATATTCATATACGTGGTTCTCTGTTCTCCAAAAGTCTCTTTAATTTTTCTGTAGGCAGTATCTATCTTACCCCTAGTGAGATATGCCTCTACATCCTTACATTTGTCCTCTAGCCATCCCTGCTTAGCCATTTTGCACTTCCTGCCGATCTCATTTTTGAGACGTCTGTATTCCTTTTTGCCTGCTTCATTTATTGCATTTTTATATTTTCTCCTTTCATCAATTAAATTCAATATTTCTTCTGTTACCCAAGGATTTCTACTAGCCCTCGTCTTTTTACCTACTTGATCCTCTGCTGCCTTTTAGTACTTCATCCCTCAGAGCTACCAATTCCTCTTCTACTGCATTTCTTTCTCTCAGTCCTGTCAATTATTCCCTTATGCTCTCCCTGAAACTCTATACTACCTCTGGTTTAGTCAGTTTCCCCAGGTCCCATCTCCTTAAATTCCCACCTTTTTGCAGTTTCTTCAGTTTTAATTTACAGTTCATAACCAATAGATTGTGGTCAGGGTCCACATCTACATCTAGAAATGTCTTACAATTTAAAACCTGGTTCCTAAATCTCTGTCTTACCATTATAGAATGTATCTGATACCTTCTATTATCTCCAGGATTATTCCACGTATACAACCTTCTTTCATGTCTCTTGAACCAAGTGTTATCTATGATGAAGTTATGTTGTGTGTATGCGGTATGGCCGTGAGGTTCTAGGCGCTTCAGTCTGGAGCCGCGTGACCGCTACGGTCGCAGGTTCGAATCCTGCCTCGGGCATGGATGTGGGTGCTGTCCTTAGATTAGTTAGGTTTAAGTAGTTCTAAGTTCTAGGGGACTGATGAGTATGGATGTTAAGTCCCATAGTGCTCATAGCCATTTGAACCATTTTTTTGAATTCCAGTCACCCACGCAATTAAATTTCCATCTCCCTTCACTACCTGAATAATTTCTTTTATCTCATCACACATTTCATCAATTTCTTCGTCATCTGCAGAGCTAGTTGGCATATAAACTTATACTACTGTAGTATGCGCGGGCTTCGTGTCTATCTTGGCCACAATAATGCGTTCACTATGCTGTTTGTAGTAGCTTAGCCGTACACCTGTTTTCTTATTCATTATTAAACCTACTCCTGCATTACCCCTATTAGATTTTGTTCCTCCTGCCACCGAACTTCTAAAATTCCCACTATATCTAACTTTAACCTATCCATTTCCCTTTTTGAATTTTCTAACCAACCTGCCCGATTAAGGGATCCGACATTCCACGCTCCGATCCGAAGAACGCCAGTTTTCTTTCTCCTGATAACAACGTCCTCTTGTGTAGTCCCCACCTGGAGATCCGAATGGGGGACTATTTATCTCCAGAATATTTTACCCAAGAGGACGCCATCAATATTTAATCATACAGTGAAACTGCATGCCCTCGAGAAAAATTACGGCTGTAGTTTCCCCTTGCTTTCAGCCGTTCGCAGTACCAGCACAGCAAGGCCGTTTTGGTTAGTTTTACAAGGCCATATCAGTCAATCATCCAGACTGTTGGCCCTGCAACTACGGAAAAGGCTGCTGCCCCTCCAATGTCCTCTCCGTTGTGGTTACACCTACGGTACGGCTATCTGTATGGCCGAAGCACACAAGCGTCCCCACCAACAGCAGGGTCCATTGTTCAATGGGGGGGGGGGGGGGGGGAATTATGTGCATCCGATTTTCTACCCTTTTTATTGATTGTTATTACCTGGGTCTTCTTCCAGTCCCGTGGAACTTTCCAATTTTCCAATGATCTCTGATGGATGATGGATAAGAATGGTGCTCTATCTGTAGCATAGCCAACATACAATTTTACTGGGATACCGTTTGGGCCAGATTCCTTCCTGGCGTCTAAGGATCCAAACTGTTTTACAATCCCAGATACACTAACCACTATGTCAGCCACCCTTGCGTTTGTTCGATAATTGTAATGGGGAATGGTGCTGCAGTCCTCTACCATAAACAAGTTTTTGAAAGTTAGGTTTAGAATTTCAGCCTTCTGTTTATCATCGTCCGTTTCATTGCCAGTACCGTCAGCGAAAGAAGGTACTGAATTATTTGCAGCGTTCATAGATCTTGTGGGTGTTCTATTTCAAAGAGACCAGGAGCACTGATTTCTTAAACTGCAGATATGTACACAATCACTGTTTTGGTGCTTCCCATCCCCGAAAGTCGAAGATTGGAAGACCTCTCTGCATTGTCTTTAACCAACCCTCCCTACAACATTGTCGCCAATTTAAGCAGAAGTCGGAGAGTATTATACCAACTACTCCACAACTTGAGAAGGAACAGAGACCTCAACTGCTACTCATTGTAGACTGTTCCATCCAGTCTTACTCAAGACACCCATCAAAGTGCACAAGATCTTACCATATGCGCTCATGTCTAGGAGGTTTACTCTCATTATTAGTGTATGGTTGATAGTGTATCAACTACACTATCAATTTTAAATTAGTGCTACAGTGTCTTGGGTAGTTACCAAGAAGGTATCAGCAAGAGACAAATGATCATAGCACATAAACACATGCACTAAGGAGGCCACACATTTCTGCACTTAAACACACTATAATGATAAAAGCATGTGGTTTCCGACATATTAGTCATGTGGAGTGCAATGCTCTTAATACTCTAATGCAGGACACATATGTCCAACATGTGACATACATCTATCTTGTAAGTTTTTGTCCCCCTCATTTCAGTGACAGACTTTAAGATGATAATGTTACTTCCTTTTGCACCAAAGAAAAACATAGTTCTTTGTGATACATGCACAATATAGCTTTCTGCACGTTTGTAGCTCCCACTTTTCACATAAGATTACGGTTCAGAAAATATACTATGCTCGCGTAAGTCCTATTAAATGACCATCAGCAATTGAAAATGCCCGTGACAAGGAGACAGGAAAAAACATAGTGGCGGTGTTTGAGAAGTAAAATTAGATGCCATTGTCCACTAACAGGACAACTGTCAAGCAAATGTACACAAAGGGTTTGCAGAACCTCACCAACACTTGTCTGACTTAGAATCACTGCAGTTATGAAAGTAAAATCTCTATTTATGTCCAAGATATGGTAGAGAATTGGAGTACTTCGCATACATCGAAGGATGTTGTAATAGATTTTCCATCGCTGGACATGATTGCTCACATATGCATTGGAAGTCCTCTGCTGACTTTGGTATGGAGACGGTAGACGTTAACTGCTGTAGGTAAAACACTATTTAAATGCATGATAAATGACCTGCAGCAACATATTTCTCTCTCTAGAATGCATCATCAGTCTACTAATAAAACCATACCTCATTACAACTTCTCTCAACCGACCATTCCATCTACTTTCTATCATCCTTTTCCAGTAAAGCATCAAAGGCAGCCGTCAACTAGCATGCATCCAGCAACTGTTTTGTAAGGTATTTATTAGCTGACACGCATGGTTGTGATTAGTGGAGAGTACAGAGAAGCACATTGTAAATACAGTTTGTTAGGGTTTAAAACAGCTAAACAGTTTTACTCAGGGCCAAACACACGATACATTCTATTGTTGTATATTGAAGTCCCCCGGAGCTGGTAATTCAACGATCTTTAACTAAGGGTACTTTATAAAAATCTATAAGATGATATATTTTATCTCTGGATTCACACCTCGGCTTGATCCGACATGTATAAATTTATTACTCTACATCTGGTGGTCATCCACGTTAAACATTCTGTTCCAGCTGTCTTATAGCTGTCAACGAGAAAATAACTGTTTCCCTGGTTCCTGGTCCTTGCATGTCAACTTTTTCTTGTATTCTTCCTGCTGTCACATGCTCGTTCCCATGTGTAAGAATTTTCCTGCATCAAGTACTCCATAGTTCCCCCTCAGTTTCCTCGCGTCTTCGCCTATTTTCCTCAATTTATACATGTTTTCTGTCAATTTTCGTAATTTTATTATTATATATGACATCTGTCCATGCAATCATGACAACACTTGTCGCCACTTATTCTAAAATTGCTTATAAATGTAGTACAGTTGTCGATGCCTAGCCCAAATGTACTATTTTTCTGGTCGGACAATAGAGTGTAGCACTGAACTCGAATGCATCTGGTTAGCACACTGGACTCGCATTCGGGAGGACGAGGGTTCACTCCCGCGTCAGGCCATCCTGATTTAGGTTTTCCGTGGTTTCCCTAAATCACTCTAGGCAAACGCCGGGATGATTCCTTTGAAAGGGAACAGCTGATTTCCTTCCCCGTCCTTCCCTAATCCGATGAGACCGATTACCTCGCTGTTTGGTCTCTTCCCCCAAACAATCCAATCCAATCCAATTCGGATGCATCCAGTCACTTCCTACCACACAATCTGCTGCTGCAATGCATTTTTCTCTGTTTTCTGTACGTCTTTGTCTGTGCATGTGATGTGGATGGCTCTCATGATCCTAAGAAGACCTGAGTTAGTGTTGGAGAGTGGATCTACCACAAGCTATATCCAGAACAATGTTCAGATGCGTATCGACAATATACCACGTCCAGGATAGGGGTTGGATATTTATCTTCCACGTGTTATATTTGGAGCGGTGATCAGAGGCTGATCCACTATATGCTATGTCTGTCACAGGTTTCGAGGGTGGATCCACCATGCCTTATGTCTGGGGATGTGTTCTATGTCTGAGGATGGATCAAACAGGGGAAGACTGGGTCATGGGAACGATCTGGAGATTTTGCGTTCGTTTAAATTTGGTAGGCTTTTTTAGTTGTTTCTGCAACAGCTTTCTGTACCAAGAGGGTTCATCTCTGTTGTTCATTAATTTATTTGGTATAAATGTCTCAATTTCTGTTGATAGTATTTCTTTGAATTTAAGCCACATCTGATCTACAATTACATTTTTTATTTGGAAGGAGTGGAGATTGTCTCTCAGGAAGGTGTGAAGTGAATTTTTTGAATAGGTATATTTTTCGTTTAATTTTGGACTTGGGGGCTACAATACTCACTCTCGCTGTGACAATCCTGTGTTCACTAATCCCTGAAGGTTTTTGTGTTTTCCCGAGACCATCTCACCTAAGAAACGGCCCAGCCCTCGCCACAGAGACCCTGCTACCTATGTAGCTGCTTACTGCATGTCGTGGACTCCTGACCTGTTCAGCAGAACTCGAAACCCAACCACCCTACGGTGCAAGTAGATAAATCTGCAGTCTGCATGGTCGCAGAACCGTCTGAGCATCTGATTCAGATCCTCGACTCAGCTCTGTACCAAAAGTGCGCAATCGTTCCTTTCGACTATGGTCCAAACGTTGAACTCTGCTTTCATCTCACAAGCAAGACTGTATAGCGTCCCCAGTGAAATAATAAGAAAAGATTTAAAAAACAGTATTTATAAATAAAAGACATTTAAAAATTGAATAATATACATTTTTCTCGTGTATCGGTATTATAATAATTTATCTGTGAAAGTTCAGAGGGCTGAGAAATATAACGAAATGGTCTAAAGAGACGACAAGATACGCCCTTTTGTTAATTATATAGTCGTCTTCACTTCTTCTGTTGTCTTTGTTGCTTGTAGACGGACATCTTGCGAGTGCTGGCAAATGTAAGCATATTTCTACTAATTAAGCAAATAATATATTGATTTAATATTATTGTGCACTTTTAATTTGTAAGAGGTGATCCCGATTTCATGTCCACCTTCCTTGAATTAACCTGCATGCGAGTAATTTACAGTGCAACAATCGCAGCGGCCGATTCAGCCAACTTCGCCATTACGTGGCGATATTAACCTATAAAAATTAGCGGAAGCGAAAAACTCGCTCGCTATTAACGTAACTCCTACTACAATGCAATGGTTAACGGAGTTAAGAAGGAATACTCTCGCGCGTGTGTGGGCTGCAATTGTAATTAAGAACTAAAGATTTTTTGCTTTAAAGTGAACTGACTAGCCGAGGAAATTGATATGAAAAGTTTATACCATAGTTCAACTTATATGCTCATGTTTTAAGATTGAGTGAGTCTAACGTTCATTAACGTAAAAAATAATTTCCACTCAAGTTTAATATTTTTAAAAAAGGAGAACTTCACAAAAGCATTTAATTGTAAATCAAAATTGAATGAAATATCATTTTGATTAAGGCCCACCACGTAAGTCGGCAGCAACCAACATTACCAATCAATTCCTGTAATTAAATTACGACGACCGACAGACGCGAGATTGGCGCCGTAACTTTGGGGCCCGATCAAAGAAAATGTGAGATTTATTAATACGATACTTACTATTCTAATGAATGTAATTATGTATGCGCCTAATTGTTATAAAATATTAATGCCTATATGAATTCATTTACATGTACAACAACAAAACCACACCTTGAGGAGATCTGGAGAAGAATAAGTGTAGAAAAGAAAAAGGATTACGTGAAAGAGAAATAACAAAGGTAAGGCCTATTGTGCAAGCATCCTGTGTAGCTCTGTGCGGAATATCGAACCCATGTGCACATGAGATACCTTCGGTAAAAAAATAGTAAGTAAAGTGCAAATTAAATAGCGTGCATTTGTGTGTTCATTTGTTTATTTTTGGAAGGGATAATTATTCGTGTATGAATCAGTGTTAAAGATTTGTCAGTGGCTTAATGTGAATTTATTATGGCTAAGATAGGACAACCTAAAGCATCTGTATCAGAAGAACAAAATTCTGTTGACATGGAAAGTGAGGATCAGTTGCAAAAGGTAAACGAATCCCAAGCCACCGCCTCGGATAACATAATTTCCGGAGTGGGGGGCCTGTATCTGTGGACAGTGTATAATGACCCTCCACAGCAGAATGGGAATAGAGTAACAATTCCACTGCATGGGCAGTAGGGCCAAACGAGTGTTAGATTAGGTGGGGCACCGGTATGCTCACCGATTACACACCCTTTTGCGGAATTTCTGCGTAGGCTCGAACAAAGAGGCAGAGAAAAGGACGAAAAACGGGCTCAGATGCTACCTGAGAAGCAGAAAAAATTAACGCAAAAGCTCCATAAGCAAGGGCAACAAAGAGACGAAAAACTGGCTCAAGTGCTACGTGAGCATGGGAAAGAATTTACGCAGAAGCTCAGTGAACAAGAGCAGCGTAGTGAAGCGAAACTAGACAGTATCCAAAGCGAACTTGCCGAGATGCGAGACCCTTGCAAAGAAATACCCAATCTTGTGCAAAGCTTAGCCGGCGAGATGCAAAAATTACAGATATCGCAGGCTAGGCTTGAAGACAATATCCTGACTTTAACCGACCGCGTGGATAATGTGGAGATAGATGCACGGAAAAGTACTGATACATATTTGGAAGTGCAAGCTCAAAAATTCGAAAAAGAATTTAATGAATGGCTGGAAGTAAAGTATCGCGAGATATCTGCAAAGATTGAAAGCGATGTAAAAACAGCTATAGAACAAGCACTGCGGCCGCGAGTGTTACTATGGACGCTAGCGCTGCAGCACTACACGCCGAATTAACACAGATCAAATCCCGTGTGACAGCGGAGTCGCCGAATTGGCAACAGGAGGTCGCGCGGAGACTGTCTGCATTGGAAAGCAATGTAAACAGTGGTGGACAGGTAATGAATCCGACTCCGCGTACTGACCACTATAATAACGCAGACTGCATGCAGGGTGCGAGTGCGCAACCGCAACCTAATGTGAATGACGGGCACGAACAACATGCGATAGCGTGCAGCGCGCATCACGAAGTAATGAATGCCACAGACGGTAGCAATCAGATGTGCAAAAAAGAGGACAATGTGATAAAACACAGGACATTCCAACCCTTCAATCTCGAAAAACGAAATGTCCACCCTGTGGTTTTCATTAAGAGCTTCAGGAATCTGTTTCCCAGGACATGGACGGAAAGACAATGGATACAGTTCGTAGTCTCCTTTATTCAAGGTGACTGACGCGGCACTGTGGGCCACCGAAGTGTCCTAAACATGTCTAATGATGCAACAGTTTGAAGGTGCATTCCTGCAAACATTCTGGTCCGATAGCGTCCGAGAAAGACTACGCAAGGAGTTGTACCGTCCAGAAGTATACAATCCTAAGGTGGGAACGTTACGAAAATATTTTGAAAAGTATATAAACAAAACCTGATACTGGGACTAGCCAATGTCCGACCGTGACATGATCAGATTAATAAAAATGAAGTAGCCCAGTGAAATTAAAAGATATTTCATCAATGTGCTGGAATATGACATAGAACAATTCATGGAAATAGTGGATTCTGTTGACTTATTGATCGAAAAAGGCCACTGAAAAGGCTGCTGCCCCTCTTCAGGAACCACACGTTTGTCTTGCCTCTCAACAGATACCCTCCGTTGTGGTTGCACCTACGGTACAGCCATCTGTATCGCTGAGGCACACAAGCCTCCCCACCAACGGCAAGGTCCATGGTTCATGCGGAAGGCTTCGATCAATAAGTCAAAGCCTTCCCCATGAACCATGGACCTTGCAACAGTAATCTCATATCATAAAGCACCATGTGCTAGTCGAGTTTACGGTAGGAAATGAAGCAATGAAAAGCTCGTTCCTAGTAGTTAAGGGATTATGTGTTGCTTGCATGGTGGCTGGTCTGAAATGAAATCAGCACATGGTCTCTTTCATAGGTAAAGCAGGTAGTGTAGAGTTTGGCTCATGTGTCTGATAGCTCTAAAAGACAATGCGTCTGCAATGGAGGTTGTTTATAAAAAGATTGTGCTACCCGTCCTACAATACTGCTCAAATGTGTCGACCACTATGCCATATAAGAATAACAGGGGATGCTGAACATATAAAAAGGAGTACAGCAAGAATGGCCATAGATTCGTCTTGTGTTGCACCCGGATAAGACATCGATCCTGCAGCACAAGACCGACGTTATCAAGTCAAGAAGTTCCAGAGCTCGGAAACTCGGGATGGACAGCGCTCTTTTGTAATTACATGGTTCCTCCACATAGAGACCAGAATGACTTTATAAACAGTTCTATGCAGAGACTGGCTCAGAACTGCTCACTCAATAGAATAAACTAGCTCTTTTTCATGGCTCACTGCTAACCATTAACTCATTTAAATAAATAAAGGGAAGTCACCTAAAGCTGTATTTTTATCTAATTTTGTCCTACTTTGAAAAATCGTACAAAGAGAAGTAATATGTGTGTGTTATGCCCGCAGCAGTTTTGAGATTTACACGTTCTGTATCCTGCATACTGCCCCCACAGGCGGCCAAGCAACGTCGATGATGCTGAACTAATGACCGATGCTGGGTGCACGTGAAAGCGGGATATACTGATCAAGCACACGACGAATTGTGAAAGCTGCAAAGTGGAAAGCCTCATTCCAAGACCACTGCATGCTATGAACAAAGACTACCTGGAACGAAGGATGCAGTACTGTGAGTGATTTGAAGGCATGCTTCGCTGGGATGAACAGTTTGCTGGGATGATTATGTAGTCTGATGAGGCGTAATTCAAACTGAACGGTACTGTAAACTATACAACTGCGTGTAATGGGCTTCTGAAAATCCTCACGTTTACGTTCACATTAATCTCATTAATCTAGTGATTGTTAATATGTGGTGTGTTCTGTCATCGCGCCGTTTAATTGGCCCAGTCTTCTTTGTAGGTACCGTAGCACTACCTGTAAAATGTAAACTTCGACGGCCGGAAATGTCATAATTTATAAAATTCTCCGGGATATTATGCCGTGGTCGAATGGATCTCACCTTAAAAAACAACATTTCGTCCCCATCTGCGGATAACACTTTCAAGGGGGTTCGGAGCTTCCTTGAAAGTCCGATTCCCACTCCGGCTTGCTACTGACTACAGGAAAATTCCGCTTCCATGTGCCTCCGCTCAGTGGCTTGACGTCATATGTTTTAAATGCGCGAGAGCAATTTGCCACTGCTGCCTGTCGTCGGTCGCCTTTGCTGGCGCCCCATGGTGGAAGACTGGTTCACATCTTCTTCAGCACCAGAATGCAGACGCCATTCAATTTCACACCCTATGGAAATTCCTGAGGTGTTTTACAATGGCCTCTCTGTAAGGCCTTTCATGATATCCACTTGTGGCTTCCAGTACTAGAGTCCTATCCAAAGGAATGTGGTGATCTCCTGGCTGCAAAGCATATTCCGCAACAGCTCATCTGTCAGTTTCCCCTTCTTCTGCAAGTCTCTTTGTGCTCTTCAAGTCGTTCTTTGACCGTTCTTTTTGTAGTAAAAGCTTACATCTACCCACAGATCCACAGAAACCTGCAAAGTCCTGCTTTTTCCAGCGATTAGTAAGCATCCTTGACAGTTTTCACGTGATGTTTCGTTCCCTGGGTGGGTTTGTAGTAGATTATCACGATGTTCCACTTTCTCAAGATTTTTCCAATGCGGTCAGTAGCGCGAGCGGACCAATAGTACTCACTATAGGCTTTAGAGGAACACGTCTTTTTTGCGCCTTCGGCAATCCATAAAACTGTGGTGGTATCACAACTAAATTTAACAGACTTTTCTGAACGTTCTGTTCAATAGATGACTTGATTGTGAATAGCGTAATAGCCCTAAGAACATTGCCAGTGGAGTCTTTACTCAGTTTCCTATATCTTTGCGGATCTAAGAAGTTGTTAATCTTACTGTCATAGTCGGTCACATTCGAAACAACCGTTGCATATCCCTTGTCAGTGGGGAAAACAATAACACTATCGTCCCCATACAGGCGTTTTATGGAATTCCTTTCACCCATAATTAATTTACTTTTTGGAGACTTTGCGCTGCCCGCACTTGAGTTCTGTCAGAATGAATGTGGTGATCTCCTGGTTGCAAGGTTACTGTCTCGCACAAAGCCTCCAAAAATTAGTTTAACTGTAGGTGAGAGGAATGCCAAAAGCTCCTGAATGAAGACGATAGTGTTATTGTTTTCCCCGCTGACAACGGACATGCAAAAGTTGTTTTCAATGTGACCG
The DNA here is from genome assembly GCF_023897955.1 of Schistocerca gregaria. Classification (NCBI taxonomy): domain Eukaryota; kingdom Metazoa; phylum Arthropoda; class Insecta; order Orthoptera; family Acrididae; genus Schistocerca; species Schistocerca gregaria. The sequence continues at coordinate 598,311,790 of NC_064922.1, forward strand.
ACTATGATAGTAAGATTAATGACTTATAAGATCCTCAAACATATAGCAAACTGGGTAAAGAACCCACTGCCGAGGTTCTTAGAAATGTTAAGCGGTTGGGAAAGAAGTCCTCTATGGAACAGTGCATTCAGTGATGTCTCTTTAATTCAGTTGCTCTAGCAACAAGACTTTATTGATTGCCGAAGGTGCAAGATGTTGCAGAACTGTTTAAATATTGCCCCACAACCACGTATTTCAAATGGAACGATGAGTTCTACTCGCAGACGGATGTTATCGCTATGGGGAGCCACTTATGTCCAGTTATAGCGAACTTCTTTATGGAAAAATTCGAGGATCAGTCATTGGAAACTGCGAACAAGAGAAAGAATATTTGGTTCCGGTAAGTGGATCATACGTTTGTTTTGTGGCGGCATGGTAGAGAGAAACTGAATAGTTTTCACAAACATCTCAACGGGATGAATCCGAAGATTCAGTTTACCATGGAGGAGGAGTCAGGTGAAAGATTTAATTTTCTTGATATGTCAGTTTCTAAGAATGAAGATGCCAGCTTGGGCCAGGCGGTTTACCGAAAACCCACATACACACACAGACCGTTGCCTACTCTGGGATTCCAACCGCCAGCCACAACAAAAACGAGGCATCATAAAAACGTTGGTGTATAGAGCAAGGAAAATCTGCGAACCAGAGCTGCTTTAATCGGAAATAAAACATCCCACTAACGAATTGTCCAAGATTAGTCATTCGTTTGCTGAGGCAAAAAGAGCGTTATGAACACCGCGTAGAAATCATAGCGATGGTCAAGCACCGGTGAAATCGAAAATGTTTCTGCTTTTCAGTAGGGACGTTACTGATCGCATAAAGAATATCTAGAAAAAGTGAAACAGCGGTAAAATACAAATCGACCGAGAAGATACAAGACCACCTAAAATCGGCCAGGGATGCTTGCCAACCGCTGGAAAAACAGGATTTTGCAGGAGTCCGTGGAGTTGCAGGGAGGTGTACGCTTGTACTACAAAACGGTCAAAAGACGACATGAAGAGCAGAAGGGCAATGGCAAAAGAGGGGAGACTGACATATGAGATGTTGCGGAACATGCTTTGCAGCCAGCAGATCACCACATTCATTTTGATAGGACTCAAGTACTGGCAGCCACAAGCGGACTCCATGAACGGTGAAACACAGAGCACACAGAAAGTGTAAAACACTCTAAGAATTTCCATAGGAAGGAGGAGTGCGTGAAACTGAATGGCATCTGGGTGCCGCTGCTGACGAAGATGTGTACCAGTCTTCCACCATGGAGTGATAGTAACAGCGGACGACGTAGATTTCAGTTGGATTACATCATGGTCAGACGGAGATTCTGAAATCAGATACCGGACTGTGAAACGTAACAAGGCACGCATATAGACTTAAATCACAACTTTGTGATGATGAAGAGTAGATTGAAGTTTGAGAGAATCGAACAGAAGAATCATTCTGGAAGGAAGTGAGATAATAAAGCACTGAAAAATGGTGATACGCATCTGGAGATCGCTAAGGATGTGGATACTGTGACAAGAAATACCACAGTATGCAGTTCAGTTGAAGAAGAGTGGACATCTATAAACACAACAATCACCGACGTTGGAAAGACAAACGTCCATACTAAGGAAGGTAACAGATGAAATACTTCAGCTAACTAAGGAGAAAGGAAGTACGAAAATGATTCAGGGGAAGACAGGAGCACAGCAATATAAATCACAAAGAAAGAAAATAAATATCAAGTGCAGGAAAAATTTTAGGAAATAGTTTCAGAACAGCGGGCAGGACTACGGTGCACCTGAAAGAGAACTTCGATGGTTTAATACCTCCAGACGGTGACTTGTCCGTCGGATGATTGCCCAGCGCGTGTGGTGGATCCCGCGTCAGCCGCCTCTCAGCTCAGGCCCCCAGGGCAGTTCCCGCCTGCCCGTCCCCAGGGAGGCGGCATCATCTCGCGTCTCGCTCCGTGCGGCCTCGCCACCTGAATAAAATATGACATCACTTGGCTACCCGCTGCGTCCGACAGCCGCCCTCTGTTTACAGCGTGACCGGTAACAGGCTGGTAGTAGGGTACGTGGGTGGCTTACGTCACATACGGGGAGCTGATGGGCTGCTCTGGGGGATTTCAACACGATGCTGCTGTAACCTACAGCAAATACTCCCTTCAAGCACATTATGAGCCCACCTGTCAAATGCGTGAATAATCACCTTTTGTAGCCCGGACCTTTGCGAGACGTCCAGGAAGACTGTCAATGAGGTTTGGAAGATAGCGACACGGATGGGGACTCGTAGCGACTCGGGTGCTGTGTGCAGCTGCACTAGGTTTCTCGGTTGAGGGTCCATGGTGCCAACAGCCCAATCGAGGTGGTCGCTTAGATTTTCGATTGGGTTTAATTCTGAGGCGTTCAATGACCAGGAGAGTACAGAAAACTCATTCTGGTGGTCTTCGAACTACACACGTGCACTGAGATCTTCGTGACATGTTGCATAGTCCTGCCACTATGCCAAGGAAATACAAAATTTGTGTAGGGGTGGACAAGGTCCCCACAGATAGGTATGTACTTGCGTTGGTCCATTGTGCCTTCCAGAACGACGAGATCACCCGGGGAATACCCTCTTACCTGGACCCTTCCAACGACTGTTACACAGTCTTTGCTTTCATACGTTTCAGGCTGCAACACCAATGTCCATCTGTCTGATGACGCATAGAACGTGATGTATCTGAAGGGGCCATCTGTCGTCAGTCGGTAGGCGTAGTTGCTATACTGGCGTCAAATTCCAACCATCGTCGCCAATGAACAGCAGTCAGCATGGGTGTACGAACACAGGAGCCTGCTGTAGAGGCCCATCCACAGGAACGTTCATTGAACGGCCGCTGAGGAGACACTTTTGACAGTCGCTTGGTCCATCTGGGCAGTCAGCTGTTCAACAGTTGTATGTCTCTTCGCACTTACACATCACGACAACCGTAGACCATCTCATCATCTATGGTCCATGGTGTACCACAGTTGCCTCGGCAGCAGGTTTGCACAGTGCGATTTTGCTACCCACGGTATACTCTAACCATGGCACCATGCGAGCAGGTTACACACATAGCCGTTTCGGAATTCCTTTCACCCTCTTCTCGAAAACCAATGATTAAGCCCTTCTGGAGTAAGACAAATTGCTTCGTTCCCACATTACGACATCGACTGCACTGATTTCCGCGTCCCCTGACTCAATTTACTTAATCTCCACTGCTAGTGCTGCCACATGATATTTGTGAGTGCTTATTGCAGGTTGATATTGAACGTAGGCACCGTTGTATGTGGGTCATCACAACCAGCCAAGTAATGCTGGCAGCCGGAATTTGCTTCAGGAAACTGCAACAATACCAGCTCGTGTGAAGGCAGCAATGCTACATTCTGCTGTCAGTAGCTGTCCGTTTGCTACATGCTGTAGTACTATGTGGCATTTCCACAGCGGAGTAAGTGATGCATCCTTAGACAATATGCCAGGTCAGAGGGCTCAGCCGCCAAAATAATTCTGCTCTTTACTTGCGTAGTCTCCTCGCTACTCATATACGAGCAGACTACATCAGTACTCACCGAGCGGCGGTACTGCCTCTGCTAGTAGGCATCGCTAGTCTACATGCCAGCAGTCAGCCCTGATTCTTTTTTGGCCTACCCTGGTATCCGCTAGAATGGGGTCGCTCGGCCTCCGGGGCTCCTGGATTTAGCTCCTAAATCTGGCACAATTTCTGCCACCTACCATTAGACAACGGACGATGTGTACCAGCCGCTTGGACTTGCACCACCCTGAGCTGACTTACTACTTCCTGGGAAGGACGCTGGTTCCCCCAGTCACTATGGCACATCCCACAGTGATTCACAATTTCGCTAAGAGGACGTCACAAACTGCCTGTGGGACGAGGGCATCACCACGGCAGCTACCACTACATTGTTATGTAGAGGATGTCACTGTCAGCAATGCATGAAAAATTACTGCTTTACTTGAGTAAGTAAATTATTAATTTTTCATGCATTCCTGACTCTGCGCCTATACTGATACCATAGAACCCATCTTGCGCATGCACCACTGGACTAAGAAGCGGCCTTGTTACAACAAAATAACACTTTTATGGTTTCAGTATTTACTGATCTTTCAACATTAAAATAGATATGTGTTGTGAAGCCGTCGTACAACTGCATCACGAACTAATAAGGATATTATTACGCTCCAACTGTCAAAATGCAACATGCTATAGGACTACTTATCCCATTAACAGCTGCTATAAAATAGTTTAAAAAACGATGTGTAGAAAATAGTGTAACTCCTCAATGCATGACGAAACCAAAACTATTGCAGATAGCCTAACCCGTGGAGGGTGGGGGGGGGGGGGGGGGACGTTCTTTATACCCAGCTTTTGAAAATGTTGCCTTTTTGCCCCTATTTCTGTCATTTTAAAATTCTGAAAGAGTGTTATTGTTTTTAATGATGTCTTCTACCAGTTTTCATGACTGTTGTAAATTTTTTTACTAAAACTTAATTCAAAAACTTAAGTCTTAGTAGTAGACGTAATTTTTCAACAGAAATATCGTAGTCATATTTTCATATTAAAGACCCTTCTTACGCATCGATATACACTCCTGGAAATTGAAATAAGAACACCGTGAATTCATTGTCCCAGGAAGGGGAAACTTTATTGACACATTCCTGGGGTCAGATACATCACATGATCACAGTGACAGAACCACAAGCACATAGACACAGGCAACAGAGCATGCACAATGTCGGCACTAGTACAGTGTATATCCACCTTTCGCAGCAATGCAGGCTGCTATTCTCCCATGCAGACGATCGTAGAGATGCTGGATGTAGTTCTGTGGAACGGCTTGCCATGCCATTTCCACCTGGCGCCTCAGTTGGACCAGCGTTCGTGCTGGACGTGCAGACCGCGTGAGACGACGCTTCATCCAGTCCCAAACATGCTCAATGGGGGACAGATCCGGAGATCTTGCTGGCCAGGGTAGTTGACTTACACCCTCTAGAGCACGTTGGGTGGCACGGGATACATGCGGACGTGCAATGTCCTGTTGGAACAGCACGTTCCCTTGCCGGTCTAGGAATGGTAGAACGATGGGTTCGATGACGGTTGGGATGTACCGTGCACTATTCAGTGTCCCCTCGACGATCACCAGAGGTGTATGGCCAGTGTAGGAGATCGCTCCCCACACCATGATGCCGGGTGTTGGCCCTGTGTGCCTCGGTCGTATGCACTCCTGATTGTGGCGCTCACTTGCACGGCGCCAAACACGCATACGACCATCATTGGCACCAAGGCAGTAGCGACTCTCATCGCTGAAGACGACACGTCTCCATTCGTCCCTCCATTCACGCCTGTCGCGACACCACTGGAGGCGGGCTGCACGATGTTGGGGCGTGAGCGGAAGACGGCCTAACGGTGTGCGGGACCGTAGCCCAGCTTCATGGAGACGGTTGCGAATGGTCCTCGCCGATACCCCAGGAGCAACAGTGTTCCTAATTTGCTGGGAAGTGGCGGTGCGGTCCCCTACGGCACTGCGTAGGATCCTACGGTCTTGGCGTGCATCCGTGCGTCGCTGCGGTCCGGTACCAGGTCGACGGGCACGTGCACCTTCCGCCGACCACTGGCGACAACATCGATGTACTGTGGAGATCTCACGCCCCACGTGTTGAGCTTTGCGGCGGTACGTCCACCCGGCCTCCCGCATGCCCACTATACGCCCTCGCTCAAAGTCCGTCAACTGCACATACGGTTCACGTCCACGCTGTCGCGGCATGCTACCAGTGTTAAAGACTGCGATGGAGCTCCGTATGCCACGGCAAACTGGCTGACACTGACGGCGGCGGTGCACAAATGCTGCGCAGCTAGCGCCATTCGACGGCCAACACCGCGGTTCCTGGTGTGTCCGCTGTGTCGTGCGTGTGATCATTGCTTGTACAGCCCTCTCGCAGTGTCCGGAGCAAGTATGGTGGGTCTGACACACCGGTGTCAATGTGTTCTTTTTTCCATTTCCAGGAGTGTATCTTTAAAAAGTATATTGTGAATAAAAGCCAACGAAATCAATGAAATGGGCACTTTTTTAGATTTTCTTTGGTGGTGTAAAGCATCGCTTCTTGGTTATGGAAAACGCCCAGGTATTGCTGACATTGTTCTAAACGATATTTTCAGGTACTGAACCATTCATACACGTCAATACGTATTAAAGAAGCGCCCATTAATAAATGTTAATAACAGTTTATGAAATTTAATTTTTTAAATTTTTTGTGGTGAGAATAAAGCACCTCACCGTCAGTAGTACATATTACGGAAAATACCTTGATATTTCTAGGGTTAAAAATGTCGAGAGAGGAAGAATGTAGTTCAGTATATAAGGGAAGTAAAACAACAAAAAATGAAATATCAATGAAGAAACAGGGAAGAGCAGCGAAAGTGTTAAAAGAAGTAAATTTGCTGTTGTAAGAAAATGAAGTGTTAGTAGTGAAAGGGCACAAAGGTCACACATTTTTAGAGTACAGAAGCGTATAGTAAGAGTAATGTATAGTGTAAATCCAAGATCATCATGTCGAAACATATTCAAAGAATTGGGCATACTAACCACTGCTTCTCAGTATATTTATTCCTTAATGAAGTTTGTTGTAAATAATACATCTCTTTTTCCAACTTACACAGTATCAATACTAGGAATAAGAAAAATCACTTGCTCATGCCCAGAAGGGAGTCCAGTATTCAGCAACACATATTTTCAACAAGTTACCAGCAACCATTAAGAGTTTAATTTCAGACAAGGCACAATGTAAACATAATTTTTTTCAAAGAATTTTTGGTGGCCAAATCCTACTATTCCATCTATGAATTTCTCAACTAGTGCAGTAAACCATTTTAATGAAAATTTATTATACTTTACTTTTTGACAATACTTGCTGTAATGGCCAACTAACTATGTACTGTGTGAATGATGGATGTATGGATAGCAGATGTAAGTCTTAAGTCTGTTAATAGTGGAAGTTTAATTTTAAATCTTCTACATAATGCGACAGTTCTTAACTCAGGATCATTGAAATGAATAATTTACTTCAATTTTTGACGATACTTGGTTGTAATTGCCAAGTAACTAGCTACTGTGTGAATCATGGATTTAATGAAAGCAGATGTAAGTATTAAGCCAGTAAATATTAGAAGTTTAATTTTTATTCATGTTCATAATTTTACTGTTTATTGACTGAGGGTCATTAAAATGAATGAAACTCAAGTTTTTCTAATTTCATTTTTGTAATGTGTTTATCTGACATGTTCCACACCCAGGAGAATCCCCTCTTTTGTGGGTCTACAGAATGAATAATTAATCTAATCTAATTAAGAAGAAGAAGATTTACATTGGGAAAGGTATAGGTTCTTTTTTGAAAACAGGATTGTACAAGTGTAATATCGCGATACTAGTCAAAGGTACACTACTATTTACGAAAAAGTAACATTTACTAAAATAATATCTACTAAAAAGAATTAAAAGCATACTGTAATGCGCCCAATAAGCTCCTGACCGCGATGGAAGGATGAAGCATAAAGTCATAATGAACGAAGGGGACCTAGCGCAAAAACTAAACAAACAGTTATGTGAGATACTTTGTGAATGGTACCGTCATAGTGAAACCATTTGGGTTTAAAATAGTAGCAAGGTGGCTCAGTTGATACAAGAGTGCAAGGCTTCATTAGAAGTAATTAAATTTCTGCCAGTTGAGGAAGCGACAGGCATTATAAAAAGCAACTTACGTAAGTATGAAGAAATGTCTGAGCTAGAAATACCTGCATTGATAGTATTGTTAAAGTTTGTCTTATTGTTAAAGTACTTAAGTTTAATGGTAAGTTTTACATACAAGAAAATGGTTAGCAGTGGGTTGTGAATTAGCAGAGCAGATATCTTTTTGAAGGCACACGAAACAGCTTTTTAAAAAGAAAAGTATTAGGAATAGCGATAAAAGTGTAGTGATAAATATGTTTTCATGGAAGGAAGATATGTTGATGATATAGTGCTTCAACGAGCTGAGGAAGAAATAAATGAATTGGCGTGTGACTAACACAATGCACAAGAACATAGTATTTGTAGTAGATCATGGGTATTAGGGATTATTAAAATTTCTTGATTTGATGATCGAGAAGAAGAAAACCCAGCGATAGGAATGTATGGCAAACCCTCGTTCACTGGTGCAGTAATTGATAAAACTCGACTTCATGCCACACCCATAAACATAAACTAGCATTCTTTAAAAATACTGTCCTTGGGGATAATATCATACCATTAATTCCTAAGACAAATAATGAAGAAGTGAAAATACATAAATATATAGCACTAGAAAATGGCTTTCACAGTTTTAATAGCTAGGACTGAAGCAAATATAGGATCAGAAACCAAAGCACGAGCAAATTCGTGTTAATGGCAGAATCATGCCTGGTTCGGGCATCTTCCCAAGTAAACTGATGAGGTTATTCAGTAGCAAAGGATTTATAGCTGCGGTCCAGACAGATAAAAACTGGACAACAATCTGAAGCCAGGTGAGAACTGGATGGAGAAAGCGGTAGTCTATGAAATAAAATATCAAAACTGTGGGACGAAGGAAGTGGGTCAGACAGAAAGAAAGTTTAAAATAAGATTTAAATAACACAATAAAGGAAATGGTTCATCAGCGTAGCAAAGCACCTTAAGAATGAACAGCATTCGTTAGGAAGAGTCACAGACCACTTGAATGTATTACATTTAGAAGAAAAATGTTCGTTGCTATCAAGTTCAGTGGAAAAGAGATATTTTGTTCTTTAAAAGAGGAATGTGTCGACGTGTTAAATGAAACGACAAAAGTATCCAACTGGAATTTATCCTGAAAAACTGCCAGCAACCTAATCTCCTTAGTGACCGTTCAGTTTTAATGGTTCCCGTTGGTTATCCTCACTGGATGCAAACTTTGCAAAATAGGTGCAGCATTGTTTTTAGGATTTGCTTTGACTATAAACATAAGCGTTTCAAGATTTTACTGTTGACAGCAGAATTGTTAGTGGCTCAAGATTTCTTTAGGATTTGCTTTGTCTTGACATATAAATGTTCCAATATTTTGCTGTTGATAGCAGCACTATTGGTGGCTATGATATACATCTAACAAGACTATATAATCTTTGGCAGGCGAGAGCAGTAAAAAACTGAACTTTAGATGAGTATTATGTACCATAGTTAGATGTAAAAGGTTGAGTGTTGTATGGTTGAAAAAGCGTTTTCTGCTTACTCATTATTTTCGACTGTCCGTAACGGCATATTAAATTTGATGTATGTTATATTACAGAGCTTTAGATACATTATATGGGCAGTAATGAGAAGTAATGGTTTGTGTTTCCTTGTTTTATTAATGGGCTAATGCAGCCCAAAACATTTAGTGCTAAAGAAATCACACATTTTGAACAACTGGTGTGTAACAGTCTGACTAATGATTTATTCTGAAATTGGTGCTTGGCTGTACTCAAGAAGAAGCAGCAGGGGAGTGGCAGGAGAATGGTAGAGCTGAAAAATCTGTATTTTTTTATGGACAGTATTTTGTAGCTACGGCGCCTGTATAGAGTGGCCAGCAATGTGGATGTGTACCCAGTGGCATCTGTCATAGCACCAACCCTACATCGTGTGGGTGGTGTCGAACCCCACTTATAATGAGGCCTTCCAAGTCGTCCACTGGTACTGTGGCAGGCGATTACAAAATTGCCTGTCTGACTGAAAGTTGTAGAAACAACAGTGCGGTGGGGACAAACGTAGCAAAGAAGGCGGCGGAAGTACTCTGGGCAGGGCAGGAGGGAAGCGTCCTTCAGCGCTGCGAGTGAGGCTAGTACGTGGTTGACGCGAGAGTGGCTGTTAGTTGAGTCCTTGAAGGCAACGTCTGTCACTTGCGACTACGTACTCTGGATTGTCTGTGTTATTTCAGATGGTTGCGAGGTGGCTAGGTCTCCTTCCAAGCTAGAATTCGTAACTTGAGGGCATCGATGCGGTCTTTATAGTCAGGTGCTCCTTGAACGACTATCTCGTAGTAGGCTTTCTGCATAAGATATAGTACAACTATGTGCTGTGGAGTTGAATTTGCAGCGTCGTCTAATGCTTCGGATTTCGGTGGACCATTACGAGTACGTCTGTCCTTGCTTTTTAGCACACTGAAACATGGCCCTTCTGGTACTGGCGGACGTAGTTTTGGGCTGGTCCATCCATGAGTTCGTCCGCCGTGAATGTAAAAGGCCACTGCAGTGCAGCGATCTTCTGTCTAGTCTGAAACATTTTCGGTCCGCACCATGGGGAGAAATACTCACAGCGACAAGCAGCACTAAGAATATGTCCTGCCCCGAAATGGTGCAGATTGGGGTGTAACGTCCCATTGACATCAAGGTTGTTAGAGATGGAGCCGAAACACAGAATATTTTAAGTATGGGGAAGGAAATCGACGATGTTGTTTCAAAGAAACTCTCCCGGTATTTGCCAGAAACAATTTTGGGGAACTACACAAAACTTAAATCTGGCTGGCCGGATGCGGATTTGAACCATCGTTCCCTCGATTGCGAACCCAGTCATCTCTCTCGGTGCTTTATATGCATTACATTCCTCGCGGTCGCTGTTTAACGCAGTGAATGGGGGTGTAGCAGGGAGGGTGGGCCACTCCGAAATGACACAGTATATGTCCCATAAGATGCTGTTGCTGTTCGCATCGTTTTTTCTCTAGTTCGATTGGTTTTGGCTGTTGTTCGATGATTTTGAGAAATGCTGTCTCCAGCTTTGACACTGTCTCGTCCTTACCTTCTGAGTACATATAGATACCACTGTGCACACGTAATTTTTATGGCCACTTGATATTGTAACTACCCGGTACAACGGGACTTGTACCTCGTCACATTTGCTGTAACCTGCAGCAGATAAACATACTACCGAGCGGCGTGGTGCTGTGGTGAGCTACTGGACTCGCATTCGGGAGGATGACTGTTCACACCTGCTTCCGGCCACCCTGAATTAGGTTTCCCGTCATTTCCATGAATCACTTCAGGCAAGTGTCATGATGGCCGGCAGGAGTGGCCGAGCCATTCTAGACGCTACAGTTTGTAATAGCGCGACAGCTACGGTCGCGGGTTCGAATCCTGCCTTGGGCATGTATGTGTGTGATGTCCTTAGGTTAGTTAGGTTTAAGTAGTTCTAAGTTCTAGGGGACTGATGATCTCAGCAGTTAAGTCCCATAGTGCTCAGAGCCATTTGAACCATTTTTAAGTGCAGGGATGATTCCTTTGTAATAGCAAAACCGCTCGGAGTATCCGCGTGGTTAGAGGCGCCATGTCACGGGTTGCGCGGCCCCTCACGCTAGAGGTTCAAGTCCTCCCTCGGGCATGGATGTGCTTGTTGTTCGTAGCATAAGTTATTTTAAGTTAGTTAAAGTAGTGTGTAAGCCTAGGGCCCGATGACCTCAGCAGTTTGGTCCCTTAGGAATTCACACACATTTGAAGATTCTATGAAAGAGCATGGCCAGTTTCCTTCCGCATCCTTCCCTAATCTAAGCCTGTGCTCCATCTCTAATGACCTCGTCATTGACGGGACGTTAAAGCTAATCCCCTTCTCAGATACATATACCCTTTCTTGAGTACAGTTTTACTTCCATAAAATATTATTACAACTTAAATCGCCAGATCACAGCAGGAGAAGGAATCGATTATTGAAGTTCCAGAAGTTTTGCGTTTGATACAGGATGAAATCAGCAACAGTTGAAAATATCATAAACAAATTCCGAGATTTCCTCATGACGTAGGCCAGACTGACATCGGTATACTAACAGTGTGGGTCAGTCACCTGTAGTCGAGCACTGCTAATATAATCGAAGTCCCTTGGTAGTACACCTGTGTGAGACATCGAATTGGCATATTGTAGTGGAGTGGGGCGATATCTTGAACAGTGCCCTGTGGCATTGTTGGTCAGTAGACTGCAGCTCAGCAGAGCAGGCGACGATCTGCTTGAATTGCGTTCCAGGATAAAAACTGACTTCCGCCTGTTCTGTGGCTCTTTGTATTTCTATCTTGCCCTACTGATCCACAGTCGACTCTTGGTGATCCCACGCTTACTGAAGTCGTAACAGACGATGTCACTGAGGCAACTGGAAACACTTAGGGGTCACCTGTTGTGGAGCCCCATCTTCACCAATGTGGAATGAACGTTGTTTTCTGAAACACTTCTACGTTTATCAGAATTATACTCAGTCGTTAGACCAACCAGATATCGCTGGCTATTGGGCTTCCCAGTGTAATGCGGGGTGAATTTGCTCTGGCGCTGATTGGTGTGACCATGTGAGTCGAAAATCGCTTGTCAGTAGAAACCTTTATTTACATCCAAACAGAATATACTGGTGGCTTGTTCCTGCGATAGGCGAGTAGGGGGAAGCAGGGCATTGGCCATGCACCCCTCCATGCTTGAGGTGTAGGAACGATGCAGTTGGCTGTTTCTACATATATTCAGCACGGTGGGGTAGGTGAAGACCTAGCGACTTATGTGCACTCAGATGGCCAGCGGTGCAGGCTCATCTGTAGTGTGAAGTGGGACACCCTGATTTAGCCATAGGCAGGGCTGGCTGGCAGCCTCTGGCACTGGCAGCTACCCAGAGGTCAAGTGTCTGGGAGAGACTCATTTCGACTATTGGCCCAACTGTACTGTGGCTGGACGCCTTCGCAGGTGGTCTGGTCGGGATGACAGATTAGCAGTAGTAGCCTCATGACGGAAGCCCAAGCTACAGCGGTCGCCGACTTGACTCCACGATTACATGAGCAGCCTTGGCGGATGGGCGACATTTACATGGAACAAAGCGGTTTTGTTGTGGCGTGGCTGTCGGAAATGTCACGTACTCCACGTACCAAAGTATCCCTGGTTCCAGTAACGCGCTAGCCACGAAAATACAGACAGGATGTGGCACCCTGAGCAGTTGCCATTGCCCAATGTCGCGCCAGCTTATTATGGTAAGTGGGTTCCTTACGGCGAACCCTCTTGCTTTAGGCTCACGCCAGTACAATGGGATGCGAAAACTTTGAATGTCTAGTTTTCCGATGAAGTGCGGATGCTCAACATCTTGCCGCCCACATGTGGTTACACTGTTCTTTAACCAAATTCCATAGAAACAGCATGGGATGGCCAACCATTTTCGACGTTTGGCCCCATGCCACGCGATCTCAGAACAGCTTATGTTAGAGGATTTCTCCGTTGGCTGCCAGTATTGCAGCCAGAATTATTTCGCATTCGTGTCTTCTCCTCTTACTTGCTTTCGTTGCCAGGTCACAGGCCGATGCTACCAGACGGCGTTCAATGTCGCGTTCGGCAGTGAACACAGCGTTCTGACATATCACTGTAGATAGCGCGCCTGACATTCGACTCCTCAGATAAAAAGTGGGTGTCAGGTCACTCAAGAATACGACTGCTGCGTTCTTAGAATACAAGTACTTCACTGTTCTGGCGTAACCAGAAGGGCCAGAACGAAGTGGAAGAACGCAAGACCAGAGAATACGGTGAGGCGACGTCAGCCAATAGCCCACTGACAAGGACCGCGCCATGACCGGAGCGACCTCTGCAAGGAGAAAATATAAGCGCCGCTCCTGCTAGCCGGGGCAGCTCAGTATCGGCTCAACATTCGGACAGGTCTAGCAGAGAACGCTACGATAACAGTTATTAGTAATCCATAACAATTACTTGTTTGGACCGTGTCTATAGCGAAGAACATTACTGTTTGCATGTCGCTGTCCATGGCTTGCGAGGCTTGTTGTAAAGACAAAGTTAAGTATTGTCAATCTGCTTTATTGAAATAAAACTATTAACGTTATTTTCTTGAATTGCTGTATAGCATCCCGAGCACGCAGAATCCTTTAGGCATCCTTTATGGGACAAGTGGGAAGGACCCCACATTTCACGATACAGTATTGTAACGTTGGCTCTTAAAGGCGACTTCCCGCTGCTATCATGAAATATTAACTCACGAATGAAAACATCGTTCACAGAAGCTCTATTCTTTGTACCATATCTAAAATATAATATGTAATACAACTTACTTACAGTTGTACTGTAGTTATTATTAGATTAATTTTAACCTGTGGTGCATTCAGTTGTCTTTTATCGTCCCTCTCTATTGAAGGCAGCCACTATGTTAGCTCGAGATTCGACAATGACGGCTAGAATCTCATGGCAGCGAAGTTCAAAATTGCTTGTTTTCTCTCGTGAATTTACTTCCACATAGCGACGGCCGTACCTTCGAATTTGTGGCATCGATAGCTAGGATGCCACGGAGTAGATCCCAGTTAAGTTGACACTACTACAGACAATAACAACAGCACCCTCTAGCAGGCTCTGTTCACCTCTACGAGCACCACTGGATATTCTGCCCTTTTGATGAAGAGCAGACGGCCGGGACACTTCGCACCTCATTGTAAAGTTATGTAATATGTTAGCATATGTTTATACAATAGTAAAGGTGCTTTAACTGTATTTGCAGTACCGACGTGTATTACCTTTTCCTGCTCCTACTCACTTCTTTCATTCGACCAACTTTTCAGTTTACTGGAGCAGATCCACGCGCCGCCTTCCAGTCGGGATACAAAAGAATTCACTAGGCGCATAGGGTCAGTCTGTTGCCTACATTTCCTATTGAAGTTCTCACAGAATAGGAGCTTACATGTGTAAGTGCTCTTGATAGGTAGGTGCAATGTCAACAATCTGTGATTTAAAGTTCATATTTACGCCACATGCTTAGTAATTTTATGTTCAACAGTAATTTGATACTAACATTCTCCACAGTCGTCGCAACCTCCTCGTAGGTCACAGTAAGAGTTCGTGGAGTCTCATTGGGCGATTATCCTGCTAAAATCAGCATAGGACTTCCTGTTCGCAGGTAGTGGTTAGGAAATAAGACTTGGGTAATTAGAGAAAGATCATTGATAATGTCGAAACCACATTTTGTGAATCATATACAAATAGAAGCTCGCCGGTTGAAATACGAGTCACCTAATAAAAAGAGTACACTGGTCACTATGGAGCGCTGTAGGTGCTGTAAAACCGCACGTCACGGAAGTAAATCGGTGTGCTCGTGACGTTCGGTTGCGTGGAATCGGATCGGTGGGTCAACATGAAGCGGTGATAGAATGGCAATCGACTTCAAACCCCACAGGAATTGCTGCTGCCTGTGAACGCAGATTCATCGCAACCGGTTTCCCCGAGCGAACACTGCGGTCGTTTGGGGTCAGGTAACTCGCAAAATGTCATAAACCAGCACGTAATCACGGAGCGAAACAATGCAGTAATTGAACCGTAGATGACAGCAAGCGTGACGTGTAGAACGACGAGTCATAATTTTTCAAGTAATGGAAGGCGTAGAGCGTCCTGAGAGCACAGTGAGGCATTTAAGCCGCAATGTGAGGTGATTGTAATTGAGGGCGAATGTGCTTCACTTGTTTTGGGGTTATTTTTCGTATGACGACTCGGATCCACTCATTCATGTTGCCGTGAACAGTAGCAAGGGCGTCTGCTACAACAGCTCCGGTGTCCAAGCTGAAATGGTGAGGAGCTGGGATCTGAGAATGTTGAAGTGCTGAGCATCAAGAACATAATCTAAAAAGACCAAGTTATAAATTACAAAAGCAAGGAATACTTATTTGCCACTTATTTGAAGAAAATAAGTACGAATCATTACACTGATGCACCAAATAAATTTAAATAAAATTTAAAGACTATTTTCTATAGTGAAACAGAATTCCTTTTTTAAATGAAACAAAAAGAAATTCTTTGCAATTTATGAGCATTAGAAAATCGCTAAAAGGCATCCAATTAAATAAACAACATTGTTACAATGTGGATAAAATGTCAAATGGCTCAAGATAAAAGAAATGTGACTTCTAAAAGTACGAAAGGTAGCACTGACACTTCATCAGGCATTACCAATTACTTGTTCGAGGCCAATAAAGGGGCTGAAGCTTATGAAAACCGAGTCGAGAAAGAGGCTTAACTCAGAACAGATTCTAAAACATACACACAGATAAAATACATTAACTTTATTTCACATAAATGAAAGATAGCACAGGAGCCCCAAAAGTGACAAAGGAAATTCGTCGACCCAATTCAGTAAGTTTGACCCACTTCTTGTCGTTATCAGAGCGGAATTTACGTAGTAGACATAAATTACAACACAGAAATGGACCTTTCTAACCTTGAAAGGCAGTGAAAAGTCAAGAAAAACTTAAATCCGGAAGGTGCGCGCACCAGCAGTACTGTTAAAGATCAAGGTTGACAGGCAACAGAAAAATTCATAAACGATAACACTAGCAAACACTCGCACCCATAGTGCTGGTAAACTTCGAAGATTTTGCAGAGAGACAAGATAAAATGTTAGCTCTCTTACTCTCGAGTAAATGATTCAGTCGGTTCAAAAAATGTTTAAAATGGCTCTGAGCACTATGGGACTCAACTGCTGTGGTCATTAGTCACCTAGAACTTAGAACTACTTAAACCTAACTAACCTAAGGACATCACACACATCCATGCCCGAGGCAGGAGTCGAACCTGCGACCGTAGCAGTCGCACGGTTCCGGACTGCGCGCCTAGAACCGCGAGACCACCGCGGGCGGCTGATTCAGTCGGACACGCCCCCATTAACAGTACGCAGATCCGTGTTAAGGACTTCAGCCAAACATGGGTGAGCAGTGCACACCAAATGAGCTCACCGGAAAAAGAAAAAAAGTAAAAGAAATTTAGTAGCGAAGGTAAGGGGTATTCACTAAACGCGGCGAACATTTGCGTGCATGAAGCTCATCGTTGTTCGTCCGTCGGGTGCAGGAGAATAAAGAACGGCGTCTGTGGCCACGTCCACCACACAAGGCAGCAGGAAGCGACGCTAGTGGAACTCCAGAGAATGGCTCGACGCCACACAGACTGAGGGAAGCGCTGACTCTCCCGTAGGCGTAGAAGCGCAACCCAAAGTAAACATTCCACAAGCAAATTCAGCTAGCAGACGTCGGCGGCTATTAAGCCCATGCAGCCATCTAGCAGAGCCCCTTCCGAGTTACTCAGTCTCCAGTAGGCAGGCAGTAGAAAGAGATGTGCGCGCGCTTAAACGCCACTCAAGGCGCTGGAAGGCGTCACCTCGTTTGACGCCAAAGAAACCGTTGCTAAGCAACGAAACCCAAATAGGTTTCGAAAGCATACATATCGAAGCGAGAACGCACACGGCTCACAAGAAGTAGCATTTCTCCCTTAGTGTTGATGTGGACATCTCCGTTTTCCAACATTTGAACAGCTTTGTTCACAGGACTGCACGCATACATTGATAATTTTTCTTTGTTTGTAATTTGTGCTACCAGTCACTTTTATATTTTTTGTTTTATGTTTTATCTTAATACAACGCTCTTAGAATATGTTCTGTTCATCTTCAGGCGTTTACACATACATACAGAAAAATGTTACTTAAAAATAAATGGTCTTAAACTAGATTAACATAGAACTATTTGTCCACTTTTTTGTTACTGTTGTGATTCAAATGGTTCAAATGGCTCTGAGCACTATGCGACTTAACTTCTCGTTTTCGTCAGCAACCCGTCTGGTCTATTCAGAAAGACATACCAGAGTAATGTACTCTATCTTCTGAATAGATAAGACGGTTTGCCGACGAAATACTTAGGTCTGAAGATGATCCTAGTTGACAGAAACTTGGAAACTAATTACAAATGTGCAATGAAGACTGATCAATAAATGAGAATTATTTTAAATGTTAATACATTTACTGACTATCACTAGAAGAATATCTCGACTGTAATGAAAATTTGAGTTTTCGTTTACCAATAATGCAAGTCACATTTAATAACTTATGAGCGTGTGTCACTGGTAAACAATAACTTTTTTCAAGGTCATTTCCTTGCTGGAATATTCATTTGCAGCACTCCAAACGACGTAAAAAGTCGCTGCAGCATACCTTCTGATTTAATGAGGCATTGGAGATTGATATTTGTCTGCTATGAATATACAAAATCTTTATTTAATGGATATTATCTTATTCTTGTATTTCATAAGCTCTTACACGTAGGGTTATTGTAGAAGCGATAGCATCAACCAGTGCTTCTACAGCTCTGTTGTAATTTTGAACTCAATACCTGCAATGTGGGTGAAGTCACAACGAGGAGCCGAAAATTTTGTACTTACACTGTTCCCAGGGGTACCCCAGATCAGGATGTATATTCAGTTCCTTTACATATTTAACAACTGCGAAGCATTGCCAGGTTAGTTAGTATAGAATATATGTCGGCTCCAGTTCCTCAAATGAGTGACATATTGTGAATGTAACTAATCATAGGGCGAATACTTTGCAGACGTGGACTGAAGGAATTGGTATGAAATACCTAATATACACGTCCTTTTTTACGTGTATAGACTTCAAGGAGTTTTTACTGCAACTCGCCCAGTGTGACTCCATATATATAGTCACTTGTGTTGTGATTTGTTCAGTCGTCTAGTATACGGTGCCTAGGAAACCTGCTTTCTCGGATCGCTAGGCTACAATTGAAGCAAATAGTGTTGGGGAGGTTTACTATCTTTGGCCCGAAAAAGCATGTTCTTTGAGAAATTTTTTGCTCGGTACGTATTACAGACATCAATGTCCAATTTGGTCAAAATGTTTATTGATATTTCCTCTACAAACTATAATTTGTTCGTGCCGTCGGAACGAAACAAAATTTCGATGTAGACCTCCACGCGTGGCATGACGCAGGTCAGGTGGCTGGTCTGAAATCAAAATTGAGTTGATGTTGGCGAAATATAAAAGATTCTTTAGGAGATGTACCTCGCTTAAGTTATTTGGACCATAGGAAACAAAATGACGGCCATTTGAAAAAATAAGGTTTTTTTCATCGATTTTTCGACTTCGTTGGCCAATAAAAATATTTATAGTTGATGGATAGGAATAAAAGTGGTACAACCCCTAGACGATTTAGTCACCTTCGTCGGAAACAAAGGATGATGCCAATCGGTTCAGTAGATTTGAGGTTACCATACCGCACGATAAAAAAGTCGTTTCGAGAAAAACGCGGTTGAAGTTTTGACTACATATAAATGCAATATTATGCAACTTACGTTCAATCCCCTATTCCGGATCCATAAATTAGTCCTTCCTCTTCCTCATAGAGGGCGTTCTGCTCGATCTGGGCCATCCTACGTTGCTCCAGAGCCGCTCGTACGGCCGGTGGCAAGCGGTTTTCGGCGGCTTGAATCCGGTGGTCATCCGAATGCTTGGCGAACTGCGTCGAATAGAGTCCCACGTCCATCCCATTCATCGTCTTCAGAATTGCTGAATACCCTTCGTTGAAGCTGTTCATTGCCAGGAAAGTCACAATCTCCACAGTCTTTGCACCAGAATGCAAATGGTTGGGGGCTAACTTCCAAACACTCGGGTTCAAACTTTCATTTGAATTTTGTGTGTTTCCTCCTCCGAAAGGGCCTCGTAGATCAGATGAATCTCTTTTTGAACTTCTTTAGAGAGCGGCTGGTCGTGTTGATATTCGTCCAGATGTCCGGTAGCCTCTGCAATGCGCCGCTTGCGCCTACTAGTTTCCCCAGCCGGACAATTATGGTGTTGTGGATGGTCTTTCGTCGAACACTTGTGGAAATACGTTGCCCAAATAGCCATGCTCATCTGTTCCACCGAATTGGAATGCCGTCGGATTGTCAAGCCGTAGTACGTGGTAAGCTCCTTGATCACTTTATCAGTTTTAGTCACGGGCAAGCACAAAGAATAATTTTTCGCGGATGCAAAGTCGAAATTCCCGAAAAAAAAAAACTGGTGCTTGAAAAAGGTCGATTTCAGGCAGGTGTATTTTTTTGTTAACCGCGAATTACAAACATTTGCGTTCCGTATTCTGAAAAACCGTTTCATGGGTGGATTCTAAACGCTTTTATGGATTCAAAAATGCAATTTAAAAAAAAATCGATTTTTTGAACCAAAAGATAGTAAACCTCCCCTTAACGATTTTTTATTACAGTGAGATGAATGACAATACTTAACTTTGAGAAATGTACAGTTGGATGTCGCAAGCGCAGGGTGACATGGAACATAAGCAATCTCTCCAGTATATACAACACCTAACACAAGCGAAATAAAACAGTTCCTAAATCGCTGCTGTAGACACTATAGAACGGCCAGACTTCAACTGGGCTGCGGCCAGAAGGGGCGGCGCTTATGTTCTCTTCGTCTAGAGGGCACCGCGGTCTCGGTGTCGTCCTAGAGAGGGGTCTGTCAGCCCACCTTCTGAGGTCATTAGTCCCTTAGAACTTAGAAGTACTTAAACCTATCTAACTTAAGGACAGCACACCCATCCAGACTGTAGCGACTAGAATCGCCACTCCGGCCGACTACTTTCACATCTTTAATTTCCTTGCAAGAAGAGTAACAGGACTATGTATGCGTATGTCCGTGTGTGTGTGTGTGTGTGTGTGTGTGTGTGTGTGTGTGTGTGTATTTTGCAGGAGCATATGGTAAGTTTAATGCCAGAATTACAATCCTTTAAAAGCAAACATGAAATTATACGTGGGAATTAGCTTTTGTGCACATTTCGTTACGTCCTATCTCATTTCTGGTTGTCAGATATCGAATGAAATACTTATAAAATTTTATGACCTATAATTAGATAATCATGTTGGCCACATATTGTTTTTGAAGTAAGCTCACGGTGAAGATACAGGTCGTAGTACAATATAGAACGAAGAAGAGATCTGCGCCTATCCCACCTCCGGAGAAAGGACTGAACGCGTCGTCCAGACTGTCCACTAGCTCTGCTCGTCGCAGAGAGAACAGCTTTGCTATGTGATATTGACTCTTACACAGCAAATTTGTTTTAGTTAGGAGAACGTTTGCCGTGCCGACAACAGTGTTTGCGGGCGCTGTTGGCCTGCAGGGAGGGCGCCATACGAAAAAACACGGAGCAGCAAATTGCTTCCAAACCGGGGGCTCTGCAGCAGCAGTCTGTTTGCGGACACACAGTGAGAGGAGATGTGTAACGCATTCCTCGGGAACGTGCGGCTCGGTGAACGGCTACGAAAAGCGCTTTATGGTCACGTAATCCATTAAACATCGGTGTTAGTTTCGTCATAGCAGAGAAAATACTAAGAATTTTCACTCACCAATAATTTCTGATATCGTCTCTAATTGTTTGCTCATGAGCTTAAAGAAAGCAGATGCCATTATTTCATGATCTGCAGCTGAAGGTATGGTCTTCAGTTTGTGTCAAATGCTTCACAGGCTGGAGTTTCTGTTGTGTTAGGTTGGTGTGTAAGTTTGCTGCGTTTTTGTTTTGCATGTTGGTATTCCGTTTGCTATTGTTTTATTTATCAGTTGTCATTTTTTCTTTGTAGTTCACTGTTGCTATTTGAGTTTACGTATTGTCGTTTTGTTTTTTGGAGACAGTGAGTGGAGCTGTGGACCTTAGAAAATGGAGTGCCAAGTGAAGAAATCGGAACATGACGACAAATTCCTGTGTTTGAGTTCAGTATGGGGTGACAGCAGCCAGAAACACTCACACATGTATGGGAACAGTGGCGCCAGGCAGGCCACGGCAAGAAAAAGGGCGCCTCGTTTTAAGGAGGACCATTTTGACGTTAGTGACTCTCCACGTTCAGAAACGCTTTTGGGTTTGGTGGAGATTGTTTAAACGCATTATTCCAGAATGATCCACGTCAGTATACTCGAGAATAGGCAAATGTCATGAACTGTGATCATTCCACCATCGTGAGACATTTGCATGCAGTGGGGAAGGGTCAAAAACCGAGTGTATGGTTCCCACACGTTCTAAGCCGAAATCACAAAAATCAATGGGTTGGCACATGTGCATCTCAGCTAGCTCTTCATCAATTGGCTAGTGAACAACACCGCCCATTCCTATCCTGCCTTATTACTGATGACGAGAAATTGTGTCTTTATGCTAAAATAGGCAAAATAAAAAGGAATGATTGAGACCAAACAAAGCAGCAAATCCCTGTACAAACACCTGCGAGCAGTCACAAAAGATAATGTTACGCCTCTGGTTGAAAAAAATGGTTCAAATGGCTCTAAGAACTATGGGACTCAACTGCTGTGGTCATTAGTCCCCTAGAACTTAGAACTACTTAACCCTAACTAACCTAAGGACATCACACACATCCATGCCCGAGGCAGGATTCGAACCTGCGACCGTAGCAGTCGCACGGTTCCGGACTGCGCGCCTAGAACCGCGAGACCACCGCGGCCGGCGCCTCTGGTTGAACAGCGACGGTGTGCTGTGCTACGAATTGCTTCCCCATGGTGTAAAATTCAACTGCTGATATTTATTGTCAACAACTGAAACATTTTGCAGACGCTGTCTAAGAACAAGGACCAGGAACACTGCGTGAAGTGATGCTCTTCCACGATAACGACCCCCCTCCCCCTTCTCCAGCATTCTGACAGACTGAACAAAAACACTATACAAGATATAGGTTGAGAAGTCATTCCGCAAACGCCTTATTCGCCTTACATTGCGCCCTCAGATTTTAATCTTTTCCGTTATCGATCGAATAAGCTTAAAGGAACTTCCTTTCCCGTCTGCCCCGGTATCTGAGTGGTCAGAGCGACAGAATATCAATCCTAATGGTCCGGGTGTTGTGTTGCTCTAATCATCATCATTTCATCCCCATAAACGTGCAAAGTCGTCGAAGTGGCGTCAAATCGAAAGACTTGCACCCTGCGACCGATCTACCGGACGGGAGGCCCTAGTCACACGCACCCCCCCCCCCCCCCCCCCTTCCTTTCCCGACTAAATTGCGCTCCGAACATCGCTCCAACTGTTCTTCGCCCCAACAAAACCATGTGGTTTCTACAGTCGTGGAGTCGAAACGTTACTCCAGAGTTCGCAGACTGTTGTAAATAGTGAAGTAGAATTTATTATTGACGAATAAAGTCACTGTTATGTGTATCTGTTGTGTTCATTAAAATCAGGGGAAAACGTTAGTAACTTATGCACCCCAATATTATGCACCGTGACCACAGAACATATTTTTTGTCCAGAAACAAAATAAAATATATAGCTAGGAAACGTTTTTTAGCTATCAGGAGCCCATAGCCAACACGACTGCTTGTATTTCATGTTCGTTCGATAAGATTTGAATAGCAGTACGTCTTTTCTAAATATCTGTATCTTCAATTCGCTGTGGAACGAAATAAGGCTCTCTGACAACCATCTCCTATCAGATCAGATACTCCAATCAAAAGAAGTACTTCAGGGGCACACAGTAAGTCCCCTGTTAGATATCATTGCAGTGGAAGAAATTTTAACAATACCACAAAGTGACGGTGTAATCTCATACACAAATTGAGACAATTTTCTAATATTCGCAAAGGACATTAGAAAGCCGGTCGGAGTGTTCGAGCGGTTCTAGGCGCTACAGTCTGGAACCGCGCGACCGCTACGGTCGCAAGTTCGATTTTTGCCTCGGTCATGGATGTGTGTGATGTCCTTCGGTTAGTTAGGTTTAAGTAGTTCTAAGTTCTAGGGGACTGATGACCTCAAAAGTTAAGTCCCATTGTGCTCATAGCCATTTGAACCATTTTTTTAGAAAAGTAAAAATCGTGCCAGAAATCAAATATCTAGGTTTCTTGATACAAAAAAATGCAAAACATTTTACAAAATGTGTAACAGGAAAGCAATGCAAGAAATAATGGCTGACTATGAAACAGAATACATTAGATCCTTCAGTCTGGAGACATCAATGGTACTACTCACAG
The DNA here is from genome assembly GCF_023897955.1 of Schistocerca gregaria. Taxonomy (NCBI): domain Eukaryota; kingdom Metazoa; phylum Arthropoda; class Insecta; order Orthoptera; family Acrididae; genus Schistocerca; species Schistocerca gregaria. Next base: position 598,335,628 of record NC_064922.1, read on the forward strand.
CCAAAATCTCACCAATACTGACCAATGGCGTAGTAATCATCGGAGCACATCTCACGGTGAAAAACCTAACGAAAACTAGAAAGCGTAAAGGCGACTTCCGTAAATAAAGCGATCGGAGTGTTCGATCCAATCTCATGTACCTGCTGGTGAGGTTCAAGACTTACAGAGTAAACCCCCTCCCTCCTTTGCGCTACCTCGGAAACAAGGAATGAGGGTACCCTCTGAAGGAGGTGTTGCTACGACACAAGGGTCCTGGAGTGAAAGGAATAAGCACAAAAAATGAAATTTACTTTACTGAGAAATTCGTACTTCAGCACTTGAGCAATGCAGACAGTTATTAAAGAAAACAGCCTTTGGCGCTAGCCGCTATGTAGGAATGACCACATAAGCCATACACAACACACAAAATACTAAAATAGTAATCGGAGTGGTGCCACCTTAAAACATTCCTACTTGATCCCGCAGTAGCCACTCAAATTGCCACTTACATGCAATATAAAATACGATGAATTTATCATTGATCTGAAGATTGCTTGGACAAAACGAAGTTTAACCGGGTGCTTAGCCACCTTTGAATCAATCTGTAACGGCACTAGCCGTTTAAATTTTCAAACTACACAAGCAGCTTACACAAATAGATTAAATTTTAAGTTTAACTCGGTGCTTGGCTCTAAAAATATTCTCCAACTAATTTACCAGTTCGAATCGGCACTAGCCGTTTTAACTTTATAAATATACCAAAGTTTTTTTATAAATTCCGGCCATGGCCACACATAACCCAATTTTTTTAAACAACTTCACGCCTCTAGTCGCCACTAAACTAAGCAGCAGATTAACAATTTTCCTGAGTAACGACAGGTGACTGTGAATTTCGATTTCAGGCACTAATGAAGCTAAACAAACGTCTAACAGGACATCCTCAGACATAGGCATTAACTGATACAGCACTTGTAAACAATATTTGCATTAACCGGTGCCTTCAGCCTGATGACACACCCCAATGTACTAAGTCCCACTGGTCAGATAAACAGATATGGGCATTAACTGCCAGATGCGTAGACAGACATTATGACTTGTCAATGGAAGAGCCCTCATATCGTGCAAAAAATTTTAAAAGTATTGAATGATAACAATTTAAACACGAGGTGTGATTGAAGGCTAGATATAAACCATTTTACTGCCACAAATTAAAGCAACGCATATGGTAGCACTACCATAACATGTTAAAGATGACCGTAAGAATAATAACATTTCTCTGCCTCGTGATGGCTGGGTGTTGTGTGATGTCCTTAGGTTAGTTAGGTTTAAGTAGTTCTAAGTTCTAGGGGACTGATGACCATAGATGCTAAGTCCCATGGTGCTCACAGCCAATAATAACAACAGAGAATATTTCAACTAGGCTGCTCTCGCCACTTACATATCAACCAGTAGCTCATATGCAAACTTTCCTTTGATGAAACAGTCCACTAGCCTCTGTCGCTTCCTAACATTTAACAGCCACAGAACAGACAGTTTCAATGGCCTTCAGCCGCTCTGCGTTTTAGATGTTTTTAAGCAGATAACAAGTTTAATTACATAGGAAATATCTACGCGGTACAAAACTGTATTAGGCCAGATGTACAACGCCTGTTAAGTTTGGTCTCAATGCTTTACATACGTCCACTAAGACACAGCTCAGGAGCATACCCAAATATTGCCACATTTATAGCCAAATCTGTGCGAGATGCCGCACAACGTGAACCTCTCAGCACAAGACAACCTGAGTTTTATACAAACCGATAAATTCTCCAGGAACTGTACCTGATGATGTGAGCACGGATCCGAGAATTAAGGAGTAACTAGCCGTGCCCACTCCGCACGACCAGACCTCTGGGACGCCAGCCTCAGTGGCCCGTGTCGTCCTCGGCAGGCCCCGCCACCCTCGCCGCTGGTTTACTCGTGCCCACCAGAGTCGACAACACTATACTCCGCGTCGGCGTGTCACTTGCTGTGTACTCACCGACTCGTGCGCCGCTCGCTGCACTCCCTCCTTCCACTCCGGGTGCCACACTCCTCCTTAAAATCACGACCTCGCGAACTCGTGCTCCCTCTACTCAGGCAGCCAGCGGTGCAACTATCGCTGATGCGAATCGGTAGCCAAAGAACTCAGCGGCACGCATCACGGGCAAACCTGATGCTGCCTAACGCCAGCGCTGCGAAAAGTGTAGTAAGAACGTGAAGGAAAGAAGGAATGACGTATCGCCAGAATTTCACAGTACAGGCGGCATGATGGACAAAGGAAACTTCCAATTTGGAAACGTGATCAACCACAATGGCACTCCATGGTTTCCACCACCTAATTTGTAACGACACATCATATCATTTACCAAATGTAATGTTGACTGTAAACTGTGACACAGAATATGCGAACGTTGTCATATAAGATTCTGTACCAAAAGGATACAGTTAATAAGTGAATCACTATTCGAATTTCATATATATGAAATTTCTAATTGCGTGTTGAAACGGGTCTATTGGGAATTTGTTATTTGCATTTATGGAATCCATAAATACTATGGATGTCACATACGTTAAGTGAAAATTTCGAAAAGAAATGGCTCTGAGCACTATGAGATTTAACTTCCGAGGTCATGAATCCCCTAGAACTTAAAACTACTTAAACCTAACTAACCTAAGGACATCACACACATCCATGCCCGAGGCAGGATTCGAACCTGCGACCGTACCGGTCACGCGGTTCCAGACTGTAGCGCCTAGAACCGCTGAGCCACCCCGGCCGGCGATAATTTTGAATCTCCTGTTATTCACGCGCAGTCTGTAGTCAGAATAGCTGTGTCCCTGGAAGATGTGCTTGTTTCTTTCATCGTTACTGGGCGACGAGGAGCGAGGGAGTTCTATCTTTAGTAGACAGATGCCGAGCGAAGATCTCGTGGCAATGTAGACGTATAGCTAAGTGCATCTGTGTTTAAGTAAACTGATTCAATAAATGCGGCACTTGCATGACGAGGGTACACGCAGCACATCCACACATGACGTGGCTCACTGGAGTAGTATGCGACATAGGCAGGAAAATACTGTTCTCGCCCGGGATCGAACCGGTGACCTTCTGCGTGTGAAGCAGACGTGCTAACCGCTACATTACGGAAACGACGGACACGCGGAGTCCATCCTTGTACAGTCGAAGATGCCTCAGCCTTCGTCTCGTCCGCGCATGCACACACCATAGTTCTTTTGACAGCCTGAAACACAATAATGTGAAACAGAAGAGAGGAATTTGGTTGGAGACTCGGAATGAAAAGAGTATGAAGAGGAATGAAGGTAATATTTTTATTTATTGCCACTGCAGTCGCGTCATTAGAATCATTGTTGAATGACACATCCATATCAGGTTCGTTTAGATTTTTCATTAAAGGCTGAGTAATTTTCTCTCTAAGGTATTTTTCAAAATTATTAATGATTTTTTCTTACATTTTTGGGAGAAAGGGTTTGATATCAGTGTTGCCCTCTATTAATTTTGATCTATTTTTAACATTAATTGCATACAAGTATTAACATATCAGATAATTAAAAGAACAGTTTGTTAAAGAAATATGTAAGAGCATTGTGCACATCCTTAACACAATTCGTTTTTATTTAAAAGAGTGTCTCACTCAGTGATGTGTAAAAAATAGTTTACTTGTTGTCTGGAGCATTGCACTAAGCTCTCGTCAACTACAGTTAATAAATTGCAGCTAGCACACAGGGAGCGGCTAGCACCGCGCTTCCTAGCAACTAAATTATAAGATAAAATGTTTTCATTTCGGAATCAGTTCGCTACGAAAATTATCAACACATCGGGACTATTTCATGAACAGCATTATTATGCAGATCACTGAAGCACAAAGGCCATTTGTTTAAACAGAGAAATTAATCGTGAAGTTCAGAATTTAATCAGTTTGCACATTTTTACAAAGATTATAAAACAAGGCCCGATTCATGTTGTATTCGTGCAGGCAGATAAATTTGATTTCTCTCGTGGTTGGGAATGCTCAAAGCCAATCTAAGGTAAACAACAGCAAAGTTACAACCAACTAACCAAGCCAGTACGAAATCTCAAATGAAATCAAAATAAATTGGTAAAAGAAACTTTCAGTGAATTATTATAATTGTACTTTGAAACTGCATGGCTGTTTGGCTACATTGACATTCTTAATTCGACAACCCTCATCACCCTCACGACGCGCTCAGAAACGTACCCCGTGAACACGATGTAAAACTTAATAAGAAGTAGCGAGAGATCTTTAATGGCATTTTGCAGTGAATCCGCCTGGACAGCCAAGCGTGTTAGCGCGAGGCTTCTGGGACTCGGGTATGCGCCCCAGCGCCAAATTAAATCCATCTCACCGATTAACGACAAGGCCAGTGTATGAGATATTTTCTCTCTTACCTTCCACAGCATGGATGTGGCTTTTAGGCGTTTCCCACACCTGATCAGCTGAACACCGGGCTGGTGCATAAGTTGCGCCGGAGTTACACTATTCGAAAACTTTCGCACAGTTCTACAGTGGCTAATGCTAGATGCAAACTGATAGGATACTCAAATTACGTCTCGAAAGAGAGGTGGAGGGGGGGGGGGGGGGTAGAAGCTGGTGGCAACAGAAAGGACAGCGTACCACACTCTACCCTAAAATTATCAAATTCAGTAATTAATATGCCGGCCTTATAATATACGGGATAAGGCTGGGAAGAAGAGGAAGAACACAGTCTTATAGTACTTTAATCCATAGTGAGCACAGAACGTTGTAGAATATTCAAAGGTGATCGAAATGATGATCAAAGGCAATGATACACTGGTCCATTCATTGGATACAAGAACTAATCATAGCTTCCAGTGTTACCCTCTAAAGTGAATTACGTGAAAGCATGATGTATTCCTGCGTGCTCACAGGAGTTGCTCGAATATCGCGGCAGAGAACGACATTGTGCATCTCCAAAGCAAAAATCCAGAGAGGTCAAGTCAGGAGATCAAGCATGTCAAACCACTGATCCTCCACAATCATCCCACCTGAGAGGAGAGCTTAGGTTCAGGATACAACGTGCACCCAAGGCACTATGTGCTGAGCGTCCATCGTGTTGGTACCAAAGAAGCATTCTGGTTCTCAGCGTCACATCATCCGACGAAGAATTCCCGTGAACAAGATAGCATATATCCTGCCGTTTAGCTTATCGTTGATGGAATAAAGATCAATAATAAAGGCCCGACATTAGCACTATCTAAGCCATCTTGGGTTTTTGCTAGACTATTAATGCTCTTTGTAATACATGTCCTATGTTTGTGAAGGATCATTCATCGTTAAAAAGAACAATTGAGAAGAAATTCTGTTTGATGAGGATTTGTTGCTCTGTCTACTGACAGAATTGTAGGTGATTCTGACAATTATCGTTCCCACGCATTTCTTGGCGCAAGTGTCCGTGATAAGGATGGAACTGGTGACTTGCCAGAATGCGATGTGCACTTCTTTTAGAAATGTCAATTTCCTATTAAGGTCGCCGTGGATTCATTGCATCAGAAGTGAGAACAATAACTTCGGTGGCTTCGTCTGTGCGAGTTCTATGACGACTGCACTGCTTCGGATTGAAACTCCCCGATTCCTGAGGCGTCGTAAAAAGAAGAGACAACATCCGTCGGGAAGGTTGGCTCATATCAGGATATTGCTCTCTGCGGAGTTCCTCTGCCTAAGGTGGCTTCATGTCTGCCTTCAATCACAATTAAAGAATAGTAATGCTTATTCAACTTTTAATCAAAGACAGCCTTTGATGTATTAAGTATATACACAATATATCGTTTAAAATGGCGCACTGTTCTCTTTGTAGACTTCAGTGTACTCCCTCAAACCTTCAACTGAAGTCGGTCGACCACTTGTGTTTCCACTTCTTTTAAGGTCGACACCAGTAAATGATCGAGTTAGTTTAGCGCTGTGTGCTGGTACAAGAGAGTCGAAGGCAGTGTTTTGTTACCTCCTTAATAACTCAATTTTTACAGGAATAGTGCTGAACAGGATACTTGACATTCGGAGGTAAAAGACTACAATAGAACTAGACAAAGCACCAGCTTCCGCCCTTGCGAAGTTAGCCTATAGCGAGTTGATTACAAAGCAATTCCACATAAACTTCAAATTATCAATATATTTCCTACACATCAGACTATGGCAGCCAACTCAACAGCCAACTCAAACTGATACCATCGGTTAGGCTACACCAGAAATACAAACAATAAAATTCTCACATTTAAAAATACAATGAAGTACGGATAAGAAATATATATTTTATATCTCTCGAGAGTGATGTAATGGTAAATATTATTGTTTCTATTAACTAAAACTTGTTCAACATTATCACCAAATGAATAATTAATTATTGACTAGCCCTCATTTTTTAGTTATTCGAAAGGTGTTTAAAGATATGTACCTGCGAAATTAATCTAATGTTGAGCCATTCAGTGCTGTATTGTAGCCTCGTTACAATATTATAGCACCAAAAATCAGAAGGCTGTCTTGTAAGCATGAGCACTAAAATTACATTTTGCAAAGTGTGTCATCACATCACATCCACAAATTTGATTATTTACAGTATTAGCTTAAACAAATAGCTATACAGTATAGGAAACTATGAAAAATAACAGACAAAATAACGATCAATGTCGTTTAAGTTTCCGTCCCTCACACCACATATTTTGCTTATTCCTCTCCCTCGTCTCTCTCAACCTTTCGATAGTTTCGTTCGTCGTTCGGCGATGCACTCAAGTCACTAAAATGCGATAAATTCGAGGGCCACATACAACCGTTTCATTCCGTTTCAGTACACTGTGATACATTTTTCAATAGGTTTTCAGGAGCGAGCGAGGTGGCGCAGTGGTTAGCACACTGGACTCGCGTTCGGTAGGACGACGGTTCAATCCCGTCTCCGGCCATACTGATTTAGGTTTTCCGTGATTTCCCAAAATCACTTCAGGCAAATGCCGGGATGGTTCCTTTGAAAGGACACGGCCGATTTCCTTCACCATCCTTCCCTCACCCGAGCTTGGCTCCGTCTCTAATGACCTCGTTGTCGACGGGACGTTAAACACTAATCTCCTGCTCCTCCTCAATAGGTCTCCAGGAGATGAAATGGATTACCGAACAAAAATATACGGTACTATTGAATTTAAAAAAGAGGAACTAGTGTTCATTTCTTCGTAGTGACAAGGTTACATATTTTCATTCATACTCCGCAAGCAGTTACAAAGTGGATAGTAGAGGATATTTTGTACCACTTCTGAACTTTCCCTTATCTGTTCCACCCGCAAATAGAGCAAGGCAGGAAATAGCAATCTGTATGTCTCTGACGAGCTGTAATGTCTCCTCCTTCGCCCTAACAATCTTCGCGTGAGATATTAGTTGGAAGCTGCAGAAGGCATTGAGCCCATGTCACCCGATGAGATCCAAAAAGAGCAGGGCGATTAGTGTATAACATTCCGTCGACAACGAAGTCATTAGAGACGGAGCACAAGCTCGGATTGTTGTAACAATCAGGAAGGAAACCGGCCCTTTAAAAGGAACCAGGTCAGCGTTTTGTCTTAAGCTATTTAGGATAACCACGGAAAACCTAAATTTTTGTTTAGCTGGACGCGGATGCGAATCGTCATCCTCCCGAATGTGAGTCCAGCGTGTTAACCACTACGCCGTCTCGCTCGGTAGATATATAACGCGACGTTGGCAACTCATAATGACCACGCATCTTGTTTTGGCATAGTCATTATTGTAGCATCACATGTTTCTCACAAATTTAATCACAAAAATTGAGGTCTCATGTCCTCGGTGACACAGACATAAATTACAGAGCGCCTTCGAATCTACTGTTGTTTATTTACAACATGCTCCATTACAATTTTTTATTATATGACGTGTGTGTATTGTGTGTGCGTAGTGTAATGTTTTATGTTGTGTGATGATGATGAGAGAATAGAGGGGCTCAAACCCTTTGCCACATATAGCCTACTTCTTTTGAGTAGTACCAAAGCAGCCTCCAAGCTTAACTTCCCATTCTGGCGTACGGATCACCATCAACAGTGTCACATACCCTCACTTCACGAGAGACAGCGGAGAGATTCGGTATTTAAACCTACCTCTCCTCCCCTTGAGGGTCAAATACTGGCAGTGAAAATTTTTCCTATCACCAAGATTGGAACCCGCTTAATTTCAGACAGAGCGTCACCACATAAACGTGCGTTTGCGACCTCGGCCTCGTAGGCGGGTTTAAAGTCTTTTTTTTTTACATTGTCTTACATTCCATAGCCAGCCGAATTAAATGAATCGAATGGTTCGGTGTCTAGCTTACTGGACTGATGCCGGATACTGTGCTGGCATTCGACGTGACTGTTGAGCCACAATGGGCTTGAAGAGAGAGATCTTCGCCTTGTGAATGCAGCCAGACCACTTGTGTGGGACTTTTCATATTGAAATGTACAGAGTTGTTATAGAAATACTTTGGGACTCTCATAATCTACGCTCGGAAATACTTTCTTCAGGCGAGTGAGCTTAAAAAGAATTTGTTGTCCAGTCATTAAAACCACACTGGTTTGCTGGGAATAAAACCATTTTGAATGGTTTGAATTATTAGTTGACCACTGATAAAAATAGTTGGAGGCAGTGTGTCTGACAGATATTTGTAGACGGACTGGGTTGTTATAATTAAATTGATGCTGTTCCGAGTGCTGCAGTGTGCATCACGGGACGCTGAAACATTGTAGGTATGATCACTAATCGTTTCCCTCGTGGAGTATGCTGAAAAAAATAGTAATTCCACTTTTTGCCGCCAATTGAAAATTTGGTGCTGTAAGCAGTCACAGTGTGGTGTGGGTGCAGGAAAATGGGAAGAACAATCAAACACACGATAGAGGCGGTTCTGGCACGTTTATTAGGATATGGTCACAAGTTGCAACGCATGCTAAATATGAATATCTGTAGCCGTAACACAGTCGTTCGCAAACTATTCGGTGTAATCAGAGCGATATGTTGTTGTATGCTGTCCTTCAGATCTGGAAAAGTCCGGGTACATCCCTGACACCCACTGTCTCTCAGATATTCCCACAGCCAGAAGTCACATGGATTTAGGTCAAGGGATCTGCAAGGCTATACATTTTGAAATTGCCTAGAGATGATGCGGTCGTTACTGAATGTTTCTCGAAGTAAATATTTCACCTGGTAAACAACATGGGTGTTGCCTCATCTTGCATGAAAATCCTGTTGTTGACACAGTTACATTCTTACAAACCTGAAATCACTTGTTGAACAAGGAGCTCCTTATAACGTGCAGATGTCAATTTACACGTAAGAGGCCAGGCAGTTTTCATCGCCTCGAAGCGAAAGGGACCGAGACTGAAGGACTTTGTGAAACCACACCACACAATCAAATAATCTGAGTGCAGTGGATGTTACCGCACAACATGTGTCGGAGCAGAACCTCATAAACGACAGTTCTGTGCATACAGGTCACCGTGCAGGGTAAAAGGTGCCTCGCCCGTTCAAATAATATTTTCGGGCCCCGTGTCATCCACTTCCGTGCGTGCCAAAAAACGAAGTGCAAAGTCATCGTGTCGTAGCCTATCTTAGGGCTTCATTTGGTGTATATTCTGAATCTTATTGGGATATTAGCGTAAAATGAGCCGCAAAATGTTTTGAACCGTTGACCAGGTGCGAGACATCTACCATGACATAGCTCGAGCGCTGGCTGTAGACTCTGAGCCATGTGCTGCGCAGTCTACAGTAGCTATAGAAACTTCATCAACAGCTATCAAGGGAATGGGTCGCCTCCCTCTCTCCGGTGCAACACCTAATTTCTTCAAATTTCTTGATCATATTCTTTAGCCTATTTATTGACATGGAGCCTCTTTGTAGCTGTTTCTGTCGGCGATATTCCCGCAATGCAGCTCTGCTATTGCTACCGTTCTGATTAAAAAGCTTTACCAGAAATGCACGGTCTCTATTCTCAATAGCCATTGTGTTTTGTGAGGAATTATTCAGCCCTGTTAATCCTTTACACCAGCGGCCACAAAAGAAATCAACACGCGTCGCCAAGCGACATGCAGCAAACTGTCGTCAAACAGGAAACATTTCACAGACTGACTCCCTTCAGCACTATATAATCAACTGGTGACACGAAGTGAACTTATTATTTTTTCAGCATACTCCACGACCGTATCGATCAATGAACATATTTCAGAGTCTTACAATTATACAACCAGCATTGCAACACTAGGAACACGATCATTTTAGTTATAACTATGCGGTACATGAAGACGGTCCAAGTTGTAAGCAGGCCTTCGCATCCACCCGACTAATTTACAGCTCATCTGCAGTCGCATTTGTGCCATTGTACAACTGCACGAAGAAGTAACGTTGGCATGAGCCGTCATCAGGCCGCCAAATAACCAGCAATCATGCTTTCTGCTCTCTGTAGTGTGACATACTGCTGTGTACTGTAGCTCAGTTTGACATTTCCTCAGATGAATATGTGTACTCTTGTCACTAAATGAAACGTAATTAACAAAAATACTTGCTACTTCAGTAGTATATCACAAACACTGTACATCGGTGATTTCTCTTGCTAGAGGAAAAAAACGCATATGTCAGGTGTTTACGTCGAACATGAAGGTATGCAAATAACACCACATTACAACTTGGTCTGTTGGTGGGTTTCACCAACCAAAATATATTTATCAGTCGCTTCGCCATTCTCTTTCCCTCAATGATGCATGGTCCGTTCCTCAGAAGTGCGGTCATGGTATGTAAAAGGACTCTGCATGGAGCCACTGTGTGTACTATGCAGCTTGATACATGGCAGTCTATTGCCATAAAGGCGCTGCTCATGTACGAATCTCATTTGAATTTATAATCATTACTATACCGACTTAATTCATGTCACTTATTGAAACAGTTAATGATCGTAATGGATAGCTTAGTGACTGCCAGACGTAAGCCATTTGCCTCTACATTAATTTATTCTCTTTACTGGTCGAGGTTTTGCGTGTAATTTTCTCTGTAGCTCAGTTGGGTGCATGGTGAATCAGGCTAGGGGTGCGGGACGTCTTTCCGGAGGATCGTGTAAGCAGCTGGGACCGTTAAAAGTATGTATTGGGCGCCAACCCCATTATTAACACCTGTCAGCAGCTGAGGGTTTCAGTGAGTCATCATTTAAAACTTATGACCATTTCAGGCGTGCACTTCCAGAATAATGTTAGTTTAAAGCGAACCAGGATCAAGTAAAACTGGGGTCCTAGCGAAAAAAACATTTGGAAACTGAAGGTGTGAGAATACGAGACAATATATCAAGGAAATGCTCCGTCATAATCAGTTCATGAAGGAGCCATATTATCTAAATGAGCTAATACGAATTTGTCTGTCGAAGTTGCCTTATCAACTCCAGCATGAACTCACTATAGCGAGAAGAAGCATGCAGGATGTGAGAGCATTCCAAACTTTACCACAAGACCTAGGTTATGAGCGCGTTACAGAGATAAGAGACCCACGCACTTTGTATAAAATAAATTTCCGCCAGAAAGACAAGAGGCATCCGTCTACGCAGAGTGGCAATCTGAGGAACAGGCGGACAGAGCGACAGTGCTGGCCGCCACATTGTAGACTAGACGAGCAGTGATGCATTGGAAGAAGGGACAATAGTAAATTTTGAGACTGAGCAGAGTCAGTAGAGATTCTCAACCCTACTCTCCAAAATAATCAGCAGAACAATTTACGGAATGACAAGCTAAGGAAGTGATTAGCGACAACGGCTCTGGATCTGACCAGAGAAAGCATAATTCTATGTGTAGTCTCGCTTATTGACTGTCACCAACGTCGGAAAACTTTAGCACAATGAGAAGATAAAAATGGGACTCGGGGAGTAAGGTTTCAGTGCTTGATAAAGAGACACGTGACAAGGAGAAGCAATGGTCAGTGTTTAAAATGCATGGTGCTGTGAGGTGCAGAAGTGCCAAAATAAAGGAACAAGTGAGAGTTGATTTTGAATGCCAGTGACACATGGTCAGTGCGAACTTTAGTTCTTCAGAATCTTGTGGAGAAAGTAATCAGAGGATTTGACTTCTTAAAGCACTATAAAATAGCCTTGGCCATCATGAAAAGGTTTGCTGTAGTAAGGATGAATGATCAGGAGGTGAAATTAAAGTTAAAAGACAATTCAGGAAATCAAGAGAAGGGAGACTAGATGCACTAGAAGTTTTGGTCGCTAATATAAAGATTTTATGATGTTAGAGCATGAAGACGACTTCAGAAGGAGCGACCAGGAATTGGAATATCTGCCATTTGCCTTTATGCGTAATGAGAGTAATGAGGGTGACTGGGAGATAAGAGCAATGGCGAAGCAGGATCAAAGTAGAGAAGCAGTTGTGCACATTAGAAACCACCAGTCTCTGTGGCGGATGTGACTAGAAATTCAGTAAACTATCAAAGTGAGAGAGAAGAAGATGAAGATTAGTACGAGGAAGTTGGAAAATACCGGGGAGACGTGGTCACCAGTAAGATGGAAGACGAAGACACTGAATATGTGGGCTTTAACATCTTTGAAAACATCAGTCCAAATTTTGACATCTACAATAAGAGGGATTCTGTTGATGCTCCAGACGAGATGCAGATGAGAAGGACGTTTGAAATGAAGACCAGGGCAGTGATGGTGAGGACGACTTGTGGAGTAATTACGTAATAAATACAAAAAAGACGTAAGCTATTAGATAATCTACAATTTATTTTATAGACCTATGAAATAAATTGGAGACGAACTTGCTGCTGACATCTGATATTTATTACATACACATCGGCTGCTGTCCAGCCATCCAACATAGCAAGAATGGATACACCTGAGGTTAGGATAATTTGGTTGAGTAAGGATCGGAGTAGTTGACCACCGAAAATCGACCATGTTAGGGAATGTATTATATGGTTGAGAATAGTGTTTTTCGGCTTATATAGATTTAATTTAGAGGTTTGGGAGTTTATGCGAAATGAGGAAGTATTAAAGGGAATGTGCGTATGTATTGGTTTAACAACCGCAGCGATAGAAGGAATGAGACGATGAGACAATAAATTTGCTGTCGGGGACAAGGTACTTTTGAGATCGAGGAGACGCTTGAAGACGAGTGGATATCTATACGACAAATCTGTCCTTACCGGGTAAAAACAACAGTACACGATAGCGTTGTCGAACTTTAGACCCTACGAAGTTATAAGTCGAAAGTGAAGCGATATATCACAGACATTTAGGAATCCAAAGAATAAAAGTAATATCGATTGCTAGAGACACAGCAACCTGTCTGCAGTGATGAATGAATATGTCTGAACGACATATATGTAGTCCTATTGTTTATTTGAATAACAATTTCTGTTTGGGGAATTAATTCGATTATAGTTTGGTTAATTTTTGAATACCGTGTGGTCGACAATAGAAAAAGAAATTTTATACTAACCACTGATGGAGAGTACCCAAAGTTATGATGATGTGTACATGCTATTACCGTTTTTTGATATACTTCAGGTGATGTGAGGGTTATTGAGGACGTCTTTGAGACTACAACTGAGTATTGAGAAGAAAGACTTCCTTTCTGCAGGTGACACCATCAACGAGGCTGACCGTGGACTGCATCATACTGTTGGTGATGCTGCACCTCTGCTGCTCCAAGGGTGTGAACTTCTTGCAAGAACTTCCATGACGTGAGGAGTACATTTCACCTGCAGGAGGGCATGGTCTTGAGCAGTCACAAGTGATTGTTGAGATGAGATTATAATGCATGGGACGTAAGATGCGAGGTGTGAAAGGTGGATGAAGCTTTCTTGGAATAGGCGATACATCTCTTGTACAGGTGCCTCCGGTACAAAGTACAGTAAGCTGTGGAATTGGTGCCAAGCACATAGAAACCACAGCTGCGGGAATGGATACATGCAGGGGATAGACCGTTGGAACAGCGGACGCCGGTGACATCCTGGAGCTCAGTGACACGCCAGTACAGGCGCAGCTAAAGCGGAGGGCACCACAAGTCTGAGGGAATAGCACACCAACCAACCAGCGAATCTGTAACAAAGATTATTGAACAGTGCCAGAATGCTTTTCTACAGTCATCTGTCTTTTGACCATTATGGCGTGGTGTGCCACAAGTTCCAAGTGTGCCAAACTTCTCATCTCAGAATAGCACTTGCAACCCATATCCTCAATCATTTGCTGCAAGTGTGGCAACCTCTGTTTTATACCACTGTTTTTACCCTCTACAACTCCTTCTAGTACCATTGAAGTTATTCTCTGGTGTCTTACTAGGTGTCTTATCATCCGGCCCTTCTTCTTGCTTCCCATATATACCGTTCCTGAACGATTCTGCACAGAATCTCCTCATTCCTTATCAGTCCATCTAGTTTTCAACATAAAATCTGTAGCACCACATCTCAGAAGCTACGATTCTGTTGTGTTCTGGTTTTCCGCACACCATGTTTCGCTACCATACAATAACTTGCTCCAAACGTACATCCTCAGAAATTTGTCCTGCAAATTAAGGCCCATGTTTGGTATTAGTAGACTTCTCTTGGCCGGGAATGCTCATTTTGCCAGTGCAAGTCTGCTTTTTATGTCCTCCTTGCTACATACTTCATGGTTTTTTTCTCTACCAGAATTCTAGGGGTTCAAAAACAGAGCTGGAGACTTACGTCCGAACGACCACAAGTGATCTGGTGCAGTACTGGAGTATAACATTGGGCCAGTTAGTCCTGTTGAATAGGCCGATAGTATGAAAGATGCACACATCGATGTATATGAGTTACAGGAAGCCATCTACCACGTGGTACATGGTCTGTTGAGAACTACCTCGTTGATACCAAGAAAATTTCTGGTCGGCTTACATCAGGCTCAGGAGAAGCAGCCAGCTACGTTAGAGTTAATTGTGCTTAACTCCGCCAGAACAGGCCATGATGGTCCAACGGTACCGTCAGATCGCCGTGTCATCCTCATCCCAGAGGCGTCACTGGATGCTGATATGGAGGGTAACGAGGCCGGAGCTGCTACTTCTCATTCAAGTAACTCCTCAGATTGGCTCACAAGGGCAGAGTGCAACCCGCTTGCCAACAGTACTCGACAGACTGAACGGTCACCCATCCAAATGCTAGGCCAGGCCAACAGCGCTTAAATTCGGCGATCTGAAGGGAACCGTTGTCACCACTGCGGCAAGGCCGTTGGCGCGTCAACTACAGCTGAGCAGCCGGTCGCCGGGAGTGCGTCCCGGGACCCGCACCTTAATGTGCTGCCAGAGGAAAAAACTCTATCACTTTACCACCTTGTGTCAGTGTGCTTCAGTACGAACTGCATCTTTATGTGTGTGTTTCTACATTTTCCAGTAAAAGGTAAAATTTCCCGTTACGATTCACCAATAACCTGCAAAGTGAGAGCCTTGGCAAAGTTTTTGCAAATCACGAGCAAGGAAATGTTACTGTATATGATAGCAGAGAAAATGCCATCCGTGCACTAATGTCAGACGACGAACTGCGAAACTGCTATCGGGGACAAGTCGCGATATGGCCATCAGAGTGATTCAGTCCACCACAAGGACGTGGGAAATAGAATTATTTTCAAGAAGGAGGGGAGTCGAAGTACGTCTGTCGGACATTCTTGCACCGCAACTATATTTATAGAAAGCAGGTCATCAATGGGTACATTCCAAATATGACTCAGGGGTCATTACCGCGTATTGCTATGAGCGAGGGCGACTTTGGGGTGCAAAATGGTTAGATCTGCAAAGGAGCAGTATGGTATGATGTACTATATTTTGGGATCAACGTTTTGGCTCCCAGTAACCGTAACAGCGGCTACAAAACTGATCCGGACACATCCAATGCTGTACTTGCCTGACAAACATTTGGGATAGGCTGCAAATTGCAGATGAATCGCAATACAATGGTTATGTTGTGCGTTGCACAGTGAGCCAACCATATTGTGAAAAGTGCATGACTGCACAAGTTCGGCATTCAACAGTCGTGGCACTGTTAGTTAGGTATGCCTATCTATCACGGTATCGTCGTATCACATCGGATGGGAAAGCCCGGTTTTAATTGTCCTGAGACCAAAAACCGCATAAAAAACATCATAGAAAGCAACAATAAAATCTGTTCTTAACTCTAGTAGACTGGCTCAACACATGTTCAATGTCTTGTCGACCGTTTTCTGTTACGAGTTGAGAAACAGTATGTTCCACATCAGATCATAGAGTCTCAGGGGTCACGTTCTGAATGTGTTGCTCAATACCTGCCTTCCTACGTTGTTAGTCGCAGCACTGAACACAGCATCTTTCAGATAACCCCACATGCAGAAGTCGCACAGATTAAGATCGGGTGGGCTTGACGGCCGAGCAGTAGCAAAATTATGGCCGTTGTTGTTGTTGCTATCGTATTCAGTCCAGAGACTGGTTTGATGCAGCTCTCCATGCTATTCTATCCTGTGTAAGATTCAACATCTTCAAGTAACTACTGAAACCTACATCCTTCTGAATCTATTTGGTGTGTCCATCTATTGGTCTCCCTCTACCATTTTCACCCTCCACATTGCCCTCCAGTTCTAAACTGGTGATCCTTGATGCATCAGAACATGTCCTACCAACCGATCCCTTCATCTAGTCAAGTTGTGCCACAAATCCCTCTTCTCCCTAGTTTTGTTAAGAACCTCCACATTAGTTACGTGATCTCCCCACCTACCAACAGCATTCTTCTGTAGCACCACATTTCTAAAGCTTCTACTCTCTTCTTGTCATAATTCCACCAATTCCAAATGACCTCTTCAGGAACTACGTCACTGGGTCTGCAATGTGTGGAGTAGCGCCATCTGCCATAAAAGTAATCCTATCCACATATACACGCTGCTGAAGGGTTGGAGTGACGTTGGTTTGGAAAGACTCTTGTAGCGTTTACTAGTGGCAACAAGGATAACAGGACCCGCACGACATATCTCCCCAAAAAATGTGGTCCTACAGTAAACGTCGCCAGCAACCCCCACCACAGAATTACCTTTTCTTCTTTTTTTATTGGCTTTCGGTACGTGCCCATACAGCCATCTCAAGAGTGGCAAGACCATACGACAGCGTGCTTCGACAACTCAGGATATTAATTAGGGTGAAATTGTACCCTGGTAGGAAGTTAGAGAGGCTTAGACTTGTCATTTGACACAATGCACGAGATTTTCGCGTTAGTTATGGTGATATGAAGATAGGACAGCCCAACAACCAGACCCCGCGAGGAGAAAATATCCGGCCCGGCCCGGAATCTATACTGGGCCCATTTGGTTAGCAATCTGTCGCACTGATCCCGCAGCTAAGTTTTTCCCTTTTTTCCCTCACTTTTTCCTCTTAAAATTTATCCTCCAGTGAGTAAGGAACCAGGAGCCAAAGCAACTCCCACTTTACAGGCGACCATGCTACCTCACAGCTTTTTTTCCTTTTTTTTAATTTTGTGCCGGAATGGGATTCGAAATCGGTTTCGCTCCTCGCTAGGCAGATGCTCTGACCATGCTCCGATCATCTAGCTGTCGTTTCGTTTTTCGTTTTTTATCTGCAGGAATGAACGGACACAGTTTCAGGCTGTGTGGAAACAAGGTGGGCACAGGTCGAAACACAAGGCCTGACCCCCCCACCCCCACCCTATACCCCACTCTCCCCACCTGTCACTGTGTGGTCCCTCACATGGACTTGGTACTAGTGTCTTTTTTTTATTTCACTTATTTATTTTATTCTTTTACATTTTCTTAAATTTCTTCATTATTTTTGTCGTTATTCGTTGTCTGGAAAGAAAACTTGACAGACAAAAATTCCACAAGGAAACAAATTATTTCTCTCGGAAGGACACAACGAGAGAAGGATCCAGAGAGAAAAAAAAGCTACCCAATTCCTTGAAGATTAAAGACAAGGTGGAACATATTTTCAAATAAAACACTATAACGTGGAATCCTCTGCCACTTCCAATAAGCATTCACCAGATATTGGCGAAAAAACAAGGTCGGGCGGGATCGTAGTCACGTGCGACCACATAGTGGGCGTAGTATCCGAGGAGTCATACGATAGAATTCGTTTTGGTCCGTGGGAGAACGGGAAAGTGTGGACACAGAAGGTGATCAACCGAGAAAGCAGCTTCAGCTGGCCAGGTAGTGAAAGCCTGTTGCCGACGAATCCTATGTCAGTGGTCTTGTCCACAAGAGACAATCTGTATGGTAATGTATCAGGCTGATGACATGTGTCGCAAAGATCAGTTGGATTAGCATCAATGCCAAGGAGACAGTGTTGGTTGGGATCAGATTGTGAATGACCCTGGACCACGATGAGGCGACTTCCGTCGGGAGGACAGGAAGACGATTGTGAAAGCACACTGTTTTCCACGAAGTCAATAGCGCTCGGCAGACCGAATGGTCACCCATCCAAGTGCTAACCCAGCCCGACAGCGCTTAACTTCAGTGATCTGACGGGAACCTGTGTTACCACTGCGGCAAGGCCGTTACCCTCTACCACTTCATACCGGAGTCGAAAAATGTGACTTTTCGTAGGAAACCGCCAGATAACTGCATTAATTTGCTCTCCGTCATCGCGGTGAGAAGGGATATATGTGCAAAATAACACACTTTACTGGAAATGTAGGACTCTAAGACCTTTACTTTCTTAAGGAGGCTAAAGGATAAGCGTTCTTTTAAGGAACGGCGTTCTTTTCACGATGCACCTGTTAAATTCGATCAGTCACGTCCCTCCAATTGAACGTAGTCATTTTCATCGGGCAGCGATCCATGGTAATCCTCAACGATTTGTATCGAACAATCAACGTTGCCGGTGGAATAACAATTTGATGGAAAACTCGCAGTGGTAACAGGGTGCGTTTCCGTTCATTAATGGGGGTCCCAGAGAGAGAACAAAAGGAATCCAATATGTCCTTGAGCAATGATGTCACCAGTGTGACATAGCAATAGCATAACATCATCCTCGTACGTCCGCGCCGAGAAGGTTTCTCCCAATAACTTCCAGCCACATATCTGATCAGCAATATGGTGAAGCAGAGATCTAGTGACAAGACAAAAATCTACTTGGAGATGGGATTTCCCTTCGGTAATCTCCGCCGGATTGTGATCTGGGGAGTAAGTTGTCCATTCAACACGACAGATGCTTGAATACCAGTA
Organism: Schistocerca gregaria; assembly: GCF_023897955.1. Taxonomy (NCBI): domain Eukaryota; kingdom Metazoa; phylum Arthropoda; class Insecta; order Orthoptera; family Acrididae; genus Schistocerca; species Schistocerca gregaria. Next base: position 598,354,834 of record NC_064922.1, read on the forward strand.
AAAAGATTGGGTAATACACGCAGTGTGATTAAGAGCGGTGGCCTTGAGCACTTGCATCAAGAAACTGCGACTGACCAGATCAAAGATCTTATTAAAATCAATGAAAAGTAAGGCTTTTAGGACAGAAGTGGCTGCAGCCACCGAGACAAGTAGCAGAATCATCATAAAGGCCGAAAAGTAATTATAGATCGGTTGGGAAACGTCACGTTCGGGCGTCAATACGTGTGTACCGGTGTAAGTAAGCGACGTGATACATGCTCGTTTGCGACGAGCCCGCAACTGGATAAAGTGGTATAAGGAGGTCCGTTCATCCTGTAGGAAGGAGCAGGTTTTTTATCGCACCCTGAGACGTTCCAGTTGTTGCCTCTTTAACTAAACAAGTTTCGCCTTAACATGAAAGACATTCATAATCTGTAAGATAGCTTGTCTGGCAGCATCATAAAGTTGATGCAAGGCGGAATAATAAAATTTCTGTGTCCGACACTGATTCGTCGCCCTCTCATCGCCATACTGTATTAACGCTTTCGGGAGCAAATGTTTGGCCACCATTCCATTAGAGAAGGATAACGGTCTTGCCGGATGCAAGCTATGGGCCCACACCTCTCGAACGATAATACGGAGTCAAGGATCATTCAACAGGGATTTGTTCAACATCCAGGTGAGGTGATACAGTTTTACTAGATGCGGTACAAGATTTAAAGTTACAGCTACGGTACAGTGATCAGTGAAACAAGTGGGTACCACATCTATCGCTAACAGCTGAAAGATAAAAGAGATCGAGTCGACAGCTGGATTTAGCTGTAAAGGGCGTGTATCTCACGAGTGTGGGATATCGACAGATCCATGCATCTCATATTTTCGAAGAACGCACCAAGCTTCTGGTTCCTTACTGAAATTAAAATGAAGCGTCTGATCCACAGGACCCAAAACGCAATTAAAATCTCCACGTAACAGAAGTTTCCGCGGAGTTTTACGAAGTAAAGAAACTATATCCTCTTTACAAAAACGCGCACGATCTGCGGAGTGACCAGATCCTGAAGGGGCATAAAGAAGAATCAAAGTAAGGTCACAAAACGTGTAGCCTATTCCTAGGCCTTTATCAAGAACTTAGAAATCAGTCAGTGGTATTACCTCTATGTAAAATAAAGCAGAACCAGTAGACAGTTCAGAAGCCACATTAAAGAAAGTAGAGAAACTGGAATAGAGAGATTTTCGAAAACACTTCTTGCAAAAATATCATGTCTGCACCTGAATCGTAAATAAAACGAGCAGCACCACAAATCTAAGCTAGGAATTAATTCTGCTCACATTCAGTGTAAGAAAAGGAATAGGCCTTCATCTAGCGATTACCGAAACTATGCAGCTGATTACTTGGAAATGACCGTTAACATTCCATTGCAGAGCCTACGGATGAGTCTGAATGAAAAGAGGTAGATCTCTCTCTTCCACCCTCTTTCTGTTTTTTTCTTTTTTCTGGATGACGAGCGCTCAAGTTGGAAATGTTGCTTGCTGCGGCTGCGCTGGAAGGCAACTGTCGCATGTGGCAACGTGGGTGAAGGGGGGGAGGGGGGTCCTGCGGAAATTGAGTATCCTTTCACCGTCACCACATCTGCCGATGGCACACTTGGGCCAGCGGGGGTTCAGTCAGCAGCGGCTTGTGGCACGCTTTTCTCATCAGGGAGCTCAGAAGAAGGGGGATATCTGGCAAGTCCGTAGATACAGTATGGAGTTCCGGAACAGGTCTACAATCACGTGATTTCGAAGAGGAGATCTCGGTGTCGGTCTCGGGAATCAGGTCGTTGGGAGTGCTGGACGATCTGAGATCTTGAATAGCAGCCGACTTGTTATCATCCCGTCTAAACTCAGGGAGGGGAGAGGCCTCCTCAGTCGGAATGTTTTCAGTAGAGCAGAGACGCGGCGAGGAATTGTCTGACACGTCACCATCTACGCTTATTTTGAAGTGAAGGTGGTAGCGGCGCAGAAGCTACAATGGCAGAGTCCCGAAGCGACGCTAAAAGCGGAGCATCACGCAGTCACTCGCCTTGCGATTCAGAAACGTGGTTAGGTACAATGGCAGTGACATGGGAACCAGATACGTTAAAATTAGTCTTTTGCGTTGTTGATAATCGGATTGTCGTCTTTTGCGTTGTTGATAATCGAATTGTCGTGAGACGACGCGCGCAATTTGTGCTGAGGCCTCCACCCTCATTACATAAAAAAAAGGTCCCTTCTTCTTCTGTGTATATTATAAGTACCTGGTACCCACACACTTGCAAACGAGAGCGAATAATCCGTTTGATCACCATGTCCACGCGTCGAGCTTCGATATATACTTGTAAATGATGCTGAGTGGACCAGCGTTCCCGTCGTATACTTAGTACATCGCCAGACGGAAGCAGGACGGTCTTGAGAAAACTGTCATCAAGTACAGGAGTTAAATTCCCTAGCATACGTATATTTTACCTCGTTCGTTAGAACACCCATACTATTAGAGCCATCGCGGTTAGTGAAAGGGACTTGACTGGGCAGCAAAAGGATTCTGGAGCTGGTCTATGAACTTGACATAAAACACATACAATTCAGGTTCGAAGTAAGCCACGTGAACCTGTTCTGAATTGACGTTGATTTTATGTACAAGGCAATCATCAATTTCTAACGAACTGGGCTGCACATGACACGTAGACGTGTTAAAACTAAAACTGACGGCACCTGTGCGTGGAAAGTTCCTGGGAGTTATGGACGACATCACAGCCTTAGAACTGTGCGGTTGGTCCCAGCGGACGTACGAGTCCTCCCTCGGGCATGGGCGTGAGTGTTTGTCCTTAGGATGATTTAGGTTAAATAGTGTGTAAGCTTACGGACTGATGACCTTAGCAGTTAAGTCCCATAAGGGTTCACACGCATTTGAACATTTTTGAACAGCCTTACATAACGCAGCGTCAAAGCGGAATCACAAACACGAGTTGCAGAGAGACAAACAACGATGTAACGCTCACAACGACTCGCGAGAGATTGAGGATAAACAAGGAAGCTCTCGCAACGCAACGATACAGGCGGAACCTTCTCGCACGGGGTGCGAGGCGGGAATGCAGCTATCGAGGCAGAGTTCACACAGTTACCTTTACTAAACGAAGCGGTACCGGTTGATGTGTAATCAGATTTTCTGATACTCATGTTCTGCAATTCTGTGTACTAACAAGTCTTTGTAGATGTAATGGGCTTCGTCTGTCCACAGAATGTTCCATGGCCATTCACTGTCCACTTTCATGTGAGCAAGATGCTCTAGAGCGGTCGTTCATTTAACTGACAGGTCAGCGTGGAGCAACTCTTGAACATGGGTAATTTTGTATGGATACCAATGCAGGACGATTCGTAGAATTTTATGCACCGTGTTCACAGACGTGTCCACAGCTCAGGCAATTATCCGTCCACTGCATGAGAGAGAAGAAGCAGTAAACTGGTTCTGTATTGGGGCAGTAAAATAGCTGAAAATAGCCATTGTAACGAGGAAATCAAATGGAGACTGGCAATAGCAAGAAAAAAGTTGGTGAAAAGCAGAAATATTTTAACACCTAATACAAACAGATGTAATTGTTAGGAAGTCTTTTCTGAAGATACTTGTCTAGAGCATATCATTTTACAGAAGTGACACGTGGCTGACAGAGTTGAGATAAGAACAGAGAGCATTTGAAATGTGGTGCTACAGAAAAATGTTGAAAATTAGATGCGTTAGTTACTGATGGAGACGCAATGAAACGAATTTAGGAAAACAAAATATTACACAACTGATAAAAGACGGGATCAATTTGTATGTCACATACTGAGTCATCAAGGTGCGGTCAGTTTGGTACTGGAGGTAGCTGCAGCGACATGTATATTGTGGTGAGATGATGTGAATACTGATTGTGTGAGTTACTAAGTTTTAACGGTATAACACCTCTATTTTATGAACGTTATTCAATTATACTGGCCATGAACGATTTTCCAGATAGATTGTAACGATGTGTGCTGTGGTAATGGCACCGACACTAATCAAGAATGTTCCGTGATCTGGGGGTCGCTAAATTGTTAGCCGAAACTAGTAATTCACCTAAATAAAGGAGAATTAATGTGCGATCTTGAATTTAAATATTTTTGGTACCAACATAAATACAAAATTTAATAAATCGTTCCATTTTAATTTTTAGTATACTTTAGACAAGTAAGGCTTCATTGTGAATGCGATTTCCACGTGAATTACACGATCTATTACTTGACCACTCGAAACGTAACACACAATCAGTTAATTACAGTATGAAACCTCACAGAACAGAAGTCACATGCTTTGAAGAAGGATAGCGCTTACGATTTTCCCTCACCTCCACCCTTAGATTGGGATGGCGTTGTAGCAACCCCGACGGCGTCAAGGAAGGGACACAATAGCCAGATTCACATTAAGTAGTCACTAATCAAATGCGGAAAGGAAGGAAGATCAGTGTTTAATATCCCGTTGACAAGTAGATCTTTGGAGACGGAACACAAGCCGAGATTGGAGAAGAAGCCGAAAGGGGGTCCGCTAATCCATTTCGGAGGAACCATCCCAGGATTTTCCTTAAGCTATTTAGATTAGTCATAGTGAACTAAAATCTGTGAGTTCGGAAGGGGATTTGAACCGTCGTCCTCCAGAATGCGAGGTCAGTGTGCTAATCACTGTGCCATATCTCTCAGTCTTCACCAAATGCGAAACTAGTGGAATATCAGAATTAATTATACGTTCCGAGCCTTTATGCCGTGATCGAATGAATTTCGCACTTAAACCCAGCGTTTCGTCCCCATCTGTGGAGGACATTTTCAAGGAGGATCGTAGCTTCTTTGAGTGTCCGGTTCACACCCTAGCTCCCTACTGACTGCAGCAGAATTCCGTTTGCTTTAGCTCCAGCGCACTGGCGTAACGTCATAAGTTTTGAATTCACGAGCGCAGTAGGCTGTTGACGATGCTGCCGTCCGCTGTTGCCGGCCGTAGTGGCCGTTCGGTTCTAGACGCTAAAGTTTGGGACCGTGCGACCGCTACAGTCGCAGATTCGAATCCTGCCTCGGGCATGGATGTGTGTGATGTCCTTAGGTTAGTTAGGTTTAAGCAGTTCTAAGTTCTAGGGGGCTGATGACCACAGCAGTTAAGTCTCATAGTGCTCAGAGCCATTTGAACCATTTTTTGAACCGTCTGCTGTTGCTCTCACCACATGGAGGCAGACGGGTGCACATCTTCTTCAGCACCGAGATCCATAAGTCACTCAGTTTCACGTCCTATACCTTCCTATTGAAATTCCTGGGGTGTTATACATCTCTATAGCCTCTCTGTACAGTCTTTCATGGTATCTGCGTGTGGCTGCCCGTACATGAATCCTGTCACAATGCAAGCATGTTCCGCAACAGCTGACCTGTCAGTCTCCCCCCCCCCCCCCCTTTTACAGTTTCCTTGGTGCTCTTCTCAACACCTCCCCACGACTAAGCAGAATCCTACAAATTCCTCCACGAACAGCGGTTCGTGAGCATCCTTGACAAATTGTAGGTGTTCCTGTTGCTTTTGGTGGGTTTGTAGATTACCGCGTTATTCCTCCTTTTCAATAGTTATCCTATGCGGTCAGTAGCGGGTATCATAGCAATGCTCAAGCGCCGGTGAAATAGAAAGTTTTTCTGTCTTTCATTAACTAATGAAAGACAGAAAAACTTTCTATTTCACCGGCGCTTGAGCATCGCTATGATTTCTACTTGGTGGTCTTAACGCTCTTTTCACCTCAGCGAACGAATAACAATTTTTGAGAAATGCTCTGGTGGAATGTCTTAATTCTACGTCAAGCTGCTCTGGTTCACAGATGCTTCTGACTCTATCCGGCAAAGTTTTTACGATTTCTCGATTTTGTTGTGGGTTGTGGTTCGAATCCCGGAGTAACTTATCTGCGTGTCTGTGTGCGTGGATTAAGCTTCCACTTGCCTCCTCCTCCGTGGTAAATTGAATCACCCGATTAATCTTGCTGAGATGCTTGTGAAAGCGATCTAATTCCTCGCGGCCACGCCTCCACAAAACAAATGTGTCATCCACGTAGCGGAACCAAATATACTGCTTTTTGTTGGCAGTTTCCAATGCCTGCTCCTCGAATTTTTTCCTCAAAGAAATTTGCTATTATTGAGTTTCCGGGTCTCTCCATACCCACGCCACCCGTCTGTTCATATCATTCACAGTTCAATTTGAAATAGGTGGTCGTGAGGTAATATTTTAACAGTTCTGCAGTACCTGGAGGAAAAATCCGATTCAGGTGTTGCAACACCTCACTGAGTGTAACCATGGTAAATAACGATACCACATGAAAACTAACTAATCTGTCGCCCGGCTAGACCACTAACGCGTTAAATTTGCTGACAAAATGTGTCCAAGTCTCGATACAGGAATCAGAAAACGTTGGGTTTCAACGCGGTATCCACTTGCCACGATATGATAGCCCCGGACATTTTATTAATTGTGACTTTGCAAGCAGTGAAATTTTACATTTTGCAACTAGCGGATTATCTTATTGAATGATGGAAAGAAATAAGAAAAGACTAAAGCAAAGATTGCTAGTGGATACGTAACGCATTGCGTTGTAGATCTTGCCACTGGTCTACGGTGGACAGTGTTTCACAGGAGACACGAGACGCCTTCCTTCGCCGTCGTGTTGTCTGCTTTACGTCGCTGTACTAAGTGGTCGGGGGACAGTGCCTGCGAAGACGTCTGCCTACAAATGCGCGCCGTTGTTGCTAGCGCTTGTGTGCGTTTCGCTCTCAAGTACTCAGACTAGAGCCGTAAAATACACAGCGGCTGCTGGAATTGTTCCATTAGTGGGGGAACTTGGACGATTCACTTAAGCTTTGTTCTCCGTGCAGCTGGCGCCTTGAGGTTTACGCGTGAAGCTGCGTGAGTCTAGGTTGCAGGGGGTGGGGAGAGGGGAGGGTGAGGGTGGGGAGGGAAGAGGCGAGACAGGGGTGGTGGCTGGAGGGGGAATGGGCAGTAGTTAGGATGCAGCGCTGCGAGCCGGTCGCCGCAACAGGCAGATGCGACCTACTTTGGGCCTCACCTCTCGTAGGTTGAGGACACCTACTATGAAGCGGGCGGATTTTATGGTCGCTACATGAGAAAGCACATACTTATCTGTTTCGTCTGTTATCATTTCCATAAAGAAAACAAACATTTAAATACCTTGCGCTGCTGATAAAGACGTAAATAGAGGCGAAATACGAGCTGGAATTGGACGAAGATAGTCGAGGATATTATCCATCGTAATGAAACTGAACATTGTGAGCTATTTATATTGCCATGAAAAACGTGCATCTGGGTACATTTTCGATGTTTATTGCGAATATATCGTTTGTGCTGTGGTCGCATTTATAGCGTCCTTCAGTATAGCAACACTTTTTCTTATTTTTCTTATAGTCGGTCACACATAGGCTACTGGCTTGATAGCAGAATTATACTGGAACAGTACCTTAATTTGATTTATTTAAATGGTGGTTATGTCATTCTCAATACCTACTTGAGAGTGACTTTCACCTGTAATAGAAGTTTTGTATATGAGGCATATTGGGAAAGAAAGGGCCGATTAGGGGCGAAGTGGAAACAGCAGTGAAAAAACAATGGAACTTCGCACAAGTGTTTTGAGCAGTGTCTTTAGTGTGCCTGACGATCGCTTCACTTAGCTCTTTTCAGTTCAGAGTGCAAAGTAATCACGTAGAAATGCCTACAACAACAGTGTTTCCCGACAAGTATGTGGATCTGGTGATAGATTTTGCCTCAAGCTATGCAGCCCACATAACATAAATGTCATTCATTTCTTTCCTCAAGACAATTTTCAGCGGAATTCTGCTGGGGCAATGGAGATGCTCCTGCAGCGTTTTCAATGGGAATACAGCTCTTTATTGGCTCCTTCCGTTGTTCTTCTCTACTCATATGAACCGCTGCCTACGAAGACACCATTTTGGCAGGAACAACGAAACCCAGACCAGCGTAGAGAATTGGCGGAAAGCACAGACGGCTGCTTTCTATGACGAGGATACTGGAAAGTTTGCACAGCGCCACGACAAATGTCTAAGTCGGAGCGGCGACTATTGAGAGAGGTAGCTGGAAGGTTGGGCTAAGTGTAGGGAATAAACAAGCTTTGATTTTCACTATGCTTTTCATTTTGCAACCTATCGGACCTTACTTTACCAACAGCCCTCGTCTAATCTAATTCCAGTGTGAGATGATAGCATTCACTTTATGTTTGCAGCAGTCTTTTGTTGAAAGTAGAATAACTATTCTGGAAAAGTAAGGTTTTTCTGAATGTGAAAAATTGTTCCATGATACAAAATGGACATGTATGCAGCAACAAATATTCCAATCAGATTTAAAGGTGTAGCAAACGAGAAAGTCTTTTTACTCCTGAATTAAAAGCATATACGTTACTATAATTCTGTTACACATCAAATTAAGAAGAATTGTTATCAAAAAGCAGTTACGAGTTAAACTGTAGCTGTTGGCAAGTAAAAAATGGTTGAAATGGCTCTAAGCACTATGGGACTTAACATCTGAGGTCATCAGTCCCCTAGACTTAGAACTAAGTAAACCTAACTAAAGGACATCACACACATCCACGCCCGAGGTAGGATTCGAACCTAAAACCGTAGCAGCCGCGTGGTTCTGGACTGAAGTTCCTAGAACCACTCGGCCACCGCGGCCGTCTGGCAACTAACACAATTTCCATTTTCGAGACAGGGAAAATTTTTGAGACATTGAAGAAAACCAGTTCATTTCCACCATGAGATCTTCTGTTTCAAGGTACAAGGTGGTGAACCACTGACAAAGTATGGATGGACTGTCCACACGTTATGTAATTAGTTATAAAAATAGACAGAATTTTACTCATCATAAAACTTGTAACTGAAGACTTAAGAATACCCTCAAAACAGTTTTAATATGTAACGCATCACTTGAATAATATGTGGAACTCATATTTACAGACACTGCGCAAAACACAACCTCATGTCCGACAACAAAAACAGTAAAAAATGATGGAAACTGCTTGTGGAAGTGTCGATTGTGCGTTCTTTCATGTGATTCTGAAATCAGGCACTTCACAAAATTTTATATGTACAACACTCTCCTGTAAATCATAGCTTTTTAAAGTCACTTTTGATACAAAGAATAATATTTTACGCAGTTTTACGTGCTGTTTGAACCTTAATGAGCTAGTAATTATCATATTTCTGTAACTGTCAGTGTTACATTTTCAGTATTTTAAACGGTTAAAAATTGCCTTTCAATTGTAGATGTATCACGTATTTTAAAACAGTGTATTTTGCCAAATTTATGAAAATCACTGTCAATACTGTTGATTAGCGTACATGGGAGTAGTGACGACCGGTTGTTGTCTGTAATACAAAATAAATTAAAATTCGATTACTTTCATAAATCAGATGGAAAGTCTTAGACACTGGTGCTACCAGGGTAAAATCACAAGTTTTTACTTTTCATCTCATTTATAGTATATTAAAATTCTGATAATGTGAATATGCTTTCTAATGAGCAGTCGTGGGCTGAAATCTGTAGGGGTAGCAAATATGTGAATGTATGTAGCCAGTTTTGTGGTTTTTGAGAAATTGTAAAAGTTGGTAATGCTGTAATCATGTTAAAAACCAAGAGCCATTCAACAGAGAATAAATTACCAAAGTGATGGGACGAAGAAGCGTGGATCCCGTTATTAATGACTGGTGTTATCAACGTAACACCAGACCTCTTTGCAGCATGTGATTATCCTCTGAACGACGAGAGTAATGAAATAACGACACTATAAGACTAAGTTGCACGTCATTTAGGTGGAAAAGCTGTTGCATATATTGACAAAAAAGTACAGTCTCATTCTACTGGTTTCTCGTAATCGAGCCCCACTATAACGCATAAGCGCGCACGCAAGCAGCCTACTCCCTCTCAAGTGTGATCTTATCTCGGCCGGAATTTCTAAGTGAAAGGTACCTACCCCCTCTGTCTCAACCAAAACCCTGCTATTTATTACTAAATGTGAGTCATGAGCTGTTCCTCTCTGCTTGCAAGAATGAACTTAGAGGTCCGTGCCTGAATGCTGTTTTGAGTAGAGAAACTACCATATGCCATTGACTTACAGTACTTGCCCAGACTCAATGAGGGGCAGGAATAAGTAGCTAAACACGTTTCATGTTACCCTAGTCCAACGTATTTGTAATGCCGGCCGTTCATCACTGTTCACGAAAAACCCTTCCAATAAGTGACGCAGCAGATTGCTCCCAACGATGTAATCTGTCTACATGTGGGTATAGCGTGCCTCATATAAACAAGAAAGTCCCTAAGCTCACATCTGGAATTTAATAAACTTCATCTTTATTTATTGAGGAAGGGAGAAGGGAAGCGGGAAAACGTGAAATGAGGTGGAATACTAACAAAATAGGTCTCTGTGATACGGGTGAGTCATTATGGTGGTTAACATTGCCCAGTAAACAAGTGAACTAACATTCAGAACAAAATGAAATTACAGTACCTTACCTACACAATGATCACGTTTAAAAAAATCACAGGGAAAATCAGCGTGATCAAGTTATGGATGTGGAAAGAAAAATTGGGAACTACGTATAAGGTCGCTAAATCTGCACTAATATTTAATACGCCCACACATAACCCAGTAGAAGAAGCAGTCCATTCCGCCAGCATTGAAAGTAGACACGTGAAGTACAGATATCTCAAATGACAGTCAGAGCTTTTACACCAAAACTGATAAATTCCATAATCGTCAAACCATTCGAGAAATGTGAAAAAATGAGTTCTGCATAGAATCTGAAAATCAACACAGTGAGATAGCCTGGACTAGCCATATCATTTTCGTCTACACATGGCAGGAAAGAGGAACAGAGAATGACACATCAAGAATGGAATAAATTCCGGAATTTTCCGATCTGAAGATGTAATTACAGTGCACGAGACGAACAACTGCTGAGAGCGATAACTACTTCCTACACGTGATTCGTCACTTGAAAAAATGATCTAAATCAAATAGGAAATTTTATGAATTTAATGGATACACGATTTTTAAATGAAACGCGGTAAGTAATTAATCTGAGAGATTCCACTTCTGGCGTCACATGGCAGCTCTCAACATGAACAAAGCTAGAGTACCATGAAAATAACTGAGAAACTGAACGAAAAGAACAAAAAGCAATGTTCGATATTCCACTAAAACAATGAAATGATTTTCTCACAATTAACAAAAAACAGTCCACACTAACAGGGATAAAATCGTACCAAGTTGTGTTCTGAAAAGTATTAGGTCTTTAAAAGGTGGCGGTGACATTCGCAGTGCCACTTTGAACACGTCAGCGGAAGCTATTGACTCTGGAGAGTTTCCTTTATATTGGTTCGAAATGGACCTCTCGTAACGCTCTGTGGAAAAAAGTGCATAGCACTCTGAAACTGCTTTGCTAGACCTCTCTTGGGAAAACTATCGATATTGGTACGACGTACAAGAGGATCTCTGCTTCCCTGACCGACAGATATAACCACACATACTCACAAATCACGTTTTGCAAATATTATCTTGGGAAAATGGAGAGAATATGGGAAGGGTGCTGTTTAAAACAAAAAATGTCTTCCTACGGGAGCAGACACAGAGAAACCCATCTGTGCAAGTTATACAGGATAAAAAAGCAACGTCCCTCTGTCAGAAATGAAAGATGGCTTATACAGCCACCTCTCGTGGCACCGAAGATTGCGACAAAAATTTCGCATATGCTGCAAGCCTTCAAAAAGTAAGAACTTTTTTATTTCAATCAGGAGGGCACTTTAACTCCTAAAAAAATTGCTAAGTACACAAGGATGAAGCCTATGAACCATTTTCGCCCCACGGGATACCCAAAAATTCATAAAAATTAAAGCATGAGCCGCATGCACTAAGTAAGGCAAAACTTTTTTAGTCAATTTCGGTTGAAAAAAATGTGGAATTTGTTGTGGAACATTGTGGAATGTTCCCACTTGAGCCTCTACAGGTTCATGAAGCTGTGACACTTTGCAGCTCTGTACCTAGCCTCCAAAATGACATCTTTAACGGAGGTGCGATCCTAGCAGAGAGCCGTCAGTGAGGTTCTTTTAGCAGAAAACCAGAGACTCACAGATATTCATAGGCCCTTGTACGATGTCAGTGAACAAAAGTACGCTCAGTAGTTGGGCGAGGCGTCTGTCATCAGCGTAACAAGGTCGCGCAAACCCGCCTGAACTCCCGCAATGTGTCCGTCGGCACAATAATACGTACGAACGTCTTCTTCTCTATGAGAAAACACGGTGTCATACAAGTCGGGGCACCCAAGAGGCGCTCAGAAATCCTCATTGGACCGTTGTTCTTCATCCACCCGCCAGGCTGCATCTCGCATCGTCCGATATCCATCTGCTTAGACCAACGCGGTTCCCGCGGTAGCAGGATGTAGATGATGGGGAGGTTATTAAGGCAGCAAGACATCGGTTCAGACGTCGACCAGTAGAGTGGTTCCATTCGGGTATACAGGTCCTCTCAGGAAGATGGAGGAAGGCCATCTCATTGAACGGAGATTGTGTTGAAAAATAGATTAGGTAGCCAAGAGAATGAGGAATAGCGTGGTGTACGTCGTGAACAAAATCAACTTGCTTAAAAAAAAAAAAGAACTTGTTGTATCACTTATTAAGCTCTACTCTTGCAAATTATAGTAATACACGTACGATGCAAGAGACAAATATTAGTGACACAATTTTCCACTGGTATTATCATCTCCTCAGACAAATGACACTGAACATAGATTCAACTAAAATCCAACATAAGTGTACGTGTTGTGATAAGGAAACTTGATGTAAACGAAACAGATCATCAGTCAGTATAAGTCTATACACAGAACTCTTCAGTCTGAAAGTAATATGATGGAAATTGAACAAAAATTTCATAGTGAGAGTGGCGTTAATTTTCGGGTCTGATGGTCTAACGGCAAAGCGCGAGCAGGTGATCAAAAGGTCACGGGATCGATTCCAGGTCAATCCACGGATTTTTTCAGTCTGCCTTGAAGCTCGGCTTCCCCTCTCAATGATATGAAGATTCTTCTGGAATAACAGGTGCCTCGGATTGCATTTAAACTGCAGGACTCCTTTGCTCTGTAGAATAACTGGTTAGTCGACACGCAATTCACCAAAGTGGCGACCAGGGCGTTGAGCCACACGAAATCAGTATTAGTGATATTAAGTATCGCAAAACGGTTAAAGAACGTTATTCGTTCAATTTGAGGAACGAGTGACAGGATTACCTCCTGATACAAGACCATGCATGCCCAAAATAGAAAATAGGAATGGTATGGTGGGCCGCTTATGACATAATGCGTTTCGTCACGACTGTCTTCTGAAACACTCACTCCTTTGAGAGGCCTCATTCAATAAATCACAATGGCAATCCACTCTGTATTTCAGCTGAATTGTACAACCACAGAGTCCTACAACCAAATCAGTTGCACATTTTTTTCCGCCCGGGTGCTCTCTTTTTGATACTACCACGCGCAGTTCCTCCAGTTATAAAGTACGTATATCTCACTAAAGGCAGAGACTGCACTCATCCACCCCTTCCCGCACAGATATGGCCGCAAAGCCCCCAATAATGTAGCCCAGAAAACCTACAAAATTACAGACATCATCATCCACCATCAACGTCACGAGATTCAGAGTGCGATGCACCATGAATACATGAATAAAATCTGTTTTAGGAATAAAATATATATTACTGCCTATTTAAAATGCAACACCAAGGAAGATTAAATTTCGAAATTTTCTCATGTTGCGCTTGAAGAGTAAGTTATTATATTTGTTTGCGGTTTCGCAGTGTGTAGGGGCCGAAGTATAGTGCAGAGAGCCAATACCTCTGGCAGCAACAAAGGATCTTGTGTAATTGAGCATCGAGTCGAAAGGAGCTAGGATGACCGGTACAAGTACTTCATTCGTGCTGTTTCAGCTCTTCGTCAGAGTTCATCAATCTTAATGGTTGGTGAGTAGTGTCTTGCAAGTATCTCGGTAGCGTATGATATAATATTTTCAGTGGGTATAAAAATAAATTCGTGTGGCTTAAAGACATGGTGCAAGTATTTCCAATTGGACGCCACTTCGGCGACTTAGTTCCCTAACGTATGATTTAGGACACGGTTGCTCAACCTGTTTAGGCTTGAAATCTAAAACATGCAATTCAGTCCATTAAGAGATCTGATGGCTTAAAAATTCATAAAGGTTTAAGCAGAAAAAAACACCATAGCCAAAGTAAACCATTTTAATTACAGATAACACATAGGAGCTAATTTTCTCTCCGTCAACAGTTATAGACTTACCACTCAGTTTTCAAAACATTACACATGCAACGGCGAGGTTAAAAGCTGTTCCACCTGCAGAATGACGACCACTCACCTTGCTGTGAATTTATTCCTCTGCAGTCCCGTCCATCCGCCTGTCCTGCAAGGAAACGAGTTATGTTTGTCGGCTCGAGGAAGGGGATGGTGTAACGGAAACTGGTCGCACTACACGCCTCTACAGGTACCATCAAATGTCTTCCGATATTAGAGTAACGGAGCTATTAACGAGTAGATAGTTTCTGACTAAATAATTCTACATATTGCACATTGTTACTTCTTTGATAAAAAATAACTCCTAGTAGGTGCTAATCAGAAGTTAGTTTTGTCATTCATACTCAATCACACTCACTCGAAATAGCGACCTTTTGGTAGCTAACCAAACCTGTTAGCGGAAAGATTACAAAACCGACTGTCTGTGACAGAATGTTCACTCAAATATTATCTAAACCAATATCTTTGAAATTTCAATTATCGATCACGGCTTACAAACACGCCATATGCCTTTTAGTTAATTCAGAAGCGACAGTTTACGAAGAGGAACAGGGATTTCGCGCATTCGTCTTTAGCACTCGTCCCGATTACTTTGCAGCACTCCATAGTCAAGTTTAACTAGTAATTCTTCAAAACTGTTACATCTATTTAGAGCTCCTAAAACACGCGTTCCAACGTTGTGAAGGCTGACCTTTGAACCGAACGAAGATCACAAAGCACTTCCTCCGACCCAAAAAATATGTGCGAATATATCGTCCTTTCATTGGCTCATACGCATCTTAGCCAATCTGAAATCAGTATTGAATCACACAATCTCACGACTTTCACATTTGACCAATAACAACTTCATAGTTTTCGTGAGCAAACACTGGCTAGTTCCGCTTTACAAATTTCCTCTGAGTTATGATTCAGTCTCTCTGTACAGCCAGAGTTATCATGCTAACGCATAGTCATTTCATAGACATAACCATATTCATTAATACATTAATTTGCATTCTCACCTTCTTTCACACTAATAAGTATACATATTAAATCCGAAAAAATTAACAAAAAGACATAGTTTTCACAGAAGATAAAGTTTTATTTCCAGAATATATTTCTTGCTACTTAGGATTTCATTCTGTAAGACATCTTCTACGAGACAACCGTAACTCACTGCTGCTAGAAAGCTTCTAGATAAACGTTAACTGCTGTATGAGTGATATAAAGCCGTTACGCCTCAAAAATGTGAGAAAAATTTAAATATACGTCATCATGAATGTTGAAAGAAGATTAGAGAGATACTTGACATTGTTTTTCATCGGCAAGTTTATTATAATCAGGTGCATAATTTTTCAGTGCCAACGTTACAACCTCTCAAACAGGTGAATCAGCTGGTTTATTTGTACACTTAGATTTCACTGTGTTCATCGTTGAAAATACTGCCTCACATAGATAAGTTGATACAAAAACGGTAAAGTACGCGAAGCCATTTTCATAATGTCAAGATCGGATTTTACACTCAACACTTTTCCAAAGTTATCTTCTTTGTATTCTGATTTCAAGAAAATACCATTTTGAAGACGAATTATTTGTTCTTAGACTTCAGTCTCGATTAAAAGAGAAAAGAGTATTCATTTTACTTGGAATATCTTACACATCCACTTTTTGGAAAGATTGAGCTTTGAAAGGTAGAACAAGTTCCAATACCTTGAATTCCGCAAACTGGTTTTCAAACGCTGTCTTCAGTGTTGTCAGGATGGCTGCGTAATTCTTTGCAACTTCTTGATCCAATAGTGTTTGTTGATCCGACAGTTCTGACTGTAGTTGAGGAAAATTTTTCACATTTAATCTCTCTGACTGCGCTATCCAAAGGTTAAATTTTTGCATGATACCATTTACAGAACACATACGAGTTTTGACATCTTGGTTTTTTCCCAGAAATTCTTCCTTTAACTCACTTTGTTCAACTCTCACATCAGTTACAAATGCCAGATCAATTGACTTGCTAATACCATACAGACACAAAAGATTTTATTGTTAGTAGAAGTCTGAATCTGCTTAGAGCCGTATCTCTACTTAGACGCCTAACTTTGTGTGCAACAGTAGGCCTCCATGCTGGCTATCAAATTCTTGTAACAACGTTCTAATCTTTCTTCTCTGTGGTGTTTGTGATCAAATTGAATTCGCAATTTTTGTGAAAATAGCCATAACATGTGTCTTTTCGAAATTTGACCACGAAGAAGTTGTTAATGCTCGATACAATGATACTTACAGAACACACACAACGTACACAAACTGACACGTCCTTTACATTTGTCTACCATGCAGGTCGCTCCATCAGTAGTAACAGACGCAAGTTGGTGATTTGGTATATTGTTTTCAGAAACGAAGGATTTGAATATACTGTAAAAATCTTTTCCTCGTGTAGTGTCATTCAAGATCAAAACTGTAAGGAACTCATCTTTTACACTGAAACATGAAAATATCAATCTTACAAAAATAATAACTTGAGGTAAATCGACTCCGTCTACTGAATCGTCTAATTGCAATGAGAAACAAAGCAGGATTGCAAATCTGTTATCAGTCCACCTTTTATATTTTCCGACATTAATTCCACTTTTCTTGTTACAGTAGGTCTGGACAGTGACATGTCTCTCATGGCTGATATTGTCTCTGACTCCTTTTTAAATTTGGAAAACAAGGACTCACTAGCAGTCAGAAAGCACTCCTTAACAACTGTGCCATCGATAAATGGCTTCGCATGTTTCTGCAGTGCTTCTAATAAACGAAATATACTATGTTTGTGCTGGCTTTACAAAGAAAACGATGCTGTAATCGTAATTTATAAGAACTGATAAAAAGTTTTCCCTTTGAGGGTGTTGTCGCAGTGTATATGAAACGTAGCGCGACTCCCTCGTGTTTATAGAAGCACCGGCATTTAGGCAAGAGATTAGTGTGACATTCGTGTCTTTCCGACACGCGTTCGACAAATGCGGAAACGTGAACTAAGGCGACGTTATTACCAAATGCGTCCAAACAGGACCAACTAACTGTTATTCTTTTCTCGGTTGCCAAAGGAGAAACACCGGCAGACATCCAACACAGAATGAAGAATACGCCAGAGGCAGCAATTAATGCGAACGTCTGGGAAAACTGCGACAAGGTTTTCTGCTGTTTCATGACAACGCACGTCCCCTTGTATCGTAACGTAGAAGATATGCCAATTCTAGTGGGAAACATTCGAGTACTCGCCCTATAGTCCTGATTTATTCCCATTCAGTTATCACTCCTTCGGTGCATCAAAAAAGCCCTTGAAGGGTCTACGACTGCCGTAAGACGAAGACATGCAGCAGACAATTACGGGCTTCTTCACTTAGCAGGACACAGTCTTTTACCAAACGAATATCTTCAACCCGTTGCGACGGTGAGATGATTCCCTTAATGCTTGCAGCAATTTTACCTGACTGGCATACAGATTCTGGCCTGTCCGTCCTTCGGAAGGAAACTTTTTGATCGCCTGGCACACTTTCAAGATTAGAAAGTTTCTTCCTTCTCAGCTCAGTACCAACAGCTGCTTCCGATTAGATTTCTTTGTGAACTGTTCTGAAATGACGGTTAAAGTAGTATTACTTAGAAAATACACTCCTGGAAATGGAAAAAAGAACACATTGACACCGGTGTGTCAGACCCACCATACTTGATCCGGACACTGCGAGAGGGCTGTACAAGCAATGATCACACGCATGGCACAGTGGACACACCAGGAACCGCGGTGTTGGCCGTCGAATGGCGCTAGCTGCGCAGCACTTGTGCACCGATGCCGTCAGTGTCAGCCAGTTTGCCGTGGCATACGGAGCTCCATCGCAGTCTTTAACACTGGTAGCATGCCGCGACAGCGTGGACGTGAACCGTATGTGCAGTTGACGGACTTTGAGCGAGGGCGTATAGTGGGCATGCGGGAGGCCGGGTGGACGTACCGCCGAATTGCTCAACAGGTGAGCGTGAGGTCTCCACAGTACATCGATGTTGTCGCCAGTGGTCGGCGGAAGGTGCATGTGCCCGTCGACCTGGGACCGGACCGCAGCCACGCACGGATTCACGCCAAGACCGTAGGATCCTACACAGTGCCGCAGGGGACCGCACCGCCGCTTCCCAGCAAATTAGGGACACTGTTGCTCCTGGGGTATCGGCGAGGACATTTTTGCAACCGTCTCCATGAAGCTGGGCTACGGTCCCGCACACCGTTAGGCCGTCTTCCGCTCACGCCCCAACATCGTGCTGCCCGCCTCCAGTGGTGTCGCGACAGGCGTGGATGGAGGGACGAATGGAGACGTGTCGTCTTCAGCGATGAGAGTCGCTTCTGCCTTGGTGCCAATGATGGTCGTATGTGTGTTTGGCGCCGTGCAGGTGAGCGCCACAATCAGGACTGCATACGACCGAGGCACACAGGGCCAACACCCGACATCATGGTGAGAGGAGCGATCTCCTACACTGGCCGTACACCTCTGGTGATCGTCGAGGGGACACTGAATAGTGCACGGTACATCCAAACCGTCATCGAACCCATCGTTCTACCATTCCTAGACCGGCAAGGGAACTTGCTGTTCCAACAGGACAATGCACGTCTGCATGTATCCCGTGCCACCCAACGTGCACTAGAAGGTGTAAGTCAACTACACTGGCCAGCAAGATCTCCGGATCTGTCCCCCATTGAGCATGTTTGGGACTGGATGAAGCGTCGTCTCACGCGGTCTGCACGTCCAGCACTAACGCTGGTCCAACTGAGGCGCCAGGTGGAAATGGCATGGCAATCCGTTCCACAGGACTACATCCAGCATCTCTACGATCGTCTCCATGGGAGAATAGCAGCCGGCATTGCTGCGAAAGGTGGATATACACTGTACTAGTGCCGACATTGTGCATGCTCTGTTGCCTGTGTCTATGTGCCTGTGGTTCTGTCAGTGTGATCATGTGATGTATCTGACCCCAAGAATGTGTCAATAAAGTTTCCCCTTCCTGAGACAATGAATTCACGGTGTTCTTATTTCAATTTCCAGGAGTGTATATACTTCTATCCTTGTGCATTGGAACAAAAAAGTGTTCTTCTCGCTCACCATGAAGTGGTATGTTATCGCTTGTTTAGCTGCTCTCATTTTTCACAACTTCATTACTTGGTTGACGCGTGGAACCCATAGCTCTGATCAGTAGCTCTCGGCAGCGATCGGGAGATTTGGTGGTCTGGATATGTTAGTTGTCAACTGCTCAGCTTACAGTTCGCCGGTGTAGACTGCGCTGTCGCGGAGCTGCGCTGTCGCTATGCCGTGTGTCGTTACACTAGTTTGGTTACGATTATTTCAAACATGAGTGATGAGGCTTTTATTTGAATACAAATAGCAATTTTAGTTGCCTCTGTCGTGTACATTGTTGTTTCGTGGAAGGTCGAAAACAGAGCACTGTTTTGCCTGTTGGTGGCGGAGATTGTCGCCCCTGCGCAGCACATCACACCTTGTCACGCAGCAGGCCCTGAGCACTCTACCCGCTAGTCGCAAACCACACTCACGATGCACCAAGATACAGTTCGCGAGTAGTAATATCACCATACAGAAGGAAAGGCTGTTGCTTGGCGCGAACCATAAAGGTGATGAAATACTGATGAAGACCGAAGGGGCGGAAACAGTGTGGTCAGATTTCCCTCCAGCAAATACTGTGTAAAACCCTCTTTGTCAACGTAATGGTATTTAACAAATTTCGGACGAAAGTTTTGAAAGATTGATTCAGATAGGCATGGCGACGATCGCGAAAAACAGGTTGACCACTCCTGGTCTACGGTATAGTCATTGGCTACTAGTTATCAAAACATACCAGGTCATCAGTTCGAACCCAGATAATACTTAAATTCTGAATACATATCATCAGTAATGTTGGACCAACGTCTTTGGTATAAGGAGTCACTCACAATACAACAACGGCCTTCTCAAAGAGAGCGGAGGAGCGTATAACCTTTCAGAGCAACCTCTTGTCCTGGGGATGGTAAATGCTCAAGAACGTGAGGATGCAGAAGGCAGTGTAAGCCAATCCACTAAAGCCTCACGGTGTGTATCCATAGGACGTGTTGCCTGTAATAGGAAAATGTCAGCATAATCTCTAGATTCGCAAATGATTTTGGATTGGTCTCCTATTGGAATCTCAGGGTGACTTCCACCACCTGGGAGAAAACCAGGGAAAAAAGACCGAGTAGCCAATAAAAAGTTGTGTTCTACGAGTCGGACGGTGGAATATGATCAGTCTGAAAGTGGTAAAGAAGCTAGAAAATCTCAAACGGGATGTGACAATGCTTATCCTGGATGTAGTAGGGGTCAGTGAACTAAAATGGAAAGAAGATAAGGATAATTGCTCAGACAAATTGAGAATAATACCTGCAGCAGCAGAAAATGGTGGATTGTTTGTACGATTTGTTACGGTGCTCGCTTATTTCGAAGTCCGTATCGATGTTAGTGCTGAGTTTTCATTCAGACGGCGCTTTGGTGTTAGGCGGTTGTTTCCGTGTGTGATCTCTGGCCGGAGCTTCGCTGGAGGCGTGTGAGCAAAGAGGCGGCTGCTTTGGCGTGGAGACAGTTCGGCTCGGCTGGGGTTGTTTGCGTCTGGACGCCGAGTGCGGCCCGATGGGAAGACAGGACAGTGATTTTACGGTTAATAGTGTGGACAGTGGCGTGGTGTGCCGGTTAACTTGATTCGCAAGGGGGGCAAAATCTCGCCTGTTGTTTGTCGAGCCTGAGTTTGAAATACCTTCTATGTGCGGCGGGATGCCATTTCGTTCTCCTGTCTCTCCGTCGCTGCGATTGCTATCCTCGTTTACCGTCCCATGGATGTATATCGATGGGGTACGCTGCTCTCCTTATTCTATTAGACGCTGGTGATGGAGTGCGTCGTTCAGCGGCTCGTTAGTCTGGGGACTTTATATTTGATCTTCAAGTGCATAGTCCTCGAGTGGCACTCCTTAGAGTTTGCCTTGCGCAGTTAGATTGGAGTTTACTTTGTCTTGTGGTGCTTCCGCTTTCCGTCAACGAAGATTAAGCTTGATTCGGCACTCCGTACGACGCTTGCCACCTCAGCAGGCGGGTCGGAGCCACCTTCACGACTAAACGGAAGCCTTTGGCCCGAGAGGTTTTGTGTTTTATATATTGTTCATAAATTGTTGTTTTGGTATTAAGTTGGCTGAGGTTTCTTATGGATTTTCCGGCATTTGGTCTGTTGTCCAGCCCGGGCTAGGTCTCGTTATTTTAAAAGTCGGTCCTTGTTTGGCTTAGTACGGTTTTGGTTTACTGCCTGGTGGTTCTGGTAGTACGCCGGGTTGCTGTGGTTGCATTGCATTTTGTATGGGGCTGTGTGCTCGGAGCCGTGGAGTACAATTTGTGTGAACTGCTTCACTGGGGAGTACTGATAGGGCCATTCTTGGTCCTCTGCAGAATGAAATGATTTTATTATTATTTTAACATTATCACTTAAATGATTTAATTCTTGTTGCGTTAATTGTAACTTTGGTACTGAGAAATTTAGTAGTGTAATTACGGGAGTTTTAATAGTGGCACATGCCCCTTAACCTGTTTCGTTATCTGTTAATTACCGAAAGACCTTAAGCTCATAGTCATATGATGTGATTTTCTTAAATTATTGTATATTTATCTCATGTTATTGTTTTTTTTTTAATTTTCTGATCACTGGTGTACTGTTGCAAGTGTTAATATGTTTCAGGTGGCTATTACTTGGCTTCAACGCGCGGAACCGCAACGGAGAGAGTAGTTGCGTGCCTTACGTGTCCGTTGTTGGCGCGGTCTGGTGTCCGTTGTTTGTTTTGATGCACCTGAGTTAAGTATTGTGTTGCCTCCTCCCTTGCGGCCTCCTCGTGTTCTTCTCATAAACATTTCCTTCAAGGTGTTTTAGTTAATTTTATGCTAGAATTATTTTAATTTCTTACATTGGTAAATTTTGCGGCCTTCATTATACACACTGTTTGTCATAGCGGAGTTGATGTGCCATTGTATTTTCTTAAACTCCATTTTGTGTGCCCTTCGTGATACATATTGTTTGTCATAATAGATTTGAGTATGGCAATTATAATGTCTCATATATCATGATGTGCTTGTGTATTGGTGCAATAAATTGATTATTATTATTTCTGTTTTTGGCGCCCTTCGTGCCTCCTTTCTTGTCCCTATTGGTACGCTATCCTTGTACTTGTGTAGGTAAACCACAACAGTGGTAGCACAACATAAAGCACCCAGTCTAACGTGCTACTGAACGACGCACTTCCATCACCAGCGTCTAGTAGAATAAGGAGAGCAGCGTACCCCATCGATATACATCCATGGGACGGTAAACGAGGATAGCAATCCCAGCGACGGAGAGACAGGAGAACGAAATGGCATCCCGCCGCACATAGAAGGTATTTCAAACTCAGACTCGACAAACTACAACAGGCGAGAGTTCGCTCCCCTTGCGAATCAAGTTAACCGGCACACCACGCCACTGTCCACACTATTAACCGTAAAATCACGATCCTGTCTTCCCATCGGGCCCCACTCGGCGTCCAGACGCAAACAACCCCAGCCGAGCCGAACTGTCTCCACGCCAAAGCAGCCGCCTCTTTCCTCACACGCCTCCAGCGAAGCTCCGGCCAGCAATCACACACGGAAACAACCGCCTAACGCCAAAGCGCCGTCTGAGTGAAAACTCAGCACTAATATCGATACGGACTTGGAAATAAGCGAGCACCGTAACAGGATTCGTTATAAATCGTATGGTAGAGAGAGAGTGAATTATTGTGAATGGTTCAGTTATACCGTTATTCTCATCAGAAGTGACAGTAAACCATCGCCAACAACAAAACTTGTTGTACATGCCTAAGTCACAGGCTGAAGATGAAGAGATACAGTATATGATGACATAGAAACGGCAGTTCAGTTGGGAAAGGAAGTTCATAATCTAATAATCCTGGGGGATTGGTATGTAAGGAAGGAAGAGAAGAGAGAATTACAAGAGAATATGGAATTGGTAATAGCAAGGAGAGAGACAGAATACAAACATCCCGTGTCATCAGATCTTTTCCAAGTATACCTCCTCCTTTTGTGATTCTTGAAAGAGTATTCTCCATTACCGTCTGAAATTTAATCCAAACTCACTCTTCTTCTCTCTCATTCCTACTGCCTATAACATATTCTCCCGCAACTCTTAGTTCTGTTCCTTCCGCTATAACCGTGTTTCAAACCCCGTTGATTATTAATTCAGCTCCCTTTTCATACAGAATTACTCATTCAGTATCCTTATATACTTTGTCTATCTCTGCATTTTATTCTTCTGACGTTGGCATGTATGCCTGAGATACCTTTATCGGGGTCAGTTTGCTATCGAATCTAATGAGAACAACCCTGTCACTGAACTGTTCTACAATGCATGTGAGTTGGTAACAGCGAATACCCTGTTCAAGATTCACAAGACTAGAAAGTATATGTGGAAAAGACCTGGAGACACGTGAAGGTTACAGCTGGATTACATCATGGTCAGACAGAGATTGCAAAGTCAGATATTGGATTTTAAGGTGTAACCTTGGTATAACGTTAAAATCTTTGGCTAGTAATCAGAAAGTCGCAGGTTCCGTCTTAGAACACAACCACTGCTCAAATTCTGAATAAAAGTCACCATCAATGGCACCCGAGTACTTCCGGCGTAAGAAGTCACCTTCGTACTGCCAACGTCCTTGTCAAAGAGGACGGAGGAGAGGACAGAGGTTCAGGGCACTCGATTGCCCCAGAGAGTGGCAAAATGTCCCAAAAAGGCGGAACAATCAGCAATGATCAACAGCGTGAGGATGCAGAAGTCAATGGAAACCACTGCATTAAAGACACATAACGCATATCCACAGAACATGTGGCCCGTAGCGAAAAAAGTATCATGAGGATCCCCTCCTGTTGGCAAAATATTCCGGATTGGTCCCCCATTCGGGTCCCTGCGAGGCGACTGCTAAGGACGGTGTGACGATGAGGAAGACGTGGAATAATTAACGGAGTGCTATGATTCGACCAGTCGGAGCATGAAATGTCAGAAGTTTTAACATATTAGGAAAGGTAGAAAACCTGAAAGGAGAAATGCAAAGGCTCACTCTAGATATTGTGTGTGTCAGTTAAGTAAAATGGATAGAAGACAAAGATTTCTGGTCAGACGAGTATAGGGTAATATCAACAGCAATAGAAAATGGTGTAACAGGATTTGGATTCGTTATGAATTTAGCCACCGTGAACAGTTCAGTGACAGGGTTGTTCTCATTAGATTCGATAGCAAACTGACCCCGATAAAGGTATCTCAGGCATACATGCCAACGTCAGAAGAATAAAATGAAGAGATAGACAAAGTATATAGGGATACTGAATGAGTAATTCTGTATGAAAAGGGAGCTGAATTAATAATCAACGGGGTTTGGAACATGGTTATAGCGGAAGGAACAGAACCAAGAGTTGCGGGAGAATATATTATAGGCAGTAGGAATGAGAGAGAAGAAGAGTGAGTTTGGATTAAATTTCAGACGGTAATGGAGAATACTCTTTCAAGAATCACAAAAGGAGGAGCTATGCTTGGGAAAGATCTGATGACACGGGATGTTTCCAGCTGGATTACATCATTGTCAGACAGAGGCTCCTAAATCAAATATTGGATTGCAAGGCGTACCCAAAAGCAAACATGAACTCATTTCGTTAGTAATAGTGAAGAGTACACTGAAGTTTAAGAGAATGGCTCGGATGAATCAGTGTGTGGAAGGAAGTCGGATACCGAAGTACTGAGGAATGACGAGACACCGCTCGTGGTAGCCGCGCGGTCTTAAGGCACCTTGTCACTGTCCGTGCGTCTTCCCCCGTCGGAGGTTCGAGGCCTCCCTAGAGCATGGGTGTGTGTGTTGTCCGTGGCGTAAATTAGGTTAAGTTAGATTAAGTAGTACGTAAGCTTAGGTAGCGAAGATCTCAGCAGTTTGGTCCCATAAGACCTTACCACAAATTTCCAAATTAAAAAAAGAAAAATAAGATGAGACGTGTTGGAAATTTTCTAAGAATATGTATACTGCTACAAGGAATTTCACAGCAGGTAGTTTAGTTGGAGAGAAGTGGACGCGTCTGAAAAGGGCCATCACAGATGTTATATAGTCAGACATAGTTACAAAGAAAGTAACGCCGAAGGAACCTTGGGTAACAGAAGAAATACTTCCATTGAACGACGAAAGGAGGAAGTACAAAAATGTTCGGGGAAAAACAGGAGGACAGCAATATAAGTTACTCAGGAATGAAATAAATAGGAAGTGCAGGGATGCAAAGGTGACCTGTCTCGAGGAAAAAGATGAAGAAATAGAAAAAGAAATGATCGTCCGAAGAACTGAATGAAGTCGAAACAACCTTCGGTGGGTTGTGGCGTTAAGACCAAAATAGGAATTCCATTGTTAAACGCAGAAGAGTGAGCGGATAGGTGGAAAGAGTACACTGAAGGCCTCCATTTGGAGGAGGGGGAGGGCAATATGGATAGATAGGGGATGCACTATTGGAGTCTGAATTTCAAAGAACTTTTGGAGGCTTGTGATTCAGAGGTAGATGGGGTGGATAAAATTCCATTGGAATTGCTAAAACCATTGGGGGAAATTCAACCAAAGGACTATTCAAGACGGTGTATAGAATCGATGAGACCGGTGAAGTAACATAACACTTTAGGGAAAAATATCATCCACACCGTTACGAAGATAGCAAGGGCAGATAGGTGCGAAAAATGTCACATAATCAGCTTAGCATCTCATCCATTGAAGCTGGTGACAAGACTAACAGACAGATAGGTGGACAAGAAAACTGAGGATCAGATAGATGACGATGAGTTTGACATTGGGAAAGGTAAAAGCACCAGAGAGACTGTTCTGACTTTGCACTCGATAATAGAAACAACGTTGAAGAAAATAAAGATACAATCATAGGACACGTCGATATAGAAATGAGATCGACCATGAGAAATTCTGCGAGATCTTCGAAATTCTGAGAAAAATGGAAGTGGACTACAACGATACTCAACATACACAACAACGAAGAGGGAACAATAAGACTGGAAGACCAAGAACGAAGTGGTCGTATTGAAAAGGGGGTAAATAGGGACAATCTATACATCGAAGGTGCAATGACGGAGATCAGTAGGATAATAAAACACTAAGGAATGATGAAGGGTTTTTTTTGAAAAATGTCGAAAAAGTGAATATTTTGGTGGGCCACTTGGAAACAGAATAAGGGGTTGATTACACTATTATAATAACATCCGTAGAGCATTAAATACCTGAATAAGAGCAGCATGTTGATATATATATATATATATATATATATATATATATATATATATATATATATATAAGATCGTTCGAAAGAAACATTATCATTTCTGTGCATTTTTATAGTCTCGATGAAGTCATACCCGGGACCAGAAGATTAATAGACTTTAAAAGAAATGCAACACCACACAATAAAAAAAAAATTGGCTCAGAAATAATAGAAAAAACGATAATGTTCCTTCTCCCTCATGCTGCGTTCTGCCCATCAGCGTGATCGTAATTTCTGGTCACGAACTAACACAAAATAATTATAATTCAAGTAAATGAGGAGATGGAAATCGTCAAGGTTAATTTACTAAAATAAGCACACTTATCTGTAACACACCCTTTTTTTAATGCTAGGTACCTTTTCATATTAAGTTACAATAGATGACCATTGTGGTTAAATACTTTATACATAACAGTTAAAATGTTCTCTTGATGCTGTCTGTTCCTAATCACTTACAAGAAACTACATGTTTTCTGATTGAAAAAAATAACATTTAGCATATTTACCTGCTTGGCCATTTTGCACTCCCTGTCAATATTATTTTTGAGACGTTTGTATTCCTTTTTGCCTGCTTCATTTACTGCATTTTCATATTTTCTCCTTTCATCAATTAAATTCTATATTTCTTCTGTTACCCAAGGGTTTCCACTAGCCCTCGTCTTTTTACCTATTTGATCCTCTGCTGCCTTCACTATTTCATCCCTCAAAGCTACCCATTCTTTTTCTACTGTATTTCTTTCCCCCATTCCTGTCAACTGTTCCCTTATGCTCTCTCTGAAACTCTCTACAACCTCTGGTTTAGTCAGTTTCCCCAGGTCCCATCTCCTTAAATTCCCACCTTTTTGCAGTTTCTTCAGTTTTAATCTACACTTCATAACCAATAGATTGTGGTCAGAGTCCACACCTGCACCTGGAAATGTCTTACTTTTTAAAACCTGGCTCCTAAATCTCTGTCTTACCACTATATAATCTATCTGATACCTTTTAGTATCTCCAGGGTTCTTCCGTATATACACCCTTCTCTTATAATTCTTAAACCAAGTATTAGCTATGATTAAGTTATGCTCTGCCCAAAATTCTACCAGGCGGCTACCTCTTTCATTTCTTAGCCACAATCCATATTCACCTACTATGTTTCCTTCTCTCCCTTAGCCTACAGATGAATTCCAGTCACCCGTGACTATTAAATTTTCGTCTCCCTTCACTACCTGAATAATTTCTTTTATCTCATCATACATTTCATCAATTTCTTCGTCATCTGCAGAGCTAGTTGGCATATAAACTTGTACTACTGTAGTAGGTGTGAGCTTCGTATCTATCTTGGCCACAATAATGCGTTCACTATGCTGTCTGTAGTAGCTTACCCGTGCACCTATTTTCTTATTCATTATTAAACCTACTCCTGTATTCCCCCTATTAGAGTTTGTATTTATAACCCTGTGCTCACCTGACCAGAAGTCCTGTTCCTCCTGCCACCGAACTTCTAAAATTCCCACTATATCTAGCATTAACCTACCCATTTCCCTTTTTAAATTTTCTAACCTACCTGCCCCATTAAGGGATCCGACATTCCACGCTCTGATTCGAAGAACGCCAGTTTTCTTTCTCCTGATAACAACGTCCTCTTGAGTAGTGCCCGCCCGGAGATCCGAATGGGGGACTATTTAACCTCCGGAATATTTTACCTAAGAGGACGCCATCATGATTTAATCATACAGTAAAGCTGCATGCTCTTGGGAAAAATTACGGCTGTATTTTTCCCTTGCTTTCGGCCGTTCGCAGTACCAGAACAGCAAAGCCATTTTGGCTAATGTTACAAGGCCAGATCAGTCAATCATCCAGACTGTTGCCCCTGCAACTACTGAAAAGGATGCTGCCCCTCATCAGGAACCACACGTTTGTCTGGCCTCTCAACAGATACCCCTCTGTTGTGGTTGCACCTACGGTACGGCTATCTGTATCGTTGAGGCACGCAAACCTCCCCACCAACGGCAAGGTCCATGGTTCATGGGGGGAATATAAAATACAGTTACGGGACGCAGCAAGTCCGCTTCCGCCTTTCATAGAATACAAAACAGTAAAAGGTGAGGCGCCAAGAGCCTCATTTGTATTGAAACAACAGAATTCTTTTTATACCATTAATCGATGCATGTACATAGAGATTTACAGGCACCGAGCAAGAACGGCAAAGATAAAGAAAAATAGACTCTGTCGCTGCTATGCGATGGTTCATTTCTTTTACTTTACAATTGTTCGATAATTTTAGGCCACCAGGCATTTACAATTGAGCGTATATTAATGTTTGTGAGGCGAAAATTACTAATATTACACTGCCTCCCATGAGGAGGGAAGGAATACTGTAGGTACAGGTTATTAAAAGTTTCATTTCACATTCATTCCATAATAAAAGAATAAACGTTTCAATCTGTAATTACTGACGGTGGATCCTTGTCAATTTGTTCTGTGTTTCTATCAGTGTTTGCATGGATTCAGTCTTTCTTGATGATTCTTAAAATTAAGGCCATAAGTACACATATTTACAAAATTTATATGGAAATAGTCACACTTCAATTTTCATTGTTGCAAAAGTAATCTGACTATCAGAACTGGTAGACAACTTTCTGTTTTTACTGTATTCATTATATTGTCATCGTCTTTTAAATTGATTGGCTTGTCCGTTATCGCACTTAATTATACATTTAATTTCTTCGCACAAACACTATTTATGATAGACTTTGATTGTAGAGCGGCCACTGGTGATGGCTTCGACAAGGAAGTCCATATCTTTCACTATCAGGGCTCGAGTGTGGCTCTCCGAATTATTTCACGTATGAAACAGAAAAAATATCTTAAATTAGAATATCTTACAAAACTAATTTTATATACATGTGGGATGGGATATAGGAAGGGTTCGGATCCTTCGACTATTTTAGTGTGCTTATTTTCATTCGTATCGTGACCGCTCGTTAAAGTTTACATTTCAACAGTGTTCAGATTTGACCTTGTTACTTATATCTGTGTGCAATCAATCATTATACTAATTACGCTAACTTCTTTATCTTAAAACCTCGCAGGAGGTTTATGATACATACAAAAATGTTTTCAGTACTGTATGTGAATGTTTTTGCTACAGAGTATAGAGCACAGCAACTGCTGTTGGCGGTTGAACGTTTACATTATTTCGTCACATGGTGGTGGTCCGCCTCCACTGTTGCGAGCAATCTAGAAATTCAGTCTGTGAGCGCGCACGTGACCGGAGCTTTCTTGCAGAGCGTTGATTTCGCGTTTGAGGTACAGTGCGTCGCTTTTATTCGGCGGATCGTGGCTTTGTGCTTTTAAGATTGCTGGAGGGAGCTTCTGCCACAGAAACTGCCTCACATCACTTCCTGTCCACTAACCAGTTACGGATTCAAAGGTAAGTGGTAGCTACCGCTGCAACTGCATGTGTGGAATGACACTGGTTATTACACACTGCACACATCAATGAACTTTATTAATATGGTGCAGCAGAATACTACCACTAAAAATCATTTAAAACTTCACTTGCATTGTGGTGAGCGTCTGTGTGAACGGTGTATTATAAGAAATTCTCCTTCGTAACATCACACGGTGTTTACAAGTTGATTTACATACTAATATTTAAATCGAGAAATAATTTAATTGACCACTTTCAATCAGAACAATTGTTTCTTAATTAGTCTTTTTTATTTATGCCTACGGTCACAGGTAAGCTATTATAAGTCCTTTTTTTTTACCAAATTCATTCCAATCTCCTTTATAAATTAATTTCATTCATAGTAATCTTTATCACGCTTACTTATTCATTTTGTAGGCTTAATACATTTTCTTTAATGCTCATCTTATTTAGTGACTTGTGAGGGGAGCTTCATTTATGTCAAATTTTCTCTCGTATGTGTTTGTCTTTAAAGAAAGTTCGAGGAGAGATTTGAAAATAGCAAATCCGCCTCTGGATTTCGTGTAGAAACACAAACAGTCGAAAAAGAAAAGTGCCGGCCGCCGTGGTCTCGCGGTTCTAGGCGCTGAGTCCGGAACGGCGCGACTGCTACGATCGCAGGTTCGAATCCTGCCTCGGGCATGGATGTGTGTGATGTCCTTAGGTTAGTTAGGTTTAAATAGTTCTAAGTTCTAGGGGACTAATGACCACAGATGTTGAGTCCCATAGTGCTCAGAGCCATTTGAAAAAGAAAAGTGGGAAAAGCGGGCCTACTCTCGGATCGTCGACAGAATTTAAATTACTCCTCAACCAGGTCGAAAATTTAATTTACATTGCGCATTACAAAAGCAATGTGCGCGTCGCGAAACTACTCATTTTTATACGTAGCGCCTCACTTCCCAAGCGCACGTGCATCTTTACAAGCTGACCCTGCAGAATGGATAGGATCAAGGATCTTAAAGGATTTGCACTTAGGAAAGGGATTCAATAATCACAGAGAAAACAATAAATATTGCAGTGCGCACTTAAAATAAAATCTATCACTTCAAGCATTTATATCTAATATGTATCTTGCTGCAGCTTGCTTACTACTCTTTGTTCATAACATAGACTAAGTCAAGTTTATGCATTACGCATTTGGGTATTAATTATCATTTGTATATACAAGCCTCTCACTAGAGTGTCGTTGTTTGCTGCTGTCGCGACCTGTGAAGCTTGGGCGAGATTCTTCTTCTATTTGCTGCTAGCTTGTGAATTTGCAGTATCGCTAATGCTCAATAGTACCATGAAGTTGCCATAATAACCATGCTACTCATATGTTCTTTTACTCAGCTTGTTTATAGTCTGGACTCGTCTTACTTTACGTTATATAATAAACTTCCTTTTCATTCCGTCACGCTTTTACTTAAGGTTAACGTCAGGTATTTTTAGAATAATTGCACTGCGTTATCAATCTGTTTATGCTTAATCCTAGGTATCTGTTTACTTCAAAGAGCTGTGCTGGAACTTACAAGTTTAATCTACTGACTGTTTTGCGCTAACAGGTGGTGCCTTATTTACGTCACATTTGAATATAGGGAATAGCCTCATGGAATAGAATCTTTTCACACTACTTTCCTCTTTTGTCTGGACGTTAAGTATTTTCTTTCAAAACAGGTCATTAATTTGTCCTCGATTAAATTTCACTTACTAATACTAAGCACATATAATCATCATTTTCATATTACTATTTAGCGAGGGAAGTGCATTATTCGCTCCTTCCTGCTCATTTTCAAATTACTATTTAGCGAGAGAAGTGCATTATTCGCTCCTTCCTCTTTCCCCATTTTAGTACCTCGGGGCTAATTAAAACTGTCGAGTACATCATTTTTCTTACATACTAACTTATAACTAAAATTGAAAATCGTGTCTAGGACATGCCCTCCTGTTTACATAAAGATTATTCATGTAATTACTTGTCTACAACTTATTCTGTATTTTATTTTCCAGACGCGTTTTTTTAATACATAAGGTTTCCTTTTAGCACCGGTTAACGTCCGTAGTCAGTTCACTTCAGTTCTTGTTACTCATTGGTTAATCCTGATCTCCAGTACCTTAGAATTTTCTTACAGCTTAAATTAACTTAATTCCTTGCGTTATAAAATTTTCTTAAATCATGATGGTGGAACAATCCTTTGATTTTATTCGTGGCAGGGTCAGATAACAAATAGCTACCAATGTGTGGTTTCCTCATTATCACAAAGGGACCTTCATAAATGTGTTGCCACTTACGATTCTTCTTTAACAACAGGGGTGGTTTAAAGTGAGTCTTGACTAATACCTTTTCTCCTTCTTTGAAATCGGTAACTCTGTTTACCTTCTTATCAAATGCCTTTTTTCGGAGGTTAGCATACGTTGTCAATTATATGAGATAATCTTGATCTAAGACTAGCCTTACGCTACCATCTGATTTTAGTACAGACAATAAAGGACTCGAATAAGGTGAATGAGATATTTCTATCATATTCCAGCGTAACATTTTCCTGATCTCGCACTTGACAGCTTCGCGTCTCGCATATGGAATGGAATAGCTTGTTCTACATTGGGTTGAATGGGGCAGGTCATCCACTCGATATTCAAAGCCTTTTATTAGTCCAGGTTTCTTAGAAAATACTTGAACGTAATCTGTTAACAAACTGTAAAGCTCATTCTTCTGTTGTTTGGATAATTCAGTGGACTCACTAGCTTTACCGTATAATTCATTCTGACCGGGAATTAGGTCTGTATACTCATCGTCGTTAACACTTTCAAGATCTGTCATGTCTTCCGTCTGACTGTACTGTTGTCTTTTAGTCCATGGCCGTACTGCTATTTGAAGCACCCCAAAGTTTGTCTTCACCTTACTTCTTAACAAATTTACAGTTACTTGTTGCTGGCTCGCTACTAGAGTACAGATTCCACACTCGATGTCAATTTTAGCTTTCGTCTGCCTCAAGAATTCCATACTCATGATAAATGGCACTGATAGGTTTTTAACAATAACAAAAATGCACGTTACTGAAATAGACTCTATCTGGATTTGAAGCTGAGTCTGAAGATTTACACGTTGTGTTAGTGGACCAATTGCTCCCGAAACGGTGCAACATTCAATTGGAAGTGATAAAACTTTGCTTGCAGAGGATATTTGCTTAAATAAAGATAAAAGATAAGACATTTATATTAGCTCCTGTATCTACAATGGCTGTTACTGGTATGTTGTCAATTGATACTCTTATGGAAGCTTGAACTTGTTCGTCCCATACGTCATCATTGTCTTTCGTCTCAGTGTCTGCTACTAGATCAACCCCTAAGATTGCATCTTTTTCATACCTAATTGCTTTAATTTCGTGTGGGCTAAGGGACAGGATGCCCCCATTCAAACTTGCAGCATCCTCTACGAGGCTCAAAGGTGCTGCTTTTAATTTTCCGCTCGACGCTTACTTTCCTGCTGATTTATATTTCTTAAAGTTTTTTCCGTCTGGAACTGGTGTTGGTATTGTGGTACGAACTAGGTTGGAAATGGATCTTGTTGTCCTGGCGTATTCGCTTGCGCATATAAATTTGCGTATTATGCGTGCGTTTAGGCTTCAGACTTAACGAAGGTCCGTTCGCTTGTTGCGTGAAGTGTATATTTTGTGGCTGACAGGTAGTTTGCAGTGGCTTGTGTTGACTGTAACCGTTACTGAAAGGTGTACGTTGGTCTCCACCTTGATTATGCCATTTATTTCCTTTCCACTGACGATTTGAATCGTAAGACTGATCGTTTTGATAATTACCGTTGATCGGTTGCGTGTTTCCATATTGCTGGTGCTGTGTATTGTAAAGTGCATTTCCGTACTGAGGTGGTGACGAATTATATATTGGATTGTATCTCTGGCCGTTATTGTACTTATTTTTGTGTTTACTGTTGGAGTACGTAGAGTGTTTATTTTTTAAACCATTATGCGGTTGGTACTGCCGTCGCTGTGACGCGCTTTCGCTCGGCCACCATTGTTTCTTGCGTATTCTGTACTGAGCTGGCCGCCTGCACTAAAGTGGGCGTTGCCAACATCAACTCTAGCGACCTCGTAAATCAGATCTAACGAGTCTAACACAGATAGGAAAGTGTCTGTATCGTCCTCAGACACGTTTGATAACTTTTCTCTGGTCGCAATCGGTAGCTTAGTTTTTAGAATCATAATAACGTCTTTGGCGGTGATCGGAGAATCCCAGAACTTGATTTTCGCTAAATACTTTTCAAAATATCTTCTCAAACTACCGCGCTTACTGTTAAACACTTCAGCGTTGTAAACCTCTTTTCTCAGGCGCTGCTGCACACCAGAACTCCAGAATTTAGCTAAAAGTATCTGTTCAAACTCTTTGTAACTTTTACAAGAGTCGACCATTTCGGTTCCCCACAAGGCAGCATCGCCTACGATAAATCCAGTAACGAAGTGAATTCGCTGGCGGTCACTCCACCTATTTGGGAAAATTCCTGAAAAATTTCGGAGGAACACTATAGGATGAATTTATCTTTTCTGTGGGAGAAAGGTCGGAAAAACACGATGTTTGATCACGCTTTCCTCCTGCATCAAACTGACAAAAGTGGGTGGGCTGGTACTCTGGTTAAATTGTGCTTCTATAGAACTATGAGTTTGAGCGTTATCAAATGGTGAACGGTAATGTACCTGCTGTTCATTACATCGTGGTGAATTATTCCACTCTCCTGAAACTGCAGGTGGGGAATTTTTAACTTGACATTTTAGTGTACGAACTTCATCAACTATCTGTTGAAGCCATTCAGGTAAATCTTGAGCTAACGTTCGTCTTATCTGGCCTAATTCTGACATCACCGTGTCTCCTGTTTTTCCAGGGGCTGCCAATATTTCAAAGGTCACGTTTTTGACAGTTTCCCTGAGTTCGTTCTTGACCTTGTTTTCTATGAATCCGTCTTTGTTTTTAATCCACTCTTGGTAGTGGTCGGACAATGCTTCAGCATGTGCCTTAACAGTATTCTTTATTTGATCCTCTACATTAAGAGTCTCAGTCTGTTTGGAAAGATCATCAACAACATTCTCGATCGTGTCTACTGCGGTTTTAACTCCTTTGATCTCACCAGAGATTGCAGTATAATCTTCTTTTAAGGTCGAAGCTTGTTTTTGATATTCAATCACTTTTTATTTATCTCTCCCTTGGCTGCTTCGATTTTTTCATCCAACAGTTTTGAAATATCCTCTATTTTTGACTCTACTTGTGTGTCAATTTCTAGCCTCATAGTTGTGATCTGACTACTGATTTGGCTTTGGACATTATCCAACAGGGTATTTAAATCAGGTTTTAGGTCTGCCTTTATTTCTGCCTTTACCGAATTTAACCGTGTATTTAGGTCATTTATCACCGTTTGCAGATCAGTTTTTACTGAATTTATGTCTGTTTTTACTGAATTTATTTCTGTTTTTACTGAATTTATGTCTGCTTTTACTGAATTGCACAGATTTGTAAGGACCTGATTTTTATTATGCTGTCTTTCGGCCTTCTCTTTTTCTTCGCCGGCCTTTTCATCTAATTGTTCCTGCTTTTCACGTTCCTGTCTTTGCGCTTGTCTCTGTCTTTGACTTTCGAACTTATTGCTTCGATCATTGCAGCCAAGTCATTTTTTTTCAAAAGCGGGAATAGTTTGCACACTAGGACCGGCTTCTAAAACTTCGGTCGAGGCTGCTTCTGCCTCCGCTCGTGTACCTATCGCGCGTGATCTTAATGGATAGTGAGGTCCATTCGCATCACCGCTGTCGTCTGCTTTTGTTTGTGTCCGCTGTTTACCGTCAGCCACGTTCATGAATTATTTGTCAAACGTCAAAATGCTACAGATATTGTTTGTCACTGAGGTCAGTCGTTTGTTTGTGACGTAGTGCTACGGCTTACTGGGACCTAAGATGAAATTTTAACTCTTGGTGACAACTGACGTTCATGTACGCCAAGAAGACAAGATGGTTCCTACTAATTACAAACAAATGAAATATCACATGTTTTACCAGTTTTGAGCGTAGTTATCCGCCATATCGTAATTTTTTTTAAGCACTGACAACAATGGTACACTTTAACTGAAGTTAGCTACATAAGAATGGACTATGGACAAATTGAAATAAAGCTGTTTCAAGGCAAGGAAGGACAGGTTTACGTTCTGATCAACTCTAAAGATGCAACTTCACTACGAAAGCTTGGCTACTGCGTATAAAAATATGACTTACTATGGCTGTCTACATGGTGATACGGCTGGATAGTCGCGTTTTTTTATAATTTCATCAATCGTTCTTTTGAATTAATTAAAAGTTTTCCCACTTATCTTACTCGGTTGAATCGCATCCACATGAAAAAATGAAACAATTATTAGAACAAGCACTGAAAATTTTTTAAACACATACATGAAATGATTTTGGTCAAGTCCCTGTTCGGGCGCCAAGTCTAGCGTTGCTCTTGGGGGACGAAAAGAAAAAGAATTGTTATTTTCTTTTAATGCCGAAAAAGTGAATATTTTGGTGAACTACTTGGCAACAGAATCAGGGATTAATTACACTATTATAATAACATCCGTTGAGCATTAAATACCTGAATAAGAGCAGCATATTGATATATATATTTGAGATCGTTCAGAAGAAACATTAACATTTCTGTGCATTTTTATAGTCGCGATGTAGTCATACCCGGAACAACACTAAGGTACCAGAAGATTAATAGACTTTAAAAGAAATGCAACACTACACAATAAAATAAAACTGGATCAGAAATAATAGAAAAAAAACGATAATGTTCATTCTGCCTCATGCTGCGTTCGGCCCATCAGCGTGATCGTAATTTCTGGTGATGAACTAACACAAAATAATAATTCAAGTAAATGAGGAGATGGAAATCATCAATGTTAATTTACTAAAATAAGCACACTTATCTGTAACACACCGTTTTTTTAATACTACATACCTTTTCATATTAAATTACAATAGATGACCATTGTGGTTAAATACTTTATACATAACAGTTAAAATGTTCTCTTGATGCTGTCTGTTCGTAATCAGTTACAAGAAACTACATGTTTTCTGATTGATAAAAAAATAACATTTAGCATATTCACTCAATATTTTCACATGTTGTGTTGTGGTCTTCAGTCCTGATACTGGTTTGATGCAGCTCTCCGTGCTATTCTATCCTGTGCAAGCTTCTTCATCTCCCAGTACCTGCTGCAACCTACATCCTTCTGAATCTGTTTAGTGTATTCATTTCTTGGTCTTCCTCTACGATTTTTACCATCCACGCTGCCCTCTAATACTAAATTGGTGATCCCTCGATGTCTCAGAACATGTCCTACCAACCGATTCCTTCTTCTAGTCAAGTTGTGCCACAAGCTCCTCTTCTCCCCATCTAATCATCAGCATTCTTCTGTAGCACCACATTTCGAAAGCTTCTATTCTCTTCTTGTCTTAGCTATTTATCGTCCACGTTTCACTTCCATATATGGCTACATTCCATACAAATACTATCAGAAACGACTTCCTGACACTTAAATCAATACTCGATGTTAACGAATTTCTCTTCTTAAAAAACGCTTTCTTTGCCATTGCCAGTGTACATTTTATATCCTCTCTACTTCGACCATCATCAGTTATTTTGCTCCCCAAATAGCAAAACTCCTTTACTACTTTCAGTGTCTCATTTCCTAATCTAATTCTCTCAGCATCACCCGACTTAATTCGACTACATTCCATTATCCTCGTTTTGCTTTTGTTGATGTTCATCTTATACCCTCCTTTCAAGACACCGTCCATTCCGTTCAACTGCTCTTCCAAGTCCTTTGCTGTCTCTGACAGAATTACAATGTCAGAATTACAATGTCATCGGCGAACCTCAAAGTTTTTATTTCTTCTCCATGAACTTTAATACCTACTCCGAATTTTTCTTTTGTTTCTTTTATTGCTTGCTCAATATACAGATTGAATAACGTCGTGGATAGGCTACAACCCTGTATCACTCCCTTCCCAACCACTCCCTCCCTTTCATGCCCCTCGACTCTTATGACTGCCATCTGGTTTCTGTACAAATTGTAAGTAGGCTTTCGCTCCCTGTATTTTACCCCTGCCACCTTTAGAATTTGAAAGAGAGTATTCCAGTCAACATTGTCAAAAGCTTTCTCTAAGTCTACAAATGCTGGAAACGTAGGTTTGCCTTTTCTTAATTTTTCTTCTAAGAAAAGTCGTAGGGTCAATATTGCCTCACGAGTTCTAACATTTCTACGGAATCGAAACTGATCTTCCCCGAGGTCTGCTTCTATCAGTTTTTCCATTCGTCTGTAAATAATTCGCGTTAGTATATTGCAGCTGTGACTTATTACACTGATAGTTCGGTAATTTTCACATCTGTCAACACCTGCTTTCTTTGGGATTTTTATTATATTCTTCTTGAAGTCTGAGGGTATTTCGCCCGTCTCATACATCTTTCTCACCAGATGGTAGAGTTTTGTCAGGACTGGCTCTCCCAAGGTTGTCAGTAGTTCTAATGGAATGTTGTCTACTCCGGGGGCCTTGTTTCGACTCAGGTCTTTCAGTGCTCTGTCAAACTCTTCAAGCAATATCATATCTGCCATTTCATCTTCATCTACAGCCTCTTCCATTTCCATAATACTGTCCTCAAGTACATCGCCCTTGTATAGACTCTCTATATACTCCTTCCACCTTTTTGCTTTCCCTTCTTTGCTTAGAATTGTGTTTCCATCAAAGCTCTTGATATTCATGCTAGTGGTTTTTCTTTCTTCACCCCTAGTGAGATAAGCCTCTACATCCTTACATTTGTCCTCTAGCCATACCCGCTTAGCCACACATTCTGTCAGTATCATTTTTGAGACGTTTGTATTCCTTTTTGCCTGCTTCATTACTGCATTTTTATATTTTCTCCTTTCATCAATTAAATCCAATATTTCTTGTGTTACCCAAGAATTTCTACTAGCCCTCGTCTTTTTACCTATTTGATCCTCTGCTGCCTTCACTATTTCATCCCTCAAAGCTACCCATTCTTCTTCTACTGCTTTCCCCCATTCCTGTCAGTTGTTCCCTAATGCTCTCCCTGAAACTCTCTACAACCTCTGGTTTAGTCAGTTTCCCCAGGTCCCATCTCCTGAAATTTCCACCTTTTTGCAGTTTCTTCAGTTTTAATATACAGTACATAACCAATAGCTTGTGGTCAGAGTCCACATCTGACCCTGGAAATGTCTTAAAATTTAAAACCTGGTTCCTAAATCTCTGTCTTGCCATTTTATATAATCTATCTGATACCTTTTAGTATCTCCAGGGTTCTTCCATGTATACAGCCTTCTTTTATGATTCTTAAACCAAGTATTAGCTATGATTAAGTTATGCTCTGTGCAAAATTCTACCATGCGGCTTCCTCTTTCATTTCTTAGCCCCAATCCATATTCACCTACTATGTTTCCTTATCTCCCTTTTCCTACTAATGAATTCCAGTCAAACATGACTATTAAATTTTCGTCTCCCTTCACTATCTATCTTGGCCACAATAATGCGTTCACTATGTTGTCTGTAGTAGCTTACCCGTACACCTGTTTACTTATTCATTATTAAACCTACTCCTGCATTACCACTATTAGATTTTGTATTTATGACCCTGTACTCACCTGACCAGAAGTCCTGTTCCTCCTCCCACCGAACTTCTAAAATTCCCACTATATCTAACTTTAACCTATCCATTTCCCTTTTTAAATTTTCTAACCTACCTGCCTGATTAAGGGATCTGACATTCCAATCTCCGAACCCAAGAACGCCAGTTTTCTTTCTCCTGATAACAACGTCCTCTGAGTAGTCCTCGCCCGGAGATCCGAATGGAGGACTATTTTACCTCCGGAATATTTTACCAAAGAGGACGCCATCATCATTTAATCATACAGTGAAGCTGCATGCCCTTGGGAGAAATTATGGCTGTATTTTTCCCTTGCTTTCAGCCGTTCGCAGTACCAGAACAGCAAGACCATTTTGGTTAATGTTACAAGGCCAGATCAGTCAATCATCCAGACTGTTGCCGCTGCAACTACTGAAAAGGCTGCTGCCCCTCTTCAGGGACCACACGTTTTTATGGCCTCTCAACAGATACCCATCCGTTGTGGTGGCACCTACGGTACGGCTATCTTTATCGTTGAGGCCCGCAAGACTCCCCACCAACGGCAAGGTCCATGGTTCATGGGGGGAATATAAAATACAGTTGCGGGTCGGAGCAAGTCCGCTTCCGCCTTTCATAGAATACAAAACAGTAAAAGGTGGGGCGCCAAAAGCCTCATTTGTCTTGAACCAACAGAATATTTTTCTATACCATTAATCGATACATGTACATAGAGATTTACAGGCACCGCGCAAGAACGGCAAAGATAAAGAATAATAGACTTTGTCGCTGCTATGCGATGGTTCATTTATTTTACTTTACAATTGTTCGATAACTTTAGGCCATCAGGCATTTACTATTGAGCGTATGTTATTGTTTGTGAGACGAAAATTACTAATATTAGAAGTTGTTGAGATAAAGGCGAGAATACAGCAATACAAGCCACTTAAGGATGAACTAAATAGGAAGAGCAGCGAAGCCAAGGAGAATTGGCTACAACAAAAATATGATGAAGTCGAAAGCGGAAAGGTAGTGTGAAGCATTGATTCAGCATATAATAAAGTCAAAACAACCTACGATGAAATAAAAACCAAAGACGGCAGCATTTAAAGTGCAATGGGAGTGCCAATATTGAAGGAAGAGGAGAGAGAGGCATAAGTCCTATACGAGGTCGAGGAAGTGTCTGATGATGTGATACGAGAAGGAATGAGAGACGGGATGGGGGACATAGGGAATACAGTACAGGAGCCGGAGTTTTAATAGAGCTTTGCAAGATTTGCAATCAAATTAGATTGAAGGCACAAATAACATCCGATCGTAGTTTCAAAAATCAATGGGGAAGCTGGCAACGACACAAGTATTGAAATTGATGTGCAGAATACATAAGACTGGAGGCATTCTATCAAACTTTAGGAAGAATGCTATTCACACAATACCAATAATAGCTGGGTCAGATAAATTCCAAAACTACTTCACAGTCACCCTAATGTCTCATGCAGCTAAATTGCTAACAAAGTAGATATACAGATTAATGAAAGAATTGAGGAGCTGCTAGGCTACAGTCAGTTTTGCTCTCGGAAAGATAAATGCATCAGATTGGCAGCTGTGACGTTGTGCTTGACACTAGAAGCAAAACTTAAGGAAAAGCGAGACTTGCTCGTAGGATTCAGCGATGTAAAATGTTCAAGGACGAACAATCTGATGAGAAGAGAATGTGGATTTAGAGTAAACCAAAGAAAATTGAAAGTAATAAGAAGTACAGCAGCAAAAATGAGATTAACGTGTGGGTTAACGAGCATTTCGCTCTTATTTAAGTATATGGCTGAAAGAGCTGTCCGTCAGAAATTGTGAAACGAACCCTGTCGTCCAGGACGGGATAACACCAAGGGCGCAGATTCACCAAGAGATGGGAAAACTCATGGGCGTCAGTTGTCTATTGAGGCCTAAGCGCTGTAATGTATGAGTGAGACGGGCGAGAACCTAAATGATACGGAAACCCAATAGAAGGCTTTTGAGGCCAAGGAGACGTAGCAGTATTAAATATGGAGGACGTAAGACCGGCCAAAAGGTAAACATTTATGAAAATTATTTAATTCTGTACTAATGCAGGGAATGAAGCCACAGTAATTTTAATCTGCCATCCACCGCAAATTTTCATGAAGATCTCATTAAAACGTGACTACTGACCATATCTATAACAGTTTAGAATTTACTGTTAAAGTGAAATTCACAAGTTTTGTAAGAAATATGTGAATGCTAAAATCTGAACGACCGACATTTCATGTAAAAGCACATCATTAATGTGAGAAATGTTGTAAGTATCAACTCTGTAACTTCATTTGTTTAAAAGATATAGCAAATTTAAATGATCAGAATTTTCAGTTAGCATCAGATCACTATTTCCTCCAGACAAAACTCATTGAAAGATGACAACATTACACTTTATGGAACCAAGAATATTTGTTGTAAAGTTTAGTGCATAAAAGTTACTTTTGTTCTTTATTTATTTATCAGAAAGCACATTGGTGGAAGGCTACTGGCCGTGACATTCAAAGTTAAGAAGAAAATTTATTTGTTTCACATAAAAGAATTTAACAATGGATATTATTGTTACTTTATTTAGAACGTGAAAGTGGTCAAGCTTTGATTATTTAAATATGTTATAATGTAAAATAATACAGAATAAGCAGTAGTCCATCAGACGGACGGCTTCAGGAAACGAAACGGCCCTTGTCAGCTGAGCGATATTCGGCCCGCGGGAAACGCGGCCGGGAACGGG
Source organism: Schistocerca gregaria (assembly GCF_023897955.1). Lineage (NCBI taxonomy): Eukaryota > Metazoa > Arthropoda > Insecta > Orthoptera > Acrididae > Schistocerca > Schistocerca gregaria. The sequence goes on from NC_064922.1 coordinate 598,397,492, forward strand.
CAGAGGCACAGCGCGGCTGGAGACATCAAAGTGAACAGTGCTTGTGGAGACGCGAAAGCGGACGGTCGGACTTTAGGGAGCTACGAAGTTGAAAGACTTAGAAAATTTCACTTTGGGTGGTATTGCGGGACTTAGTCTCTGAGCGTGAGCAACCGCGCGCCTGGTCTAACGTTTCGCGTAGTTAAGGAGGCGGAGTATTGGACTTGTGTTCCGCGATGAGATTGTGAATGATCGAACTGTATGAAATGGATATGCGCTCGAGTTTAACAGTAACTCTAAATACGACCACTTTCTCTACTAGTTTACTTTCTGAATACTTACTGAATAAACATTATTCTAACCAAATCGCAACTGTGTGGCCTACATCATTAATGAGTCGTTAATTTAGTTCCGATATTATTATTACTGTAACTTTACGTTATATTAACTTTGTATTTCCCAAACTTGCCGTCAGCCAGACAATTTAACCAAAGGGTCATAAGTGTCTAATTTAGGGCCTGTAATGCGACACGTGCGGTTCACCCCCTAGACGAGTTTGAGCTAAGACATTTCGACGAAGAGGGACCGCATGTGAACCCCGAACATCATACGGGGTGTTAGCTCGCAAACAATCAACACAGCAGCTGAATTGGTGACCATGAATAGACAAAGCAATTCCGTTACCTTGGAAGCAAAATAAGACATTACGGAAGCAGCAAGGAAGACATTATGCTTGTCAAATGAAGTCTACTAGTATCAAGCATCGGCTTTACTTTTAGGCAGAAACTTCTGAGAATGCACGTTTGAAGCAAAGCACTACATAATAGTGAATCATGGCTGTGGGAAAACTGGAAAAGTTGAGAATCGAAATGTTTGAGATGTGGCGCTGCATAAAGATATTAAAAATTAGTTAGACAGATAAGATAAGGAATGAGGAAGTTGTCCGCAGAGTCGAAGAAAGTATGGAAAACACTGTCAAGAAGACGAGACACGATGAGTGGACATATGTTAAACCATCAGATAACAGCTTTCGTGATACCAGAGAGAGATGTAAAACGTAAAATCTGCGGGGGAAAACAAAGGTTGGCGTACACCCAGAAGACAATTGAGGACATAAGATGAAAGTGCTGCTCGAAGATGATGAGGCTGCCACATGAGAGGAATATGTAGGGAGTCGCAGACTAGTGACCCAAACATATGAAATCTATCTCACTAAACTTTCTGGGGAAAAGTGATCTACAGTTTGACATCCAATCCGATCCATGCGTCGTTCCAGGCGAATCGTCTGGACAGGTTAATGACAGACTAAAATACTTTTGTGATTTAACTGGGATTTGACCAGACGACCTCGATTTCCGAGCACGAGCTTTACCACTAGACAGTCAAAGCCGACTTCAGTGAATGTGAGATCTAAACAACGTTCTTGAAAGGGGAACAATGGAACACTCTCTGTATCGCGGTAGGTCAAGCTAGCGCGGACAGAATGCAGGATTGTCTTATCTGGTTGAAAGACAACGTCGTGAAGACCTTGAAGATAGACCATAACCTAAGGCCTGAACTCGTCAGGAACGTAATGTCTGCAGTTAAAATTATCAGATATGTGAACCACAGATGAAAGTGTTGTGTACCCAGCGGAAATCCATACCATCGCGGATGTGCTGGGTGTGTATGATGATGAGGAGGAATGCAGACTGTCAACGTTTGTTCTGCTTGGAGCCACCACTTCCATCGTGATGCTTGCGCTGTTCCGACCCACTCCTCATGACAAATACAGGTTTTCTACTAAGAATTATTTAATGGACAAGAAGTTTTATTTCTTACACAGATGCTGTTATGATTATGTGTCACAACGCAGCTGGTGCACAATCACACTCTAACCAGGAACGAGACGAACCCGCATAAATCTTCATGCAATTAATTCTTGTTCCATTATGTCTAATTCTTCAGTAGTAGACAGTTTTCCCTAATAAGAAGGTAGAACCAGGAATATTTTGGATGTATGATGTTGAATTCCGTTTGTAGTGAAAATGTCTGCAATTTTGTAAATCAAATGAAGTCTCAATAAAGCGAAGTTCACACAGTTCGTTAAACTTCGGTTGCTACTTCTCATTTTATTTTATGATAATAATTTCTTCTGATAGGTCTCTCCCCAGTACAGAAGTATTTAAACAACTATCACCATTTGATATCACCCTCGAAATTTCGTTAACATAAGTTAAATGTCAATTTATGAAACACTGTCAGAGATAAAACGCTCACCAAGAACTTAATAATGCATACTAAAATATCCTTCCGGTTTTCGTTATCGATGACTTAAAAGACTGCAACAGACCTATCGCATTTATAGTTCAGTCATATAAGTCCTTTACCACAGTATAATGCCCTTAATAAATCATTTCAGGTAACTCGGCCTAAATTCAAGTAAACTGAATTCGTAATGTTATCCATTGGTCTCCTTTGACTAACTAATCATTATTAATGTCAGTTAAAAGAGCTTCTACATTTCATAAAGTTTCATTTGAAGTTCCACACGTGACTGAACACTGACATGTCAATGAATCATTCAAGTCCTTCCATCATTAACAGTGAAAGATGAAATTATCACTTTTGATCATATCTGAATGTATAACAACATTTATCGTCAATAGTTTTCAATTGAAACTTCCATAGACGTCATATGAGCTCTAAGAAATTTACTTAAAGTTGCTTAGAAAATCTTCATTTGAAAATAAGCCCTCAAAATTATACACTCCTTGAAATGGAAAAAAGAACACATTGACACCGGTGTGTCAGACCCACCATACTTGCTCCGGACACTGCGAGAGGGCTGTACAAGCAATGATCACACGCACGGCACAGCGGACACACCGGGAACCGTGGTGTCGGCCGTCGAATGACGCTAGCTGCGCAGCATTTGTGCACCGCCGCCGTCAGTGTCAGCCAATTTGCCGTGGCATACGGAGCTCCATCGCAGTCTTTAACAATGGTAGCATGTCGCGACAGCGTGGACGTGAACCATATGTGCAGTTGACGGACTTTGAGCGAGGGCGTATAGTGGGCATGCGGGAGGCCGGGTGGACGTACCGCCGAATTGCTCAACACGTGGGGCGTGAGGTCTCCACAGTACATCGATGTTGTCGCCAGTGGTCGGCGGAAGGTGCACGTGCCCGTCGACCTGGGACCGGACCGCAGCAACGCACGGATGCACGCCAAGACCGTAGGATCCTACGCAGTGCCGTAGGGGACCGCACCGCCACTTCCCAGCAAATTAGGGACACTGTTGATCCTGGGGTATCGGCGAGGACCATTCGCAACCGTCTCCATGAAGCTGGGCTACGGTCCCGCACACCGTTAGGCCGTCTTCCGCTCACGCCCCAACATCGTGCAGCCCGCCTCCAGTGGTGTCGCGACAGGCGTGAATGGAGGGACGAATGGAGACGTGTCGTCTTCAGCGATGAGAGTCGCTTCTGCCTTGGTGCCAATGATGGTCGTATGCGTGTTTGGCGCCGTGCAGGTGAGCGCCACAATCAGGACTGCATACGACCGAGGCACACAGGGCCAACACCCGGCATCATGGTGTGGGGAGCGATCTCCTACACTGGTCGTACACCTCTGGTGATCGTCGAGGGGACACTGAATAGTGCACGGTACATCCAAACCGTCATCGAACCCATCGTTCTACCATTCCTAGACCGGCAAGGGAACTTGCTGTTCCAACAGGACAATGCACGTCCGCATGTATCCCGTGCCACCCAACGTGCTCTAGAAGGTGTAAGTCAACTACCCTGGCCAGCAAGATCTCCGGATCTGTCCCCCATTGAACATGTGGGACTGGATGAAGCGTCGTCTCACGCGGTCTGCACGTCCAGCACGAACGCTGGTCCAACTGAGGCGCCAGGTGGAAATAGCATGGCAAGCCGTTCCACAGGACTACATCAAGCATCTCTACGATCGTCACCATGGGAGAATAGCAGCCTGCATTGCTGCGAAAGGTGGATATACACTGTACTAGTGCCGACATTGTGCATGCTCTGTTGCCTGTGTCTATGTGCCTGTGGTTCTGTCAGTGTGATCATGTGATGTATCTGACCCCAGGAATGTGTCAATAAAGTTTCCCCTTCCTGGGACAATGAATTCACGGTGTTCTTATTTCAATTTCCAGGAGTGTATATTTCCGTATTACATAATTCTCTCATCTGAGCTATTTCAAAACTTCTTCACAAGTATTCTTGCCTAGTACGATAGGACCCAATGTTTAATGTGCACATGAATATGGACAACCATCAGCTGTAGAACGGAACGACGACGATAAAAATTTGTGCCTGAAAGAGATTCGAACGCGGATTTCTCACTTATCACGAGCGGTTGCTTAACCATTAGGCATCCGAGCACGCTCCACAACCAGACCCAAAATTCCATATGGCTTCAACTATGTGTCTACAACCTGCACTCATACATTCATTGTGTATATTACCGTACACGGGAGACATTTTAACTGAAAGTCTCTTCTCGGGTGTAGACGAATAAATATCCTATTGCAGTGTCTAAGTCGCTGAGAAGTATGAGGAACATAGCTTCGTATTTCTCAACAACGCAGGTACCGCAGTATCGTATTTCAATCGTATTTAATGTTTACAGTTGGACGTCAGAAAAAATAATGAGTGCACATTCAGCATTTCGCTTTATTAACAAGACATTGTCTTCCACGTGGGTTGCCACCCTCAGCCTGTCAGTTGGATTCCAGTAACGACCAGTACACCAGCTGCCGCATCGTCGGCACAGGACTAGAACACCTTGTCCGGTCTCCATCGTAGAACATAAAGTATATATCAAACATAGCATGTTAATACAACAATTCATTAAAAATTCATAACACAAAATTATGACACATATTTACACACGCGTGGCATCACTCAGCGGAACGTACCAGCGTTTCCACGATTATCATAAACACTCCATGCTATATGTAGCTGAAAGGATTAACTGTTGGTACTTTTGTCCCCAGTTTTTGCCCCACCATCGACCTAATGTATGTTCGACACAATATATTAAAGTTTCTTTTATGTTCGTAATTATACGTAAGTATCTCAGATGAGGACAGAAATTGTAATCTTCTCTTTCGCTGTAACGGCTGATCGCCAGGAAAATGTTTGACGCTTTTGAGGACGGGCCGCACTCTCGAATATTTTTGTCACAAACCGTACTGCGACACTGATCATCCTCTTTCGGAGAAACGATTAGATAATGTACCTCTTTTTTCCTATGAGATTTTTATCTTAACTAGTGACTCCATATTAATAGAAAAGCATTCAGTTATTAATGAGATGCAGTTCAGAATTTTTCTGTTTAACTTCAAAGAGAATAAAAGTTTAACTTAAGCGAAAATTGGTAACGATATTTCAACAGATTTATATTTTAATAGAAATTCTGGTAGTGATATATTGAGATAAGTAGTGTCGTTTCTACCAAGTGTTACATTTTTCGTTACAAGATGCGAAGTAAGAGAAAATCCTTTCAGAACAGTATTAAGCAGAAAGTGATGGGTTCCGGGAGAGTATGAGTATATTTTACGTGAGTGGAGAATCTTATTTGCTATGATTTCTCGAACAGTATATAGTTCCGTGTCTCTCGGCTGCGTTTTAATGAATACTGTTGACGACAGACATGCGGTGTTTATCACAGTCGCCATCATAACTCTCTTTACCTTTCCCTTCTTAAGCTATTGAAAGCAGAATCTGCAAACGAATGGAAAGCAATATTATAAATCAATGAAGAATTTTGGTACAAAGCAGAGAACAAAGAGCTTTGAGCGCGATTCTGAATTGCTGTATGGCTTTCACCGATGATACAACACACAAGCAATCATAGAAACGGACCTCGTAATGACAGTCAAGAGTGTTTCAAGCGTCGTCGAACTGTCCATGCAGGCGTACGTCTTGCTGTGACCGCGCCTATTTCCTGAGTAAAGGTGGGTGACATGACAGTATAGTTTTTCACGGCCAAGCGAAAATGTATTAATGGGCGCTAGTTTTGTGGGAAATCCCTCTATTCCATATTCGGATGGTAGTAATGGGATGTCGTCCAACGCGATGAGCAATGTGTGGAACGATTTTTTGCAGGCTCGAAGGGCTTCAACCTACTGATGTCTTAATTCCGACACATTCTATTACATGCTCTCCTGTCTATGGAAGGCATAACATGAACTTCTAACAAACTACCAAAATTCAAACGCCAATCCTAAATGAGAAACTCCCTGTCTAATCATTCAAAAATGGTTCAAATGGCTCTGAGCACTATGGAACGTCTGAGGTCATCAGTTCCCTAGAACTTAGAACTACTTAAACGTAACTAACCTAAGGACATCATACACATCCATGCCACAGGCAGGATTCGAACTTGCGACCGTAGCAGTCTCACGGTTCCGGACTGAAGTGCCTAGAGCCGCTTGGTCAGAGGGGCCGTCTGTAATCATCCCTTATATGCGGAATATAGATGGCGTCACTTCCATCGGCTTTGAGCAGTTGCTCTGAAATACTTAAAATTTGAATATCTAAGCACAGAGTCCAAATCAAACTGAACGTCATTGTAGCGGCATGCTACCATTATGAATATCATTACTGGATGGAATTCAAAAGGCTGCGTTATTGCTTAAAAACAGGCTCTGATTTACTCTGAAGTTATTTATTCATTGTCACATCGCGTTTCTGGTTCAACCCATCATCCGATGACGTATCATAAACACACGAAGTATAGATGTTACGAATTTTTACAGAAACACAAATATCTTATAAAATTCAGTTCTAAGCGAACAATATGCAAGACAAAACACTTTTTCGCAAAAAAATGCATACCATTTTAAATACAAATACATGAGACATTGACGTAGACATCAAAGAATGTCCTTACCAAAATGTAGATAGACATTAATTGTACAGTTTGACGCTAACTGTAGAAATATCATACAACTACATGTGCTGGGAGGAACGTCGATGATATTTTCGTTATTTTTTAGGCGGTGGAGTGGAGACATGAGGCAGCCTAAATTGGATGCATGAAAAAATAACTTTCACTGTGGAACTTGAGGAAAATTTTTTGCTCAATTTACTCAGCTGCATATCACGAGAGAGGTTTCATATCTATGCACAGTGTAGTTCGTAAGCCAGCATCTACGAACTAGGTATTCCGAATGTCTCATACCACCCTGAATCTCATAAACAAACTTTCTCGATCTTCATGTTTCACAGGCTAGCTAAGTATGAGTTGGACAATGATGCAAGAAATAAGGAAATACAATACGTATGACAAATGGTTTAGATAAAAAAGACATTAGGAATGTAGGTAAAAAATACTCAGGAAAATTAAAAGGTACGAAATGACAAACAAGGAAAACATTAGGCATATTCCTTGTCTTGCTGAAGTCGATTAGCAGATAAAATTGAAAATACGTTTAAAAAAAGATAATATGTGGGTCAGTTTTTATACTAATAACAAACTTGGTGGATCATTTGATACAGTTTGGAAGCACCAAGGAATAAGTTTTGTAATGCCTGGATTTACAGAATACAATACAGATCCCATGGATGTTACTACATTGGCAAATGGGAAGCAAATTCATGAAATATTTCAGGGCACATTGATACACAAGTAATGGCAGTGCCGTGGAACATAATCATCATTTCGTCTCTTTTCAAGATTGTTTATTAATACTTCACCCTGAAAGTAAGAGTAACATTTTGGATATAATCGAGAGTCAACGAGCAATAGCACGCGACCCTAACTAGTTTTTTAGTCTTTTCGACGAACTGTTCTTCCATCGAAATAAAATAAAATAATATAGCTCCCTATTCTTGAGTATTCCATTATCTGACAAATCCAATCCAATTATTTTTCTGTCCTAAGTTGCAAGGCCCCTTTGCACTGTAAAGTATTCGTACTTTCTTTAGTCATATCTTGACAATTTTAGTATAGTACTTAAAAACGTTGTAAAGATCTTTTATTCTTGTTTTGCAAAAACACGTTACTTGAATTTTATTAAAAATATAGGATTTTTATCCTTATATGAGAAACCAATTCCTAAATGTTTTATATAATGATGCGCAAGTTCTGCTATTGTCTCTTAAGAATCTAAATGTAATACTTACATTAGCATCGTATCTGTGTGGCGCTTTTTAAATGTGGACGACACCATTACACCTTCTAGCATAACCAAGTCTTCCAGCACACACGGTAGCTCTGGCTATTGCTTGTGTGTTACTTCAACACTTAGGGCCAAACTTACAATTGATGAAGCTACCTGATTTTCTACATTTTGGTTACGGCAGCCTTTGACATTTGCATCAGAGTATCACGTGTTTGTATCTAAACTTCTGTGTATTTCTTTATCAAAAGGTGTTTTATTCGTCAATATTGTTCGTTTAGAACTGACTTTTGCAAGACATTCGGCTTTTGGCAACAATTTGTAACATAATACCTCTGTTTGTCTGTCCATAAAAGATCATTATATGAAGGGCTAATTCCGAAACGCCTCATGACAGTTAACAAACAAATTTAGAGACACCAGCGCCTGTTTTTTATGAAACCACACAGCTTTTTAAAAATTCCTTCCAGTAATTAGAATCACTTAACACAGTTCATCTCAGTTTTACATTTATTACTCGCCTTCATGGTGTCTTAATTTGACGTTCATCAGTGTATTTCTGTTTAATTACGTTAAAAAATGGATGGCTGAGGAGTAATTTCAGTCGTCTGCTAGTCAGCTCCACCTTTGGGGGATTCAAATGTCTTATTGTCATAATTTAAGCAACAAATCTACGTTCTGCCTTCATCATCGCTGCATCTGATTTGACGAATTTACTTTCAGATACGTTACTATCATATTCAAATCGATTGACTTGTATCAAGAAAGAAGCAGATCACTTTGCTACGAACAGAAGAGTCTACATGTCAACTAGAGATGCTTTACTATCACTCTCTCTTTGCTGTGAAAGAAGCATCTCTTTTCATTAATTACGTAACAGTAACCTCAATTTAGGTATTGTGTGCGCTTATTTAAATTTTACTCCACTGGTTTCCTGTTTTATCTTTCACCACCTTTACAGGGGAACAATTTTCGCTTGGCACTCCCCACCGATGTAATGAAATGCGTGGGAAGACGTCGGTTTCCAGCAAGGCCCTCCCCCTGAATCTCTGTGGACGTATTCTGGAGCCGGTGAAGATTGCCCCACATGGCACACAAAAGAGGGGCTGGCGCCGGCACTCAATTTTCCGCGGGGATCTGCAGATAATCTGCAAGCGCCGCCAGCAGACAGCCACGGCGCCTGCCAACCGCGGGCAGGCAGACCCGCAATCCACGCTTCGCCACTCCGACTCCTTTCCCGCAGTGCCTACAGATTGTGCGTATGCAGTCCCGCGATTTAAGCCACAAGCCAGCTCAAAATGCAACCTAACGACGTTACACAATTTTCGTTGGCTCTTTTAAAATATTTGATAATTTGTCTTGGGCTACATACATTTTGGTTTTATTTCACTAAAAGAAAGAACTATGTGAAATTTTTGTTCAGTACGTTAAGAGAGACACTGGTCCTTCGGAATTGGAAAAATTGAGAAAAACGGCACCTTCGCATAACATTAGTTTTGCATTATAAAACATAACATAACGTATTAATGCTTTTTACTCCTATTCCTTTATTTGAATAAATTCCAATTTCACAATTCATATCGGTTTAGTGACGTAGTTTGTAAGTAACATCAAGACAGCGGCGGGGCCGGGGGGGGGGGGGGGAGCATTAATGTGTTTTTTGCTTTCAATTTTCTGTTGTGTAATAGAACTATGCATGAAAGTGTCACGCTATCTGTGTGGAAAGTGATGATATCTTTGTAAAAATCAAGAATCTGGATGTGAGAAAGAGCATGTCAAGCTTAAACGATTTGTATTTATCGCAGTGGAAGCAACGGCAAAGGTAAACTGGAAGATCTACGTAAATTCATAATCGAAAAGGTACAGCTTTTATTCAAAAACTTGACGATACTGTAGGCTACAAAGAAATGCTTTGCTCATTGATGTTGAAGATTATAGCAAGTTTGGCCGGCCGGGGTGGCCGAGCGGTTCTGGGGGCTTCAGTCTGGATCCGCGCGACCCCTACGGTCGCAGGTCCGAATCCTGTCTCGGGCATGGACGTGTGTGATGTCCTTAGGTTAGTTAGGTTTAAGTAGTTTTAAGTTCTAGGGGACTGATGACCTCAGATGTTAAGTCCCATTTTTATAGCAAGTTTTTCTTCAGTCAATGACTGAAAAGTTCGTGGATGGAATTCATCAGCTGGTGCTTTAGAAACAACTTCTGGCATGCAGTGACAACTGGGAAGCTGTGGGAGCGAAGCGAGTGTGAATTCAACAATTAAATAGCTGATGTATTTAGAACAAAAATTTTACTATAAATGTAATGTAAATAAATAAGTAATTAAAAATCCACTACACGCTCAATGCCGGTAATTTTGGAAATATTTCAGTCGATTAAATTGCTACAGAGCAGAGATGGAAAAAGTTGTCTATGAAATTTTCGCACAATGTTTTCATTCTTATTTCAAAACATTAGCTTTTGACAAAATAGCACTCTGTTACAAGTGCGTGTATTCTGACTGAAAACTTTGGAGAACGAGATCTCTTGTATTTAACTTAGAGGCTTCAGTTACTTGTAATCATTATCAAAAGCGCTTTTGAGGAAAAGATTAACCGTAGAGACATAGGCCTGACTATACCAATACAGTTTAAACGCTTTTTATGAGTTGAGACCCAACAGGTGACATACTGCTACAAGTTCCCTTCTCCATCGTCATTTACCCACCGCTGCCATCTGCCATCCAATCACATCTATCGCTGACTGTTGCAGGTCTTCATGGAGGCCATACCTCTACCTTTCCATTGACCTATGGGAAAGAACACACGAGCATCTGAGGCCATCTTTCATCTTTCACCCGAGCTGCATGTCCAGTCAAATGTAGTCACATGCAACTGATGATGCCTGCTATATTAACATCTCGGTACAGTTCATCTAGCTCCAGATTATCTTTGATTCCCGTTCATGTGAGTCCAACGTCGTAATTTTTGTTAACTTTGTTTTATTAGTCTCATAACATACATAATCTAAATTATACATGGACAGGAGACATGTCAAAATTGTTGTCAGTTTTTGCCATAAACACAGAATAGCTGATGTTAACGAACAGTGTCATCACCAAACAAATATAGCAACACTTTTCTCACGAATAGAAGAAGTTTATTGGAGTCGGATACTCTACGTCTCGCTGTTATATAGTAAAAGGTGGAGCAAATAAAACTGGCCTGGACGAGGGGATGAATTTTGAAATCATTTGTGGCAGTATTAACGGAAGAGGAAAAGACGTACAGTTACCTCCAGAAGCATGGAGTACCTGTCCATACAGCCGGCCGAACCTTGGAGTACATTTACACAATCTTCACGCCTGACAGATTTGTTAGCAGAGGTCAGTCTGGTTGCGACCCTAGCTGGTCATCCAGGTCAGCTGGTTTGTTAGTGTGCTATTACTTTGTGTGTTAAGCTCTGAGGCCTAAGGTGTGTCGAAACAACCCTCATCGTCTTCTAGAACTGCAGCAGAACATTTTTTATGACACTGCAGCAATTCCAGCGTAGTAGCTTCGATCCGCTTTCAGCAGCTTACTAACCAGCTCCACAAGTGCCAAGAGATGAATAGTGGTCACTTTCAGTATCTGGTATAGTGGGTTAAACACTGCATTTCTTTTCCTCTGCTGAGTTTCTTTGTACATTTGAACTCTGTTCTCCACTCATTTTCATTTTCCCCACTCTGTACCGCGGACTGCATCAGCATTTAATACAGAGAATATCATAGTTAATGGAGAAAAAACATATAGTGCAAAGTATACGACACTAGGAGCAAAACAGTAGAAATAAACATAGGTTCGGCAACAAACTGTTTGCGAGATAACTGCTACTTTGTATTACCAGCCGCCACTGACCCAATTCTGTGTGAACGTGATCCCAGTGAGGGAAAGTTAACAGTACTGTACGAGAATAGTAAAAGTTATCAGAGATACTTTGTTAGAAGTATAAGTGTTTTAAATTAACATAACAACAGTTACACGACTGTACTCGTAGTTAAAGAAGGTGGTCGTTGTACCTGGGTGCAGGGGTGTACCTGTCGCCACAATGAATTGCGAATCCTTTCAAGCAGCCCTGGATCATTTCGAAATTTTTGACAAGCGTAGTCAAATCTCTGCTCCAATTTTTCAACCGTGATAACCAGAGTGGCATACACTACACCTTTAAGGTGGTTTCAAACATAGAAATTCGTAGGTTTCGTAGCAGATGATGTAGGAGCCACAGTACATGTCATATTCGCCCTTCTTTGGCCATATCGGCGTGGAAGATGTTATCTCAAAATAGCAGCGAAATGTGCCAGTACTCCAGCAGGCATGTATCACATCCTTTGCCGTTGCTCTAAGCAGTCCTACAACGTGATTCCGCAGAAAACGAAGATAATTGTTTCCGTTAAGTTAGTTTGGTAACTTGTGCGGCCCAATACGGTAATCACATAGAACGTCTAACATCACATTCAGTGAGAAACTTTTCTGCTGTGGAGACTCATGCGCTATACGTGGGTTGGAGGCTAGATGACTGCAAATGTGAGAATTGTGATAATTAAACAAACCATCACGAGTGAAACCTGCTTCATCTGTACATAGAATGTTATTGTTAAACACAGCTTATTGTTGCATCCACAGACAGAGTATTAGTCTAGGACCAAAGTTAGCCTCATTAAGACACTGAACTCGTTGAAAGTGGTATGGGTGCATTTCACCGCGGTGAGTTATTTTGCAAATGTTCTCCAAACACTACTTTGGATCATTGCAAGAATTTGTCTCTCAAATATCCTTTTTGAGATTCTTGGAGTGTATTCAACTGTCTCCAGCACCACATCTTGAAGCACAGGTGTATTTCGTGCGCGCCTACCCACACCTGTAGCATGTCGAACCTCCCTACTCTTCGCTACTGTGATGTTCCATGTTACCGCTAGCAGTCATACAACGCAACTGATGATCCACAAATAAATGACATTAATTGTACTCTGACTGTGTATTATACTGTCGTATCCACATTTGTTGCACATCCGTCTTTCGAAAATGTAAACTGAGACCACACCTTTGACCGTTTGGTGTTTACACAGAATGACGTCTGTAGCGACTGGTAACTACAAAGTCACAGTCGTCCTGCAAATGATTAGTTTGCGGAGCTATATTTACTGAGACGCTTTTGCTTTTAGTATCGTGTACTTTTAGTTGCATCCATTTACGTTATTAATTATAATTCACCCTATATAGCCGAATCTTAAACCTTCTCGAGAGATATCTGTACCGACGCAGTTGTGTTAGGCAGTAAAAGGATCATTTTCGTGTCTGGATCCTGACGTTGATCTGTATTTCACATAACTAGTTCTCAGTGAAATGCATTCTCAGATATTTAAATTCGCGTACTGTTTTGTAGGAACTGTCTCCAGTATCTTGACCTTGTCGAGGTAATCCGTCTTTGGCTTGATTATGAGTGGCCCAAACATTCAAACATTCTGTCGGCCTTCTCCAATTGTCTGATCATTTGTTTCGTCTCCTCTTCGTAGCTGCTGAGTAGACAGATAATCGCTTCGAAGTTCTCTTTAAAAGTCTCAAGAATGATCTTGTCAAAGTCAAAGATGAACTGGTTAGTTTTTTAGCGTGGCCAACCAATTTTTCAGTGAGCTGGTGTAAAACGAAGATATGATCTACTGTTGACCGACCTGGCCAAAACCCGTCCTGATATTCACCAATTATTGTTTCTGCCAACTGTTGATTCTATGTATGAGGTGGTTGGACTGGATAAGCAGGACGATTCGCCAATAGTTGTCACACTTTTTTCTCAACCTTCTTATGTATTGGAAGTTTAAATCCGTTTTCCATTCTCTTGGGAGATTGTCTTTGGTACAGATTGTCTGTATAACCCGATGTATCCGCAAGTTTCTCGCCCTCTGCCTAGATCATCTCGGACTGTATTCCATATTCACATGGATGCTTATTTTCCTTAAGCCATTTGATTTGTCTTCTTATCGCATAAAATAAGAACTAGGTGCGGGGTGTGGGGTACTCTGGGTGATGAATGATCAGAGACTGTAAATCAAACCATTTTTCGGGTTTACCAGAGTTGAGAAGCTGGTCGAGAGACATCTTCCATTTTTCGGCAATTTTATGATGGTTCGTCAGGATTTTTTCATCCGAGACTTTGACAAACGTCTGTCTCGCCTGGTAACCATTGCAAAAGCACTTCCCCTTTTGTAACATTTCTCCTATCTCCTTTCATATATAGTTTCTCCCGCCTCATCTACATCTACATCTACATCTACATCTACATCACTACTCTGCAATTCACATTTAAGTGCTTGGCAGAGGGTTCATCGAACCACAATCATACTATCTCTCTACTATTCCACTCCCGAACAGCGAGCGGGAAAAACGAACACCTACACCTTTCTGTTCGAGCTCTGATTTCTCTTATTTTATTTTGATGATCATTCCTACCTATGTAGGTTGGGCTCAACAAAATATTTTCACATTCGGAAGAGAAAGTTGGTGACTGAAATTTCGTAAAAAGGTCTCGCCGCGACGAAAAACGTCTATGCTGTAATGACTTCCATCCCAACTCGTGTATCATATCTGCCACACCCTCTCCCCTATAACGTGATAATACAAAACGAGCTGCCCTTTTTTGCACCCTTTCGATGTCCTCCGTCAATCCCACCTGGTAAGGATCCCACACCGCGCAGAAATATTCTAACAGAGGACGAACGAGTGTAGTGTAAGCTGTCTCTTTAGTGGACTTGTTGCATCTTCTAAGTGTCCTGCCAATGAAACGCAACCTTTGGCTCGCCTTCCCGACAATATTATCTATGTGGTCCTTCCAACTGAAGTTGTTCGTAAATTTAACACCCAGGTACTTAGTTGAATTGACAGCCTTGAGAATTGTACTATTTATCGAGTAATCGAATTCCAACGGATTTCTTTTGGAACTCATGTGGATCATCTCACACTTTTCGTTATTTAGCGTCAACTGCCACCTGACACACCATACAGCAATCTTTTCTAAATCGCTTTGCAGCTGATACTGGTCTTCGGATGACCTTACTAGACGGTAAATTACAGCATCATCTGCGAACAACCTAAGAGAACTGCTCAGATTGTCACCCAGGTCATTTATATAGATCAGGAACAGTAGAGGTCCCAGGACGCTTCCCTGGGGAACACCTGATATCACTTCAGTTTTACTCGATGATTTGCCGTCTATTACTACGAACTGCGACCTTCCTGACAGGAAATCACGAATCCAATCGCACAACTGAGACGATACCCCATAGCTCCGCAGCTTGATTAGAAGTCGCTTATGAGGAGCGGTGTCAAAAGCTTTCCGGAAATCTAGAAATACGGAATCAACTTGAGATCCCCTGTCGATAGCGGCCATTACTTCGTGCCTCAACGATGATGTCATTAACATACTTTCTGTTTGCTCTTATCAGAGTCGTTCGGGTAGCTGTTCGAACCTCCTGATATCGTGCTTAACCCTGCACCAGGTCAGCCGGCCGAAGTGGCCGAGCGGTTCTAGGCGCTACACTCTGGAACCGCGCGACCGCTACGGCGCAGGTTCGAATCCTGCCTCGGGCATGGATGTGTGTAATGTCCTTAGGTTAGTTCAGTTCAAGTAGTTCTAAGTTCTAGGGGACTGATGACCTCAGATGTTAAGTCTCATAGTGCTCAGAGCCATTTGAACCGTTTTGAACCTGCACCAGATCTGCCTCCCTTAGCCGCATGCTCCTGGCTTCCTGTCTCCGTTCCCAACCATCAGCGCATTCCTTTCCTAACCAGATCTTTCTGCCTCGGTCATTTCCTCTGCTGTGTCGGTCACTGAGCTCAGGCGTCCCGCCATATTTGATCAGGATCTTCACTACCGTCGTGTTCACTGAGAGCTTCGCTAAGGTTGTTAAATTTCAGCTGATATTCGCTCTTTATTGGTCCCTCTTTTAGCAATTGAGCTTAGTTTCTGA
This sequence comes from Schistocerca gregaria, assembly GCF_023897955.1. NCBI lineage: Eukaryota > Metazoa > Arthropoda > Insecta > Orthoptera > Acrididae > Schistocerca > Schistocerca gregaria. The sequence goes on from NC_064922.1 coordinate 598,413,583, forward strand.
CAACCTTCTGTAGGTTATCTCTAATCCTTTCTATACTCTGCACTTGTAACAGGCCTCTGAACAGGAAATGGTCACTTCCAAACTCCGCATTCCGCGCCACGTTACAGTCTGACATCCATCTTTTGCCTCCTATCTACGCCGATGTAACCTATCTGGTTTATAGTTCTCTCATCTGGTGATACCTAGATTACCTTATGTGTGTCCTTAAGCTGGAAGATTGTGCTGCAAATGAACACACGTGTTGATGTGGCGCAGCTAACGAACCTCACACCATTATCGTTGCTTTTCCATGTGGACTGACATGTACTTTGGAATACTTGTTCTTTACCAATTTTAGCATTCATATCACTTATGAGGATCCTCAACTATCCAGCACTGCTTCAAGCCGCACATAGAAATCATCTTTCACTTCAGCTGTACTTTCATCCTTGGGAGCATTACAAATGGTTCAAATGGCTCTGAGCACTATGGGACTTAACATCTGAGGGCATCAGTCCCCTAGAAATTAAAACTACTTAAACCTAACTAACCTAAGGACATCACACATATCCATGCCCGAGGCAGGTTTCGAACCTGCAACCTTAGCGGTCGCTCGGATCCAGACTATAGCGCCTAGAACCGCTCGGCTACACTGGCCGGCGAGAGCATTACATATAGCGAAAGTCGATCTGTTGTGCTTTGCATTCGCGCTTAAGACAGATATTGTTGAGTTGAGAGACTCAAATCAGAAAAAAATGGTGGCCAGGATTAAACTCATACAAAACGCAGTACCTACTGTATGTCGTCCTTTACAGACTGCATGGAAGGCTTTATAACGCTCAACATCGATGCTCTCCAAATTTCCTCACCGGATTTGCAGAGCACATACATCTAGTCTGTACCTCTGGATTCCTTTAACCATACTGGTTGAAGCCTGATCTGGAGTGAATGTTCGAACGGTCCAAATTGGAATTCTGCACGGTAAGTCAGGGAACACTTGTATTAAGTCTAAATGACTCGAATCATCGATTTTACTCACATAAATTGAGAGAACAGCAGCGCAGAGAGGATTATATTGATGTTTGTCAATTAAATACGATATCCCTTTTCCGTGTCCCAAGGGCTATCCATCACCCAAGGTGAACGTCGGAGCATGATTCTATGAACCTTCTCAAGCCAAAGTACATGTGTGGATTTTAGCATTAATTCACAGCTTTGTAAATACCAGCTTTCCGATCATGATGTTATCATGTAACTTAAAAAAACTGCAAAATCATGTCTTCTGTTTTGTGATTTACGCAATCCTTCAGCATAACCAGTCTTTTGAACCAATAAATGAGACTGACGAATACATTAAACTGGGAATCAGAGTCAGCAGACATATTACAAGGATTCAAGAAGGAATCAATCAAATCCCACAAATGATCGATAATGAGATTAAACAGTTTTTTCTAATAAAACACGAGTATTTTTCATTGTTTCGATATTAGTGTAAATTCCTTAACACAGGTCCCTCGAGTGGTTTGAAAATGAAGGTACTGTGAACGCTAGTTATTAAAATGATAGTTGTCAACAACCCAGATAAAAGGCAGTCTTAATACCAGAATAATACAACAACGTGGTGATAGGACGTAGCATGGAAGGCTGAACTGGCAGTGTTCACTCCGCATACTCGATTCCGGCAGCGTTGCCTTGCAGTTGTAGCTCATTTCTGGGATACTCTTGCGGCAAGTTTCAGCGTCAACATCAACTAGTGTTATATCACCCTAATAGTCATATAAAGACTTTCCGAATGCTGTATAGAATGCCATTTAACAAAACCGTATTTGTTTCATTATCTCGATTGACACAAGAGTTAGAAGTGTTAAAAGGTGTAATAGTGTGCTCAAAACCTCGTTCCGATATCTTGAACGGGAGTCGCCCTGTACAGTTACTGCACCGTTGTATATTTTGAACGTTGTCTTTAGCCATTAGTTAAGGGAAGTACTGACTCTTGGCACTTCATATATTGACGAACTCAAGAGGAGCATAGTGGCTCCGCTTAGCTGTCGGGAAATTGCTGCAATGATATGAAGAGGGCAAAAATACTATCGGAAATGTTATGCTGCCTCCGATGGACGATTAAGGAGGCGAGCGGCCCATATTGAAGTCTGCTACACGAAGTGGTGAAGAATGGCCAAGTCTGGTACAGTGGGGGATATTACGAGATGGAAACCACTGCACATTCGTGTTGAGCTGGGATATCACTTGCTCTGGGCGATTGGAAAGTGTTGAAGTCTGGTGGCAGCAAGCTGCAGAGTAAATTTTAAACGGCGAGGCTATTAATTCTCCTGTTACTTTTGGAAACAGAGAGTAGCCTTCTTTCTTTTTGCTTTTCGTGTTCAAGAATTTCAGTATCAGTGCTCCTTAAATCTCAAGTGTGTGACGTCATTTAAAAATGCCATGCCCAACGGAATAACTCATGCCCAGAAACTAGTTTTGTAACCCTACATGCTTTAGCGAGGGTCGACGCGTTGCCTTGGCCCGCTCGATCACTAAATCTGTCTCCAATGAAGCACATATGGGACAACATTGTACGACAACTCAAACGTGTGCACAAACAGCAATAACCGTCGCTGTATTGACCGACCAAGTGCAACAGGTATAGAACTACGTCCCACAGACTGATACCTGTAAGCTGTTCAATACAGAGCAATATTCTGATGGCTTTACCGGCTATGTACCAGAATTTCACATTTCGAACAGCTTATCTCACACTTATATGAACCTGTCATCTTGCCATGTTAATCAAATATATTACCCAGGCAAATCTATTCTCTACATTTCATTACTCTACGTTAATTACTTTTTGGTGTTCCTATTTTTTCTGCCGCTATATATTTATCTGTGTGTGCGTGTGTGTGTGTGTGTGTGTGTGTGTGTGTGTGTGTGTGTGTGTGTATTAACGCAAATAATAGAATAAACCCTTGTGATTATTTGAACACAAGAACACAAACAAAAAACCATATCAAAACTGTTATCAAAAAGTCCACAAGTCCACTACTAGTTCACATTAATGCTAATCACACGAGGACGCTGTACAAAGTCATGTGTATTTTCAGCAGCCAGCATGACATAATTTTATGCATCAGCTACGTTATAGACAAAACAAACTGGATATCGTGCAATCTATTGTCAGTGATACTAATGAACAATGCACAAATATGAGTCTCACACAGGAGACAGGCGCTAATTTCATGTAACGCTGCATCTAGCTTCGTCGATGACCTCAGTAAGTAAGGAACAGTTCAAAAATTTCTTCAGGAGTGTGATGTACAGCTGAAGCCACTCATTAATGCCTAGGTCTAGAATAGCTACCAGATTGTTGGATGCTGATTGCTATGTTTCATCCGCCGCTCCAAATAGCCCTAAACATTTTCCTTGGGATGAAGATCGTGCGTTTAGAGTAGCAGTCGAGTTCTGATAGGTTGCCTGACTACCAGTAACAGTGTAGCTCTAGGAAGGCTATATAAATATTTTTTTTCTGTTTATTATTATTATATGTGTTATGTGTTGCAATAAACACCAGTACATTCAAATATCAGAGGAATGTACATGTTTATCTGTACCGACATCTGTAAGTATCCTTGCCATACAACAGCCTGTTTACAGCTATCAAGGTTGAAGAAACCGAGTGATAGATCTATGATGTGTGAATCGACTGTGACTTAACAGCGTAGCTGGTGGGCTGGTTTTTCGTGCATACTGAGAAGGACAAACCTTTTAAATCGATACGTGAACCACATCGAAGTGAACTGCAGAAAGTCAATCCTCAGAATTAACTGAACTGTAAACTGTACACTGAACTTTTCTTTGTGGATGAACTAAGTTTTCGCTTGTGCAACGAACGCAAAACAATGGGACAATGGAATGACAGGTGTATACGACAGAAGGTTTGAACAATTTGAGGACTGTGCTGTCGAGTGAATTAGACTTGAAATGTGTTGCATTAGTCTTCGAATGGGAACTCTGTCGCAGGTGCCATGGAGGAGGACATTTTATAGATGGCTGTACTCTGCATATACACTGATGAACCAAAACATTACGACCTCTACCCACTGCTACTTTGGATGCCGCCTGGTGGCGTTGCGGGCAACAAAAGTATATAAGCGGAGGAGACACTGACGGGAAATCACCCTAGCGAAAATATGGGATGTAAATGGAGAAATACAATGAGATAAGTGATTCTGAGAAAGGGCAGATTACTATTAGAAAGAGCCCATGAACGAGTACCTCGACAACGGCGAAGTTGATCGCATGTTCACTTGCTACTGTCGTAAGCATCTACTAAAAATGTTAGGAGGACGGTGAAACTACTACTAGGAGCTATTAGTTGTTGGACGTCTACGATTCTTCGCCGAAAGTAGGTTCAAATGGTTCAAACGGCTCTGAGCACTTAACTTCTGAGGACTTAACTTCTGAGGTCATCATTGCCCAAGAACTTAGAACTGCTTAAACCTAACCTAAGGACATCACACACAGCCATGCCCGAGGCAGGATTCGAACCTGCGACTATAGCGGTAGTGCGGTTCCAGACTGTAGCACCTAGAACCACTCGACCACCCCAGACGGCCCGAATGTAGGGTTCGGAGGCTTGCCTGCCCTGTAAACTAGGATAGATGGTGATCTATGGCATATCTGCCGAAAGGGTACAATGCTAGTGCACGCACAATTGTTTTGGAGCACACCGATCGCCGTACGTTGTTGAACATGGAGCTCCGCAGCAGACCATCCTACTTGTTCATACGCTGACCCAACAACGTGGTCAGCTACTATTGCAGTGGACATGGGGCCACTGGTATTCGACCATCGATCAATAGAAAAGTGTTAGCTCTTTGGGTGAATCACATTTTTGCTGCACTAGACATTCTCGATACAGCAGACGATGATCGCTTTCACAAACTCCATCATCGAGGTGAATGGTGGATCAAAACGTGCAGCGCGCCACGGATGCAGGCTGGGGAGAGCAGTAATAGGCTATGGTAAACATTCTACTGCGGTTACATGCGTCTGTGATTGTAAACGAAAACACGTTGACAGCTGTGAACCAGCTTCGTGCATAATGTCTTCCCTGACGACGATGTCATCTTTCAGCATTTTAATTTTCCGTGTCTCGCAGTCAGAACTATGCTACAGTGGTTTGAGTTTCATCATAGTGAACTCACGTTGATGTCTCGACGTCGAAATTTGCCTGATGTAAATTCTAGGTGCATGAAAATTAATATTACGACGATGTCAAACCTCATTTTCATGATTTAAAGAAGTATTCATCATATTAAAAATGTAATTATAATATTATTATTTTCATTTTTGTGCTCAGTGTATCAAAGACTTTCCAGTGCACGGAATAAATTAGCATTGTTTGTACTACGGAACTATATACGATTGTTAAGGGTTAAGCACGTAATAATTCGATTTAAGACATTTTGTTGAGTCTGAATTTTGTTCTCGTGCTGGTCGGTAGAGAAGGAAAAGTTCCTTAATCGATGTGAAGGTATAAAGGCTGTAAAAAGGAGAGAGAGGGAGAGAAGGTAAATACAATTTATTCAAAACAAATATCTCGAAGGTGTAACGCTTTGTGATTTCCTATAACTAAAAATTTCAAGGTCTAATCTAAGCCTGTCCTGAACAACAGCGAAGAACATTTATGTTATCATATATTTTCTTCGTTTGATCACGGTTATGATTCGCATGTTTCTTTTTGTTACGTGACGTGCTGTGAATATTTTCATTATACGTGCAAAAGTGCACACAGCTTTAATCGAACCTGCGTCTTTCGGAAACGATAACTTTCAATCCGTACAATTACGCGAATACCGTCTAAATCGCAACCGTGGTCGCAAAAGTGTTTCCTGCACCAAATAATTCTTATAAAATGTGGATTCTCCAAAGCGAGCAGCATTGCACTATCGCTGACTCGCAACAATCGAAAGAGTAAAATCAGTGCTTAAATAAAATTGCCACCTTTTAATAATTATTATTATCCCATTAAATAAATAAATAGCAATTCAGTGGCTATCCAATCAATAAACAAAGGGGGCAATTCAGTGGCAACCTATTGACAGGACCAGCATATATGTGTGTGCTAATGTGTGTTTTTTCCATTTGTTTCATGATGTAATGAGCGAAAATCTGCGACGAGCCTAAGCACGATATTTTTGCTGTACCATTCCATCCCCGCGGCAGCAGAACGAAGCACTGCGTAAGGTAGGCACATCTTCTTCAACCGGATGCTGTATCTCACTAAACAAACGAAACAAAAAAATTACATTTCGTATGTATGTCCTCTTAGGAAGCTGTAACAGTCAATTATATTTAAATAACTGCGAGAAGGATCAGTAAAATACAGCATCAAGTGTTTCCAGTAGAGGTTAACTGAACGAGATTGGAACTGAATTGTAATCAAACGAAAGTGAACATTTATAGTACTGATTCCAATCTGGTGCAGTGTAGTAATTATTTTATGTTTTGTGTGACGGAATAATTGATGTGTTGCGTGTGACGTTTTCCCGATTAGACTTGCACCCAAACATTTGGAAACATGGTGAAAACAGTGCGACGTGTAAGAAAAGCTACACAGTAGGAAGTAACTGTAGAACATTCAGAGAAGGAAGGAATAACTAGTGATGTAGAAATTGATAATATTTTTTTCAGATCAGACATAGGATATAGAAAAGGACACGAATATTAAAGTCAGTGATCCATCTGCTGTAGAACACTCAGGCAGAATACAGACGGTAGTTCAAGCAGAGCCACAAGAAACACAAGTTGTAGTCGATTTACCACCCGTAGAGCCAACACAAACAGTAATGGATCCATTTTCTCTCTTAATGATGAAAATGGAACAAATGTTTAAAACACAGGAACAATCACAGATACAGCGCGAACAAGAAACTGCTAAACATCTTGCAACTGAGATTAATAATAATATTAGCAGAGTAGATGAACGGATTAGGACCTTGGATGAACGCATCAGTCAATTAGACGAGCGTATGCAGTTAAACTTTTCACAGTTCTCAAAAGAGATAGATCAACAGCTTGAAAACCAGTTAAAAGAACACGATTGCCAGCTGCGACAGCAAATAGATGCCCAGTTGTCTGCTATACAGAACAACATTTCAAGTATGCAACAAACATACCATGAATGTAAAGCAAGTAACCCATGATGTGGACAAATTACAACAAACACACATTTCTTTGGAAGCAGAAATGCGCAACATAAGTACACGTATAGAAAACCTTACGGTTGATAATCAAAACGTAATAGAACAAAAATGCAAAGAACAAGAAGAACGCGTTGTGACCACATTCAACACATGGCTAAATGACAAAGACAAACAAATTAGTACTGTTATACAGAAGGAACTACCTGTGATGTTATAACGAGCAGGAACACAACTGATACATGAAAACAACACAAAGATTCATGGACTCCAGACTGAAACACAAAACGTGCAGAAACTGCTTAATGAAACACGGATGCAAACATGTCATAACAGTTCACCGGAATGCGTTAGTATCACAGAAACACACCCTGATCATTATGAAACGCCTTTAACTGAAAGTAGGGGGCAGACGAGCAATAATTTCAATCCAACACGTGGAGTAACATCCGTTTATCCTGACCATACACAATCATTGGTGACTCAGGATGCTTTAGTGAAGAATTCACAGTTTCAGAAGTTTACCAATGATAAGAACGGACCCCATCCAATTGTGTTTATCAAAGGTATCAGCGGAATAATGCCAAAGAGTTGGAACGAAAGGGAGAAAATTGTCTTTACCATTAGCCATATTCAAGGTGAGCCAGCGTTGTTCGCGACACAGAAAGCTGAACAATGCAGCTCCTTCGATGAATTTAAACAAACTGTTCTAAACAAGTATTGGTCGCATGGGGTACAAGAACGATTAAGAAAATAAGTTTATTGTCCTCAGCCATTTAATAGAAAAGGCGGTACTTTGCGGAAATATTTCGAAAAGTATCTGGACAAAGTGAAATATTTATCCACACCAATTCCTGAGTGTGATTTTTGAAAGATATTAAAGGAGAAGTTACCGCATGATCAAAAGGAGAAATTGTTTCACATTCCTGAAGACAACGTGGAACATTTTCTATCTGTACTGGACTCTTTAGATTTGGTTATCGAAGAGGACAGACACCATTATGGGAATAATTCGTCGCATAGTGGTAATGGTAATGGCAATGGGCGAAACCACAAGAACAATAGTAATAGCCGGCCGCGGTGGTCTCGCGGTTCTAGGAGCGCAGTCCGGAACCGTGCGACTGCTACGGTCGCAGGTTCGAATCCTGCCTCGGGCATGGATGTGTGTTATGTCCTTAGGTTAGTTAGGTTTAAGTAGTTCTAAGTTCTAGGGGACTAATGACCACAGCAGTTCAGTCCCATAATGCTCAGAGCCATTTTGAAGAATAGTAATAGAAACACCTACTATGGGAATCAAAGTCATTGGAATAGTCCGAATGGACAGTACAATAATGCACCGAATCACAATTATCATCCACAGAACAATAGCGGACAAAACAATAACGGAAACTTTCCAAAGAAACGAAAACGAGATTTTAGAGCTAACGCCAATTACAATAACGGTAATTTTTCAAATAATCAGCAAAACATGCAACCACCACATAACTGGTCAACATAGAACTATGCACAACAGCAATGGCAGCAGCCCAGGCCACAGCAATATGACAACAACAATCATGTACAACCCCCGTACAATACAAATATGTCAAATACCATGCAGCAGCATATGAATGCGCAGCCATGGCAACCACCGAATCAAAATATCAAGATCATTGAGGTAAGTGAACCGCAACCACCAACCAGTACCAGTCAGTCAAACTAGATGCAACGACATTCAGCTCCCGTGTGTCAGTCGCAGGATGTCTAGGGGGCACTTGCATGAATGATGTTAGCAATAACGAGCAACCAAACGTGCAGACAACCAGCTGTAGTAACAATGAGAATGTGTGTCGCATAGAATCAGCAGCGATCGGGTCGAACGACGCAAAAGATGCAGTGTGTAGGAATAATTCTGTTTTGATGTTGCTCAGCAACGTAGTTCAACTATGCAGATGCTAAGATATAATGACGGAGTCGAAATACGAGAGGAATTATGTCAAGATTTTCGGAAGAAGTGTAATTTGTTTGAACGGGAAGTTGTACAAGCAGCTATAGTTTGTGATATTTATGGTATTCAAACTAAGGTGATTTTAGATACTGGAGCATCTGTTTCTGTGCTGAATGAATCGTTCTTTCTTCACTTAAAGAAGATTAGAAAGATTTCGGTTTTTCCAGTCACTAATTGACGAGTTACAGGAACCATTAGTCAGAAAGCCCAACCAGTTCGGGAAAAAGACACGAATTTGTATAAATTTTGGAATGGGAGCCAAAGAGTGCATCTTCCTTATTGTAAATAATTTAGCCGTGAACTGTCTCCTCGGATTAGATATTTTGCGAGAGACGGAAACTATTATCGATCTCGCAAAAGGTGACTGCAGCATGTGCTTCGGTGACACGAAAGTCAGGTTAGACTTGGTAAAGACCAAAGAATTGCATGGCAAATATTGTCAAATTTTAAAGATGGAACCGATTCGCGCACGTTTATGGCGGCTTCAAGACAGTTTCAATTGCAGTACATTCCCGGTAATGGAAGATGTGAAGGACGAAGAGAATATCCACCTCTCTGAAATAGTAGAAAAAGTACAACAATCCTCTGGTCTTGACAGTCTGCAACAAAAGCAATTATTAGACACACTTACTAATTATCGTAAAGTATTTTTGAAAAAACCTGGACTAATTAAAGGTTACGTGTACGACATGCTATTGTTTCGCCATGCAATTTACTGTTGTCAAACACTGCGATGTGGCGTGTGGGAGAATAGGAACATACAACATTGGAAGCATCAGTACTGCTTGGAGGAAGAGACTCTCAGAATACCAATTAGTTGTAAGAAAATTTCAGCTCCAGTTCGACGGAGAAGAGGACGCCTAGGTGCAGCAAGGAGAAGAAGAATTGCTTCAAGATGATTCCACCCTAAGACACTTAATCAAACATAATACAAACTTGTTGAGATTTAGTAAACTTTCAGGAACTTATGCGTGTGAAACTACGAACAGTGAACAGAACTGCATATTTCACACAACAGTAGGATATAGTGACTTTAGAAAATAAACGTTTTATTTTGTTGATTGTTCACTATTTTGAACTCACTAGGGTGAGCAGGTAATGTTCTTTTTTTCTTTCAGACTTTTCAGACTGTGTACAGGATACACTTACAACATGTAAAGTTTACGCGAGTTACGTATAGGTTTAACAAATTTTCCACCATAAGTTATTGCTCGGACTTGCATGAGCTATAAACCAGGTCGAACAAGATGTTGTCTATGACTGAACAGATCATGACACAGACAAACATATACAGACTTGTGTTTATCACTGCACAATTCTTTGTAAGTCCAGGAGCACCTTTTCGAGAAAGTATATGACTTAGGATTTGCTTTTATATTGTAAATGTCTACAATTATGTACTTCATTTGATATGTACAATCATTCAGTTATTCATCATTATATAACTAGACTGTGTAAAGACATTCTTATGGTTAGCACAAGGACTTTACCTTGTCAGACTTCATAACTGTGATCAAGTGACTACGAGGTGGAGTGAACATGTCACAGATGACCTATGAACAAAGACTTCGTGTGAACATTATCCTCTACGCGTACGAACTTTATTTCACTGGCGAAAGAGTGGAATTTAACACTAAAGTGGACGCTCAATGCTACGAGTGTTTTGTAATGCCAAATATTCAGAGTGTTATTGGGACCACATGCGTGGACGTAACATTCCAGACAAACTAAATCTCAAGAGCAAGTGTTTTTATCGATCAGTCAGCAACAGTGGTGAGTCGTAACAGTGTTGGGAACTGCTACTGACTATATCATTAAACCAGTTGCAGAACTGTATCAGTGTTGGAACGGAAGTACATTAACCTTTAATTGCAGGTAGTCAGTTACGTCGGAAGGACTAATGGACTTGCATCATGGTAAAGAAACTCACAAACAATCGAACACCTCACAAAAAACACATTCTTGTTGTTGAGCGAAATAGTGCGTGAAATACGATGTAATTTAGATGTTAATTTAAGGAATTGATACTGCTGTTTTAATTTCATATGACTGTTTGCTGGGATGCTGATCACACGTGTCGGTGAGGGCAGCATACTGCAGCGACCTCATCCGTCATCCCTTGCCGCACCCTGCCACGTCATCGCAGTCCATCGCAGACTTACGAGATGGGGCGAGACATCGGTGTGGCAGTACACCAAGTCGCCAGCCGTCGTTACCAGCAGCACTACCACGAAATTGTACCATTATTAAATGTCATACGAAGTGAATATTCAAATGTTGAAAATCAAAAAAGAGGGCGTGGAAGATGTGCTCGCTCCGCTGTGGTTTTTTTCCCGGGGTTTTTCCCATTGGCCTTTGCCCGAATGGGGGAGTGTAACTGAAAATCCCTGGGACTCAAAAGTAAACAAAGCACATGCTTCCAAGTGAAAGAACACAGTGAACTTTAAACAGAACAGACAAGGAAAATAAGGCTGCTTGGATGTCCAGTCAAACAAGTCTCACTGTACATCCAAAGGGGGCAATGTAGTGCTACAACGATGGAAATTAATATTACGACGATGTCAAACATTATTTTCATGATTTAAAGAAGTATTCATGATATTAAAAATGTAATTATGATTTTATTATTTTCATTTTTGTGCTCAGTGTATCAAAGACTTTCCAGTGCACGGAATAAATTAGCGTTGTTTGTACTACGAAACTATATATGATTGTTAAGGGTTAAGCACGTAATAATTCGATTTAAGACATTTTGTTGAGTCTGAATTTTGTTCTCGTGCTGGTCGGTAGAGAAGGAAAAGTTCCTTAATCGATGTGAAGGTATAAAAGCTGTAAAAAGGAGAGAGAGGGAGAGAAGGTAAATACAATTTATTCAAAACAAATATCTCGAAGGTGTAACGCTTTGTGATTTCCTATAACTAAAAATTGCAAGGTCTAATCTAAGCCTGTCCTGAACAACAGCGAAGAACATTTATGTTATCATATATTTTCTTCGTTTGATCACGGTTATGATTCGCATGTTTCTTTTTGTTACGCGACGTGTTGTGAATATTTTCATTATACGCGCAAAAGTGCACACAGCTTTAATCGAACGTGCGTCTTTCGGAAACGATAACTTTCAATCAGTACAACTACGCGAATACCGTCTAAATCGCAACCGTGGTCGCAAAAGTGTTTTCTGCACCAAATAATTCTTATAAAATGTGGATTCTCCAAAGCGAGCAGCATTGCACTATCGCTGACTCGCAACAATCGAAAGAGTAAAATCAGTGTTTGAATAAATTGCCACCTTTTAATAATTATCATTATCCCATTAAATAAATAAATAGCAATTCAGTGGCTATCCAATCAATAAACAAAGGGGGCAATTCATAGGGAACCCATTTGGGTCGGTATCGGGCGTCGTCACCGACCCGTTACTTATGAGAATTACATGACCCGTGCACAGACATCTAATGCCTTATACCTCCACAAACCTACCAACAAACTGTAGGATACGCGGAATCAGTGGTGTCTTTAGTTTCAAAGGCGGACATATAAGCTATTAAGCAGGTGGTCATAATGTTTTGGCTTATCAGTGTATATTAGTGCTGCCCTGTGGTCGCTGGTGATCATATGCGAATGTGATACAGCACACTGTAAATATCGCACTAAAGTTATGACATTTCTCTTCGAATGCAAGCCGGAAATCATGCTAAAATTACACCATTTCTCTTCGAGTGCCAGTTGGAAATCGCCCAAAAATTACGCCAATTCTCTTCGAACTGTGCTGTATGAAAATAAAACGCGCGAGAACATGCCTTATAGCGCTCTCTCCGCCATAGCTACAAACCAGTGTCGCGTGCTGAGGTGACTGTCAGCAACACCACGATCAGCTCAGAGGAGGGACGCAGCCATGTCTGTTTTCGATTGCACGTGCTCTGATGTGACGTCGTCCCTGCCAGCACTGAAGGAGCTGCATTGCTCGCAGCAACATGTCAGTATTTTTCTTTGAGCAATGTGTGTTAAGTATTGTGCAGGAGCAGGGCGTGAGAAGCAGCTCACATATCGATGCCATAGCGCAGTGGCACTTCCGCATGCGACATCAAGCAGCTCGGATGTGTTATACGTCTGCTCTGCGGAACATTCCGCAAGCCGTGAATAGTTGTTGTCTACTCATTGCCTGTCTAATCGTTTATCATTTACTTCTTGTCTTGCTATTGTAGTGGTTTACGTTCTTACGTTTTAGCGATTTCAGCTGCTTATTAGGCATGGTGACGTCAAGAATGTTTCCAAGAAATGCACACTGAGGTTACAATTCGATAAGGCAACAACAAATGTTCAGCCAAGTTCATTGGAACAGCGTGATTGGATTGTGCAAGAAATGGGATTCACATCACGTCAAATTTACTCTACTTACCATGACACGGAGTCGTACTCTTTTTCCTAAAGCTCTTAAACCCCATGTTGCTGGAAAGTATTCTGCTTAAACATGAAGAGAAAGCTGCAATCCCATCACTGTGGCTCCAAGGTGAGTAATGGCATAATTTCTAACAGTGACGTAAAGTGTAAGCGTGTTTAACCTGCGTTGTGAGGTTGAGAATTGTTGCTTAAAGGACTTTTTAACCAATAATGGAAAAGTACAATAAATCTATAACCAACGTCGGTCTAGCCAACATTCGTTGCAATGCTTTAGCGGTATCAGATCTATTGAAATGCATATCAGGCAGAATATTCCCTCCCATCTAACTGTCTGTAGATACAAGGTGCATATTAGTTACAGGGCGATACACAGAAAATGTTTTATCTGTAACGAAAGTGGCCAACAAAGAACGAATTGCCCAAGAACAATTTTCGTGTGAAAAGAATAGTTACTTCAGCGCAGGAAACTGGCGTTATCTGAGCATCTGAAGGAGTATCAAATGACTGATAAGGAAAGGTCAAGCTCTAGCATAGTATTACGACAGGATCGAGAAAACCGATATGCGGATTTTCCACCGGTACTTTCAAAACCGGAATCAGAAAAGCCACTACTTATACCTGAGGTGGAGCCACTAAAATTAAAAGGCCTCGAACGTGTGACGGAAGCAGCATGGATGAAGATGTACCCGCTGTAGAACAGATTGAATAGTAAGAGAATTCGAAACTGAGACCAGAGGCCAACGTTTGAAAACCTAGAGCAGTATGAGTCGATGCAGCAGCGCCAGACATCTCCCCGGCCAGCGCCCAGGCAGCTCAGGACCCACAGCCGGCAGAAGTCATTTTGACGCCGCACGTGCAGCAACAAGTCGGCAAAACAAAACAAGTACAGTTGCAAGAAACAACTTTCGATAAGTAAAACAAGGAAAGCAGTGCTACTGCACAAACAGAAGAGTGTCCGTCCCAAACCCAAAACAATTACGACGAAACACTTAGTGACTTCAAACAAGCAGGAAACAGAGGAAGTGGAAGCAGGTTGCCTGTGAAGGGAAATTACGTCTGCGACTCAGACACAAGAACAACTCAAGAGCGAGTGGATTCCGATACTGGTGAAGACCCGCTGACACTTTCATCTGCCGAAATATTCATGACTGGAGGACGCCGAAGAAACAGAACCTAGACAAATGTCAATCTACTACGGAAGAAGAACAAAAACAAACGCAGCAAAGACGTCATTGTTGATGCTGATAGAAAACAGTCCGATCATCAGATACAAATGGAGATTTACTGAGGTTCAAATGGTTCAACTGGCTCTAAGTGCTATGGGACTCAACATCTGAGGTCATCAGTCCCCTAGACTTAGAACTACTTAAATCTAACTAACCTAAGGACATCACACACATTCATGTTTGAGGCAGGATTCGAACCTCGCAACCGTAGCAGTAGAGCGGTTACGGATTGAAGCGTCCAGAACAGCTCGGCCACAGCGGCAGGCTTGTACTAAAGACATAAGCAATTAGTTAGCATTAAAATCCAACACTGTGATGCGGATAGTACATTGTGCGCAGCGGTGCGGCCTTTTACAGGGTGTTTCAAACTGAATACACCGGTTTTAGGGCCTTGTAGCACTCATTATGTTCAAATTACTATTATAAATAATATATTAAATGAAGGGCAACTCAGACAGTTTTTTTAGTATACCCGTGCGAAAAGGAAAGAGTGTGAAACGACCAAGAGTGACCGAAGAATGTGTTGAATAAGTGAGAGTGTTTTACGCATAGAAGGCTATCCGTGAATTAGTAGCTCCAGTGGTGTCTGTGTGGAGACTTTGAAGGAGACACTTACGACTACACCCTTATCGTTTGCAGCTGTTACAACTACAGACCACGGTTTACGTGTCAATTTTGAATACAAAATGTTTCTGCATGACGATCATGATTTTCTGGATCGTGTGGTCTTCAGTGATGAATCGACATGAGAACTCACATAATGTACGCATCTGAGAGTCAACAAATCCCCACGAGATGGTAAAATTGTAGCGAGATTCTTTAAATTCATTTTTTTGTGCCATATCTCTTCGGAAAATTTATGGGCATTTCTCTTACAGTGAAGCATCTGCAAGTGGTGTTTCTTATCCTGAAGCGCTAGAACATTCGCTCTTTCTTCAACTAGAAGAAGCTGAACCACGGAATTTTATTTTGCAGGAAGATGATAGACTGACTCATTAGCATAAGTCAGTAGTTGACTGGTTAAACGATGTTGTACCCAACCGCTGGATAGTCAGTAGACAGAGCTTGTTTTGCTTGACCTCCATGTTCGCACACAGTCTGACGCCACGCTATTTTTACCTTTGTGGATTATTTGTATGTGCCTCCTCTACCAGCTGACATACCCAATTTTCAATACAGCACCGTTGCTGCAGTTACTCCAGACACATTGATCTTTTTTTCCGAAGAATCCCGTTATGGATTCTCTGTGTGACGAACAGTGCTCACATTGAACACTTATAAGAAAAACTGAGCCGCTTTTTTATTTGATGTCTTATTTACAATTGTGAGCTGAATGTAATAAATGCTACACAGCCTTAAAACTCGTATGTTCATATTGAAACACCCTGTGCACTTGTACTAATCAACCAACGAACGCGCTGACAATACAGTCGCTTTATCAACAGCCAGAACGGACTCCCATGCTATTGTTTAAGGTCATTTGCAACACAGAGTCCGAAGATAATGCATTCATATAAGTTGTTCCCGTTTTCATTTGGGGCAGAAGACTGTGATAGCACCTTTTTTTCTTGATGTTAAGGATTTAATTTGCGGTCTTGTTTATCCTGGTTGCTATGCCGACCGTAGATAAACTTTGTCTCTGCGTATCTCTGGGCTGCGCAGTTAACTAATTCATTCAGAATTCGTATACAAAATCATCGTTCTATTGTGTTACAAGCACTTTTCAGTATGACTAGACCAATTGTATTCAAATATATGTCAATGAAGAAGCTTTTTATGATTCTCGTTTCCAGCCAAAGATACCATACTCTCATTTCCATTTCTAGTATAGGTGGTCGTAATGAAATGTATCTCGAAGCTGATTCTTTTTCCTCCAGTAACACTTCAACCACTTACAACCACAGTTGGAAAAGGTTTCGTTCGTTTGATTACAACGAAAAATCGTCAGCGGCAAACAGCACGTTAATTGCAATACATTTCAATTGTTTTTGTTTTTCACAGACACTATACATCTTCCAACACTTCATAACAATTTGCAGAATTCTGATCATATGTAAATATTATCGACAACAGCGAAAACAATGCAAAACATCGATATTTACATAGCAAGATCTCAACATAAAGTAAACTTAATATAGAATACAAAACAACGTGTTTTATTTCACACCTACTCTTTGTTTTCGGTTTTAACGTTCATTGACTCAGCAAGTAAAGTACAATTTTCAGTGTCTTATCACTTCATCGGTCTTCGGCTGGTGGGCGAATGTTCCGGCGAGACCAGGTACTTACGACACTGCCATTATGGGTGAGGACTGCCGTCCATTGAGCATTAGTTGGCGTGCCATACATGAAAAACATAAATCACGAGACACAAATTTTATCTAGCTTGTTAAAACACTATTTATGAAGTCATTATTAATTAGTTTTCACCATCTTAATACTTCTCCTCATGAACTGCTGTTACACGACGTAAGACATGCGGTTTCTATATTGTTGCACTAAAATACTGAAAAATTGCTTAAATTAATAATATAATGTGCTAATGTTCAATATTTATAGATGTGCTATGTTTTGCTCAAGTATATGAAACAAGAACTGTAGGTCTTCATGGAGTGTATAGTCAGAGATTTTTGTCGTCAAAGTTTATGATCAGTAAAAACGAAAAGTGGTCAAGTTTAGCAGCTACGGATTGTTGCGTCATGTTCGATTCCTTCGACAACAATCATTTTTTAATTTTATTTCATTTCCCCCAGCGCTAAAACCGCTTATTATGAAATTTAATCCTTGGCTGCTTGACCGCTACACTCGTGCTCTCTACATTCAGTGCTGAGTGTGCCTTTGTTGCTGCCGTTCTGCTCACTTAATGCCTGTACCTGTTCTGAGAGACGGAGATCCAACCTATATGAAATGCTCATCAAGTGATTTTAAGAAAACTATTCAGGCAAAAAGTTTGATTTTTGTACATCTTACAGTTTGATGTTCCTGTTCGACAAAGGACTGAATTTCTTTTCGTTACTCATCATACAGTAGTTACGGTGCTACATCAAATTAAGTAAAAGACTGCACGAAGTTTTAAAAAGTTTGCAGAGGTAAAAAAGCATTGCGTAAACTTTACGCATTGTTGATTTTCCAATACGATGCTGTGTGCGCAGTGTAGACTGACTTAGACGTGCCCATTTCCGTCCCTGTGCTTCAAAAATCATGTGGCCATAAGTGTCGTTATATTTCATAAACGGTTCAAGATATCGAAATGAGATGTTCTCCAATTTTTCCAAATAATACATGCAACGAAGAACATATGTTATGTGACAAGTACTCGAAACTTTTCTGTTCAAAGAGATGTGGAAGTTACTGATACGCAGAGGGTCGGCGGGACGGGATGCATAAGCACATCAATAGCACTTAAGTCCTCTAACATGTCAAGTATGAGGGATTTTTGAACGTCAGTGGGTTGGTGCTACCTTGTCATAATTTTTACATCCCCCATCGGCCACACCATAGTGGTCAGCTTCCAGCGTGCCCTCCAAAGCACCCGCGCGACCGTTCAGCGAAATCGACTGTGTTAGCTTGATGCACTGAACCGTCTGGAGTATGCGAACGTCCGTATAGTCTCCAAGTTGATGCACGTAGCACAGGTCCTTCTGATGTGGCTGGGGATTGCTGACAGTCTACAGGGCACGTTAGGCTCCTTTCTGACGGCTGGTAACATTTTAAAGTCAAACAAAACACACTCATCTTCCCCCGGAAGGCCGGTGTACTTAGACTCACCAACGGCCTTATGTCTGAACACCATGAATAATCAGTTGGTGATCTCAGGGAACTAACTCACGCAACGATTCTTTGATATTTACCTGCCTCCATCTCACCGGGAGCAGCCGCTTGGCTCCAGACTGCAGGGTCTAGAACCGCACGGCCACTCCGGCCGGCATAGGTGTTCATTCTTGCGACGCGCTATACGAGATTGGAATAATAGAGAATTGTGAAGATGGTTCGTTTAACCCTCTGCCAGGTACTTAAATGTGATTTGCAGAGTATCCATGTAGAATGTCTTCATCAGCCGCACCTCCCGACATCTGTTGGAGTGACATGATATCACATAGCATGGGAAAATTCTTCACTAACCAATCTGTACATGTGATTAGTTTGATAGGTACTCCTTTAGGCTCCACCTGTCACCCAGTAGACGATGACGCTTATCGCCTGACCTGTGCTGGTGTTCGTGAAGTCCGGACGTTGGGGCAGCAAATGGTCACGTATTTCCTCTTTGTCTTTCCGTAAGTAGTCGAACCGTAAGCTCTCATTCACTCAGAGGGTGTTTGTTTCGCTGCAACCAACACTCACGTGATAGTGTGGAAGATGGGGAAAAATCTCATCTCAGTCTGTGGACTCTCATACAAATTGCGCATTTCGTGGTTGAACAACGTCCACGCTACAACACATACTTCAGCAATTACCTCCGTGAGGTTTTGCGCTGTCCGCCGCTCAGCTGGAACGTGGCTAGGACGGTTGGCCCCACTGCTGCTTGGTTGGTTTGTGGGGGTCGAAGGGACCACACTATAAAGGCCATCCGTCCCTTTTTCGACCATCAGGAAACACCCACAAGGAACAACAACAAGCAACAGAGATGACAACGGACGACACAAAACAAGAAAGACATAGTCAAATGCCAGGAAATAGGAATTAAAAACACACAGAGTATTACAGTGGTTGACCGACCATGGGAACAAAAAAAGGAAAAGCCAACCGCCAAGCGACACACTAAAAACCCCAATCTAAAACCATACGCCAAAGGCCAGAGTCAGCACAAAAAATGGGACAAAACCTCAGATCGAATGATAAAAGCCCCATGCTCGAATAAAACTCAAAACGAAGTCTGCCACTGCAGCGTCATCTGTTAAAAGTGCAGGGAGCGTATCAGGCAGCGCAAACGTCTTCCTGAGCGCAGTTAAATCGGACAGTCTAACAAGATGTGGACCACTGTCAACACTGATCCACAGCGAAGTGACTGCAACTGCATGATATTAAGCTCATGAAAACCCCGTCTCCAACACAGGAGTCTTATTAATACATGCATTAGGTGTGCTGTATAATGGATCTGGAGACATTATTCTCAATGAATAACCGTGAATATCAGTATCGCATATCACTGTGAGCACACTTTCTCGGAATCCTACAATGAGCCGAGATTCCGTGAAAGTGACGAGTTTTAAGACTAGCTGCTAAGTAAGATCATAAGTTATATAGTGCTCTCTCTTTACGAAAATTGTTGTTGGAGCTTTAATACCATAATTTGTCGATCTACGATGCCATTGTCATTGCAACACCAGAACTATCTTTTTTGTTATCAGCCTTCTGAATGGTTTGATACGGTTATCTAGGAATTCCTGTTCTGTACTAGCCTCCGCGTCTCAGAGTAGCTTTTGCAACCTACGACCTCAACTGGAAGTACCATGGAAGTTGCCTCGTGATGTCTTGACAGATGTCCTACTATCGTGTCCCTTCTTCTTGTCGTGTCTTCCATATACACACATGAAAAAAGTTTTGCATCACCTCGGTTCCGAAAGTTTCGGAATCTGTACCAAAAATTGAAATAGAGGTCAACATAAACATCACTACCACCCTTTTAATTGCTCATGAAAACCACACATTGCGTGTTGTAAAACCACACAGGGAAACCTTTAGAGTTGGTTGTCCAGATTGCCGTAGACACCGGTACCTATAATACCCAGTAGCACATTCCCTTGCATTAATGCATGCTTGTATTCGTCGTGGCATACTATCCACAAGTTCTTCAAGGCACTGTTGGTCCAGAATGTCCCACTCCATAACGGTGATTCTGCGTAGATCCCTCAGAGTGACTGATGGGTCACGTCGTCCATAAACAGCCCTTTTCAATTTATCCGAGGTATGTTCGATACGGTTCAGGTCTGGAGAACATGCTGGCCACTCTAGTCGCGCGACTTCGTTATCCTGAAGGAAGTCATTCACAAGATGTGCACGATGGGGCCGCAAATTGTCGTCCATGAAGAAGAATGCCTCGCCAATATGCTGTCGATATGGTTGCACTATCGGTCGGAGGATGGCATTCACGTCTCTTACAGCCGTTACGGAGCCTACCATGACCACCAGCGGCGTACGTCGGCCCCACATAATTCCAGCCCGAAACAGCAGGGAACCTCCACCTTCCTGCAATCGCTGGACAGTGCGTCTTAGGCGTTCAGCCTGACCGGGTTGCCTCCAAACACGTCGCCGACGATTGTCTGCTTGAGGCAAATCCGACACTCATCGGTGAAGAGAACGTGACGCCAATCCTGAGCGGTCCATTCGGCATGTTGTTGGGCTCATCTCTACCGCGCTGCATGGTGTCATGGTTGCAAAGACGGGACCTCGCCGTAGAGTGAAGTTGAGCATCATGCAGCCTATTGCGTGCAGTTTGAGTAGTAACACAACGTCTTGTGGCTACTTACGTATGACAATTGTATTTAATTGCAGAAAATGGTGTTCATGTAACTTTTTCGATTCTGGTTTTCACGTATTTGAATAAAGGGACAGAGCGAGGATCTGAGTACAGCTTTACTACTTCTCAGTTCCATAGTAAAATCACTTTCATTCCTTCCACCACAGAAATCCCCACGAGGAATTAATCCCTGTCAACTAACACACTTCATTTCATTCGATTTAACATAATGAGATTATATCACCACTTGATTACACGATAATTTTCACTCTTGAAATTCACGTCGAGCATTGGTCGTAACATTAAGTGTCCTGCAATTACAGTATATCTACAGGTAGCCGTACTCTCATCATGAAGAGCCAGTAGAAAGGGCAGCACAGAGTCATCAGAAATGTAGAAACAAAAATCCTGGTTCGTATACAACTTAGCCTGAACTTGTGCACCAAGTGATGGTAGGAGAAACACCAACAGAACATCACAGAACCCACCCCAGCCTGAACGACAGCCTCCACACACTGCAGCTTAAAAGATCATTGAGTCGTCAGTTCATTCGAAGTTTTGTATCAACTACTGTCTACTTTTTGTGTTTGCTTAGACTATCGAAGACGTGAAGCTCCACGTGCCACCGGCAGCCATGTCCTTCTAATAGATATTCAACTCAAAACGTCTATTTCATGCAGTGTATTTCACAATGTTCGCTCGTAAATCGGTTTACATGGACCGGTATCACCGACAGTAAAAATTCCCATCCGGTTTGAAGCCAATACGGAATGGAAAGGGGTGGTACCCATTCGAGTGGCAACTACGAAAGTGAACGCACGGGTGTACTTTCCGCGATTACGCGACTGCGATTTACTGTTTCCATCTTGTTCGCTTATTTATTGCGTTTGTGTTTCGATTCGTATGTTTTTAATGAGCGTATAAAAGTGTTCGTATAGTCGATCGTGGCGTTTCTTTTAAGAAATTGACGTATTTTAAAGGTAAGCAACAGACAAAGTTAGTGCCCAGCCATGTCTGCTTGAGTGACCTGCTACCCGGAAGCGCTACAGTCAAACGTATCGCAACATGTAAACACCAATACAAAGGAAGGCACCGATGCAAGCGAAGAGGCAATCTGCGACCGCCAGATCGCAGCTGACATCATCTGCGACAATACGCATCAGTCCTCTGCCGTCCCGGACAACACAGTCTGTCCACACAAAGCGGTCCTCATCGAGAACGTACCTGATAGCGCTGTTGCGGGGTCGGTGTGTCGAACCCGGGACTCGAGATGGCAGGGACGAAGCCGCATTTTGTGAGTGGGCTGAGCAAGTTCAAGAGCGTCAAGGTGCAGTGCAGAGTGATACAGTGGTATTCGCTAACATTCATTTATTCAGATAATTTACAGTACTCGATTGGTGAAGCACAGTGTCGGCGTGCCGCCAGCGAGCTGCCCCGCGACTCCAGCCAGCTCTGCAGACTCCTGGTATGCCGACGCTGGTGCTGCCGTCATCAAGGCTGCCCCACTGGAAGTAAGCCACGCTCTCCCGTTCGCCAGCCGCTGATGTGTTGTGACTTGGGCTGCGCTCTTGCCCACGAGTCTGGAGACTGCTACAGTCCCTAGTCCTCCCCGCCCTCCGCCCTGTTCGGCCTGCTCTGTCCGACCATGGGACGAAGGTGGGTGTATGGTCACCCGTGGCTCGCGGGCCGCAGCTGTTCCCAGGACGGGACCGGACTCGAACCAGTGCCCTCCTGGATGCTGGATGCTGTGCCGCGACTTGCTGTTAGTGGTGCTTGCCGGATGGCAACACCTGCCGCCATCTCAGGCCCCTGTTGCAGCACCACCGTGCCTCCCGCAGCATACGCCTAGCATGGACCCCGGTATGCCAGGTGGGAAGCGAACGTGGCCCGTAGACTCGAGTGGAACCGAGCCCCTCCTGGACCTGCTGCAGACTGCTGTCACTGCCCTCTTTCAGGCAGACCGTGCGATCTCCAAGTTCCAGGCTGCTGTTCCGTCTCGCCCTGGTATTGTGTCCCCGGAGGCGAAATATAGTCCTAACAAGTACATAGAAAACAAATACAAGTTTATGCAGAATACTTATAACATTGTTGCCAGACAGGCCCCTATAAGCGAAGACAAGCACAGGTCTGTCCCGACGCTCGACTGACCTGGCACATTCTATCCCAAGCTAAAATTGTCCTCTATTTATATCAGCTTTTCCCTCGCTTCTGACGTAGTGTCAGAGAGAGACAGAAACTGTGGCAGGGATAATTTCCCACACATCAGCTACTTACAAATCGCCACTCTTGGCTCTGGCCTAGTGCCCCGCCTCATACATCGCAATAACTTAAAGCAACGCTCCAGTTTTCTGCCTCGTTGTTGCTCCACTCAAAATAAATTGTGCGTGCAACACTGCCGTCGCAGCTCCACGCCCGCTAGTGCCATGTTAACCTTGCATGGCCTGCTGGCTGTTGACTGTTACCACACTCTGCCAGCGGCCCCAGACTTCATCGCCCAACCATGCCTTCATTTAATTTTGACAAAATTTCCCTTTCCTTCGGCTAGAACTAATACTAGCACAGCACCGCCATCGATTACTATTGTGGGTGGTGAATTATGTAATAGAGGCACTTGCTGCAACGAAAAAGTTACACAGGACGGAACAAAGCATCGATAACTATCCTTCGACAGTTTTAAAATAGTCTCTATATGAATATGGTACCTGTTCTATGTCCGAAAGAACAGATACCATCGGTGACCATCCAGCCCGTTAAATTAAATTACAATGAAATGAATACCCCGAGCTGCATACAGGCGTTGTTATAAGTCAACGGGGACAGGTGAAAATGTATGACTCGCGCGGGACTCGAACCCGGGATCTCCTGCTTACATGGCAGATGCTCTATCCAACATTTTTTCCCATCTTTATCTCTTTCTTTCTTTTTTCTTTAAGAACAAATTATGAGGAATAAATAAGGAGAAGTATTTTTTCATTTTTTTAAAAATTTGTAGTTAAGGTCTCCGCCTACAGCATGCCAGCTCGTCCAAACGTAGGCGTAGGCGTAGGCGTGGCGTAGGCGTGGGTACTGGGTAGCAGATCTATTCAGTTCGGTTCGGTTTATACAGTTTTGAGCTTCTCAGGGCTTGGACGTTCCAGCTACTAGGTGGGTCATCGAAAGTGCTCCGTAAGAAATTGGAAAAATATTGCTTATAGCGTGGGTTCCGTATCAGGAAGCAGTGTCGTTCGTTGAGATAAGTCCAATATCCTAACGTAGACTTGTCGCCAGAAGTAAAAAAGATAGCGGATCGTGTGGCCACAGGTCCAATTCACAGAGTTAGTTTTGGCGGAGGGGTAGAAAGTCTTATCGAAATACAAAAGCATGTGGACGTCGATCTGAGCCGGTGACTGGCGAGTAAGAAACGCCAAAATTCGCCGCGCAAGTGTCCAGACGTCGAACGCTGTGCCACAGTGGAAATGGTGGACATCCGTGTCATCCACTCCACAGTGGGTGCAGAGGGATGAATCGGCAAGATGGATGCGGTGCAGACAATCTCGGTTAACTTGTTTGCCATTCACGGTGATGTACCACGCTGATTGTACGTCTGATTCAAGGAAACGTGCATGGATCGCCTCCCATATGTGTCGCCACACGTACTGTGGATACTTACGTTCGATGGGGTTGGACGGGTGGCACTGTTGTAACAATTGGGAGACTGTTTTCGTGAGGTACAAACGTGTAAGTGGTAAGGACCGGTAGATATAACTGAACTCCAGGAAAAATTGTTGGATGTAATAAAAGGGGTTTGGAATGGTCGATACCAGTACTGGGGCGGACAAGGAGGCCGGTGCAAAGTTGTGAAGCTGGAGGCTAGTAAGGCTCTGCGGACAACGATGCCAAAGTTTTAGTTGGGAGCTGACGATTAGGGCCTTGACACGAGACGACACGTGGGTGAGTCCCACCCCGCCACGATATCGTGGCAGTGCAAGGGATTCATACTGCACCTTGAATAACATCCCCGAGCTGACGAAGGAGCCGAAAGCCATCAGCAGTCGTCGCGCCAGGAGATTTGGGACTGGTAGTACTTGAGCCACGTGTGGTATACGGGAAGCATGATACATGTTCACGTATTGAGCGCGTTGGATAACGTCGAGAGCTCGTAGCTGGTATCTGCGAGGTTTGCTCTGATTGTCTGTAGCAAGCGTCTACCATTGGTAGTCGCTGAGCGGCGCAGGTCTGCTGTGAAATAAAGTCCAAAACTCCGTATGGTGGCGGCGACACTAAGGGGAGCAGCGCATCTCTCCGGCAAGCCCTCACCAATGGGCAGGACCTTGGATTTTGACACGTTGAGGAAGTTCCCCGACGCTTCGCCGTAAATCGCCACCCATGTCAGTGCTGCTCGTACTTCATCTTCACTACGCAGATATAGTACTATGTCGTTTGCGTAGGCTACACAACAAAAACGGTGGCCTTGCACAGCCATTCCTTCCAAACGTTGGCGCATGCCCTGGAGCAGGGGTTCCAAGGCGAAAGCATACAAAATCGTGGGAAAAGGGCAGCCTTGCCGCACAGATCGTGCGATGACCAGGGACGGTGTTAGGCGACCATTGTACATGATTTTAGAGGTTGCACTACTCAACAGGCGCATAACCACTGCGACAATACCGCCAGGAAAACCCATATGCAGAAGAACTGTCAGTAAATAGAAGTGGTCAACACGTTCGAAAGCCTGGCTAAAGTCCAGTGAAGCCAAGGCGCCAGGGAGACGCTGATAATGCGCTAATGCTATCATGTCCCTGTAACTGCAAAGGGCCGTACGGATGTTGTTGTTGCCTCCTAGTGAAGTCTGGTCGCAGGATGTGACGTAACGTGCGACCTTCTTGAGTCGCGATGCCAGTAGCCGTGTGAATATTTTCATGTCGCTGTTGAGCAAAGTAATTGGTCGATAGTCCTGGACCCTCGATAACCCGCGCGGTTTATGTACGGGGATAATAATGCCTTCTAGAAAGGCGCTCGGGACCACTGTCATCGGTGACATCAGCTCTTGTGCGATTGCCGTCCACGTGGAAGCCAACAAATAGTGAAAACTTTTATAAAATTCGATGGGTATACCGTCAGGTCCAGGAGATCTGTTATCGGAACCCGCCTTGATAGCATCTACCACTTCATCTGTGGTTACGTCGTCTTGGAGGTCATGCACTGTATCCTCCGGAAGAGTGTTCGTAGTAAGCTGAGCGACTTCTGTGATCAGTGCTGCAGAATGCGGTACGGCTGCTTATAGCCTGGCAAAATGAGCATGGAGAGTACGACCGATGCTTTGTTGGGTGTCGTGCCGGCGCCCTTCCACACCAGTGAGGACTTGGATCAGAGCTCGTCGTCGTCGTTGTCTTTCCTGAAGGAGGTGGTACATCGACGGACGTTCTTAAGGGATTCGATTAGGAGCTCGAGAACGGACTACAGTGCCTTCCAAGTGACGCCGCATGATCAAGGAGATCTGCGCCTTCGTACGAAGGACTATCGACTGCCGGGCTGGCGAGAAAGGCATCGTCGTACAGTCACGTAGTATGGTGTAGTAGAAGTGCAAGGTATTAGTTTTCCAAGCCTTTAATTCCTTCCCATAACTCATCAGAGTCTTCCTGAGGGTCGGCTTCGCACAGGAGAGCCACCATGATAAGGTGGAGTCATAGGCTTCTCGAGGATGGTGGCTGCGTGCCCACGCTTCTTCGACCATACGGCGACAGTCTGAGGAGGTCAGGTGAGCGACATTGAGTTTCCACAGACCACGACTATGCCACACTTGCTGTCGGGCGAGAGTGACGTCACAGAGGTAAGCATCATGATCTGAAAAGGCCAAGGGCCAGACTTCCTCATGACGTGTGCCATCAGAAAGGGAGCGGGTAACGTAGATGCTATCTATGCGGCTTGACGAGTGAGAGGTATAGAATGTATAGCCCGGTTGAATTCCGTGGAGCTTCTTCCATGTGTCAACAAGTCGTAGACGGTCGATGACCACTGAGAGAGATGCACAAGGGGAATGTCGCGGGAGTTGGTCCGCGGGCTCTTGTGTCGAGTTAAAATCCCCACCGAGTACCAAATCGTCCTGCGGACCGGTGAAGAGGGGTGTGACGCTTTCGGCAAAAAAAAGTTTGTCGGTCATGACGGCGGCCAGTACCGGGCGGAGCGTATATATTAATAATACGCTCGCCGAACAGTGTGAGGGCCATACCTCGCGCAGTGGGGAGGTAGATGACGTCCTCTGCAGGGAGTCCGTCGCGTAGCAGGATGGCGACGCCGCTACCGGTGTCGGATGCGGGGGAAACATGGGCGTTGTATCCGGTGGGTACTAGGAAGTCAGCCACAAACACTTCTTGTAAGAGTGCTATATGCACATCCGCAGAGTAAATAATGTCTCTGAACATGGCCAGTTTATGGGGGCACGAATGGTGGCAAGATTCATCGTGGCGATACGATATTGCTGTGTACGGCCATCCTCAGTATTTTTAGAACGTGAGGTAGAAGTAGCCGGCAGGTGGAGACCCGCCGGTGGTCCCGCAGTGGTGATAATTACTGGCGGGGCGCCAGCCCCAGAGTCGCCGTGGTGGACTCCTGTGCTGACACGCTGGCAGTCTGTTCCGCTTCTTCTTCAATGTCATAGGCCCAGGAAGCTGACGACGTGGACATGTGACGGCCACGTGGGTGTTGTGGATTCCGAAACATGAGTGGCAGGAGGACCGTCGTCATCATTCGTTGACAACGGCGAGGACACGTCCCGAACCGGGAGAGGAGGCGTCACAGTAGGGGCGCCTGTTGCTGCTGCATCGCGCGAATGGACGCAATGTGGGAGATCACCGTCAGACAACAGGTCGACATATCGCGGGACCGTCTGAGAAAGACCGTCATCGGAAGGCGTTCGTCGTCGTTTCCTGTGTTTGCGAGGCGACCGCTGTTCTCTGATGTGGCCTTCTGAATCAGAATGTGGTCGCCCGTCGTCTGACGCCGGACCCGTCTGGACAAAGGCAGACGTCGGCACCACACCGAGGTCGACGTCCATGGCTCCAACAGGAACATCGGTTTCGGTCTGCAACCCGGACGGTCCTGAAGCGAACACTGGAGGCGACGCCGTGCTGGTGTCGTCGGCGCGTTGTGCTGCGGCGGGTGGCGTTGACGATGCTGCTGGCGCAATCGGGAGTGGCACGGCGGGGTCCTGTGCAACCTTGGCGTAGGTGATGGGTAAGGACGTGACCGTCGAAGCCTGGGTCTCTTCACGTAACGGCGTCTGTATTAAACGGCGGTGTAAGCATTCGGAGCGTACTTGTCGCTCCTGGCCACATCCTGCGCACGTTCGTGGCTGTCCATCGTACATGACGATGGCCCTCACACCGCCAATCAGCAGGTACGATGGGAAATGTTTCGTCAGCTCTATTTTTATTTGACGGACGCCATTTAATACGGGGTAGGTCTTAAATGTTTGCCACGTCTCCGCAACGTCACCGAACCATATGGTTGGAAAGCGGCAATGACCACATCCTGAGGCACCTCGAACGGGAGCTCAAACACCCGCAATGTCCGGAGACCGAATCCAGCATGGGCGACTGTCACAGCACCCATGTGTCCATCGGAGTGTTTAAATTTGAGTCCGGTGGCATGACGGTGAATTATGTGATTGCAAAATTCCTCAGTCGACATCTTGATGTAGACAACACTTCCAGTGATGGAAAAATGTATGCCGATTACGTCCTGGGGGTTCAAACGTAGATCCTCACGTATGATCTGTTCGACTTCGAAAGCTCTGGGTCGTTATGTTCGGCCTGAAACGTTACTTTGATCGTTGCACGGCGCTACGAGTGCGCCATGGTGTACGTTAGTACTGGACTCGACAGACACAAACACCGCGACGCGGAAGTAAACACCGCCGAGAGCGGAGCGTCGGACGGCGCGCGGAGCAGCTCCGCACGCTAGCACGGCTGCGAGCCGACTGTTCCATCTGAGTCACTGATGACATGAAGGATAATGCGACTGCAGGGACTGATCTCTGGCACGCCTCCCGTGAGAGCCACATTGCCGGCCGGAGCGGCCGAGCGGTTCTAGGCGCTACAGTCTGGAGCCGCGCGACCGCTACGGCCGCAGGTTCGGGCATGACTGTGTCTGATCTCCTTTGGTTAGTCAGGTTTAAGTAGTTCTAGTGGACTGATGACATGAGAAGTTAAGTTCCATAGTGCTCAGAGCCATTTGAACCATTTTTTAGACCCACGCTCGCAACTTATTGTCCTGCACTATTTTCATAGTGCCCCCGCCCATTATACTCATTACTCACGGCTTTACTGCCGATTCCCGTAAGACTTCGGGCACTGTTTGTGCATCTGCACAGAAGGAGATCGGTGACCATGCAGCTCGTTAAATGCAATTACAATGAAATGAATACCAACAATCCTCAGGCAGCAAATATTCATCAGCAAGATACAGCATAAGTTGATCTAAGTTCCGACGTTATAATCATTGTTCTTGAGACTACAAATGTCAATGATTTTCCATCTGTCTCACTTTCCCTGTCAGCGCCTAGCTATCATTCTGACTTTCAAACAAGCTTATGTGACGCTGCCCTACCATCTGTTTCATAAAGTCAAACCATAGTCCTCAGCTGCAGAATCTCGAGATGACTACGATGGCAAAAATTCTGAACTCTCTTCAGTAAGTTGGGATGCATCCATTGGGGACATGTCACACGGTGTTTAACAATGTCACTAAGACTTTTTATCAGTGGAAGAATTCAAATCGTTCGTAAAGGCTACCAGAAGAAGTAACAACGTATTACCTACCGCCAAAAAATGTACAAAGAATTATGAGGCCTCTAGGCAGTTGACTGACAAAATCCCCGTGAAGGTAAAAGACATAAAAACAATCAACAATTTTTGAAAAGTCATTTGCATTAGTTAAGGAAACACGACGATAACTTTCGTAAGCAAAGCTACAGTCATAAAATAGCATTGAAGATCTGAAAGTGGTTAAAATTAATGACTGTATCAATCCAGTTCTTCTTTTTAAATGTTCAAAGAGAAATAGTGAGAGTTATAGCTTAAGTGAATGAATATGAGTATTTGTGTTTCCTGCTTCACACTGGCTGTCCCTTAGCTCTTACGGGTTCATAAACACAAAAGCGTAGTCATAACGTTGTGTGCTGATGTCGTTGGCAGACGGTACCGCCACTTAAATTATTGACAATCTCAGCACAGTAGCGACCATGAAAGCCGATATTTGTTTCCCGTAAATTACGCAACTTCTCTATCCAGTGCGAGACCCGGCAGTTAAGCGCAGCTGCAGAATCCGTTCACGTCACTTTATGAGCGGCTGTACCTCGCTTCCGGCCGTACGGTTTTTATTACTGGTGGCTGGGCACTGGACTGCACGGTTTAACAGCTGCGCATCGCGCTACCTGTTGGAGGGCGGCGGCAAGCTGTGGCTACGGCAGGCGCCTGTCAATGTAGCTGGCGCTCCGATTTACGGGATCAACCACGGGTGATGGGGCTGGGACGAGGAGACTAATTTACGACGGTCACTGGCCTCCCCCTCGCCGGCAGTAAACATTTAACTTTGCCCGGACGCCAAGCAGGCCGGCCCCTGAAGTACAGCCACGCCATCCGGTAGAATGGCGCCAGACATGCAGCCTCATTCTCGAGGGAGCTAATAAAATGCTAGTCGCAGACTCCGGACTTTCAAGCCATTTGGTATAAACTGAACACCTTCCCAACCTAATATTCGATCAGATAAATACAGATGGTGTCTCTCCTTCGTTAATCGATTAGTTGCACGTCCTTCATGTTACTACTGTGGTTGGAACACATACTTTGCAGTTGTTCATTAATTAGTAACCCGAAACAGTTGAATAGAGAAGGCAAGGAATCTGATTATTGAGATTCGGCGGCCACAATTGAGAAAGTATTAAATTGAAAATATTTATGTTCAAAGTAGACAATACTCCTAACAGGCCAGATTAACACCATTTGAGAAGTTTTAACACTGTGACTTTATTGCCCTCAATACGACACTGACCTGTTGACACAATCCTCCATTCTCTGCATAAGTCGTCATTGGGTGGAAACATACCAGTCTCTTGGTCTGTTTAATACGCTCGCCATAACAGGTGCCTATCCACCTCGTGGCCTAGTGGCTATCGAT
The DNA here is from genome assembly GCF_023897955.1 of Schistocerca gregaria. Lineage (NCBI taxonomy): Eukaryota > Metazoa > Arthropoda > Insecta > Orthoptera > Acrididae > Schistocerca > Schistocerca gregaria. The sequence continues at coordinate 598,444,987 of NC_064922.1, forward strand.
AACCATGAAAAGATATAGGTACACTATAATTCCAGAACGCAATCTCTGTTGTTATACAAATTACTGAATCTGATTTACTTCAAGACATGCTACATCGCCTATCTTCCACCTGGGATGAATTAAAATCTGCTGCAGCAATGAAAATATGTCGTTATCATGTGGAGGATAATTTTTTATTTTTATTTTACACGTTTACTAACGTAGGGCCAGATTTAGGAGCAAATCTCGAAGGTCATGGAAAGTGTCAGTACGTAAAAGTAATTACAGGTAAAATGAAACGTTTATGAGCCCGAAAAAGACAGGCCATTAACTTAACTTTTTATGGAAATCCTAGACAGAATAGAAGTGGTGAGCCATGAGGAAACTCTTCAGTTTCGATTTCAAAGCGCGTGGAATACTGCAAAGATTTTTGAATTCTTGTGGTAGCTTACTGAAAATGGATGCATCAGTATATAGCACACCTTTCTGCAGAAGAGTCAAGGGAGAGCGGTCAAAATGCAGACTGGATTTCTGCCTAGTATCAACTGAGTGAAAACTGCTAATTCTTGGGAATAAGCTCATATTGTTAACAAGAAACGGCAATAAAGAATGTATATCCTCAGAGGCTAATGTCAGAATATCCAGACACGAACTTACACCACTTATTTCTCGAACTGTCCAGTTCTGAACAAAAAATTTCCTTTGAGAATTGGAAGAGTTACCCCAAAATATAATATCACGCGACCTAAGGGAACGAAAATGAGGAAAGTAGACTAATTTTCGTATCCAACAATCACTTATTTCAGATATCGTTCGAATAGTAAAAATGGCAGCATTAAGTCTTTGAACAAGATCCTGAACGTGGGCTTTCCACGACACTTTGCTATCTGTCTAAACATCTAGAAATTTGAACTGTCCAGTTTAACTAATCATATGCCCATTCTGTGAAACTAAAACGTCGGGTTTTGTTGAATTGTGTCTCAGAAACTGTAAAGACTGAGTCTTACTGTGTTTTAGCGTTAGTTTATGTTCTAGAAGTTATGAACTTATCTTATGAATTGCACTCTTTGAAACAGAGACAATGTTGCACACAACATGCTTTACTACCAAGTTAGTGTCAGCAGCGACAGAATTATTTTAGAATTACCTGTAATACTGGAGGATATATTATGCATGTAAATGAGGAACAGGAGTGGCCCCAGCTCTGATCCCTGGGGCACTCCCCATTTGACCGTGCCCCACTCTGACCCCACATCACAGCCACTCTCAACACTGTGAATAATGATCTTCTGCTGTCTGTTGTTGAAGTAGAAGGTGAACTAGCTGTGAGATGCTCCCTGTATTTCATAATAGTCCAACTTCCGCAGCAATATTTTGTGATCAACACAATCAAACTCCTTAGTTAAATCAAAAATATGTCCAGCGTCAAAAACCTTTTGTTTAAACCATCTAGTACCTCACAGAGAAAAGAGAATAGAGAATTTTCAGATGTTAAACCAATTCCAAAGCCGAACAGCACATTTGACAGGAAGTTAAGTGAAATAAAATGATAAATTATCCTTACATACACAGCATTTTCAATAACTATAGCAAACACTGATGGCATAGAGACAGGTCTAAAACTGTCTCCCTTTTTATAAAGCGGCTTTACTACTGAGTACTTTAATCGTTCAGGAAACTAACCATCCTTAAAGGAAAAATTGCAAATATGGCTAAGTACAGGGCTAACATTTGTAGCACAGTACTTTAACATACTGATAGACACTCCATCAATTCCATGAGAGTCCTTATATTTCAGTGATTTAATTATTGACTTAATCTACCCCTCGTCAGTATCACAGAGGAGTATGTCAGACGTCAATCTTGGAAAGGCATTTTCCAAGAGAGTTACATGATTCCCTGTAAAAACTAAGTTGTTATTTAATTCACCAGCAATGCCCAGAAAATGTTTGTTAAATACTGTACATATATCTGACTTAACAATAACTGAAATATTTTTGCTACGAACTGACTTTATATCATCGACCTTAGGCTGTTAACCAGAGACGTCCTTCACAACGGAACATATGGTTTTAATTTTATCCTGTTAGGTAGTTAATCAGTTTACGTTACACATACTCTCTACCTTTCTAATAACATTTTAAGCACCTTACAATACTGTTTGTAATGGCCTACTGTAGCTTGACTTTGACTACTGCTAACAGTTCGATATAATTCCCACTTTGTTCTACATGATATCTCACTAGTGAGTAACCCAAGCAGACTTTTACTGTCAGTACCCTGTTTAGATTTTTCAAATGGAATGCAACTCTCAGAGAGCATGAGATATGTGTTATGGAAAGGCCGGCCAATGTGGCCCAGGTGTCTCTAGGCGCTTCAGTCTGGAACCGCGCGACAGCTGCGGTCGCATGTTCGAATCCTGCCTCGGGCATGAATGTGTGTGATGTCGTTAGGTTAGATAGGTTTAAGTAGTTCTAATTTCTAGGGGACTGATGACCTCAGATGATATGTCCCATAGTGCTCAGAGCCATTTGAACCATTTTGCGTTATGGAAAGCATTATATTTGTCACCTATGTCATCGTCACTGTAAACATCCTTCCGCTATTGTTCTCTAACGAGGCTTAAAAACTCTCTATCACTATTGGATTAGCTTTCCTACATAGTTTGTAATTATATATTATAACATTTGTTTGAGTACAAAAGCCTTTTAGTGCTAAAATTTGTGCATCATGGTCTGAAAGGCCATTCACTCTTTTGCTAACAGAATGCCTATGTAGTAATGAAGAATGAATAAAAATATTGTCTATGGCAGTGATACTGTTCCCCTGCTGTGTAGAATCGCTGTAGCTCGCGGAGTGCTTCCTACCAACATTACCTGGTAGAGGATGCTTTCTAGCAATCTCATTTAGCGGAAGGTGCTTTGTACCAATGTTATCTGGTGAAGGATGCTTTGTACCGATGTTGCCTGGTAAATGGAGTTTTTACCTCTACATATACGGATGAAAAATGCCCTGTCATAGCTCAAAAACAAAAAAAAAAGGTTCTCATCTTCAAAAGACTGACAGAAAAGTGGGTAAACAGGTGACTCTATTCCGTCTTCCTTACGAAAAATTTGGGATGCGAACATATTTTCACTCTTTTAACACAAAACACTTTAAGTCCTTTCACCCAGTCTCTCTCTGTAGTTAAGCCTGTGTGTGTGTGTGTGTGTGTGTGTGTGTGTGTGTGTGCGTGTGTGTATGAAATCTTATCGGACTTAACGGCTAAGGTCATCAGTCCCTAAGCTTACACACTACATAACCTAAATTATCCTAAGGACAAACACACACACCCATGCCCGAGGGAGGTCTCGAACCTCGGCCGGGGCTAGCCGCACAGTCCTTGACTGCAGCGCCAAAGACCGCTCGGCTAATCCCACGCGGCGTAGTGAAGCCTTCTCAGCGTCGCTGTCCATATATATATATATATATATATATATATATATATATATATATATATATATATATATTCTCTCCCGCTATCTTCCTTTTCTCCCATAGGTCTTTTCGCCTCTCTGTCATTCCCCCTGCCCTATCTTCGTTCCTTTCCCACACTTTTCCTTACCACTGTTTCCTTCTCTTTCCTTTTCACTGTCTCTGTCCCACTACCAATGTCTTTGCCCCATTCTTGACTGATGACCTCAGATGTTAGGTCCCATACTGCTTTGAGCCATTTGAACCATTTGTCCCATTTTTTCTCTCTCATTGCTGCTGTCTCCTTCTTTCTCACTTACAGTCTGTTGCCTTTCTCTTCGACCACCATTTCCATGTATCTCTCATTTTCATTTACACTGTCTTTCCACTTTCTTCCCCACTGTCACTATCAGCATCCATCTCTCTTTCTCTTCTACTACCACTATCTCTCACTGATCATCATCATCTCAGCTCTCTTTGGTTTTTATTGCTATTGTCTTCATCAATTTCTCATTCTCTTTCACCGACACTTTCTCACTCCCCTCTATCATTGTCTGTCCTCTCCTGCTCTGCCACTGTCACTGTCTGCTCTCTCCTTCTCTCCTACTGGTACTGCCTCCATTCTCTTTTACTGCAATTGTCTCTCTGCTACTCTCTTTCAGGACAGAAAAGCTCGAATATGTTCGCTTGCCGAAGTTGTTGTTGAGGAAGGCGGAATAAGTATTGAGGCAACTGGTTCCCCTTCTTTTCTGTCAGAGGTACTTAAAGACGAACATATTCGTCTTTTTTTGTGCTTTGACAGAAGCTTTCATCAGATGGTTCCTTTCTTTTCTCTATTACGGCAGGGTGTGCTACTTGTTGTTATTATGGCCTTCAATGCGAAGAATGTGTGATGCAGCTCTCAAAGCCCTCTATCTTGTGAAGGCCTCTTCATCTCCAAATAACTACTGCAACCTAAGTCCTTCTGTGTCTGCTTATGTATCCATCTCTTGTTCACCCTCTACGGGTTTTACCACCCACACTTCCCTTCATTACTAAACTGGTGATCGCTTGGTGTCCTAGAATGTCCCTTCTTCTAGTCAGGTTGTGCCACAAATTTCTTTTTTTTTACCAGTTCTATACATGACTTCCTGATTATTTACGTGAACTACTCATTTAAATTTCAGTATTCTTCTGTAGCTCCACATTTCAAAAGCTTCTATTCTCTTATTGTCTAAACTGCTTATCATCCACGTTTCACTTCCATACACTTCTATACTCCCGACAAATATCCCCAGAAAAGGCTGCCTAATACTTAACTCTATATTCGATGTTAACAAATTTCTCTTCTTCGGATGCGCATTTCTTGCCATTGCCAGTCCACATTTTATATCCTCTCTATTTCGTCCATCATAAGTTATTTTTCTGCCCAAATAAGAAAACTTATCTACTACCTTAAATGACTCATTTCTTAATCTAACTCCCTCAACGTCACCTTATGTAATTCTGCTACATTCCATTATCCTTCTCTTGCTTTTGTTGATGTTCATCTTACATCCTCCTTTCAAGACACTGTCCATCCCATTTGACTGTTCTAGTCCTAGGGTGAGTATCGCCTTGCGTGCTCCTATATTTCTCTGAAATCCAAACTGATCTTCCCCGAGATCAGATTCTACAGTTTTTCCATTCTTCTGCAAGGAATTCGTATGAGTATTTTGCAACCGTCACTTATTAAACTGATAGTTCGGTGTTTTACACACCTGTCAGCAACTGCTTCCTTTGGAATTGCAGTGATTACATCATTGTTGAATTCTAAGGGTTTTTCGCCTGTCTAATACGTTTTGCACACCAGACTGAATAATTTTGTCGTGACTTGCTCTCCCAAGGCCATTAGCAGCTCTTTCGGAATGTCGTCCACTCCCGGGGCCTTGTTTAGACTTAGGTCTTTCAGTGCTCTGTCAAATACTTCTCGCAGTATCATATCTCATCTCATCCTCATACCTTTCAATAATATTGCTTTCAAGTTCATCTCTCTTTTATAAACCCTCTGTGTACTCCTTCGGCCTTTCATGTTTCAGTTATTTCGTTAGGACTGGTTTTCCATCTGAGATATTGATAATCTGATATTTATACAGCTGCTTCTCTTTTCTCCAAAGACCTATTTAATTCTTCTGTCGGCGATATCTGTCTTTCTCCTAGTCGTATATGCTTCTAAATCCTTAGATTTGTCCTCCAGCCACTGCTGTTTAGTCATTTTGCATTTCCAGTCAGTTTCATTTTTTAGAGGTTTGTATTCTCTTTCACTTGCTTCATTTGTTCCATTTTTGGAATTTTATCGTTTCGTCAACTAAATTCAAAATCTACCGTTTTATTAAACATTTCTACTAGGCTTGGTGTTTTTACCTATTTGACCCTCTGCTGCTATCCCGATTTCATTTCTTAGAGCTCCTAGTCGTCTTTACCGTGTTCCTTTCCACTGTTCCAGTCATGTTGCCTAATGCGCCTTCTAAAACTTGCAGCAAGCTCTGGCTCTTTCAACTTACGCAGGTCGCCTCTCCTTAATTTTTTACCTGTTTTCAATTTATTCAGCTTTAATCTACAGTTCATAACCAGTACATTGTGGTTAGAAACCACATCTGCCCCTGAAATTGTGCTGCTTATATAAGACGAATTCTGTGTGTCAGTAAAGTTTTAACAGTTTATTTATGAACTTTGGTTATTTATATACTTCGAAACATTTAAATCCATCGACACTTATAAACAACAAATAAGAATGTATAACATAAAGTTAAAAAGATCGTCTCCCATCCAACGCAGTTTCACTTTGCACTACTTTACGTAAGAATGCACAACAGTTTTTGGCTACACCAGTAATATAGAAACAATAGAGTTCGAGTCTCGGTCGGGCACACAGTTTTCATCTGCCAGGAAGTTTCATATCAGCGCACACTCCGCTGTAGAGTGAAAATCTCATTCTGGAAATACTTCTTTGATTTACAAGTACAAGTAAGTTAGTATGACAGTTTTTTGTATGGTGGGTATGTCACCAGGTGGCTCCATCGAATAATTTCCAAGTTAAGACAGCCTGTACAGACGTGAAATGCCCTTTATACAATGATATCGTATCATAAAGTTTTACTGGTGAAAAAATAGCGCCAAAAATTTAGTCAGGTGACCACACCACCCATGAAATGACTCCAGAACCCTTGTGTTCACTACTTCAGTTGAAACTAACTACATTTACGCCTTATACAAAATATTACGTGCATATTTTACGCACATAAATACGTTAACTTTGAATCTCTGGATCTCGGTGATGTATGATGATGTCGAAAAAGTTTTCGAATTTCCTTGAGAAAATCATATTAAGAACACATATTATAAATTTCGAAGATTTTTAGGAAATAGAAATTATACACTTGGGCTTCCTCACAGCTGGTATTTTTGGTCCCCAAAATTATGGTTTTTCGGGGTTTTCTCAGGAACTACCCATAAACAAATCCTGCTTTTATAAACTGTGTCAGGCCTGCTTACACCCCACCTAATGCAGTTAGATACCTAAAAATTACGGTTTTTCTGGATTTTATCACGAATTACCCATGAAAATACGCTGATTTTATAAACTGTCTAAGACCCACCTACACCACACCTAAAGCAAAAGATTTGCCTGGCCTGGAGGAAGTGTGTGATGGTTAAATTTTGACCCTGTACAGTACGCTAGCTACAGTATGGCCATTTCCTAAGGGGTACAAAAATGGTCATTAAGACAAGGGCTACGCAAAGCACTTGACCTATTTTGTCTATGATCAACATAGTCCAAGGTATGATCGCAGGAAAAAATTACAGTTTTGTGCGCAGTTTTTTGCTACATATTGATGCCTTGCAACCATGCACAGACCTACAGAAGTGCCCAACCTCGGTCTGTTTGTACGTTCGGGATAATCCCAAGCACTACTGTAGACATCTTGATATGGTTTTCACTAACAGATATACTGATTTACGAGGATTGCTTATGTACATAACTTCTAAGTATTTCGTGCGAATTGGCTGAATTACGAGGGGTTAAAAATTCCCGCTCCTGTGAAGGGTTGCCATCGACATCTATTGGTGAATAGAAAGTCTTCTTGGAAGTGCGGTTGTTCGCGCGATGCTCTGTACCAATGTTACGTGGCAGAGGCTGCTGTGTACCATTGTTGTATGGGAGAGTGTACTTGGTACCAATGATATTTAGAGAAGGATTCTGTATACTGATGCTGCATGGGACTTTGGTTTCCATATTTTGGGATGAGGTAGAATAGAACAAAATAAGAAAAAGCCTGCCTTGTAAATATGGCCACATTTTAGAATCCATGTTTGTTAGACAAATCTTGTTTGTTTTGGTCCATACCACTTCATCCCAAAATATGCAAAGCAAAGAGCTTGAAGTAGAAGATACACTCCTGGAAATGGAAACAAGAACACATTGACACCGGTGTGTCAGACCCACCATACTTGCTCCGGACACTGCGAGAGGGCTGTACAAGCAATGATCACACGCACGGCACAGCGGACACACCAGGAACCGCGGTGTTGGCCGTCGAATGGCGCTAGCTGCGCAGCATTTGTGCACCGCCGCCGTCAGTGTCAGCCAGTTTGCCGTGGCATACGGAGCTCCATCGCAGTATTTTAACACTGGTAGCATGCCGCGACAGCGTGGACGTGAACCGTATGTGCAGTTGACGGACTTTGAGCGAGGGCGTATAGTGGGCATGCAGGAGGCCGGGTGGACGTACCGCCGAATTGTTCAACACGTGGGGCGTGAGGTCTCCACAGTACAACGATGTTGTCGCCAGTGGTCGGCGGAAGGTGCACGTGCCCGTCGACCTGGGACCGGACCGCAGCGACGCACGGATGCACGCCAAGACCGTAGGATCCTACGCAGTGCCGTAGGGGACCGCACCGCCACTTCCCAGCAAATTAGGGACACTGTTGTTCCTGGGGTATCGGCGAGGACCATTCGCAACCGTCTCCATGAAGCTGGGCTACGGTCCCGCACACCGTTAGGCCGTCTTCCGCTCACGCCCCAACATCGTGCAGCCCGCCTCCAGTGGTGTCGCGACAGGCGTGAATGGAGGGACGAATGGAGACGTGTCGTCTTCAGCGATGAGAGTCGCTTCTGCCTTGGTGCCAATGATGGTCGTATGGGTGTTTGGCGCCGTGCAGGTGAGCGCCACAATCAGGTCTGCATACGACCGAGGCACACAGGGCCAAAACCCGGCATCAGGGTGTGGAGAGCGATCTCCTACACTGGCCGTACACCTCTGGTGATCGTCGAGGGGACACTGAATAGTGCACGGTACATCCAAACCGTCATCGAACCCATCGTTCTACCATTCCTAGACCGGCAAGGGAACTTGCTGTTCCAACAGGACAATGCCCGTCCGCATGTATCCCGTGCCACTCAACGTGCTCTAGAAGGTGTAAGTCAACTACCCTGGCCAGCAAGATCTCCGGTTCTGTCCCCCATTGAGCATGTTTGGGACTGGATGAAGCGTCGTCTCACGCGGTCTGTACGTCCAGCACGAACGCTGGTCCAACTGAGGCGCCAGGTGGAAATGGCATGGCAAGCCGTTCCACAGGACTACATCTAGCATCTCTACGATCGTCTCCATGGGAGAATAGCAGTCTGCATTGCTGCGAAAGGTGGATATACACTGTACTAGTGCCGACATTGTGCATGCTCTGTTGCCTGTGTCTATGTGCCTGTGGTTCTGTCAGTGTAATCAAGAGATGTATCTGACCCCAGGAATGTGTGAATGAAGTTTTCCCTTCCTGGGACAATGAATTCACGGTGTTCTTATTTCAATTTCCAGGAGTGTATTTGTTTCACACTATAGAAGATGAAATGCTCAAAGCTCTTTAGAACCCATGTTTCGAATGATGGATCCTGTCGTAGCCCTGGATATTGACTATTCCTCGTGTGACATCTAATAAATATTAACTAAATTTAAATCTAATTTCTAATTATATATTACGCTTGCCACAGTGCCTAAAGAAAGTGCAAGACTCCCAAGGACTACGTTCAGTTGTACGTGGGAGTAATAGATGCTAAGGGGATGTACTGTTAGTTATCCTATTGTCATGGTCACTGGTGATCAGTGGTCTGTGTACGCAGCATCTGTTTTGATTTTGTAGTCAGTAACTGTGCTGACCTAGAGGTGAAAAGTATTCGCAACATTCACTCTAGAGTACAACCGCGACCCACCGACGAGTATGTACTCCTACTGAACAGCTTTAGCCATTTTAACAGAGTCACGTTGTCAGCCTGCAGCAAGCTGGATGGACGTATCGACGGACTGCTGCACATGTCGGGCACAGTGCATCGATGGTATGCCGCTGCTTTGATCAGTTATCTTATGGAATGTTCCCACTGCCACAACCGTAGGAAAAGTTATGGACGTCTACGTAGTACAGATGCACGTCAAGAGCGACGAATTATGGGAGCAGCGGTGATCGACAAGTCATCATCCAGGGTCGAAATCTGGGCACATGTTGCACCTCCTTCGTCACCAAGGACGAACGGGTCTGTCTGCTTAAAGCAGGATAAATATTACTTGTGCCTCTGGCCAGACTACCACTTTCACCGCGACACTACCAAGCAAGGCTGCTCCAGTGTGAAACAGCCGACGGGAGAGTGGAATCAGACTCTGCTGACAGTGATGAAGTTGGTCCTGTCCGTATGTGTGTGATGAACGTGTTTTTGTGTGGTGTGAATCTAGTAAGCTGCCTATTCCGCAGCGTATTTGCTCATAACACAGGCTCCATTCCAAGCTTCACGGTGTGGGGGGGCCATCAGTTACAACTAGCGGTCACATATGGTGTCTCTGCAGGGTAACGTAACCAATGCCCGCTGCACTGTACATGCTTTATTCTCGTGCAATGGGCATCAGCCGTAGATGAACATACGTAGTGCTACTGGGAAAGCATATCTATCATCTTCCTTTCGTCGTTTTAGTAGGACTATGTACGTCCAGCTACGGCTGATGCGACGCTGCGTGTTCTTCCTTAGGTAAAACTGCCCGCTCAGCCAGATCACCAGATCTCTCGTCAACTGAAAACGTACGGGACACGATGAAACGAGAACTTACTCTTTCTCCAGAGTGTGCAAGAACCACTGGTGAACTACAACAAAGGGCTCATGTTGCCTGGGCTGGCGCGTCTGTGTGCACCTTCGCCAGCACACCGGTGGGCACTAGGAAATATTGTATAGCAGGCGCAGAACTATGCACGCCTATTACAAGGTAAGAACAAGCCACACCCACGGACTACACGCCGATAATGCACCTGGGCAACGTGCGAATAGGCTACTGCCGCCGAAAAATCTGTCTCACTCTCAGTTTCGGCACTGCAGTACGTCGCACTGGACTCCAGTCTACCACAGTGATCGTCGTCGCCTGAGGGAAGGTTAGTCATTGTACACTGAAGCTCCAAAGAAAGTGGTATAGGCATGCGTATTCAAATACAGAGACATGTAAACAGGCAGAATAAGGCGCTGCGGTCGCCAACGCCCATATAAGACACCAAGCGTTTGGCGCAGTTGTTAGATCGGTTACTGCTGCTACAATGGCAGGTTATCGAGAGTATCAAAAATTAAGTGAGTTTGAACGTAGTATTATAGTCGGAACAAGAGGGATGGCACAGTATCTCCGACCTAGCGATGAAGTGGAGATGTACTGTACGACAATTTCACTAGCTATCTGTGAATATCAGGAATCTGGTAAAACATCAAATCTCCGACATCGCTGCGGCCGGAATCGTTCAACGTGATAAAAGTGCAAGCTTCCTTAAACTGCTGCAGATTTCAATGCTGAGCCATCAGCAAGTGTCAGCGTGCGAAAAAAATAACGAAACATTATCAATATGGACTTTTGGAGCCTAAGGTCCACTCGTGTACCATTGATAACTGTACAACACAAACCCTTACATCTCACCTGGGCTCGTCAACACCATTGGACTGCTGATGACTGGAAACATGTTGCTTGGTCGGACTAGTCTCGTTTCAAATTGTATCGAGTGCATGGACATGTACGGGTATGGAGACAACATTATGAGTACATGAACCCTGCATGTCAGCAGGGGACTGTTCAAGCTTGTGGAGGCTCTATAATGGTGCAGGGCGTGTGAAACGCGTTCCGACGAACTTGGGTAATCCCAGCAGGACACTGCGATACCCCACACGTCTATAATTGCTACAGAGTGGCTCCAGGAATTCTTCTGAGTCTGAACACTTCCGCTAGCCACCACAATCTCCAGAAATGAACGTTACTGAGGATATCTGGGATGCTTTGCAACGTGTTGTTGAGAAAACATGTGCATCCTCTGGTATTCTTAAGGATTTATGAACAGCCCTGCAGGATTCATGGTGTCAGTTCCTTCCAACACTACTTCAGACATTAGTTCTGTCCATGTCACTTCTTTTTGCGGAACTTCTGCGTACTCGCGGTGGTCCCACACGATATTAGGCTGGTGTACCTGTTTCTTTGGCTCTTCAGTGTATATAGTTGTGATACGGACACGGACAACATTCAAGAATGAATGCATGTTATTCGATTGCTGTTAACCACAGAACTTCAGATTGGACATCATTGAAGTTAAGTACTCAATTGGTTCCTGTAATAAAGTGTATTTTAACCACTTGTCCATTTGGTGTTTTAGAGACATACCATACTACCCTCTCCTCATCCAACCAGGAACCACAAAACATTACACGATGTCACAGCCACAATACCGTGTACTGTGACTGGTGTACTTCACTTGGTTTGAATGTCTTATTATGCACTTTTACGAAGACGAATTACTTATCACTTCACTTGTCAATAAAATGACCTTGTCCTTGAGGGTGTTGCATTTGTAATGTGAATTTCAAATGAGCCTCTTATCAGCAGACACTGACATATGTTTCGATGAAGTCACAGGTAAACTGCTTCATTTAACTGTGTTGATCACCAATAGTTCTCTTGCTTCTAAGTATTTGTTTTCTAAAATATTCCCATCAGATAATTGGTCTCATAATCTGACATGTCCTCTTCTTTCCCATCCTGCTTATTAAGGTAGGACTGCGATAGTCCATAAATTTTGTAAACTGATTGTTAAGATAAAAAATAAGTAAAATTCACCAATTATTATACATCTGAACTTCACACCACAGTGTCTGCGCCTTGTTTCTTTTGGGTCATCAGTCTTCTTACGGGTTTCGTGCGGCCTGCCACGACGTCCTGTCCTGTAGCACCGTCTTCATCTCGCAGTAGTACTAACAACCTATGTCTTCAACTATTTGCTGCATGTATTCCAGTCTCTGTCTTCCGCTACAGTTTTTACCCTCACCACGGTAGTTATTCCCTTACGTTAGGTTAACTGATTCTTCCGTCAGTCCTTGACCGAACAACTTCACAACTGTAAATGAACAGCCGGCCGTGTAGCTCAAAAAATATGCACGAACCTTCTCTCTTTATCACTGGCTGAGAGATATTACAACCCATCGTCTCTCAATACAAAACTACGCTCTCCTGCATTTTTTACTAGGAACCAATCACAACATAATAGCTTTCTATGGCGATTTAGAAAACGAAGAAATTTATAAAACCAACAAATGGCACAATTACCTCTTTATTTAAATAACTGACTTATCGTAATGTGTATCCGGCCGCGGTGGTATTGCGGTTCTAGGCGCTGCAGTCCGCAACCGTGGGACTGCTACGATCGCAGGTTTGAATTCTGCCTCGGGCATGGATGTGTGTGATGTCCTTAGGTTAGTTAGGTTTAAGTAATTCTAAGTTCTAGGGGACTGATGACCTAAGATGTGAGGTCCCATAGTGCTCAGAGCCATTTGAACAATTTTTATCGTAATGTATTTTTCGTTTCACGAGTACCATAAACTGGTGAATTAAGCTTTATAAATTTCCGCTGAGCATATGATTCACACTCTCTATGCGGCAGTTTCAAGCGTTATCATTTGGTCGCTTAGTAAACATAAAAGTATTCATTAACTACACTCCCGGGAATGGAAACAAGAACACATTGACACCGGTGTGTCAGACCCACCATACTTGCTCCGGACACTGCGACAGGGCTGTACAAGCAATGATCACACGCACGGCACAGCGGACACACCAGGAACCGCGGTGTTGGCCGTCGAATGGCGCTATCTGCGCAGCATTTGTGCACCGCCGCCGTCAGTGTCAGCCAGTTTGCCGTGGCATACGGAGCTCCATCGCAGTCTTTAACACTGGTAGCATGCCGCGACAGCGTGGACGTGAACCGTATGTGCAGTTGACGGACTTTGAGCGAGGGCGTATAGTGGGCATGCGGGAGGCCGGGTGGACGTACCGCCGAATTGCTCAACACGTGGGGCGTGAGGTCTCCACAGTACATCGATGTTGTCGCCAGTGGTCGGCGGAAGGTGCACGTGCCCGTCGACCTGGGACCGGACCGCAGCGACGCACGGATGCACGCCAAGACCGTAGGATCCTACGCAGTGCCGTAGGGGACCGCACCGCCACGCAAATTATGGCCACTGTTGTTCCTGGGGTATCGGCGAGGACCATTCGCAACCGTCTCCATGGGCTGGGCTACGGTCCCGCACACCGTTAGGCCGTCTTCCGCTCACGCCCCAACATCGTGCAGCCCGCCTCCAGTGGTGTCGCGACAGGCGTGAATGGAGGGACGAATGGAGACGTGTCGTCTTCAGCGATGAGAGTCGCTTCTGCCTTGGTGCCAATGATGGTCGTATGCGTGTTTGGCGCCGTGCAGGTGAGCGCCACAATCAGAACTGCATGCGACCGAGGCACACAGGGCCAACACCCGGCATCATGGTGTGGGGAGCGATCTCCTACACTGGCCGTACACCTCTGGTGATCGTCGAGGGGACACTGAATAGTGTACGGTACATCCAAACCGTCATCGAACCCATCGTTCTACCATTCCTAGACCGGCAAGGGAACTTGCTGTTCCAACAGGACAATGCACGTCCGCATGTATCCCGTGCCACCCAACGTGCTCTAGAAGGTGTAAGTCAACTACCCTGGCCAGCAAGATCTCCGGATCTGTCCCCCATTGAACATGTGGGACTGGATGAAGCGTCGTCTCACGCGGTCTGCACGTCCAGCACGAACACTGGTCCAACTGAGGCGCCAGGTGGGAATGGCATGGCAAGCCGTTCCACAGGACTACATCCAGCATCTCTACGATCGTCTCCATGGGAGAATAGCAGCCTGCATTGCTGCGAAAGGTGGATATACACTGTACTAGTGCCGACATTGTGCATGCTCTGTTGCCTGTGTCTATGTGCCTGTGGTTCTGTCAGTGTGATCATGTGATGTATCTGACCCCATGAATGTGTCAATAAAGTTTACCCTTCCTGGGACAATGAATTCACGGTGTTCTTATTTCAATTTCCAGGCGTGTATATCACTTTGGATTCACACCTTCATTCACACTAATAACTGAACATATTAAATCAGTCATAATTAATATGAGCACTAATATATTCACAGAAGGTAAAGTTCCATTTCCAAAATACACTTGACTACTTACCATTTCATAGTCCGTAAGATACTGACTCCACAGCCGTTAGTAGTTGGAACTAGAAGGTTTGCTCGATAGGAAGTACTCATTTGAAGAAATAATTGTCTACATGAAGCCATCTACTCTGGTTCGACTTCTATAGGTGCGATGCAAAGCATTACTCCTCAAAGTCATCAAGATGGTTCAACATTTAATAATAACATTTTAAAATTGCTGCCTATCGAGAATGACATACGAACAGCGAGTATATGCAATGTTCTGGATTGCAATAATGACGAAATTAAAATGTTAATCTTAAACAGTAAATAAATATAAAGGGAACAAACGAGAAAACATTACCCCTGATTTGGAATAAAACAATGCCTATATAACAATTTAAATTAAATCAACCGTCACAGGCAGTTAAAAATAATAAATGGTGTGAACAGTCAAGAGGAGCTTTAAGAAGTGTTTCGTACTGAAGGTAAGACAGAAAAAATAAAATATAGAATGGACAATTGTAGTATGAGACAAATAAGCTAAATTATATTTCGGTAGTATGAAGAAGCCCTCTTACTATACCAAATATGTACTTTCAATAAAGCAACAGAAAATAAATAGACAATAAAATAAATAAGGAAAACAAGGAAAATGGAGGAATACAGTGGAACAGACAGTGTGGGAAGCATTGGTAAGCTGTGAAGATCAATTACAATTAGAAGAGGGACGTACTGAAATGAACTTCCATCTCCGTACCTAGGACAGTAACTACAGAGTGAGGGCAAAACATTGAAGTCTTGCAAAGTATAGGAATTCACACTACATGAGGAACATCAGTGTCCAGTGAACTTTCAACAGCGAAGACAATACTCAATTACGATCCAACAGTGGTGTATACAAAATTACTTTTCCTGACTGTGCTAAGTTTTATACTGTGCGATAACGCGGAGACATTGCAATTGGGTTGGCTGAACATGAACTCAGATGGTGGTTGCAGAATTATGACTCCACATTTACTGAACATGTACCGGGTGAGGGCTACAGCTACCAACTACAAACCTATGTTCTCCACTTCGCAAACAAATGTGCCGAAACTTAATTTGTTGGAAATCCCGGAAGAAGAAAGATTTAACCTTTGTGGATAATCTTTTAAAAGAAAGCCATTCATTTGATGTAAATTTTAAGCTGGGCACACTGTTAAAAGAATCAGAAAGATGACCCCTCTAGAAATACTGGAAATCAACAAAGTAAGTCGCACAATAGGGTTATCTGTGTTTGCGACATTTAGTTGTCACCTGAAGATGGAAAGAGAATTCCAAAGCCGGTTCGTGACCAAATGAATATAGTTTTGCAGAATATTAGGAAGCGTTTTCCTTTTTAATATTATTATCATTTTCTACCAGGTACCGATGGAAAATCCAGATAATGTTTTTAAATTATTTCTTATGGTGTAATGAGCGTCTGGCAATGAAACAAGAAGTAACATAGGCCTACCATATGTGGAAATAAAATCCACATGATAGTTGTAAAGAGTAATAATAGAAGCTGCTGACCTGGTAAAGTAAGTTTCAAGTAATTGTCTAAAATTCAAAATAAAGTGTTTAAAAGTAACATGATGTTTATTAATCGAAAACTTAAAGCATGATAAACGATTAACCATAACCGTAAGTGTAAGATGGCTATTAATTAAACACTCTATAGTCGATGACAGGTTGGCAATGGACTCTCAGTGGCACCGCCTCGTGGCTTCCCTGCAAGAAGTTTCGGTTTTTGTGGCGGAGCTTGCGGAAGAAGGCCCAGTCTCTTCGCACACGACCGAGCGCGCGAGGCTGCTCGAACTAGTCGGTTTCTGAATAAATTAAAAAAAAGCATTTAGATCAGACTCAACCTGTTCATTTAGTCAACAAATAATAATCCCGGTTGCCGTGTTCTACGTTCATAAATTTATATTTTCTTCTTTAGGTTCAATATTGTCCTTTTGGTGCCTTATGCAACACCATCATATTATCCTCTATATTTCTTGCCACATGTTTTTCTTTATCCGAATGTGTAGCAAACGCACTAATGCGCTTTTATTTTGACTGTATGTAAGTTCATTTCATTTAAAATTCCTTCCCGTCACACTAACCTAACACTTTTAAATCGCGGCAGTTGATCTTGTAGACAAGTTCTGAATGTTTGTAGCTGTTGTTGTCAATTTTGTGTGTAGCCTAGAATCAACTGTACGATTTCTTTGAAATCCCTTTTGACTTTCGTTTTTCTGATGGCTTGTGCAATTCTGCTGCAAAATGTAACGAATCTCTTGTCCTCTAGACCTGATGTCTCCTTCTTGTCATGTGTTTTTGTCTGTCACTTGTTATAACGTTCTTTACATCACGGTCCTCATATACATTTGCGCTGGCTACTTGTCTAATCACACTTAATTCTTCCACTGCGTCATCATGGATAAGTGGTAGTGCTGGCGTTCTGTTGATCTCAGCTCTAAACTATACCCATTTATACGTTTTAGGGCGACTGGACTTCGCATTTACAGTCGTGTCAGTAGACATTACTTTCATAAAAATGCTAACCTTATGACTTCCATCCTTTTTAGTTAACCGAAGATTAAAAAAAAATTGAGTTTCCTTCTTCTTCCACTTCTACTGCGAATTTAATTTTTTCGTGCTACCTTGCATATTTCATTTTCGTCACTTCTGTACAGTAGTATGAGATCGTCTACATAACATCTGTAATAGATACTCTTTCCGATACCTTTGGATTTCGTTCAAGAAACTTATTATCCTGCTCATTTATGAACGTGAAGTACGTGATAAACTGTTCGCAACTGCAAGGACATCCTTTGGATGATCTTATGGTTAATTTTACAATAAGTAAATACAACACAAGTTCTAAAATTTCCAAGACTTCTATCATTTCCCCTTGACTAATTTTCTTGTATGTTAAAAATATCTTTCACAAGAAAAAGCTGTTAAAAAATTCTTTCTTAAGAAAGAAACTGTCAACATACAAGAAGAATAGTCAAGGGGATATAATACAACGGCGGAGTCAAAGCTTCTTTAGACTATATTTGGTGTTCTAATTAGCTATGCAAGCCATTAGTCAGAAAAGAGCTCACACTCATCCCTGTCGCTTAAATCAGTGATGTCCTGTACGTAGCTCCAACGGAAACGCCGTTGTGGAGCCCGTGTTTCAACTTTTGCCTGCTTTTGTAAGTGATTTGAGCTACACATAGCTCCAATGTGGATTCAGTCAGGTCCAATTAAAGAAAAATAAATTAATAAAAAAACTGCTTACTCTACGTTACTACAGTTTATTATTATTTTTCAAAAGCTCTCACATAGCCGCAAATTAAAACAGTGAACCAGGAAATGTGGAATAAATTTCTTTTATTTCATTCAATGATCACAAAGCTTTTGGTCCTTAGACAACTGGGTTTGTTCAGAAGTGACCATCGTCAGATCCGTTTTGTACCATGGCTTCATTATATTAGGACATGTTATATAACACAAATCTGAAGATCGTTACTGCTGATCGAAACCGGTAGTGTAAGAACAACAAGCTTTGCAATCATTGACGGACAAGAAAGAAAAGTATTCTTTTATTATTTTTATTAATGAATGCTATGCAATGAAGTTGCATTAAATTGGAATATAGTGCAATGAAGTGAAAAAGGAGTACAGGGAATGACGAATAAGAGGCCCTAGCTTGGGTGCCAAAATGTCGTGAATTGGAAAATCGATACACAAATCAAAAATATTTCTTTTGTAAGAAAAACGACTTTCCTTGCTGCAAAGTATGTTATTTCTCGCAGACCTTTTCGTCTTTTGCTTTAAGGTATCTTCAGTGGGATCTAGAATGATACAATTTTGTTTTGTTATGTGATATTTGTAGATTATGAACGAGTTTGTATTATTCTTTTAAGTAAATGAGTGACTCCTTAAAGTTCTTCACGGTTTTGGTTGGCATCTGCGTTTCCTCTGATCTGCTCACATGCTGGAGGACACACTATAGCTTCACTTGCGAAACATAAGCACTTTTTCGTGTTCCGAACTTTTTTCTTCACAATTCCACAGTAATAATGGCAAAAAATATGGAAATTGTGAAGAAAATAGTTCGGGTCATGAAAACATGCTTGTGTTTCGTAAGTGAAGTTATAGTGTGACCTCCAGCATGTGACCAGCCGAGAGGCAACATAGATGCCAACAAAAAACGTGAAGTTCTGTAATTAATCACTTAAAAAAGTGAGACGTGGACTATTTTATGATCTACAAATATCACATATCAAAATAAAGCTACATCATTCCTGATCTCATTAACGATGCTTTAAAGTCAAAGGTGAAACTCGTTCGGGAGCAATGAAATACATTGCCGCAAGAAAAAGAGGTTTTTATTTACAAAATGAATATTTCTGAGCTTGCTGCGGATGACTGACACACACACACACACACACACACACACACACACACACACACACACACACACACACACACACGCACACAAAGCAAGAAACTTTAGTAAAGGGTTATAACTACATTTACATTTATTGTCATGTCATTCATATATAAATATCTGAGCCGACTTGACTGAACATACACACCACTCAGTAACTGGGAAAGAAGCAGAGGGACTGGACCATCTCACTCATTGGTGGAATCATTTTTTGCGTGTGCGGCAGATGTTGGGTCTTCCGGGCACATCGACCAGCTCGTTGGTGTGTGGTGGCGAGTATATAAGAAGGATTCGAATATAATAAATTTCCTAGAGACCAAAAAACTCATGTTCACGAATCAGCACGGCTCTAGAAAGCATCAATCATGCGAACCCCAGCTCGCTCTTTTCTCACATGATAAAATGCGGACTATGGATAAGGGACAATATGCTGATTACATATCTCTAGATTTCTGAAAAGCATTTCACACTGTACTCCACTGCAGAGTGTTAACAAAGGCACTTGCATTCGGAATAGGCTCCCAGATATGTAACTGGTTCGAAGACTTCTTAAATAATAGAACCCAAAGTGTTGTCCACGACGGTGAGTGTTCATCGGAACAAGGGTGTGAGTGCCCCCGGAAAGTGTGATAGGACCGTTGCTACTTTCTGTATACATAAGTGATCTGGCAGACAGGGTGGGCAGAAATCTGCAGTTGGTCACTGGGAGGTTGACACAAGATGACCTAGAAAAATTTATAGTTTGTGTGATGAATGGCAGCTGGTTCTTAATGTAGAAAAATGTAAGTCAATGTGGATGAGTGGGAAAAACAAACCCTTACCATTCAGATACAGTGGTAGTAGTGTCCTGGTTGACACAGTCACGTCGTTTAAATATTTGGGCGAAGCGTTGTTTAGCGATATGAAGTGGAACGAGCATGTGAAAATTGTGCTACGGAAGGTGAGTGGTCGACTTCGGTTTATTGGGAGAATTTTAGGGAAGCGAGGTTCATTTGTAAAGGAGAGCGCATATAGAACGCTAGTGCAACGGGTTCTTGATTACTGCTCGAGTGTTTGGGAACGGCACCAGGTCGGATTGGAAGAAGACATCGAAGCAATTCAGAGGCGAGCTGCTAGATTTGTTACCGGTAGGTTCGATCAGAATGCAAATGTTACGGATTTGCTTCGGGAGCTCAAGTGGGAGTCCCTGGAGGGAAGAAGACCTTTTATTAGAGAACCAGCATTTGAAGCAGACTGCAGAACGATCTTACTTCCATATATTTCCTAAGATGGTACCCGCTCTTTCGGACATGTCCGAATGAACAGATACCATCTTAGTAAATATATAAACTCCTGGAAATGGAAAAAAGAACACATTGACACCGGTGTGTCACATCCACCATACTTGCTCCGGACACTGCGACAGGGCTGTACAAGCAATGATCACACGCACGGCACAGCGGACACACCAGGGACCAAGGTGTTGGCCGTCGAATGGCGCTATCTGCGCAGCATTTGTGCACCGCCGCCGTCAGTGTCAGCCAGTTTGCCGTGGCATATGGAGCTCCATCGCAGTCTTTAACACTGGTAGCATGCCGCGACAGCGTGGACGTGAACCGTATGTGCAGTTGACGGACTTTGAGCGAGGGCGTATAGTGGGCATGCGGGAGGCCGGGTGGACGTACCGCCGAATTGCTCAACACGTGGGGCGTGAGGTCTCCACAGTACATCGATGTTGTCGCCAGTGGTCGGCGGAAGGTGCACGTGCCCGTCGACCTGGAACCGGAGCGCAGCGACGCACGGATGCACGCCAAAACCGTAGGATCCTACGCAGTGCCGCAGGGGACCGCACCGCCACTTCCCACCAAATTAGGGACACTGTTGCTCCTGGGGTATCGGCGAGGACCATTCGCAACCGTCTCCATGAAGCTGGGCTACGGTCCCGCACACCGTTAGGCCGTCTTCCGCTCACGCCCCAACATCGTGCAGCCCGCCTCCAGTGGTGTCGCGACAGGCGTCAATGGAGGGACGAATGGAGACGTGTCGTCCTCAGCGATGAGAGTCGCTTCTGCCTTGGTGCCAATGATGGTCGTATGCGTGTTTGGCGCCGTGCAGGTGAGCGCCACAATCAGGACTGCATACGACCGAGGCACACAGGGCCAACACTCGGCATCATGGTGTGGGGAGCGATCTCCTACACTGGCCGTACACCTCTGGTGATGGTCGAGGGGACACTGAATAGTGCACGGTACATCCAAACCGTCATCGAACCCATCGTTCTACCATTCCTAGACCGGCAAGGGAACTTGCTGTTCCAACAGGACAATGCACGACCGCATGTATCCCGTGCCACCCAACGTTCTCTAGAAGGTGTAAGTCAACTACCCTGGCCAGCAAGATCTCCGGATCTGTCCCCCATTGAGCATGTTTGGGACTGGATGAAACGTCGTCTCACGCGGTCTGCACGTCCAGAACGAACGCTGGTCCAACTGAGGCGCCATGTGGAAATGGCGTGGCAAGCCGTTCCACAGGACTGCATCCAGCATCTCTACGATCGTCTCCATGGGAGAATAGCAGCCTGCATTGCTGCGAAAGGTGGATATACACTGTACTAGTGCCGACATTGTGCATGCTCTGTTGCCTGTGCCTATGTGCCTGTGGTTCTGTCAGTGTGATCATGTGATGTATCTGACCCCAGGAATGTGTCAATAAAGTTTCCCCTTCCTGGGACAATGAATTCACGGTGTTCTTATTTCAATTTCCAGGAGTGTAGTTAAGGCTCACCGGCCACTTTACCGTCTTCTTCTTCTGTGCGAATGCACAAACAGTGCCCGAACTCTTACGGGAATCGGCAACGCGCCGCTAGTAATGAGTATAATCGGTGGGGGCACTACGAATGTAGTGCGGGACAATACGTTGAGAATGTGGGTTCAGCGGGAGGCGTGCCAGAGATAAATCCCTGCAGTCGCGCTATCCTCTGTACCCTCGGTGGCTCAGGTATGCGGAAATTCTGGACGAATTGTTTACCGAACACTGTTACTCAGAGTCCGCACAGCAGTTCGACTAAACGCCCTATTGTCAATGGATATGCTGCAGCGAGTGTTGCTCATAAACCTTTATCTCGCGCCCATGATATGCCACCTGACACACCTTCTCCCCTTGACACGCACGATGGCTATGAGGATTCAGGCGGATTTTGGGTACTATGTAAGCCTGGGACAGCTCTTTAAGGTACAGTACAACACGCTTAACCTCACAGGGCGAGAGGGGGGCGTTGGTTTAGTGAACGTGCACGAGAAGGCGCGTGCCATGTATTTTAATACTATGCTCAAACGGTGGCGCAACAGGAATCACTCGCTTACGGGGACGATCATCGAAGAACTAGTACCAACATCGCATCTTCCTCCAGTCAGTGTCGGTCATATATCGCCCTCGTTAACGTATGTGCGCATGTTCATCGTGGAACACAGTTACATTCGAGAGCGTTTAGCGACGACCCGACAGTCGACATCGAGGAACGTGTACCATCTGCTTCTTCGATAGATCGCCCGGAATAGGGTGGAACGGAAACATCCAGCTGTTTATTGGCACGTGGTGTGGCGCTCGGTCCACCACCCCCACCTACCTACATCAGTCAGATCAACATGGTACATTGTCGTGAACCGAAAATACACTACGAATGATAAAAAGTACGCAATACATTTGGCGGATTCGCCCTTGTGTCAGCAATGCGGCTGGTCTGCGGTGAGGCATTGGCTGTCTGGACTCTCGCAAGAAAGATAATAGCGTTCATTCGGCGCACTATCTATACAGCCGTCTCTTTTCCAGAGGAAACGTGTTTTCCGCGTCATAAGATGAACGCAGTGGCATGGATCACAGGTATGACGGTCCATTACATCTGTAGAGACACACGTGCGAACTTACTGAACGTCCTGGGTTACTGGCAATACTTGCAAGAAGGACACACAAAACAATCACGGCTACAAAAGTACAAGGATTGTTATGCCAATTTCCTAGTAACGGTTTTTGAGGACCGCCATATACTTGGGGTGTGCCGGGTGCGCAAAGATGAGTGGCGGTGTTGTCGTTGTGAAAGTAAAGTGATCAGCTAAGGACACTATGCGAGTATGCGACCTAGGAAAAACTAACGCTTGCACAGTTAGCAAATGCATGTACTTCAAATTTTGTTTTCATATCTCTAAATACTTTTCTTTAGGGTGCCGGAGGTGGCCCCACTTTGATTTTGTTGTTATTTCATGCTGCATGGTAGGACGGCAGCGAGGTTCCTTCCAGGACAGTTATCACGTGTGAATAATAAAGGTTTCTGTTTCTCCTACCTTCCTCAATTAAAAAACCTCACACTTACCAAAAAAAGATGGTAAAAAAAGATGGTAAGATGGCAGAGCACTAAAAAAGAAAAAGGTCGGTAGAGCGTCTGCCATGTACGCAAGAGATCCCGGGTTCGAGTCGGTCGGGGCACACATTGTCATCTGTCCCCGTTGACGTATGTCAACGCCGGTAAGCAGCTAAGGGTGTTCATTTCGCTCTAATTTAGATCTTACTTCCGCCAACATACGTTTCGCGCAGGGACCACAAAGATAAGATACGAGAAATTATGTCTCATACGGAGGAGCATAGACTGTCATTTTTCCCTCTCTCTGTCTGCGATTGTAACTGGAAAGGAAACGACTAGTTGTGGTACAAGGTACCCTCTGCCACGCACCGTACGGTGGCTTTCGGAGTATGTACATAGAGGCAGTCAGTTTCATTTTCGTCGTCCAGTGGCTTTGAGGCGACGCCTGAGAGGTTCAACACCTCGTTCTGTCTTCCACACTGACTGACGGCATGTCTAGTCGTTCAAGTAGCGATCGGCGGCTGACGCTATGGTCATGCCTGTGCACTGCCGGAGGCTGCTGTCCGCGGTAATTGTCTCGCAGAAGCAGTGTCATCACAACGTTTGGCGGCTGAGGTCACAGATGGCAAATGCAGTGTGTAGATTGATGGTTCAAGACCCAAGAGCTTGACCGCAAGAATTCATGCAAAAGCTGACGATATACATTGGGACAAAATTAGGGAACTGCCTCAAAGTACGGAGGCTCAATCGGCAATAGGCTGCATGCATCCAGAATGTAAATGGAGTCTCTCTTCGAAATCCGACTTTTGGACTATCCACTATACACGTTTTTCACTATCTGACCGACTGAATCTCCTGCCAAAGAGAATCTCTTAGTTGCGCACGTTCCTCACAGACTGACCGCTTTTAACGTCACATCGACTTTGTCAATGAATGGAGAAAATCCGCAGTTCCATACAAAGGATGGCTGACGGTTCATTACCATGCCCGCCCGTCTTCATACAGTGTGAAAGTTTTCGAACTTGTGGCGGCTGTCGTGTCTCCCGGTAACTCCCATCTTCTTGTCCCGTGTTCTATATTATGTCAGTTCCGAGCGCTGGCCTCAGTCTCCCCAGCGAATTACTCAAGTGTGTCTCCATTCCTAAGTTGTATAGGAAGCAGCCACACAACAACCGGAAAACAAGCACTACATTCAAGTGTTTACAGGTGTCCGTGACTTACTGGTATTGTTGTTGCTTTCCTTCTGATTTTACATAGTGCAATTCTACCCAAGTTAGGCAAAGATTTCAGAAGCGATCTCTGCGTGTCTTCTGGGAGTGTATCACTTACTGGTTGTGGCCTAAAGTCTCCTCTTGTTCTCAGCGCCCTGCAGTGAAGTACATTCTAAGATAGAAAAAACAACACACCACGAATGAATTGTTTGAATCGGATGGAAACCGGTAGATGTGATGTACACGTATAAATAAATAAATACAGTTTCAGAAAAAACTGGATGATTTATTCAAGGGAAAGGGCTTCACAAATTGATCAAGTGAATAACACGTCGAGCCACCTCTGGCCGTTATGCAGGCAGTTATTTGGCTTGGTTGTATTTATGAGGGATATCGTGCCAAATTCTATCCAATTGGCGCGTTACATGGTAAAAATCCCGTGCTGGTTAGAGGGCCCTGCCCATAATGCTGCAAACGTTCTCAATTGGAGAGAGATCCCGCCTCCTTGCTGACCAAAGTAGGGTTTGGCTTGCGCGACGACAAGGAGTAAAAACACTCGTCGTGTACAGGCGGGCTCTGTATTGCTGAAGTGTAAGTGCGGGATGGATTGCTATTAAGGGTGTCAAATGGGGCTTAGAATGTCGTCGACGTACCGCTGCTTGTAAGGGTGCCGTGCATGACAACCAGAGGGGCTCTGGTATGAAAAGAAGTGGCCTCCCGAACCATGACTCGTTCCGGACCAGTATGGCAGACACATATTCTGCCTGGAATCTCATTGACAAGAGTAGATAGTCGAAGTCCCACTCCGAAATGAGTCCCAGTGACCAAGAAAGACGTGCTGGAGACGCCGGAGACAGCGTTGGGATACCAACCTGTCGTCGGCCATACGCCCCGATAGCGAGGAATGACGGTCTGGGTTGGCATTTCTTTACGTAGCAGGACCGATTTTGTGGTCATCCGCGGTACAATTACAGCACAGCGGTAAGTTGACGATTTTGTATGTCCCGTTTTGTTGGCCTTAATGGCAAGCCATCCTCGGCTTCCATTTCAGCGAAATATTATCTGTCTGCACAAGGCGAGAGTTTTTACTGCTTGACTTCGTGCTTACTTAACTCTATCTGGGCCACCAAGTTCGGAGAATCTCTTCCTAACTGAGAACATTTGGAGAATTTTGGGTAGGGTCCTCTTACCAGCTCGTGATTCTTACGATCTAACGTGCCAGTTGCACAGAATTTGACACGATGTCCCTCAAGAGGACATCCAACAACTCTGTCAATCAATATCAAGTCGAATAACTGCTCGTCTAAGGGCCCGAGGAGGAGCAACGCGTTATTAACTTGCTCAGTTTCTGAAGCTCTTTCTCTTGAATAAATCATCCAATTTTTCTGAAACTGTAATCAATTTACTGTCTGTACGTGTACAGCACGTCTCCCGATTTCCGCTCCCTTCTTAATGCTTCGTTTAACACGCGATCTAGTGT